>NC_045796.1:80052665-80652665 GCF_009873245.2 Balaenoptera musculus
AAAAGTTAGATGAGGAATAAGCAGAGGCTTAGATGGGTTAAGTAAACTCACCCAAGGATGACCTAGTAAGGTGTACCATGCCTTTCTGACCTTAAAGCCAGTGCCTGTCGTATGCCAGAAAAATAATATGCCACTGCTGTTTCTGTAGTCCAAGTGGAAGAACAAACTCACTGGAAAAGAGAACTCTTCCACAGATAAGGGTCAGAGCATTTATTATTTGCCAACAGAACTTTTTCCATACAAAACAACAAATTTTAAAATTTACAACTTGGAATAATTTTTTGGGTCTCTAAATCACAATTTGAATTAATGTTTAGGCTCCTTTCAGTGAAACCGCACTGCTTCTTGGGTGGGATTAAAGCCAGCCAAAACTCAGATTGGGCCTTGAACCCACTTGCATCTCAGATTGGGACTTGAACCCACGATTCCTGACTTAGGAAGGGACTCAAACCCACTGTCCTTTAATTGAAACCGCTCACCTGGTGTCAGGACTTACTTAAGCTCAGGTTCTATTGTCACAGAAAGCTCAGGTTCTATTGTCACAGAAAGAATTCAGGGTGAGGCAAAGTGACAGGCAAAGAGTGAGTTTATTAGCAATGGATGCTGTGAGAGGTACAAGCAGGCTGGCAAGGGAGCACAGCCCCAAGAACAAAGGGCTACATTTTTATAATCCAAGGAAAAGTAGGGGAGCTGTCAAGGCTTACATCATTAGTTCCTCCTTTGACCCTATATTGTCTAACCAGGACTGTCATGGTGCTAGTTAAATCATATGTATATTAGCAAAAGGGTGGTGACATATACTAAAATGTGGTAATTCATCTCAGGTTTCGGTGTAATGTCCCCTTTCCCTTTTCACCTATATTCCTGTCTTGTCTACATGCAGAGATGCTACTCTTCAAGGACCATTAACTCCCTGATTCATGCAACAAGATTCAGACCCCATATCGACTGTCTTGTGTTTTAACTATCAGGGTTTGTGGCTTGAGTGTGTCAGGAGCTTGAATGAACCTGGTCTTCCTTCAAGGTAGTGTAGATTGTTGCTAGGTTACTGGATTCTTTTCTTGAGCGGTCATTAGCCTACAACAGTTTCCCAAACTCTCTTAAAATTCCCTTTCTGTCTTTAATCCCCTAGTGGGATGTCTAAACTAACTAATAACCCTACTCTATCCCTATCATCAGGAGACTGCTTTATCTCCTCCCCTGCATCTTGCTCTTTTTTTCATGCTTCTCCATAGAATTATAACATACTGAAAAGTAGAAATCACTTCTAATGAATCCACTCGTGACTGATGCCAATGCCACTGTCAAATTGGTGACTGGAAACATTTTTCATGAAAAGTAAAGTCAAGTCTTCACTTTAGGTGCATTTTTCTAGTTTATTAATTCATTTAACACATTTTTATAGTTATTAAATGTTTTTCAGAGTAAAATGTAGAACTGCATACCTAGACCGTGGTGAGTTTAAGTTGATGGTGTCCACATTAGTGAGATGCCACTGCAGCGGCACTGCTTACAACTGCTAGCAGCTTGACATTGTTCACAAATTCCCTGGCCAGCTTTTAACATTACTCTTTCTTATTCCCTCCTCTCTTCTGAGCCGTTCTGGTGATATCCGGAAACTCACTGGGTGAAGACTTAGTAGATAAAGAACAGCGGTTTTTTTAGGCACTTCCTTCCTCATCGTCTTCCCTTGTTTCAGCCCCGGTGATCCTCGGGGACCTTTCCTGGTGCAGTGGTGACGGTGCAGGGGGTTTGTTCTGAACCTTGAGTGATCTGTGGCATCCTAGGGTTTGCCAGATGGAGTTCCAAATGCAGACAATGTGTAGAGTATTTCTGCTGGCAAAGCTAACTGGCCCAGGTGGGATTTGAAATCTGACTTCATAAGCATCACATCAACCAGTCATAGACCGGCCTCAAAATACATGAAGGGCTCAAAGAAACTCAGGTCACACGGCTGTCAACAGAGAATTATTTTTATCCAAACCATCTGTATTTAAAAGAGAAAGCAGGGCACTGATGAGAATTGTTGAAATCATTTCACAGTGATATTAGTGCATGATCAAAAGAAAGAATATGGACTGATTCAAGAAAAGTGTTATCACCTGGGTCTTTTCGGCTCGCATGTAATCCTGTCTGTGGACACAGTTTTGTGCTTTGATGATATGTATTTTTTTTATTGGCAGGAAAGAGCTTCTACCACCTTTCCAAACAGCAGGCCCTAATCCCTGGCAGTGCTTACTCTCATGTTAAACATTTCCTGATCAAGGGCCTGAAAGGAAACAAGAAACAATGTGCACACATTTTAGTAGACTCTGCTCTCCCCCTGCCTTTTAAAAATAGCAATAATGAAAGCACATTTGCAAGTCCAAGGCTCTGTGAGGGATAGCTAATTTATGAGGAAAATCAGTGATAAACCAAACGTCTGTATGTCCCTAAGCAGATGTAGGAAACGGTCTAATGGGCTCAAAACCAGCCCTGGGACCAATGAAACTGAGTGTCCCTTGAATAGCAGTGCTACTATTTTTGAGCCTTAAATGGGTCAGTCCATTTAAGGCATATTATAACCCCCGCCACCTTGGAATAGTGAAAAAAATTTAATATGTGATATATATATATATATATATGATATAAATTATATACATGTAATTTTTGAAAATTACCAAACATTTTTTTTTTTTAATTTTTATTTATTTATTTATTTATTTTTGGCTGTGTTGGGTCTTCGTTTCTGTGCGAGGGCTTTCTCTAGTTGTGGCGAGCGGGGGCCACTCTTCATCGCAGTGCACGGACCTCTCACTGTCGCGGCCTCTCTTGTTGCGGAGCACAGGCTCCAGACGCGCAGGCTCAGTAATTGTGGCTCACGGGCCTAGTTGCTCCGTGGCATGTGGGATCTTCCCAGACCAGGGCTTGAACCCGTGTCCCCTGCATTGGCAGGCAGATTCTCAACCACTGTGCCACCAGGGAAGCCCACCAAACATTTTTTTAAACCTGAAAGCAAGCAATGTGTAAGATGAACTGTGTTCTGAAACAATCAAAATGTGCACGCCTTTCTTAAAAAAATGGAATGTAAATTCTTGGCTTTGAGTTTACAAGGGACAATCATTTGAGTGCAGATAAGATTACCGTTGCATGCAGAGTGTGAGCCCAGAGTATTTATCTTTGCAATATCTGACATGACTTTACAGGTGGTTGTGGTCTAACATGTCAGCCTGAAGTGCCAGGTATGCTGGCTGCAAAAGACCTGGGCAAAGACGTCTCCTGAAAAGAAACTTACACATCCTGACCGAGAGGCACTTCTGGGTCACTGAAGAGTGGAACGCAGGAAGCTGCAAACATTGCCCTTCCTCTCCCCCTCTCCAGAGCTCTAATTGCTTAAGTGGGGAGGGATATAGGGCCCCTCCTTCATCTGTGCAATAAGATGTAGTGGTTGTAAGATTCCGTCTCCCCCTGAGTCTCACTGCCTTGTGCCATGATCTTCATAGTTTCACACCATTGTCCATTACAGCAGAGAGTGGATCAACAACCTGGTCCTGGGGACTTCCCTGGTGGCGCAGTGCTTAAGAATCCGCCTGCCAATGCAGGGGACACGGGTTCTATCCCTGGTCCGGGAAGATCCCACATGCTGCGGAGCAACTAAGCCCGTGCGCCACAACTACTGAGCCCGCGTGCCACAACTACTGAGCCCACACACCTAGAGCCTGTGCTCCACAACAAGGGAAGCCACTGCAATGAGAAGCCCACGCACTACAACGAAGAGTAGCCCCCGCTCGCCGCAACTAGAGAAAAGCCCGCGCACAGCAACGAAGACCCAACGCAGCCAAAAATAAATAAATAAAAAATTAAAACCAAAAAACAACTTGGTCCTTCCTATGGACTATCTACTGCCATATGACAGTTGATTCAACTGACCAGGGAATAATTGACAGGCAATCGTGGAATACCGGCTAGGTAGTAGGGAGAATGAGAGGGGGAGGAATAAGCCATAGGGTCCCTGACCTCAACTAACTGCAGAGACATGATCTCCACCGTCAGTGCCTCACTTCGGTGTCCTTCCCGCTGTTTTCATGGTTTACTGCAACAGCCTAACTGGTACTACTTCCTGCGGTCTCGTCATCCACAGTTCTCCATATCACAGCAAGTGTTAGCTTTTCAAAATCCACATTGATCAACTCTTTCCTCTGCTGAAAATTCAGATACTCCCTGTTGCGCTAAGAGGATTTCATGCACAGGCATCTGCTCACCTCTTGAGGTTCATCTTTCACTGCGTCCCCCCGTCTGTGGTCCTGTCACACTGACTTGTCTGCAGTCCCCTGAACGTTTCCTGTCCTCAGGATTGTTGAGAGCCCCTTCTTATTGAGGACTATTCTCTTTCATTATGTATTATGCAAATGATTGGAAAGGCACTAATATTCCACATGTTTCAGGTTGGCTGATGGGGGCACTGCATTTGTTCTAGTCATTGATTCTGTCCTACTTTATTTTCAATGTCTTTCCACATCCAGTGAAGGTCCTTAGGCAGGGGAAGCAATTCTCCAGACAAACACCTACTGTTTGTCTGTGCTTAAAAGCTTATTCCATTACTTGTTATAACTTGATCACATTTCCTCAAAGACTTCCTGGGACAGAACTTCTGTCCAGGCGTTCAGAGGTTTTTATATTTTGATAGAGTGTCATTCCTGTATCTCTTCAAAGGTGGAGTTTTATTATAGTTACATCCTCAGGAATCACCTTGTAATTATAAAACAAGTGTATGGATAGAGCCATGCCCTGATTCAGTAGTAAACCTGAGCCACCAAATCAGACCAAATACGAAAATACAATTCTAGGGTAAAGTGTTTATATTTTTAAAATTTTATGTTAAAATTTTTTTGTGTGTGATTTAAAACAATTTTATTATCTTTCTTTTTTGTTGTTATTGAGGTAAATTGACATGAAACATGATATTAGTTTCAGGTGTACGATGTAGTGATTTGATATTTGTGTCTATTGCAAAATGATCACCACAGTAAATCTAGGTAACTTAAAAATAATTTAAAAGTTGGAATGGTTAATTCACACATATGGTTTGAAAAGCTAGAAAAAGGTATAATGTATGCAAGTATGTATATATTCTTTTTGTTTTTTACACAAATGGTGCATATTATATATACCATTCTGCAATTGGCCTTTTTCAGATGTCAAATATGCCTTGAAAATCTTTCCCTATTAGAACATACAGAGATTTTACGTTCTGTTTAAAGGCTGCAGAGTGTCTGACAGTTGGGTGTACCTTAGTGCAGCCCCCTGTTGATGGACATTTAAGGGGTACCCAGTCTTTTGCTATCACAATCGATGCTGCTTGAATACATTATACATACATCTTATCACACAGGTAAGAATTTTTCTTGGTCGTATTGCCAACATGGGAAATTGTTGAGTCAAAGGATATATAAATTTGTGGTAGATTTTGCTAAGTTGCCCTTTATAGATCTGCTTTCCCACACTCTTGACAACACACTTTATTATCAGTTGTTTTGCCAATCTGATGTTTTAATTCCTTTGCCAATCTGATAGGTGAAATGGATATGTCCTTGTAGTTTAAATTTACATGTCTCTTATGAGTGAGGTTGAACATCTTTTCCAATGTTTTTAGAAGTATTTGTATTTTCTGTGACTGGTCTGTTTCTATTCTTTGCCTGTTTTTCTAGTGAATTTTTTGGCTTTATTGATTAATAAGAGCTCTTTATATAGTAAAGAAATTAGTTCTTTACCTGTGATATAAGTAAATAGAATATTTTCCTATCTCATTATTTTGACTTTGCTTTTGGCATTTCTTGCCATGCAGAATTTATTATTACTATTATTAGTCAAACATCGATCTTTTCTTTTATGACTTCTGATTTGGATCAAACTTAGAAAGGCTGTCTCACTCTTAGATTACGAAAGATATCTTTCAAATTTTCTTCTAGTACTCCTCCCTGCCCAGTTTTCCCATTTAAATATTTTATCCATCTGGAATTCATCTTTGTTTAAGGTGAGACACTTCACTTTTTTGTAGATAACTACTGTCAGGAAGACAGAAACCACTCTAGGTATTTCAACAGGAAGGAGTTAATAAAAAGATTTGGTAACACAGACATCGGAAGCTGAAAGGTAAAAAGAGAATGCTGAGGTAACCAGAGATAATAACTTCAGGAAGCAGTTACCACCTCAAGAGCTGGGGAAAGAAAGGGAAGAGGTAGACTTAGTACAACACAGGAGCTCAGAGGAGGGACCTCTCTGAGGAGGGCTCACTGCCCAGCTTCTGTGGGTTCCTCTGAGGGAGGCTGGGTCTGGAAGGTCTGAAGAAGCTGGAGCTGGAGCTAATGCTGCTGCTGGAGCAGTGCTGTGAAAACAAAGCAGAAAGGAGCTCCCCTCTCTCCGCTCCCCACCTTCTAATCCCACTAATGACCCCATGGCAGAACCCAACAGGAAGCAGCAAGCACAGGAGTCAGGAAATGCAATTGACAGTGTTCCAGACTCAGTGGCACAGAGTAGAATAAAGACAAATGAGAGACAATAAGTAAATACCCGTTAACTGAACAATGAATTTTCCCCTATGATTTGAAATGTCACTTTTATCCTGTAATATAATATTTCAATCTATTTCCAAGTTATAGTTTAGTCCATAGATTTCTCTATTTCATGCTCTAGTACCACACTGTTTTAATTACTGTAGGACTATGTTTTCATATGTGAAAAGGTCGGATACACTGACCTTTTCTCATTACACTTTTTCTGAATTTTCCTAGCTCTTCTTATTTACTTTTAAAAGAGGTGACTTTATACTCAAAGGATCTTTAAAGGAATTTAAAAATCAGAACACTTTTTATTTAAAAAGTCATTTACTTTCTTTTGGATAGGTTTCACTGTTCATGGTAATCAGGACCTCTATATATGAGGTACTTAACAAATACTTGCAGAATAACTAGCTGAAAATTTAAAAGTGTCTTTTTTTATTCCATTCCTGTGAACTCCAAACCAATTTTAGTTTTATTGTATTGGCAGTGGTTGAGCATATAGAGAAAATGCAGAGATCTTTGCCTTTGTCAGCAGTTCTTTATCTATTGAGTTGGCCAAAAAGCTCGTTCAAGTTTTTCCAGAACATCTTACAGCTGTTTGTGTAATCCAGACAAGAGCTGATGGTGGCTCGGGCTAGGGTGGTATCAGTGGTGGTGACAAGTGCTCCAGTTCTGCACAAATTTTGTAGGAGAGCTGATAGTATTAGACGGCAGGTTGAATATGGAATATGTGAGAAAATGATTAGTTACGGCTGTCTGCAAGGTTGTTGGATCCAGCAAATGGAAGAGAGGGGTTGCCGTTTACTGAGTAGGGAAGCACAGTAGACAAGTGGAGACCAGAAATGTAGTTCTGCATTATGCATGAGATGCGGTTAGACATTCAACTACAGAGAGATAGCCAGTAGGCATCTGGATAAGAGTCTAGAGTTCAGGGGAGATATCTGGACTGGAGTTATCAATTTGGAAGTCACCAGTATGTAGATGGTAGTTAATGCCATGAAACTGGGTGAAAATCATGAAGAAAGTAAATTTAGATAGAAGAGATAAGAGGTCCAAGGACTGAGCCCTGGGGAATTCTAGCACTGAGAGGTTGGGAAGATGAGGAGGAGGAATCAGCAAAGGGGAATGAGAATGAGCACCTAGAGAGGTTGGAGGGAAATTAGCAAAATAGAGTGTTCTGGAGTCAAAGTGAGGAATTTTTCAAGGTGGAGAGAAAGATCAAAAGTGTCAGATGCTGCCAACGGATCAAGGAAAATGGGAATGAGAGTTGACCATTGCTTTCAGCAACAGGGAAGTCATGGTATGCCTCGATAAGAGGCGTTTCAGTGCAGTGATAGGGGCAGAAGCCTGATTGGAGTGGGCTCACGTGAGTGAGCTACTGCTCATTTGGTAGGAGAGAATATTGGAGTCAGGAAGTATGGGCAACTCTTTCAATGAGTTTCGTTGTAGAGAGAAGGAGAAAAATGAAGTGGGACTTGCAGGGGTCAAGAGGGGGTTTTATTATGACGGTAGAAATAACAGTATGTTTGCACGCTTATGAGAACAGCTAGTACAGAGGGCAACATTGATGGTGGGCAAAGGCTGGAGTGTGTCCTAGGTCATAAAGAGAGGATGGGAGCTAATGGATAAGTCAAGAAGTTGGCGTTAACTAGAAGCACCAACAGTTCACGTCTAGTAACAGAAGAGAAGATTACGTACATATGGACAAAGATGCTGTAGGTGTACAGAGATGGTGGGAGATTGTGGTAGTTCTTCTATAATTGTTTCAATTTTCTTGGTGGGCTGGGTAGCAAGAGGAAAGGTGTGTGAAAGATTTGATAGGAGAGAAGCTATAAAATTGTAGTGAATGGAAGTGAACTAGAGGAATATAGTGTGATTTCTTGGTAGCATTAACAGCCTAGGTAAAATTAGTGATGATGAATTTAAAGTGAGATCACTTGGCATGATGTGTTTTTTCTGCCTGTGGGTACAAGCATTAGAGATGGGACTTGACCAAGAGTTAGAGTTGATTTGGCTGTGATTTGACCAAGAGGGTATAATCAAGTGAGAGAAGGGGTATGAAATTGAGGATGTGTACAATGGAAATTGAAGCTGAAAGAGAAGAAAAATGAGCACATGTGGGGAGGGAGGGTGAAGGGCAGTGAAATACGATAAAATCAATGGATATAATTGGTTGCAATTCTTGGTAATAATGACAAGGACTAGAGTATGACCACAGAAGTGAGGGGCTGAAGTAGTGTGAAGGACAGAATTATTAGAAGAGAGACGGTCAGGGAATTGGGAGGTCAGGGTACCAGAATAATCATCTAAGGGAATATTGAAATAACCAAGAAACTTGACAGAAGTAGTGTTGGAGGGCATAACAGCAATCCAGGAGCTCGTATCTTCAAGGAAGGAAGGGGAGTGAATGCCCTGGGGGTGTGAATAGAACATGACTACAGACAGAAAGGATACAAACTGATATTGTCATGAGATTCAAAGCCAGGGAAGAGGGAGAGAGAATGATCTGGAAGAATGATCTGAATAATGTGGAGCAAGAAGAAATCTAAGGAGAGTGGGAGAGAAACTATCCACTTCTGAGGGCTCTTGGGGAAGTGGTGTCCTCAGGAAAGAGCCAGGGTTCTCTTAGGGAAGTGATTCTCAAACTTGGCTGCAAATGCTCAGACCACACCCAGACCAATTAAATAACAACCGCTGGACGTGAGAGGCAGGAATCAGTAAATTTTAAAAGCTTCACAGGATTCCAGGGTGCTGTCAAATTTGAGAATCGCTGCTTTTAGAGCAAGGAGGTGATGGGAACATTTTCAGAAGCTTTTGTGAACTTAGAAGTGGCTTGTGGTTGAGTGTGTGTTTCAAAGAGCATAGTGAAAGAGTTTCAGGAGATGGGGATTAGGTGAGATACAGCATTATAAAAGATGCCAAATGCAGACTTGAGTCTGAGAGGTGAGGGGGATGAGTTTTCTCTGGGTTTTACTTGTGGTACCTAAAGTACAAAGTGTCTCCATTTTAGCAGCTGCAATATCAGAAGGACACAATTGTTTTCTTTATTTACGGCTTTGGTGAGTCCTTAGGAGCTGCGCCAGATATGTCAGGAGGAGATGCTTCAAATAGTTTTGCTCTGGTTAAGTCATCTTGGGATGGAAGCCTTTCAACTGATCCCCATGAAAATGACACCATCTGTGAGATGGCTACTAGTACTTCAGCTGGAAAGAGTGAGGCCATATTGCTGCAGCTCCGTGGTGTCTGGCTAAATTAGTTCTTGGGATTAAGCATGTGTGAAGAGTGGCTGCAGAAAGAGGCCATTCAGACTTCATGCTTGTTGGCCTTGAAGGTCATGGGGAAATTGGAAGGAAATTTTGGGATATTCCCATCATATTATTTAAGACTAATCACTGTTGAACATGACATGATGAGTTCAGCATTGAGCAATCTGGCAACACTGGTTGTCTGATCTCATCCACCTGCCTCTTCTATTTAGTCATCTTCACCACACTTTCATCCGACCACTGGCTTTTGGATGATGAAGCAAGATAATGACAGCTCAGATAAGATTCCTAACCATGAAAACTCAGTAGAGGTCAATGCGTATCAATCGTCTGAAACAACAATGTTTGGCAACTTGGTAACTACAAATAAGCAGCAGGAGTTTGAAGTAGACTCGGGGACCATGAGCCATTTTATCCACTCTATCATAATCAAAGTTTTTTCCCTGAAACTTCCCAGCAATTAATATGAATCTTAGCCAGTTGTTCTTGGTCATTTATTGTGAAAAAGCTGATACACCGGGAACATTATACAAGCTAGTAAGGCAGAGATTTTTAAACATCAGAATCAAACTCATGCTGTCAGACAAAGCTCAGGCTTAGGCTATCATGAAAAAAAAATCCTAAGGGGCTGCAAGTAATGAAAACATGATATATAACATGCTTAACCAGAGTGCTCCCCACTTTGAATGATGATTGGTTATTGGCAGTAGTTGCAGACAAACATAACAAAATCAAGTTTTTCCAACATCTTCTCTCAAGAGGACTATAAAAAAATCGGTTGATGTAGGAATTGCACATGGGAAGACGCATGCTATAAATAATACTTTATATATGTACTCACTGATCTGAAAATTAAGGTAAAAATGTTGAATCCAATATTTTTGAGCTCAGCATCAATATTCCTATTGCTAATGGACAAATAATGTGTTTGAATATATAATCAAATTTCAGAGAAATATCAACTACTTTTTTAGGGCATTGATTTTATAGCATGCCAAGATTCCTTCAAGTGTGCCCAATAGAATTCAAATGTTTATTTTAAAAATTGATCTGGCCAAAAAATTGCTCAGTTCACATTTTAAAAACTAATTAATTAACATATGGATTAATTCCTACTTGAGATTGTTGCCATGTATTCACTAGTGATTTAGTAAAGTGGAGAGCTCTCTGGTCTGAGAATCAAGAGACCTGGGTACTAATATATAATCAACAACCAATCCATTGTGTCTCTTGGGCAAATCATTGGCTTCCCTGAACCTCTGTTTCCTTAGTTGTAACTCAAAGGGTTCCAGGTCTTTCCTACTCTAAATTCCTACAATTCTATGAATCAACTGTTCTGCTAAAACTTGGAGCCATTTAAGTTAGTCAAAAAACTGAAATTAAAGTTAATCCTTTCTCATGGCTTCCCTATGCTATCCCATGCTCTAGAACTTTCCTCCCATCTTTCCTTTCAAAAGGTGGCTTGATGAATAATTAGCTATAGGAGTTACCTTCCCAAATTTCATTCCTAGTGGATTATAAAGTCATGCAAGAATGGGATTATGTCCTGCTCATGTGGGATTCATCGTAACAACTAGCAAAATAACTTTACACGGAGCTGCTAAGTTAATAAATGAGTAAATAGAAAGAAAGAAGAGGGCTTCCCTGGTGGTGCAGTGGTTGAGAATCTGCCTGCCAATGCAGGGGACACGGGTTCGAGCCCTGGTCTGGGAAGATCCCACATGCCGCGGAGCAACTAGGCCCGTGAGCCACAACTGCTGAGCCTGCGCGTCTGGAGCCTGTGCTCCGCAACAAGAGAGGCCATGATAGTGAGAGGCCCGCGCACCGCGATGAAGAGTGGCCCCCACTTGCCGCAACTACAGAAAGCCCTTGCACAGAAACGAAGACCCAACACAGCCAAAATAAATAAATAAATTAAAAAAAAAAAAAAGAAAGAAAGAAGAAAGGAAAGAGGGAAGGAAGAAGGAAGGAGTTAATTAACTGCTCCATCTATGGTGTGTGCTGATGTTAGTGGAAACGGAAGCAGTAGCCAGGTCCTTCAGCTTTCATCCAGAGAAGGTAACGGGACAAATCAAAGAGATGTTTGGTAAAGATTTTATTTAATTACTACAGGCATAATCACAGTAGAGATCTTTATTTCAAACAAATTCAACACAGTGGAATTCTAGTCCAACACAATTATCTGGTCTTTCCCTTGGATTTTTTTTTGGGGGGGGGTGGGTATTAGTGTTTGATCTAAACTTTGGGTTACAGATTCAGGCAAAAAGAATTAAGAAAACTGGAAAAGACTCAGTTGACAGCTGGACATGTATAAATAAAGAAGACAATCAAGTTATTGAAAAACAAATAAGCAAGACATAACTGTTAGTTCTGGTGAAATGAGAATTAGCATCAATAGAATTTCATTCTTCTTGAGCTTTCCATTCTATTAGAATAAAAAAAAAAGTGGTACATATTTGAGAGACTCTATATTGTTAGGTACGTAGGGGGATTTCATAAAGTATAATATTAAGATTGCCAGCTCTGGAGTTAGGCTGCCTAGATTTGCATCTTGACACCACACAGGTTGGGCAAATTACGGAACTTCTTTGTACCAATTCAGATCCCTCGTCCACAAAATGGTGATAATAATAGTACCTATTTGTTAAGGTTATTGTGAAGTTTAAACAAGATAATGTTTGCAAAACACTCTACACATTTTCTGGCATATAGTAAGTGCTCAATAATATTAGGGAGAGAGCAATAGAAAGAGAGACAGAGACAGAGAAAGTGTGTCTGTGCTGACATCTGCATTTATGTATCTATAGAGAAAAACAATCCTGAAAAGATCGACTTCAAATTATTAATAGAATCAGCCCTGGGGAGTGGAATTTGGGAGAAAGTGGCATACACCCTCACTTTTTCTTCACTGTTGATTCTGTAATGTTGATCTTTAAAAAATAATCAACATTTATTACATTATAAGTTTAAATCTTTAAAAATTTTGACAGTAGATCTAAAGAGATAATTTACTAAATTAAATTAATCCAGAGAGAACACAATTTAAACTAGTTTATGCAGAATCAAGGCAGCAAAAGAGGCCGTAAGTAACAATTCCTTTTGGGGGGAGGCCATAATTATATACACATTCAAATCTGCGGTCTTAGATAATTCTTTGAGCTAGATAGGATACTACTCTTTCTACCCGAGTTGAGAAAGTTGAGAGATTTCCTGCATTTTATGTTATCACTCAGCCAGTGAAGAGCGGGGCCAGAACTCAGGGCCTTGATTCTTTCAGACCCCTCCACCACGTTATGACATGCGCTGTGTTGATCATTCCCCACAGAGCCCCAGGTTGAAAGAGACAAGTAATAGCTCATTTACATAATCTCGTAAACCCAGCAGAATGGATGGCGACATTTTCTGATGAACTGGCTAATTTGCCTTAGATCTATATAAAGACACAGGTGAAAACTCAAAATATGTGAGTCATTCTGGTAACTTCTTATATCTTGTAAAGTTTAAATACAGTGATGTTTTAGGCTTTTGTGGCTGGTAAATAAACTGAAGCTTTTCACCTTGTGGGTAATTTAACATGGTTAGCTTTGGTTGAGATCTCATTTTTCTGGCTGCAGATTCACAGGATCCCCCAGTCTATTCAGTAATTGTGATGCAGTCCTGTAGCATTTAAGACTAAGCCCTAAAAGCTTTGCTTTGTATACTTGATCTGTAGCGACCTTTTGAGTTTGCTGCCTATTGAACCGGAGGTCTTCCTTGTGAAATCATAGAATACTGCCCCAGTTCACTTTCTGTTACTTGATATCACTGAACAAAAATACCATTATCAGGGTCTGAGAAAAAAAAGATAGGGTACCCTGTCTCTTTAAAAGTTTAAGAAGAGCAAGCACAGTAGAGTTAATTCTTCGGGGGCTGTGCCTTGAGAATTTTCTGGCTTAGAGTCAAGCTACAGATAATTAATTATGTCAGTGAAAAGCTCTGATGGCCTGTTCTTTTCAGAGAAAAGTGACATCATCCATAGAATTCTCTGGCAATAAAGAAGAACAAAGCTGTGAGTGCAGGAAATAACAGACAGATGTCCATGAGTGCATATTTTATCTACTTCAAAGTACATTGCAAGAAGTCATACTCTAGGGCCCTCTCCCAGCAGCAGTGGAGGGGTCTTGGAGAGTCAGAGAAGGAAGTTTGCAGGATCAGGTTCACCGACCTCACATGCCCTGGCCTGAAGAGAGAAATGTGACATTGTTAGAGGGAAGTTACTAAAAAGATGACAGTGCTCAAAAAATGTTGGCAAGATCATGGCAAGCCAGTCAAGTTACATCGTGTGGGGAAATTGGACCAGATGGTGGTGGTACCATTTGTGGATGAATGTTACTATGGGAAATATTACCCAGTGAGTTTCATTCCAGGGCCTTCTCTTGCTTTGTGTTTATATCATATTCTCACAGAAAACTGTTACTGACCCCCAGAGCAACTTGTAATGGAAAGAATAAATATTTTGAAATCAGATAACTCTGTTTCTTACAAATCATGTAAACTTGGGCAAGCTATTTAATTTCTTTGAGCCTTATTTTCTTCATCTGTAGAATGGAGTTATGAGAAATAAGTAATACCCATGAAAATAATTTTGTTCACACCAGGGTGCAATTAAAATATTGGTTGTTATTAAATTCAACTCTATCATTCCCTGAAAAATCTTAGTTTCATATTACACATATAGAGCCAGACATATTAGTTGGAATACATGTTTACTTACATAAGCAATTTTAGACATGATAAAAAGATAACTGTTTCAAAATTTCAGGTACCAGAGTAGGAGAAATTCTACTATTAGAGATTTATTCCTCTGAGTTGATACTACCCATTCTGGAACTTTCTTTTAAAAAACATTTTATCTGATTATCAAAGTAAAAGTAGTTCAATGTAGATCATTTAGAATATGTATTCTCAATGAGAGTTTCCCAACAGGGTAAAATTAGTTCTTAGAGAGGGGTAAAGAAATTTTAAATGTCATAATGGTTTGTGCACCTCAAAAAGATCACGGTGCATTAACAGATGTACATTAAAGTTTCATAAGGGGGAGATTAGGAAAAAAATATCTAAAAAGTCTCCTTAGAAGGACAAAACTGAAAAAAGTTTGAGAAACACTGATTTAGAAATATTTAAAAGTTACCAAGAAAAACATTAATCATCCATAATTCTAACATCCTGAAAGAACAATTGTGAATATATGTGTATTTTTCTTCACATATATTTTTTTTACATAATTGCAAGCACGGTGTACACACAAATTTGAATAATGTTATAAGCATTTCCCACATCATTCAACATCCCTTGAAATACATTATTTGAAGTCTGTAAAATATTTTATCCTATGGAAGTATTATATTTGACTCAAATATTTCCTTATCATTGTATATTTACATTGATTCCAATCTTTTCACTGTTATAAATAGCGTCATAATGAACATACTCATGCACAAATCTCTGTCCTTCTTGTTAAACTCCTCAATGAAAAGGTCTCTTGTATACATCTATTACCAAATTGTTTTCCAGAACCTTCCCAACAAAATTATGAAAATGCCCATTAATCAAATTCTCACTACAATGACTATTATAATTCTAAAATGTGTTCTGATTTAAGGCTGAGCAATGGTATCTCACCATTGCTTTAATTTACATTTATTTAGTTGTTAGTTAAGTTGAACTATTTCCTAATGAACATTTTATACATAAGTAAATTGTATATTTATGCCTTTCTATTGAGCCTTAGGGGTTCTTTTCACTGATATATGTGAACTCTTTATAATTGAGGATAGTTACCTTATGTCTGTCATAGTTGTTACAAATATGTTTTTTGGCCATTTAATCGGCTACGATTTTTTTTCACATGTAGAATCTCTAATCTCTTTCTTTGTTATTTCAGAGAAAATGTTTTCCCCCTTCAAAGTCAGATAACTACTCATGTATATTCATTCATCATTCATTTATTCATTCATTCATTCACTCATCTGTCTTTAAACAAAGAAACACATAAAACAAGGTTATATACTGATGGCCGATGAAAATATTGTGATGAGAGACTTGTGGGAACCTAACTGCATTTCCCCCAGAGCAACGATTCTGTGTTCTCTAACTCATTGTCTGTGGTAACTTTACAGAAAACAACTATTGCAGGTAATGAGAATCAACTGTAATTCATTTCTATTTGTTCCTTGAATCATGGGGAGATTTGACAGGAACTTCATGAACATAAAAGGAAGTAATAAGCCAGTATCTTTTGGTGTCTAAGCTTTGTGTAGTGAAAGGTAAAATGTAGATTTTTAAGAAGCTGTTCTGTCCTCAAAAGAGAAAGTAGACATGCTTAGAAAAGGGGAAACACAGGACACTGCTGTTGGATAAGGAGAATACACGTACACAACACACACACACACACACTTTACTCATACATGTAACAAAAGTTTATTGAGCTGGTCCCTGTGCTAGGGGCCAGGGACACAAGAGAACAAGAGGCTGTGGCCTCCCTGGGCTGCCAGTCTTGCGGGAAGGGAGAAAACGAGCAATAGTGGTTACAAAGTGATGAGTACAGTGATTAGGGAAGTATCCGGCGACAGAAAGGGCAGGTCTACACATTTTACATCTATTCTCAAATCACAGCGCATCACATGGTTCCTAAACACTGACACTTACGTAACAGCACACATAAGGTTTTCTTGATAAAAAATTTTTGAATGTGGTCCAACAGAGTAAAAAAAACATGGTAATTGTATAAGCAGATGTAATCAACTACATTTTCTCTTTAGAAGGGTAGATTTATCATTTCAATCTGGGATTTGGCACCAGAATGCCAAATATTGTCCATAAAAGCAGTTAGCCGGGGCTTCCCTGGTGGTGCAGTGGTTAAGAATCAGCCTGCCAATGCAGGGGACACGGGCTTGAGCCCTGGTCCGGGAAGATCCCACATGCCGCGGAGCAACTAAGCCCGTGCGCCACAACTACTGAGCCTGCGTGCTAGAACCCACGAGCCACAACTACTGAAAGCCCGCGCACCTAGAGCCCATGCTCCACAACAAGAGAAGCCACTGCAATGAGAAGCCCATGCACTGCAACGAAGAATAGCCCCCACTTGCCACAACTAGAGAAAGCCTGTGCACAGCAACGAAGACCCAACGCAGTCAGAAATAATAAATAAATAAATAATAAATAAATTTATGTAAAAAAAAAAAAAAAGCAGTTAGCCGATCACAAACAGTACAGAAATCTTGTGCCTTTTTCAGGGGTCTCCTTTCTTTAAAAAAGGGCATTCCAACTAGGAACTCATAAGAATTTTATTAAACATCAAAGATGCAATTTTTTAAAAATTAACATTTCTATTTTTTTTCTTTAATTAATTTATTTTATTTTATTTAGTTTTGGCTGTGTTGGGTCTTCGTTGCTGTGCGCGGGCTTTCTCTAGTTGCAGCAAGCGGGGGCTACTCTTCGTTGCGGTGCGCGGGCTTCTCATTGCGGTGGCTTCTCTTGTTGTGGAGCACAGGCTCTAGGCATGCAGGCTTCAGTAGTTGTGACGCACGGGCTTAGTTGCTCCGCGGCATGTGGGATCTTCCCGGACCAGGGCTCAAACCCATGTCCCCTGCATTGGCAGGCGGATTCTTAACCACCGCGCCACCAGGGAAGCTCAACATTTCTATTTTTGTACTTATTTTTATTTTCTTTTCCTAAATCAGAAGGCTTGACTTTGGTTGCACCTTCATTTAGAGGCAATGCTTCCAGCCTCAGTGCTAGCACAAGATGTGCTGTTTGACATTGTTTCTTACTGATGCCAGGTTTTAAATAGAATACTCAGAAAAGTTTAGGAAAAATTGTTAAGTCATTCCTGCTGCAATATAAACTTTTGACAGGGGTGATGAAGAAACTGCAGACTCTAGCATAAACTGTGGAGTCCAAATGCTTGAATTCGGCAAGGAGCTGCTCCTTCAAATCACACCAACAAATAGTGCAGGGGTCTCGGAGAAGCAGGGCAAGCCAGCAGGGGCTGCCAGTGTCTGTGAAGCCTGTGTCACAGGAATTGCAGGTACTGTTATGAGTGGTCCGGGGAGTCACAGGATATTGAAAGCCACAGGGATGAGGAGAACTGCCTTAGCCTTTGACTTACTGATGCAGTTTGTGGAAAGGCTTTTGGCTGTGTTGCCCAATAGATCCAGCTGTTCCACATCAGTCAACTCACTCCTATGAGGAAAGAAAAAAAGGAAATTGCCTTTTATTGGGCATCCACAGCATTTCAGGCACTATATTAACCACTTCACATATATTTCAATCTCTTACAGGGTGGGGAAGCTGAAGTTCAGAGCTACGTGGCTGAAGGTCACATTAGCAGAGCCACAATATGTCTGTTTGGCTGCTAAAGGACAGGGTAGCTAACATTTGCCAGGTACCTTTATACATCAGCTCATGTAAAACCTGTGAGGGAACTACTGTTGTGCCCATTTTACAGATGAAGAAACTGAGTTCAGAGAAGCTAACTCACTCATTCAAGTCACACTAGCAGTAGTGCTGATGTATGTTTCTAACTCAAGAGTCCCAAGTGCATGCTGTTTCTACCACATTGCTTCTCTCGAGTAGGAGTAAAAATAAGCAAAAAACTAGCTCTAGGGCTTCCCTGGTGGCACAGTGGTTGAGAATCTGCCTGCCAGTGCAGGGGACACGGGTTCGAGCCCTGGTCTGGGAAGATCCCACATGCCGCGGAGCAACTAGGCCCGTGAGCCACAACTACTGAGCCTGCGCATCTGGAGCTTGTGCTCTGCAATAAGAGAGGCCACGACAGTGAGAGACCCGCGCACCGTGATGAAGAGTGGCCCCTGATCGCTGCAACTGGAGAAAGCCCTCGCACAGAAACGAAGACCCAACACAGCCAAAATAAATAAATAAATAAATAGCATTCCCTTTAAAAAAAAAAAAAAAAACTAGCTCTAAGTTTCTATCAGCAACTTGTTTAAACAGAAAGACAGGGACTTCCCTGGCGGTCCAGCGGTTAAGAATCCACCTACCAATGCAGGGGACGTGGGTTAAATCCCTGGTTGGGGAACTAAGATCCCACACACATGCTGCAGGGCAACTAAGCCTGCATGCCACAACTACAGAGCCTGAGCGCCTCAACTAGAGAGAGCCTGAGTGTCACAACGAAGAGGCCGCGTGCTGCAACTAAGACCCGATGCAGCCAAAAATAAAAATAATAAAAAAAATAAAGAGAAAGACAAAAAGCAAGTGGGTTAAGGAAGCACATTACAATAAACATCTTCAGTACACCAGAACAGCTGATAGTTAGAATGACGACCCCGAGTTCTCAGAAAGACATTAACTTATGTATATTATATTCTTTTTTTAAAAGGAAAGGGACTTCATAATTCATTTGAATTCTAAATGAATTCAGTTTGGGAATTCATCCTATTCCCAAACCCCTACAGTTAAACAACTCTGTTGTTTAAAGTAAATATTTTTCAATTACTTATAAAAGTAAATATTCAGTGTGACATGCCCTGTAGGTTCATAGTAGCTGAGATTTTCTTGTATTTTTGTTAAAAAAATTAAACTCTACTTGTTCTAAGTTGGTCAAATGTATGCTACAAATATACAAATCACTTAGGTCAGAGGCTGAAATGAATACATCAAAAAACACAACAAATCCAAAGGAATTTAATGTTATGTGATTCAAATAAACCTTACATATAAATTTTTTCTAGACAATGTAGTCTTGTTTGATTGAAATATCTTCTCTTTGGAAAGAGTATTACTTATATTTCCCAGCCCTCACCAGTCAGAGGATGAAAATAAGATCAAAGAAACTACCTTTTCCCTCTCGTTCCCTGTGCCCTCACCTGCTCTGTGGGATGCCAGGCCCCTTATGCGCAGGGAGTCCCCAGAGGGTGACCCACACGTGTTGCACACCCTGCTCCGGGCTACCATTTGGCATTTGCCATTTGGCCCTTTTCCCCCCTCCAGCCCACAGCCAGCTCTGCTGTGTGAGACCCAGGGCTTTCTCCTCCGTGTACGTCTGTTGGTGTCTACTTGGAGGCGGCTCAGACTGACTATGGCAGTCCCTCACCCTGGGACTCAGGCGGGGGTCGAGGCGGCTGGGCTGGAAGGGCGTCGGAGTGACAGACGCTGTGCTGCACTCAGACTCACCCTTCCCCTCTGACCCTGCCCCATTGTCCTTCAACCAAAATGATGCCCTTCCTCCCCTGGGATGAGCTCTTTCCCAGGAAGAGCCTGGGTTCCTCATGCAAATAGCCCTGTGTCAGGGCCACCCTGCCAGTCAATCCTCCAGACAAGATTACGTGGAAGGATTTCACTCAAGCTTGAAAAATACTTCTAGAGACCATATGGGAAGGAGACAATCACAGGATAAAGTAAGGAGGTGAAGAAAATTTACATAAATAAGCAGAATTGTACCAGAGGTGTCTATATAGAGATATCTATGCAAGGTCTGGTACAGACGCTGTATCTGTCTTGGGTCTCCTCTAGCTGGTTTATGTTGACGGGGTTAAATTCACACAGCTGGATAAACAACTACAGTGAGAAAACAGTCATAGAGTTGTGCCTCAGCAATGACTTCTCCCACGTTTTACGGAATTCAGCTTCTCAACCAGCTCACAGAAAGCTGGACTCTGTCTGTTGGACCTGATTACATGTAGGGGTAGGCAGTTTTAGGGCTCTGCTTAAGGTCTTCATTAGCACAGAACCAAAAGCCTGTAGTCTTTTGGAATTTAAGAAACTATACACTGCAGAACCACAGCACTGAAGGGGGGAACCTGTGGCCTTATCTAATTTCTAATCCGGGACACGGCAGTTGTCTTGCTATTAATATCCCAATGTGGGTAAAAAAGAAAAAAGAGGAAAACCACATAAGTAAAGAAAATGTGTTTAAATCCATGGGTGCCTGTAGTGTTCAGATAACTAATCACAAGAAAACATGACTGCACTTTTATAATTTTCTACATGGAATTTTACCTTTTTAAAAAAGTGGTATTCTCTAGATAAAGGATTGGGGATGGTTTGTATTTTCTTTTCTTATTTGAATTTTTGGGGGGTGAACAAGGTGGTACTTTTTTTTTTAATTGTGGCAAAATATACATAACATAACATTTACCATTTTAACCATTTTTAAGTGTACAATCCATTGGCATTAAATGCATTCACCTTGCTGTGCACTATCGCCACCATGCACCCATCTCTAGAGTGTTTTTCATCTTCCAAACCTGGAACTCTGCACACATTAAACAATAGCTCTCCATCCTCCTTTCCCTCCTGTCCCTGCCAACCACCACTCTACCTTCTGTCTCTATGAATTTGACTTTTCTGAGTACCTCATATAAATGGAATAGTATTTGTCCTTTTGTGACTGGCTTAATTTCACTTGGCTAAGTGTCTTCAAGGTTCATCCAGGCTGTAGCATCTGTCAGAATTTCCTTTTTCTCAAAAGGCTGAGCAATATTGGAGGGTATGTATATACTACATTTGTTTATCCATTCATCTGTCAGTGGGTACAGATGTTGTATTCCACCTTTTGGCTATTGCTAATAGTATGCTGCTATAAACCTAAGTGTTCCTGCTTTCAATTACTGGATCCTATGGTAATTTATTTGTAATAGAATTACTGGATCATATGGTCATTTATTTGTAATTTTTTGAAAAACGACCATACTGTTTTCCACAGTGCCTAAACCATTTTACAGTGTACAAGGATTCCAGTTTCTCTACATCCTTGCCAATACGTATTTCCTGTTTTTTTGTTTGTTTGTTTGTTTGTTTGTTTTGCTGATAGCCATCCTAATGTGTGTGAAGTGGTATCTCACTGTGGTTTTGATGTGCATTTCCCTAATGGTTAGCAGTACTGAGTGTCTTTTCATGTGCTTGTTGGCCACTTGTATATTTTTAGAGAAATGTCTATTTAGGTATGTATCTGAAAAAAACCAAAAACACAAATTCAAAAAGATACATGCACCCCAATGTTCATAGCAGCATTATTTACAACTGCCAAGATATGGACGCAACCTAACAAGATATGGAAGCAACAGATGAATGGATAAAGAAGGTGTGTATATGTGTGTATATATATATATATATATATATATATATATATATATATACACACACACATAAATACATACATACAATGGAATACTACTCAGCCATAAAAAAGAACAAAATTTTGCCATTTGTAACACCATGGATGGACTTGAAGGGCATTAAGCTAAGTGAAATAAGTCAGGCAGAGAAAGACAAATACTGTATGACATCACTTATATGTGGAATCTAAAAAATACAACAAACTAGTGAATATAACAAAAAAGAAGCAGACTCACAGATATACAGAACAAACTAGTGGTTACCAGTGGGGAGAGGGAAGGGGGGAAGGGCAATACAGGGGTAGGGGATTAAGAGGTACAAACTGTTAGGTATAAAGTAAGCCACAAGGATATATTGTACCACATGGGGAATATAGTCAATATTTTATAATAACTATAAATGGAGTATAACCTTTAAAAATTGTGAATCACTATATTGTACACCTGTAACTTATATAATATTGTATATCAACTATACTTCAATAAAATTTTAAAAAGAAACATCTATTTAAGTCTTTTGCCCATTTTAAAATCAGAGTTTTTGTTGTTGTTGTTCAGTTATAGGAGTTCTTTGTATATTCTGGATATTAATCCCTTATCAGATATATGATTTGCAAATATTTTCTCCCATTCTGTGGGTTGCTTTTCACTCTGTTGAATGTGTCCTTTGATACACAGAAGTTTTAAATTTAGATGTAGTTCAACTTATCTATTTTTTATTTTATTGCTTGTTTTTTTGGTGTCATATCCAAGAATCATTGCCAAATCCAATATTATGAAGTTTTTCCCCCATGTTTTCTTCTAAGAGTTTTAGCTCTCCATTCAGGTCTTTGATTCATTTTGAGTTAATTTTTGTATGTGGTGTAAGGTAAGGGTCCATCTTGATTCTTTGTGGATATCCAGTTTTCCCAACATCATTTGTTGAAAAGACTATCCTTTTCCATTGAATGGTCTTGGCATTCTGATTGAAAATCATTTGACCATGTATGTGAGGTTTTACTTCTGGGATCTCTCTTCTATTCTACTAGTCTAAGTGTCTGTATTTATGCCAGTATCACACTGTTTTGATTGCTGTAGCTTTGTGGTAAGTTTTGAAATCAGAAAGTGTGAGACCTCCAGCTTGGTTCTCTTTCAAGACTGTTTGGCTCTTTGGGGTCCCTTGAAATTCCATATGCACTTTAGAATGGATTTTTCTATTTCTGCAAAAAACATAAGTGGGATTTTGAGGAATTTTACTTTTAAAAATTCAAGCTATCATGGTATTAATAAAAGCAAGTTTTAATATGAAAAACAGCATCTGCTTGTGATATTTTAATAAAAGATTTCTTTTGGATAATATTTTGTCTGAAGTGCTAGAAAGGAGTAATCTTTAATGAACAAGCAGTATAGAGACTTTTAGGCTATTATTAACCATATAGTTGTGGAGAGAAATTTCTCCAGAAAAGCCTAAAGACACATTTTTAGCCCCAATGGCCCTCTAAACTAACCATATCTGAATCTTCTCCTTGTCTGTTGTTGTGTCACTAATTATGTTAACTTGGCTTTCTAACACTGAGGAGGAAAAAAATGGGTTTAATTTCTATAGTAATAGCTAATGCCATCATAAATTACATACATACATATTACAAATTTTTTTCTTCCAATACGTTTATAATATTCCATTTTACCTAACTAGGGTAAGTGGTATAATTCAATTTGTATGAGGTTTAAAGGTTGTTTCCTGTTGTAACATTCTAGTGGAATGTACTGTTTTTCCTTATTCAGTTTACATATTTTCTTTTTGGAATAAACTTAAGAAGAACAAAGTGACTCCTAAATTGTAGACAAGAACGTCAGATGAAAGAGCAGAAGTTGAAAAATGTAATTGTTTAACTCTTTTAAACAAGGCTAAATAGTTAAGGTTGTTCTGAGATTTGCAGCGCCAGTTTATGCCTCTCTGACTTCACATCACTTAATTTTATGTTTATTTCCACAAATATTTACTGAGTGCCTATCATGTGGGCAGGTACCCTTTAGTAGACACTGCAGACACAGCCCCTGTCCTCAAAGCAGCTCACAGCCTAAGAAAGAAATAGGCAAGTAAACTAATAAATTACATTATTTAAACAGATACGGAACATTGAGTTGAGTTCCCAGAATGGGAAAGCATTTACAGAATGGGCATATGTCGGTATTCCAGGACCATCTTTTCCAGGGCTCCTTAGCTCAGTGCAGCAACAGACTATATTTATGTGGTTACCTGAATAATTCGAAGAAGTGATGGTGTTTAGAAACTGTGGCATTCTGATTCTTCCATAGCATAGAAATAAATTTATTCTTTCCTCAAAATGCATCCTCCAGGGACTTCCCTGGTGTCCAGTGGTTAAGACTCCGTGCTTCCACTGCAGGGGTCGCGGGTTTGATCCCTGGTTGGGGAACTAAGATCCCACGTGCCGCTTGGCGTGCCCAAAAAGAAAAAAAAAAATGCATCCTCCATTCAAGGTCAACAGCTCTTGGCAGGGAATGTCTTGTTTGAGGTGTGCAATGTCAATAGTTAGGGGCAGGCTTCTCAAACTTCCCATCTGGCTGTGTTCCCTCTCAACCTAAGTGAGCGGACCGCCAGGTGGGGGATCATGGTGGCATCATCTAAGAAGCTGTCCCAAGCTGTCCACCTCAAGCAGATGTTTTTTAAGTCTTGTGTTTTGTCCTAAACATTCAAGTAAATATCAATATTGTATTAATCTTCTGAAAGAGTTTTAAACTACTTACCACCTACCCCTAGTCCTTAAGTAATCCGAGTGCTTCAAGAGGATGCACCATGTTTAATTTGAAGCTCCACAACTCATTCTGATTCCTCTGTCCTCCCAAAGTTAGACACGTACCCATTTTAGGAGTGTGGAACAGCTATGTCACATGGGCATAAGAACTAAGCATTCTTTCCTATTCATTATGGGTTTTTCCCAAAGATTCAAAAACCCCACAAGTTTAAAAAAGTTAAAATTGTCACTAGGCATAATCATCAATGATGGAGTTTTGCCTGTAAAGAAGGCTAAGTTTTGGAAACACTGTCAGTGAAATTCAGTTTCTGAGTACAGTAAGTCCACAATGGCTGCCCTGCCAGATGCAGGGACATTTTGGAATATCCAGTCTCCTGACCACTCCGTGTTTGCCCTAGGATAACCAACTCGTCCCAACTTGCCTGGGACTGTCCTGATTTGCAGACGTCCAGCTTTGTGGGATTCCGTTCTTCTTGGTCCCAGGCAAACCAGGACAGTTGGACACCCTCATTTGCACAGAGGTAGCAAATACTTTCACCAGTTTTGGGGGACCCTCCTAGTTTATGCTGCTGGTCTGAAGTGACCATGATTCCTTGCTGAAGAAGAATCAGTGGAATTGATAACACAGTGAGAACAGGAGAAACCTCTGGGGCAAGCAAGTCCCCGGGAATCAGGTGAGCCTGCTGGGAACCTTGAACAGAGCAGACATTTTCAGTGCTTTTGGTGCTGAATTGGCCTAAAGTAGTGGTTTCTAAGTGCAGCTATGCTTCATAATCACCTGCAGAGATATTTTAAATCACAATTCCTGGGTTACACCATCAGATCTGCTGATTCAGAATTTGTGTTTAACACAGCAGATGGAATGATCTTTCCACCATCTGACCATGTCACAATCCCGATGCTTAAAAATTCCAAGGCTTCTTGCTGTTCTGTGATAAAATGCAAACTCACTGCTTGGTTTACAGGCTTTTCATGAGTTGCCCATTGTTTAATCACTTCGGCCTCCTGTGGCCCCAGCCCATGCATCTAAATCTATTCGGTTTGGCCTTTGCCTACAGGTTTCCCTTGGCCAAGAACACTCTTAGCCTAGCTCCACCCCTCTTCCTCTGGCTCAAGTACTTATTGTGAGATTTCGGGTCACTTTCTCCAGGAAGCCTCCTCCGTCAGCTCAGATTCAAGTCAAGTGTTCTTCTGGACCAAGTTCTTAGCCCCCTGTATCTCCTCCATCCTAAGGCTTCTCATGTTATAATGGAAATGACTTTCAACTGGTTGTCTATTTCCCCTTAGACTTCAATGCCTCAGGATGCAATTATATCTCCAGCACTGAATGTGCACAAATATTTATTGAATGGATGATTGGATTGAGTGCTCTTTTGAACTATATCACCTGTGTGGGCTCCACCTGTCCTGTGTCTGTCGCCCCATCCCTACTTTCACAGCAAAGACCAGATACCCACCCTTGACTTTGTGAGACGGATCACACACTTACCTGTCGGCCCCAGGCTTTGCACAGTGGCCCTCTGCTGCCCCCCCGTGTTTGGAATCAGCTCCTCATGCAGCCAATGGAGACAACCCCTTGCTCCATGGGGTGCAGTTTCAATTCTGCAGGGACATCTTTGTTGTTGGCCTCCGTATGTCTCCCTTGGCACAAAGGGGAACCAGGTAGGATGGAAGAGAAGCCTGTGACCCCTCTGTGTCTGTTTCTATACCCTAATCTCCTATTTATTCTCCTCCATCACCAAGACTAAGTCAGTTGAACATTTTCATTGTCTCTTCTTCCTCTGACCTCCTCTTCTCCCCTTCCTAGAGCCCTCTTCAAAGTATTCCTCCCTCTGGGTCCTTTTACATCTACGTAAATACAGTGGTCTATTTAGCAGCTCCCCAGCAACCTAAGACTTTAACTACTTGCTTGTGATAAAACTTCCGAGTGAAAATAGTAATGTTCAAGGATAGGAACTTTCTTACATTTTGAACTTCAGTCTTTTCTACAAAAATTAACAAGACTCTCAAAACAGAGGCGTAAAGTGGTTTTCTCCCCAAAACGTAACATCTTAATTACATAAATTGAATCACATGTTTAAAGTAATGAAAAAAATTTATTGTGATCACATCTTTATTATTCCATCGATTAAACAGATATCACAATATGAATATTTGATTTACTATAGTAAACTATTCTAAATAGCAGTGATTTATGGGCAACATTCGTATTCCTTCTATGATCATTATTACAGCAATTAAAAAGCTTTTAGTTAGTTCCTGAAGAGTAATGTGGCTCTAAATACATAATGCACAGTGTTACATAACCATGGCCTCTTTTTCTTTGGTAACTGGTGTCTAGGGTAATTGAGCTCAGAATGAAATGTCTGGTATATGCAGCATAACGCAGTCAATACAGTTCAAGCATAAGCACATTTTTTTAGGGAGAGAAGAAATAGGTGTTTCACGTCAGTTGTTTTCTTCTAAGAGAACTAGAAAGATTTGGTTAAAAAGAAAGATACCAATAATATTTACATATTTTTAAACTGGATAGCTTAAACTTTTAAACTAAAATAGCTACCTATTTACAGTTGCAAAGCTCTTTGTTTACATCGTCTGCCTGAAGACTGAGAACAATGGACATACCTTGGACTGCTTCAGTACAGGGTCACCATACACAGATGTGGAGTTGTGCCTTGCACAGGGGTGCCTGGCAGAGGGACCGCATAGGGGTGAACTACAGCCCACTCTTTGCTCGTTAGGCAGGCTGCACTCTGACTCAGGGTTGTGTCTCCTGGAAGAAGCGGGCACCTCTTTCTAATTTGCACAAAGACACTGTACAGCTAGCCTGACTCTGTGTCTGCGCTTTGTCCTTTCGCCCTGCATGGAAACACATTGCCTTTCCATTCAACTATTTTCTGACTTTAACTTTCTCGCTAATTCCAAACCACTGGTTTCTTCAAAATTAATATTTTCCATTTTTGTCTTGAAAGGAGCACATGTATATGTGGCAGAGACAACATAGGGAAAATTTGCAAATTCCAATCCAGTGACGTTTCTGTAATAAATTCATATTTAGCCATTTGGAATTAGATGAATTTGGAGACTACGAAAAAGCAATAAAAGTGAGAAATCTCAAGAAAGACAAACTTTATAATGGTCCTGTCTCAGGGCTAACTAGTTAGCTCCCTTGTTTAGAATACCATGATAATGAGCAAGGTTTATGATTTAAAACCCCCAGTTAGCATAACACAGGGGAAAACTCTATTCCATTGTCACAGACTGAAATTCTATTGCCACCAGTGTGTTCTTTGGTACAAGTTGGGATGAAGTCAGGATACTTCATACCCATCACCATTACTGGAAAAACAAGTATACAACCAGATGGGAGTACGTTTGGTCAAAGTCAGTTCCGTGATAACTACGAAGTTCATCATTCCTCATCAGTAGAAAATACATCCAGATGTATTTGCATCATGTGATGGGAGCCACAGTCAATATGATTGAAAGCCTATAATCATGTGGTTTTCTCAAGAGCTTCAACAAGACACTAAAGTTTTGCTAAGAAACCGAAAGAACAACTCTGACCCCACCAACCTGACTCTGATTGGCAGTCTGGATATTACAGGAGTTAAGTTTCACCTTCAGCAGGAATACATTAGATTGAGAAGCCCAGCCCAGCACCATGAGAGCTCCCAACCATGTGTTTCTGTGCAAAATGAATCACTTGATGGGAAACAGGAAATCACTAATAAAGGCTGTTTTTGTTAATCATACACAGAGTTAGAACCGGAATAGGGGAGAGCAGGGTTTTATTTTAAGCCAGGTTTGAATACTATATATTGAGGGCATAAACAGAAAACTAGAAAACTTTAAATTGTCATTGACCTCATGTGCACTGAAAAGGGCTAAGTGTCCCCAGGAGCAGTCCTCCCCCTTCTCAGAATCACTGCTACTTGGATCGAGCACTTTTTATGTAGTTAATATTAGCACAAACCCTTTTTCTGCTTGCCGGCTTCCTAGCAACCTGAAGCAGAGTATCTGCTTGCCAATCTGCTTTTGGTAAAAAAAAAAAAAAAAAAAAAAAGAACAAAAAACACCCAGTAAATTTGCCCATAGCCCTGACGAGACAGGGATATATTCAATAAACTCCGTGTTGATTTTGTGAGCCCGGCATAGGATTTATGCTGTCAACCGTCTGACCTTGCTGCACTTTCCACCACAGGCCAGGGAAGATGTGATCCACATGCTGAAGACGGAGAAAACCAAGCCTGAGGTTCTGGAGGCTCATTACGGGTCTGCGGAGCCGGAGAAAGTGTTGCGGGTCCTGCACCGAGACGCCATCCTGGCCCAGGAGAAGTCCATAGGAGAAGATGTGTATGAGAAACCCATCTCAGAGGTAAAAACATACCCCGACAAGTCCCTGAGAAGGAAGCCTCAGAGGGATGTCTCCACATCCTTCCATTTTACACGCCTTAACATTTTCTTTCAAAGGCAAGCATTTTATGATGCCCTAGTATAGAATTAAAGTATAATTAAATAATTCAGAATTACTGTGGAGACATTTCATTGATAAGAATTGTAGAAGTATTTCCTTAAATATACTTAAAGCCCGAAATATGTTTCTCATGTGATTATGATAGCTACCTGCTCTTCAGTCTGTTATTCTTTTATTTCTCTAAGAGGGGATATGTGTAAAAATTTGAGGTGCTTATGGGTTTTAGCATTGAATTTTCAGATTATTGTCAAATTGGTAGCCTAAAATTAAACCGATTTTTATTATTGATATTTATGGTTATAAAGCCACTCAGTTTTGATATCTTATAGACCATTAAAATGGTCTCATGTGAATGGCTAAAACATAAAAGTTGAAGCAAAATCCCAATGGAAGGCTTAGGGCAGTTCTTTAAGATGAAAGGGAATCTAATAGGACAATATTTAATCATTTTTATACAAGACTGTATTAGGAACTATCAACTATTGTTGTTAATTACCCATGACATTACATGTTAAAAATACTCTCACATCATAGTAGAAGTTCAGTGAAGAATCAGGGAACCAGTTGATGGATCTAGCCATACTGACTCTTCGGAATTCATGTTAAAAAAAAAATCATAGATGTGAAATTAGTATCATAAATGAATAAAGAACACAGAAATGAAAAGTGCGAAGCAATTTATCATAATTTAGCTTGAGACAAGCCTTTGCAGCAGCTCAGCTTGACAGATCTCAGAAAGATCTGCTTTAGAAAGTATTCACGACAGATCGACAGCCCCATAATTTTCTAATTTCTGCAACCAGGATGAACTGGAGCTGTTCTCATCTTTTCTTTAAGCATTAAGAGATAATTATCAGTATATGATAGAATAGAGTCAACTGGCTGAATCCACTTTCACGTTTGAGATAACCCACAGTTATTAGCTGCCTGTAGTTTTGGCCAGGTCACTTCAGCCCTTTAAGCCTTAGTGTTCTTCTCTGTCAGGTGCACATCTCATAGAGTTGTGAGGATTAAATGAAGCAATGCCTGTAACACTTTTAACATAGTGTCTGGAACATACTAGCTACTCAACAAATATCAGCCATTAGTATCTGCTGGGAGCTGAGGGTGATAATTGCTCACACTCTTATTTAGTTCCAAACCTGGAGGGACTTGAGGGACAGAGAGGTCAAAATATCAGTTTTATATTATTATTATAATCACCTGGATTGAAGAACTTGGCTTGGATAAATAGTATCATTTGGGCTTCTTAGTTCTTTTCTCCCAAGTTAGAGCTTAGAATGACCCCTCAAGGGAGAGGTAGGTCTGCAGAGCTCACACATCCAGAATCACTGCCTCTGACCCACTGAGTTCTACGGACAGTACATAAAGGAAGGCGTTTCCAACTTACCTTCAGAAAGTAGACCTAACCCAAGTGGACAGAGGAGCAGAGCAGAAAACACTCACCTTTCTTTTGGGTTGTCCTGTTGGAGTTCGCTTAAGCTGGGTGTGCTTCTTGGTTCCTTCCTCCCCTCAACTCAACAATCTGAACAGCTGTTCCTCCCTTGGGGAGGAATAAATAAGGAGGTAGAGGGAAGGACAGAAGCTACTTTTCCCAGCACTGGCAAAATGGTGAAGTCCTGCTTTGTGAGAGAAACAGAATGCTGAAAGGAGAAAAGATTTCTTCCACCATTTACAGATTTTTGGTTTCTTAACCCTTTGGGCTTAATAATCAAGTTCCTGTTGCTCAGGAGCAAGAGAGTTGCTTCCAAGTTCATGAGGTAATGTTCCTAGAAGCCATGCTGTACCTCAAGCCAAAAATCACTGCTTATTCCAATTTTCATCCCACATTAGGCCCAGCTAGGTCATCCAACAGAACTCACCAAAGGTTAAGCAGTGAACCCAATATGGTGGACCCCCCTCTCTTGCCAGGTATCTGGGGAGAAATTAAGCAGCAAATATTAAATCCCCCTGAACTTCCTTGTAAACTAAAGTCTGAGATATCAAAGTTCATCATTCTTAAGCAAAATTTCAAAGAAATTAAGGGTTCAGTTTCTTTCCTTCCCAAATTCTTATTCTGCTTAGCCTTAGCCAGAAGGATCTTAATCTTAGGCATTTTCAAAGTTGAATTAATACATCCTGAAGTCCTTTATTCTATGTTTACTCAAAGAGTCCAAAGATTATTAGGACACGTGCAGTTATCACAGTACCAACCTCACATTCATAAATTGTTAAAAATGCAAGAAAAGCCCCAGCTCCAAGGTCAGTTTATCTCAAGTGTAATGATATTCCTTGACCTCAGGACTCAGCACAAAGCAGGCTCATGTCACCAAGATCAAGGCAGAGACTTAGAGGATGTCTGAGGGAAGGAGGGTGGATAGAGAAAATCTTCAGGTACAACAGGATGCCAGTCAGTGTGGGGGAACTTGTCCCCATCAGACAGAGCCTGCCGCCACCAAGAGGCTAATAATTATGGGAAGTGGCGAATCCTGGGTTGGGTGGAGGCATCTGTTTCATGTATTATCCTTGCCCTCAGTGAGTGGCATTTGAAACCTACCTGTCTTTTTGTGACGTTTAGGCATTCGCAGTGGTGACATCCTCCATGCCTAGGTCTTACTTTAGGTGCTCTACTTTTCCACCTGCATATTTTTATTTGTTTATTTATTTTTGGCTGCATTGGGTCTTTGTTGCGGTGCGTGGGCTTCTCATTGCGGTGGCTCCTCTTGTTGCGGAGCACGGGCTCTAGGCGCGTGGGCTTCAGTAGTTATGGCACGCGGGCTCAGTAGTTGTGGCTTGCGGGCTCTAGAGCGCAGGCTCAGTAGTTGTGGCGCACGGGCTTAGTTGCTCCGCGGCACGTGGGATCTTCCCGGACCAGGGCTCGAACCCGTGTCCCCTGCATTGGCAGGCAGATTCTTAACCACTGAGTTGCCAGGGAAGCCCCCACCTGCATACGTGAAATCTCTTTAATCTTTTTCTTTTTTCAGCCACGATGTCCAGGCCTAGGAAACCCATCTCGTACTGGTGGTTTTCCTTACTGCCCCCTTGTTTCGGGGTGGTATTACCCCTTCCCGCAGGTGACCTTCTGAAGCCTGTCTGCCTTGGGGCCTAGTGGGGACCTAACCTTACCCAGGTGACCGTTCCTCAGAACTTCGCCTTCTCTCGTGTTTGAACTCTCTAATTCTTGGGTAACTTGTCCTACTCAAGGCAACAAAAATGTTTTCTTTTGTCACAACCTTTCCTCCAGTAGGAAGGCTCAGCTGAGTTTCATTGTTATTGTTGTTTTTGACCAGTTTTTCAAATGGCCCCTTCTTTCTCTATCACTATTTTAGGGATCGTAGAGTTTTTGTTTGTTTGCCTCTAACTTCCCCTATGCTTTCAGGCCCAGACATTTGTTTTCTGAATATTACCTTCCGTATTGTGTAGTGTGTGGTCACCCTCAGTGAGAGAAGCAAAACCAAGGAGTTATGAGTCTGCCAAAAGGATCCTTTGTTCAACACAAATCTTATCTACTTTTATGTTCTTGAGTTGGATGACCCCTCCTAAGGAGTCTTTTCCCGTCACAGCACACCGGTGTTTGGACCGAATCTGCTGCTGTCCTGCCTGAATCCCCTTTCGTTTGTCTCATCTTTCCTTCGAAATCTACATCTCCAAGTTTCTTGAGCATGTTCGCTCAGGGCCCATCTACCATGGCTGACACCATGAAACTCCCCCCAAATTGCTTTACATATCCTACCCTGATCTCAGATTTTAATTCTTCAGCGTGTCTATATTTTAGGTAACCACTTTGAACAGCTGTTGCAGTCTTCAAGAGAAAGGGCCCCAACTGATCTCATGAAGAACCATCTGCAGTTTTACAGCATGCTCCTCAAACGTTTCCTTGACCCCGACACCCTCTTCGTGGGGCAGTCACGCTGCTCTGCTCTCTAGGCTCTCCTGTCTCTACCTCCTCTGTCACCCATTCTGATTCAACAAAGACTAAAGTCTCTCTCTTTTTTTTTTCTAGCCCTATCTTTAAGGGCACTTAGATCCATTTCCCTTTTGATCTTTCCAGTTTGGTCCTTAAGGCCTCATGTTTCCTCTTAAGTAGATTTCTCTCTTCTTAAATTCCTTAATATTTTCCCCATTAGCTCTCTGTTGATAACAGAGCTAAAATCATTTCCTAAACCATGATCCTTTTGTCTGAAACGTACTGAAATTTCTCCCCATCTCAAGTCCCTGAACTTCTTCTCCACCAACTTGATTCAGGTACACTCTTTCCTTAGTAAGTTTTGACCTTTGTTGCTATGATGATCTCATTCAATTTTCCTTCCACCTCTGTCCAAGTGGGAGCTACATTTCCAAAGTAATAGGTGCCCATTTCGCTTTCACTATTCAGTAATAAGAACTACCTTTCCTCTGTGGTTGAGCCACAGTTTGGAGCCTGAAAACCAAAAGCCATGGGACACAGTATACATGATTAATGAATCCACTGGGAGGTGGTCTTCAGAGTCTCTGGACAAGCCACACAGATCCAAGAGGTCAGCGCACCTCAGTTCTTTCCTAGGGGCTCAGTGCAGTTCCAAACAAAATAACGAGAAACAGGGTCTGGCACAGCTGATCTGTTGCTACCTATGTTAGTTCTTACATCCAGAATTTAAAACTGAAAGCTAGATCCTCATACACTAATGCTTTATTGCTAAAGAGGAATTTACTACCTTTGCAGTTTAAAATCTGGTCTGCAGGGCTTCCCTGCTGGCACAGTGGTTAAGAATCCACCTGCCAATGCAGAGGACATGGGTTCGAGCCCTGGTCCAGGAAGATCCCACATGCCGCGGAGCAACTAAGCCCGTGTTCCACAACTACTGAGCCTGCGCTCTAGAGCCCGCGAGCCACAACTACTGAACCCATGTGCCACAACTACCGAAGCCCACGCTCCTAGCCCGTGCTCTGCAACAAGAGAAGCCACTGCAATGAGAAGCCCACGCACCACAACGAAGAGTAGCCCCCGCTCGCCGCAACTAGAGAAAGCCCGCACGCAGCAACGAAGACCCAACGCAGCCAAAAATAAATTAAAAAAAAAGAAGAAAGTCTGGTCTGCAGTTCTGGGTGAAAAACGCAGCTCACACACCAATGTCTCAGCATCCTTCTGGATGCATTAAAGGACAAAAAGACTGTCTTCCTGGTTATGCAACCAGTACTGAGGTCAAGCTGTACTGGGGTAGGTGAGGTGAACACAGCCCACAGAGACCACAGCAGCTACTCCAGGGGCCTAGTCCCAGCACGGTAGCTGCTGAGAACAGCCAATCTCAAAGGCCCACACGGACAGAACATACTAAAGCTAAGGCCCAGCAGTCCTACCTAGGCTGCCCTGGAACAATTAATATCAACATATGCTGTTTTTCCTCCAGATGCCCCTACAGTGTTTCTCTCTCTGGGTATCTCAGTCAACCATCCAATTAATAACGCCCCCATCTTTGCCTCCCGAGTTCCTTGAACGGATTGAGGGATAACTGCAGGAGTCTGACAGATGACTTGAAGCATTAACTTTATTATTGGCATAAATAGGTAGATGACCACCACCAGGTTCCTATTACTTTCTCTCCTAGACTCTGGAGAGAGCACCTGAGGGAGAGTGCAATGTACCATCTTATGGCAGACAGAGTAAAATATAAGAAATGAAAAAGCTGGGGCTGTTCATGCCCAGCTCCCTGTCCCCAATACAACCTTTAAATACCATTCCTTCCTCAGGGAGGAGTGGGTCAGGGTATCAGGAAACAGGCAGAAGCTGCTCTTCCAAGTACTCTCAAAAGGAGGGAAGGCCTTACTTTACTTTACGACAAAGTTAAGAAGGATCAAAAAGGGGAAAGAGCTGCTCCTTCCACATTTCTGATGATGTTCCAGCAATGCTTGACAAATTCTATAACATATGGTGAAAATCACACTTGTGGAAAAATGGAGAGTTCTTGGGGAGAATATTTTGTAACAGGGAGTTATTCCAGTGAAAAAACCTCTTGTATAGACTGTCTCATTAAGACTGCAGTCATTTATCAGAACACATAAAAGTACGATTTGCCTCCCCGATGATCCAGGTATGGCTGGCCAACCTGGGCTTCACCAGTCTGACTGGTCACCTGTTCTTAGGCAAAGGGGGTGGAGGTCTAATCAGAAGGCACAGAGGATTATGGGGGCAATATCTCTTTTATTTTGGGTCCCACAAATGATTCATTCACACTGAAATTATAATAAAATTGTAAAGGGAACCTCAGATCCGCCTTATGACTGAAGGGCAAACGTGGAACATCAGGGGAATAGCTCTGAAATTGATACCCATGGAGTTACTCCACTGAGTCTTACAGAGTTGGCTGTGGGATTAAGAATGGATTCTAGGGACTTTCCTGGTGGCGCAGTGGTTAAGAATCCGCCTGCCAATGCAGGGGACACCGGTTGGAGCCCTGCTCTGAGAAGATCCCACATGCCGCAGAGCAACTAAGCCCGTGCGCCACAACTACTGAGCCTGAGCTCTAGAGCCTGCGAGCCACAACTACTGAGCCTGTGTGCCACAGCTACTGAAGCCCACGTGCCTAGAACCCGTGCTCTGCAACGAGAGAAGCCACCTCAATGAGAAGCCCGGGCACAGCAACGAAGAGTAGCCCCCGCTCCCCACAACTAGAGATACCCCGTGTGCAGCAGTGAAGACCCAACAGATCCAAAAATAAATAAATAAAATATTAAAAATTGTTAAAAAAAAAAAAAAGAATGGATTCTAAATATGTCTGATTCACCTAGAGCAGTGGTTCTCAACAGGGAGGGGGACATGGGGACTTTTCCTTCCAGGAGACATTTGACCACATCTGGGGATAGTTTTGTCACAGCTGGAGGTGGTAGTACCGGCATCTAGTGGGCAGGTGAGCATCCTCTAGTGCACAGGACAGCCCCTCAAATAAGAATTACTTGGTCAAAAAGGTCAGTAGTGCTGAGGGTGAGAACTCCTGCACTAGGGTTTGAAGAGGAGAGTAGGATAGGGAACTATCAATATTGTAAGATTGGGTCCAATTTAACAAACATGTACTGAACACCTACTTTCTTCCAGGTGCTGTGCTAGGGACCAGGGACTAAAAAGATGATCAAGGCATATGGTCCCTTAAAGATCTTATAGCCTGGCGGGAGAAACAGACACAAAAAGCCCTGTAATGATATTTGATAAGATCTCTTTTAGTTTGAGATATGTGCGCTCTGCAAGTTCTGAGAGTCTCCCTATATTTAGTACCTCTTGAAAGAAGAGGATTGTGGGTCCTTCATATACTTTTCCTAGAAATGCACTTAACTGCAAGCCTTAAAAAGAAAAAAAGGTTGCAATGAGGATAATTTCCTCCTCCCAGGGGAGGAGTTTGGTACACGTGCCTGCTGAGCTCTTCATTTTTCTGAGATTAGGCCAGACGCTATTCTCTTTCTTTCTGAGTATAGGGCTTCGCTGTCTCATTGAAACAGTGAGTTTGCTCTCCTGAAAGTTTAGGAACCACACATATGTTCACAGAGAAAAAGGCCAGAGGCCAGACATTACTGCAGCCCTATCGTGGCTAGTTCATAAATCCAACAGGCCTAGAGAAAATGATGGAATGGGGAAAATGGCAGAGAATAGCGGACTCGAGGTCCTCCCCTACGGGTAATAAATCACTAGACCAACGCAAACAAATTATTTAGAGCCCTACGTAAATGAAATAAAATATTAAGCTCTTTCCCATGTTTGCTTCCTCAGCTGGACAGACTTGAGGAAAAACAGAAGGAAACCTACCGGCGCATGCTAGAGCAGCTGCTGCTGGCCGAGAAGTGTCACCGGCGCACGGTGTACGAGCTGGAGAACGAGAAACACAAGCACACAGACTACATGAACAAGAGCGACGACTTCACCAACCTGCTGGAGCAGGAGCGGGAGAGGTAACTGTGCTCGCGCGTCCCGGAGGGCGGCGCTCTCGTCCTGCGCCTCCCGTCCTGGATCAGATTTCCACCCGTGACTCCGCGGATACGTGCCCGGGGTCCAATGCCTAATTTCCCAACGGTTTGCAGACAGTGAGACAGACTTTGCTTGGAACCATTAATGTGAGCATATTGGGGGTTCGTATAAGTACGGCAACAACATTCCCACTAGGATGTGAAAAGCCAGAAAAGCCACAAACTAAGGGAGCTTCTGTTTTAACTTCATCAACGAAGCACCTACGTTTGAAAAGCCTCTCTACGAACTGCCTTCTATTAGAAATAATATACTTTTTCTCTTTGGGATTAAAATCCACTTATTCAGTGAGACAAATGATCACCACTTTAAATGAATCCTATTCATTCTTAAAACTGGTACAGAAAATCTTACTACTTGGTTGTGTATGAATTACTTAATGACTAGAATTACCTGCTTAACTTTTTCAGGGTTGCGTAACTGTTAAAACTCAGTGTAGAACAAAAGAAAACAAAACAAAAATTCAGCGTTGAGCCTTGAACACTGTAGGTAGTTTTCTCAGACCAGGGATTAGCACATTTGAAGCAGAGGCTTCAAATTGAAACGCTTTGTGATGAACTCTTTGATACTCTCCAGTTTTTCAGCATCTTCTTTTTAGCTTATTCTCTCCTTTTCCTCCCCTCAGCTGAATGGTTACATCTGTGAATTCCACAGTCTTTGAAACCAATGGCATTGAATCCCGACGCTTTGAGTTACCAAGCGTGTCTGCGTCTGTGTTTAGGACTTGCAAATTAAGAGCCATTGGGAAAGAGCTTCACCAGTCCCAGCTTTGCTATATCTAGTTACAAAAAGGAGATCTGGTTTTCCCAGATTAGTTTATTTGCCAGAAAAAGTTACCTCAATAGGAAAGTAAATAAAAGCATGAAACAACAGGTTTGTGTTAAATTTTTAAGTTATTGGTAATGCTTACTTATTATTGGACTTGGTACATCTCTTGAGGAAGGAGAAATGGAAAAGGGAGCAATGGCTGGAGTGTTATGTACAATACCCTCCACTTATGGTTTCTTTAAGTCTGTCTTCTGCTGCTGGAAGCTCAAGTTTATCAGCTTCTTGTTTGGACAAATAGATGGTCCAATTTGATATTTTGGGGCAACCAAACAGTGAGAATAAACTCTACCTCCTCAACCTCCATGAACTTTCCAACATCAAGCATAGGTATTGCAAACAAGGTTTTAATGACGGTGTAAATTACATATATCTAGGTGTCCTGTGTTGGAATGTGGTCAGGTGAGAGTAGCAACTTGTTTGATATGTCTTTAAAAGATCTGAAATCAAATAATTTTAAAGAACCAGCTGTGTGAATTAATATTTTCTGATCACTTTGTAAATCATATGGTCTAGAACCAGATATGTCTGCCTTTTCTACAATTTCCCACCTAAGCTAAATGACTGAGGTGAATTCACCTACAGCGTGGTAGGTTTAAATGAAGTATGTGGATGGAGAGACCGTACTTACCCAGCTGTTTCTTTTTCTTTCTTTTTTGTTTTCCTAGTATTTGTGTACTGTGAGAATAATTGAAATAATAACACTTGATGGAGAGCTCTATAGTTCACAAAGTACTTTTATATTCATTATACAATGAGCCTGTCCCAAGTGTATTTATTTACTAACTTCATGTTGACCAGTTCAAGACTAACAATTCCAATCCCATGCCCCTCCTTTGGAGTTGTTTAATTTTACTAGAGCAATTACACAACGATTTCTCCTGAGCAAAGCACTATGTAGGAGGTTTTAAAAATCAAAGCAGAATTTAAAAATTATATATATATCATGATGCTTTTCATACTTTGATCAGCACCGCTGAGATATGTCACCAGTTGTACATGTTTTAGATTAGAATCTTTGACTCACTAAATATCCAACCACTTTAAGATTCTGAAACAGTAGTTTTGACTCAACAGGTTATACTTTAGTGCTTTATATATTTTCCTGTCAATGTTTTTGCCCAGGCCACCCCCGTGACTGACCACCAGTGCACATGCTCTGGGCACATGCTGACCGACACTTGTTATGCTAAATTAAACACCCTCACTAGGACCCTGATAACTGACGTTGGCATCACTGAATTTCTCTGAGGCGTCCACGGTGACCGGCTTTGCTGAGTTCCCTGGGCAGTGAAGCCTTTAGGATTTTCTCAAAGGTCAGACCTGGGACTCCTGCTGCCCTTTGGAAGAGGCCCTGCTAAATCTGCTTTGGGTTAAATCCTCTTTTTGAAGTAAGCGGTCATCATTAGATGTACTTATGGGGGCTGGCAGTTTGCTGACCCCGGGGCTTTCTTTCCCGTGGGCAATGTCACCGGGGGCTGGTCCCCACCAGGACCTGGGCCGTGGCTCAGCCAGGCCCCAGCGCCCCACTCGGCCGCAGCCCCTGCAGGGGAAGCTGGGCTATTGCTGATAGAGAGCTGGTTTTTCCGAGCCCGAGTGGGAATTCTGGCATAGACTATTCCAAGTCCTTTGTTTGCCTCTTTGTTTTGCACTCCCTTCCCTCTTTCTCCGGAAAAGTCCCTTTTGTGAAAAAAAAAAAAAAGAGAGAGAGAGAGAGCCAAGAACTTTCCTTCAGAAACATTTCCCTTTATTTCTCCTGTGAGCGTGAGTCAAGGAAGGAAAAAAGTGAGACGAGATAAGCCCAAGTTGTTTGTTCCCTGTAATCACCCAGTTTCTACTGGGCGTGTGACGCTGCAGGCTGCCTTTACCTAGACAGCTTTCTGATTTGGTGGCCATGGGTGGACGGGGGTGCAGACCCAGGGGACCCTCCACGCATGCAGGGCATCTAGGCTCCGTTCTCTGTACTTGTCCTGCTCTGCAAGGGTTTCTCACGTCCTCTGGAAAATGGTTAAAGGTAATAGAAAGGGACCCAGGCAGACAGGATCAGTAGCTATCCAGATTCAGATATTTGATGAAACCAGAAATCCTTGGTTTTCAAAAAAAAAAGCCTTGGTTTGACTAGTATTGCAAAAGACTTCTGAGTTAAGCCCTTTCAAGTCCCTCATCCTACAGGTTGGGTAACTGAGGCCCAGAAAAATTATGTAGCTCAACTAAGACGACAGTGCAGGCCACTGGTCCAGCACTGTTGTACGAATGAGTCCCTTGGGCAGAATGTCTTGTTTTATGTTTTCTTCGTGTGTGTGTGTGTGTGTGGGCTCCCAACCTCCAAGCTCTTGTGTCCAAACTATGACACAGAATGTTAAAAGGCAGAATGATGGTTGTCGGGAGGATATAAACAGATCTATTTGGACCACTGGTGTCTTTCAACTGTCAAGACTGGAGAAGCTTTGGAACAGCATCTGTTGGAAGGAGCAGCCTGGGGACTTGTTTTGGAGCGGAGTTTGAATAGCACACACAGTGTTCTACTTCTGTTGCATTCTGATGGGAGGCTGATGCTGGTTATGGGGGAGCTAAATAAAGCACCCCTCCAAGCTACCTCCTTGTTATGGCCACTGACCTAGACCCTGAAAGTGTAAAAACTAAGCAGAAGTTATTTTTCACTTTTCAGGAGTTGTTGAATTCATCCTATATAAAAATTCCACAAATTAAGTGCCTAAAATGGACAATATATTGTTCTGGGCTTCCTTTATTCTAAACCAAAAGACTGATCATAATCTGTTACCATCATTTACTGCTATTTATTTTTACAAAGAGTCATATTCCCAAATTAAAAAGTGGAAATAGCATGAAAAAACGCGTTGGCTTCACTAGCATTGTTTGAAATATAGGTGAAAATATCCTTCATTGCAGTAATTAAGATTAGATAAAGAAAGCTCCCTTTCTAACTGCTATATTCTGTTTGGTCCATATTTTGAGTCAACTTGACCTTAAAAGGCATAATTCTGAGCACATGAGATCACCTTCAGAGTTTATGCTTTATTCTCCGTATGAACTGCAAGACTTGTAATTTTAATCTTACACTTTCTCTAGGGCTGCTTCAAGAATGTCAGGATAGAGAGAATACAGTTACATCAAAAAGTGCTTTGGAACGTAAAGAAATATTTGAGGGGGATGTGTGTACGTGTGTGTGTGTGTGTGTGTGTGTGTGTAAATGATGTGGGGAGGGCTGTCTAAATCTATAACTGTAGATATAGATTTGAAAGCTTTTGGATTCTATAGGCTCAACTGGGACTACATAAATAATTACATCATCATATAATATTGCAGCAAGGCTTCCAAGTATAGGGTCATTTTTTAAAAAAACTACAAACCAGCATCTCGAGAGAAATCTCTTAACTTGTGAAGCAAAGAATGCAGCAACAGGGGCTTGATGGAGGGGAAACTTTCAAGCCCCATTGGTATTGTTCCTTTAGGCCTGGTGGCCTGTGGGACGAGCTGCCCCATCGCACTTGCCTGCGGCGGGGATGACCGGTCAGAGCAAGTTTGTGAAAAGTGGCTCTAGCGGCCGGGGATCCTGGGAGATATTCTTGGCACACTTTATAGAAAAAGATGCACATCTGGTTCCCTGGCATATTTTCCCTAAGTTTCTCAGATTTAGATGCCTTATCTCTAAACTATCGCAATAAAATGGACTTTTCTCATTGGTAGCGTGGAGAAGCACAATAAAGCACTTTGTAGAAAAAGATTGCTGCTGATGTGTAAATGATCAAGTCTGATCATGCGGAAAGTAATCAATAGGTGGAACATATCAGCAGGAAACAACGGAGCCCTCTTGTCTCTGCTTAGCCCTCAGCTACACGCTGCTCACTAGCTGGGCTAGATTTCATTGACCCCCCCCCCCCCCCGATACGCTGGACACATACACATCTGGTTTAATCCTTACAAAACTGCATGAAGTATAGTTACTATCCCTATTTAGAAGATGGGAAAGCAGGTTAAATTCCTTCCACCAAGGTCGCTTGCCAACAGTTAATTGGAAGAATCAGTGTTTGAACTGAGTTTCCTATAGTAAAAACAAACAAACAAACAAGCAAACAAACAACCAAAAAAACCTCTTCCACTTCCAAGTTCTTACCTTCTGATTGAAATGAACACTTCATTTCTCCAACGTTTGGAGGAAGAAAAGATGACTTGAAATGTTGGCTCTGTGGATGGCACATCCATTCTGTTTGCAGGTTCAGGATTCGAATTCACAGACCTTTACCTGTCATTGAGATATGCCACCTGCTATCAATATCCTGACCAAGAAAACTGCTGACCAAGAAAATTGCTGGGAATAGACAGCTTCTAAGAAAGAAGAGGAATTAGAATTCAGAGACTCAATCACAGAAAGAATATGTTTTACGGTTGATTTTCTGAAAGAACGCCAGGATCAAACTCCACCTTCCAATGGCCCTTGCAACTTGCAAATCCCACTTCCTACTGGAAAATGTGATTGAAATGAAGGAGCCTGAGGTGATTTTGATTTTGCATAGCTAGGGTGTTTGTGTTGGGGGATGGGGTAGGTGGGGACAGTGTAAAGGAAGTGATGTTATATCTTACCTAAAGGGACCAGGCAATCGGTGACTCAAAAAGATAGCTTCCCAAAGTTGGAAGATGGGAGTTGGAAGAGAGTTGGTCCTCTTAAAAGACCCAAGATATTAACATATCTACTATCAGCACTGTAGAACTAGGAGCTTGCTACTCATTCTTAACTAGACACCCCCTGGATGAAATATGAACGAGCCCATTAAAAATGCCCTTGAGGTGCATTTCACCAGATCCCATCTTCACAAAAATGCTGAGTCTTGGGTGGGTATGACCTTTTCCCCAAGCTTTATAGTGTTCTCATTCTCAAGGTCATTGAGTTAGCAACCTCTGATCTAAGATTCTTCAGAGTTTTAGTAATATAACTTTTAACAGATATGCCAGGGAAGATAGGTTATCTGATCAACATAATTTTCTAACTAATCAAAGGTTATGATATAAATTAATTTAGTTTTACTGTTATGGAAGCTATTTCTCAAATACATTTTACTTTTTTAAGAAAAATTTTAATATACCACAAAATCCAGTTAAGTCATATTTGAAGATTTCAGGATCTTGTAGTGCTGCTATCTGGGTGACTCTGTATGTTACAACCTCAGGGCCTATTAGATTATATTCAAATCTAAATGTCAATTATGGTTATATTTTATTGTTGATAGGATGGTGAAGATGTTTTCCGGATCTTAGGGCTTAACCCGGCTAACTGAGAATTTTAGTTAATTAGATTCAACATATTTGGACTTTTATAACAACAGCAACAGAACTTGAACCAGGAAGGACTCTGATATTATACAAAGGGGTGGGATAATAATCAAAGAAAATTGGCCATAAGAAAGGAATAGCATTGAAAGGGAGGTCTTGAGAGACAACGGGCAAGAAACATATTTCACTGCTTAAGATTTTAGCATGTAAGAATGCCTCAGTCCTGGTATTTGATACCCCTTATTCTAGAAAAGTCCTAGGAGAGGTGAGACTAGAGAGCGGTATTTGGAATTCGAATGTGAGAGTTAAAGAGTGAGAGCCCACTAGTGGGAGGCGGTCAGCTTGTCAGAGTCTCTCTAGTTCTGAACCAATCATTGAGTTGTTCTCTTTCAATTTCAGGAATTTGCCAGATAGTTCTAGAAACTCTAAGTATGTGACTCACTGCAGGGGGCTCTTCTGAGAGAAATAGAGGCAGCTCCTTTTACATAACTGTCCTTCTTTCTGTCACATGATTCTGTAAATGCTGGCCACAGCCCGTTAGCCCGGGAGTGGACAGCTGTCCTGGACAGAGGTCACAGAGGTCTCACACTCGGACGCCTCAGGTGCCAGGCAGTAACTGGAGGGGACAGGTCCAGCTCTTCAGCACACACTGCGTGAGTGGAGGGACGCTGGGCTGCAGAGCTCCCACTCTGACTACCGGGGGAAGTCACCATTCAGCTCAGGCCAACCGACCCCACTTTAAATTGTGGGTTCAGTGTCACCAATTCAGATTTTTCAGGAAAAGGAAGAAATCTGATTTTAGTAAAATCTTGTGAGTCAGTGTTCACTCAAATGTGCAGTAAAACAATGTGCAGTGAACAAAACTCATGGCTACTTAGTCTCTCACGTGGCTGGCTTGCAACCTTGATGACCTACACATTAGGGAGGCTGGGGCCTAGGAGGAAGCCTGGCAGGAGAACCCTGCTGAAGAGCGTGCTCTGTTTGGTGGTGACACACTAGCTCATTGAGACACTCTCTTGGAGCACACGCAACAGAAAGAAGTAAAGACAACGGAGGCCAAGAGAAAACCCAGCAGACACATAGAAATTCTGAGTAAAGAATATCTCCCTCGGGGCTTCCCTGGTGGCGCAGTGGTTAAGAATCCACCTGCCAATGCAGGGGACATGGGTTCGAGCCCTGGTCCGGGAAGATCCCACATGCCATGGAGCAACTAAGCCCCGTGCGCCACAACTACTGAGCTTGCGCTCTACAGCCTGCAAGCCACAACTACTGAGCCCATGTGCCACAACTACTGAAGCCCGCGCACCTAGAGCCCGAGCTCTACAACAAGAGAAGCCACTGCAATGAGAAGCCCACGCACCGCAACCAAGAGTAGCCCTCACACACTGCAACTAGAGAAAGATCACGCGCAGCAACGAAGACCCAACACAGCCAAAAATAAATAAAATAAAATAAATAAATTTATTAAAAAAAAAAAAAAGGAATATCTCCCTCACAGGACTGGGTTTCAGTGGACACCTCTGTCTGAGGGGTGCCAAGCACTGGGTCATAAGCGTGTGCTCTAGGGTTACTAATGCTGCAGGTGCATGCGCCACAGTGATGCACAATTTTCCACTTCTCCCTGCGCCTGATTCCCTCTGGGGTATTCTTTCTCAGAACTCCCTGGGTGACTCTGTCCCTTACCACCTAAAGACTGTCATTCAAGTATAATATTATTACAGCTTTGACATTTTCATTTGCCGATGCTGTTATAGAAATTTACTACAGTATGATAATAATTGGGTTTTTTAACCTAATCTTTTCTCTTACCCTGTGACCTGGTCCTCATTAGAGCAGCCAGCCAATCGCAATCACAGCTTCAAGGGAAACTTGCCATAGCTGAAGGAGAGAAGTGAATAGCTTCTCTTCTGGATTCCAGAAGCAAAGATCTCAGTGTAGCTTGAGAAAGAATATATAATCAAGTTGATTCAATTTTTATCACCCCTCCTTTCCTGTTTAGATAAATGCTTCTTTTAAGAGAGAAGCAAGACAGCAAGAGAGGTCTACGTCATGGGAGTAGCCAGTGCAAAAGAAGAGGTTCTGTTCTGAGCTTATTTGGGGTGTGGGGGTGGGGAAGGAAAAGTGGAGAGTAATATAAACCCCAGATATATGGATGTGAAGAATTTGAGAATGGAGCTATTACTAGGTAGAGTCCAAGGGTGTCTCAGTCTGCTTTGGCTGTCATAACAAAATAGACTGGGTGGCTTAAACAACAGAAGTTTATCTTCTCCCAGTCCTGTATGCTGGAAGTTCAAGATCAGGGTTGCCAGAATGGTCAGCTTCTGGTGAGGCCTCTCTTCCTGACTTGCAGACGTCCACCTTCTCGCTGTGTCCTCACATGGTCTTTCCTCTGTGCATGTACGTGAAGAGAGATCTTCTTATCAGGCCTCCAATTCTATTAGATGAGGACCCTACCCTTATGACTTCACCTAACCTTTTTACCTCCTAAAAGCTGTATCTCCAAGCATAATCACAATGGGGGTTAGGCCTTCAATATATGAATTCGAGGGGGCAAATAGCGAAGGGCATGGCAAAACTTGTGGTTCTCCCTCCAATAACTCAAGAGAAAGAGAGTAAAACTTGGTGTCTGACGTGTCCAGTTGGAGAGAGCTTGATATGGCTTCAGTATCCTGCAACCCTAAAGGAATATCTAGATTTTGCCTGTGTTTCTGAAGGGCCACGGGAATAGCTGATTCAGGGCTGGAATGAGAACAGAACTGTGACCCATTGGGATCAGCAATCTGAGCAGGAATGCAACTGAGGCCAGAGACCACAATGTGCATCTCAGAGAATGCCAGCGTGGAAGGACGATGCCTACATGACCTCCCCCCACCCCTGATGGCCCCAGAACTCAGCCCCAACTCCAGACATGGGGTCCTGAAGCCCTAGAGTTAACTCAGGAGACCCCGACTTGACTGAGGAGTCTTTAAATTTACAAAGGAAAACCTTACTTGACTGGGTTTACCCAGAATTAACTGAAATAAAATAGAATGAGGCAGAGGTGGCGGCCGTGGTGGTGACCGCTAGCCAGTGTAAGAGGACAGTGGCGCTGATGGTGGCAGCAGGTGAGGTGGCTGGGCCTGGCCTGGTCCGAGCCGCCACTGCCGAAGGGATGACCCAAGCCAGGAAACGGGCTGCAGAGCCTCGACGGCCCGCGTGCTTGTAACTGCCCCAGCCAGACACGCTCCTACCCTTGACCTACCCATCCTTCAGTGAATCTGCAGATGTATTTTCTCAGGAGCTCAGCCTGACCCTACCTCAGTGATACAGGAGGAAAGACCCGCTGTTGTATTAAATTAATTAATTAATTAATTACATAAAATGGAATGGGAGCCCATAAAAGAAACCTAGAGATATAGAAACATGAAGATAATTGTATTTCTTGCACGCATGAGTTTGAGGCCTGCAGTCAGTACCCCCTTCGTTAGTAAAATCATCCGGGTGTGTGCTAAAGAGAAATAATGTAGTGTTGTGTCTGGTTCCAGAGTACTGAAGGTGTGCTTACTAATGTTTTGTGAAATTTAGAGGATCATCTGATCTAAGTCTAACCTTTACAGCCAGTTAACTCTTTCCCTGGGTTACTCTAGCTACATGGTAAATCTGTAACCTAGAGTCAGTTGTTTTCTCAGTCTCCTGCATTTCACTGGGAGCCAGAGAGCCTTGAATTCAAATGCTGATTCTGCCACTTACTAGACCAGTTAGATAACTCTTGGACAGGTTATCTAACCTCTCTGATTCTTGGTTTCTTTATCTATAGAATGGGGATAACCTATCTCATAGAGTTGTTTATGTTCATGAGATAATGAATATAAAGCCCCTTCTACAAAGTATAGCGTTTACTGCCTAATAGTGATCATTTCTTCTGCTCACCTGTGTATCAAACACTAAGAGGAAAACTATGACGGTTTCACTAAATCACAGTTTACATTTTCTCAGACTAAGATGTTCTGAGAACAATGCAAAGTATTGGAAAAGTAAACTATACTGTTGTCCCGGGGTAGTTGTTTTGTATTTAGATTGTAGGTAGACTCAGGAAAACTGAAAACCTACTACAAACAGAGAATTCAATAAAGTGAGGTGGCAGGGTACAAAACTACATAGAATCAATATTCAAAAATCAGTAGTTTTCATATTTCCAAAAGACAAAATAATATAAACTATATTAAATATTAACTATCTAGGAATAAACTTAAGAATGTGAAAGATCTGCGTAAAGAAAGATTTTTAATGCTACCTAGAGATATGAAAAAGATTGAGACCAATGGAAAGGCTTACCATTCTAGGATTGGAGAACTCAACGTTGTAAAGATGTCATCTCCATATATTAATCCAAAAACTTAATGTGGTCCTAATAAAAACACCATCAGGTTTTTTTTTAAGCATCAGAACTAAATGAAGTTATTCTGAAGTTCATATAAAAAATACACAAACAAGAATAGTCAAATATTGAAAACGAAAAGTAGTAGAGAAGAAAAGTTTCCTATCAGGAAAACTAACAAACAAACAAACAAAAAACAACTCATTTTAAAGCCACAGTAAGTAAAACAGTGTGGCACTGGTACATGAATGGACAGATCAATGGAGCTGATATATTTCTAGAAATAGATTATGGTAGATATAGAAGTTTAATATATGTTAAAGATGGCATTCTAAATCAGTTGGAAAAAGCTGAGTCTCTTAGGAATGGCTATTATTATAGTCATTTTTATGTATAGGATAGGTAATTTATTTGTAGACATGGGGACAGTTGCCCATATTATAGCCAAGGCTATTTTTTTCTGTCCTGACCTATGTCAAGGGAAGATTTAGCATTTACTTTTTAAGTTTCCAACGGATAGATAAATCCCATGTAATAAAAAATTATATTTGAGAAATAAAATATATAGCAAGAAAATGACTTACTTTCTCCAAAAAAAAAAAGCAGTATTATGATTTTTAGCCACATAAAATTTTATGAGAAGTAAAATATGTGGTAACTATTGGCATCCTTTGGAAGAAAAACTGCTATAGTAACTTTGCTGAGGTCATAAATTTACAGCCATTTTTCTATAACTTTGTATATTTAAAAAATTAATACGTTAAAAAGAAGTGACAACACATTTTATATAGTGAAAAGAATAAAAGCTTAAGCCCAACTTGGACTGATTTACTAGAATAACCTGGGGAATAATTATTTTCTTTCCCCAACAGCTGCATAAAACAATGAGAAAAAAAACTAAAGATTTGTACCTAGTAGTGTATAAAATTGAGTGATTTAAATGCATGTATTTTTCAGAGAAGTTATTATGGGTTATTAAATGGAGTCCAGATACAAATTCACTTATTTAGAAAGTCTAATGCAGATTGGCTTATAATTTTTGGATTAAAAAGTTGATTGTAAGTGGTACAGTATATGTATGAAAATAAAATTTCATGCCTATCTTCACAGTTAATCAGAGAGCTCTCAGGAACTAGAGCAGATGGTAAGTTTTAAGAAACACACAATGAAAATCATTAAGAAATAACAATCAGCCCAGCTAGAATGGAAGTTTAATTGACAAATTTTCAATCAGTAACTATAGCCTTGGACTTCCCTGGTGGCACAGTGGTTAAGAATCCGCCTGCCAATGCAGAGGACACGGGTTCGAGCCCAGGTCCGGGAAGATCCCACATGCCGTGGAACAGCTGAGCCCGTGTGCCACAACTACTGAAGCCCGCGCTCCTAGAGCCCGTGCTCTGTAACAAGAGAAGCCACTGAAATGAGAAGCCCACGCACCGCAACCAAGAGTAGCCCCCGCTTGCTGCAACTAGAGAAAGCCCACCCGCGTGCAGCAACAAAGACCCAACGCAGCCAAATAAATAAACAAATAAATAAATAAATAAAAATTTAAAAAGAAAATAACTACAGCCTCAGAGTCTACCCAAGTGACAAAAATACAGTGAATTTCCTAATGTAGTGACAGATTTTTAAAAATGATTTCTGATCTATCAATACACTGATACTATCAATTGTAATCCAGGCGGTTGTAATGCCAGGCAATTGATCAATTCTGACAGGCATTCTGTATGTTAGAAAATACAAAACCAAAATCTCCTATAGATTTTTTTTTAGTTAATTGAAGCATTAGTGAAATATGTAAGTTCCAAAGAAAACACCTGAATCCAGGTTGCAAAAGCAGCTGAGTTAAAAGTGAACATTTCTAACAACTGATTGGCTGTTTTTGGTCCCCAAATTTCAAACTAGTTGGATTGAGTTTTTAATTGAGCTGATAGTTTATTTCAGCATCATGGACAAAATAAGGTATTGAAAAGTAATAAGTAAGATTATTCTGGAATGAAAAGCCTTGGGAATGCTGCCCTAAATTGGCAGCCATAATAAATATCATGCAAAAGGTGTTTTTTTTGCACAAATTCATACACCAAGAAAGAGTTAAGAAAAGAAAGTGCTGGAAAAATGTGTTGTTTCTTAGCACCTACAATGAATAATTTTTACTTTTTTTCTGGGATGGAGGAAGGTACTCAGATTAGCATTACAAATCCTGGATTTCAGAGAGGGAGTTGGAACTTGGGAAGGTGTGCTTTCAGTGGTTGGAGGTTGTTCCTTTCTGGCTTCTTGACCAAGTGTACCCTCTTTTTCCAAGAATGCTTGTGTTTGGAAAGTACTTCATGGAGGTGAAAAGTTTAAACAGAAAAAATTAATCAAAGGTTGGGTCTTTCATGCTCGATCATGACATATTCAGCTCTTGGATGAGAACTCTTAGCTAAGAAACTATTCAAATAATATTCAGGGGCTGAATGTGAGCTTCAACTGCAAACTACAGGTCAACTTTACTTAATCTTAACTCATTCCTCTTAAGTTCAGAAATGCTGTACCTTAAGGATTTGCTTTATATTTTCCATATAGTTTTCAATATCCTATAGGAGTTCACTGAGAGTTAAAATAAATAAGCATTTATTTTATTCTGAAATGCTTAAGGAAGCACTTGTGTCTGACCTGAAATGTGAAGGAAACTGGAAGTGGTGAGCTCTGACTGTTCTGCACCCAGTGTGCTTTAGAAAGGGGGCAATGAGGGGCTTCCCTGGTGGCGCAGTGGTTAAGAATCCGCCTGCCAATGCAGGGGACACGGGTTCAAGCCCTGGTCCGGGAAGATCCCACATGCCACAGAGTAACTAAGCCCGTGCGCCACAACCACTGAGCCTGTGCTCTAGAGCCCACGAGTCACTACTGAAGCCCGTGCACCTAGAGCCCATGCTCCACAAGAGAAGCCACTGCAATGAGAAGCCCGCGCACCACAAGGAAGAGTAGCCCCCACTCGCCTCAACTAGAGAAAGCCCGCACGCAGCAACGGAGACCCAACGCAGCCCCCCAAAAAAGAATAAATAAAATAAATAAATTAAAAAAAAAAAAAGAAAGGGACAATGATCTGGTCTACCTAGTCTTTGTCATTCGTCACAATGTCACCAAATCCTGCAGTATTCTAATGACGCAAGTGTTCTTACTTTACCCACTTATATATACCTGTCATCCTTCCCTCCAGTACTTTCTGATTTGCTCAGCTTTCCAATGCTCACAGATTTGTCTGACTTCTGCAATCTGTCATATTTGAGAAGCTTTGGATTATATTTCTCCCAAAGAAGAAGATAAATGTGTGTAGAGCTACTGCCCAGACTTAATACACCATGACCAAACCTCCAGAGAGAGATCTTGGAAGAAAGTTCTCCTGCCCCAACTAAGGAATGCAAGTGCAATGCTTCTAGAACATCCTATGACTTTCTTCTCCCAGCCTGTCACTCCAGCCCCCCAGTGCATCCACTTCTCAAAGTTCTGGAACACAACCTTCTCTGCTGCAAAACCTGTCTCTTGAGATAAAAGCACACTGAACTGGCAATCCCAGTGATCGCCCACACACTGAGAAACGTCCCGCTTGCCATATGCTAAACTAGATCTTTCTCAGAAATGTTCAGGAAACATGTCCTCTTTACCTCCTGTTCACTTGTGTTTCTGACCAAGAGGCTATAGATTGGAGGTTCCAATGACCTTCTCCTTGGGTTCCATTAATTTGCACAGAACTTAGAGAAACATTTTACTTTCTAAATCTCTGGTTTATTATAAAAGAATACAACTCAGGAACAGCCAGATGGAAGAGATGCATGGGGTGAAATATGGGGGGTGGGTGCAGATTTTCTGTGCCCCTCTCCAGGCGCGCCGCTCTCTCCAAATTACCATGTGTTCACCAACCCAGAATCTTCATTCTTTTGGGTTTTTATGATGGCTCCATTACATAGGCATGGTTGACTATATCATTGACTATTGGTGATTGAACTCAATCTTCAGTCTCTTTCCCCTCCCTGAAGGTCCAAGGGGTGGAACTGAAAATTCTAACCCTCCAATCCTTAGGTTACCTAGGAGCTTTCCAAAAGTCACCTCATTAACATAACAAGACACCTTTATTACTGTCATCCTTTAGGAAATTCTAAGGGTTTTAGGAGCTCTGTGCCAGAATCAGGATGAAGACCAAATATATATTTCTTATTACAAATCACAATATTACAGGAACAATTGTAAGCAACTGGTTTTAAGAGCCACTTGTTCAGGTCATGATGCTCAGTGATCACCTTGATGTTTAAAGGAAAGTGGGAGGGACTTCCCTGGTGGTCCAGTGGTTAAGACTTCACCTTCCAATGCAGCGGGTACGGGTTCAATCCCTGGTTGGGGAGCTAAAATCCCACATGCCTCATGGTCAAAAAACCAAAATATAAAACAGAAGCAATATTGTAACAAATTCAGTAAAAGACTTTAAAAAAATGGTCGATATAAAAAAAAAAAATCTTAAAATAAATAAATAAATAAATAAATAAAAGAAGGTGGGAGCCTAGATACTCTGTTTCCAGGATCCAGTGCTCTAATAAGTTATGATTGTCTTAGAAGATCTCCACCCACAGTACATTTAAAACTTGACTTGAGGGACTTCTCTGGTGGCACAGTGGTTGGGAGTCCACCTGCCAATGCAGGGGACACGGGTTCGAGCCCTGGTCCGGGAAGATCCCACATGCTGTGGAGTGGCTGGGCCCACGCACCACAACTACTGAGCCCGCGCACCTAGAGCCCGTGCTCTGCGGCGTGAGAGGCCACCGTGGTGAGAAGCCCGTGCACCACAACGAAGAGTAGCCCCCACTCGCCACAACTGGAAGAGGCCCACGTGCAGCAATGGGGACCCAACGCAGCCAAAAATAAAAAAAATAAAAAAATAAAAAACTTGACTTGGGGACTCATAATCACAATAATACTTTCCATGTGCATTAGATTACATTTGAGTACACATTTCAGTTAATACATGCTAAAAAGTTTGAGACAGGAGGACCCTCCATTTGGTTGTATATCATTCATAGAAAAGAAAATTACAAATCTTCTTTAAACAAAAATGTTTATCTAATTCACTGAGTAAATTATAATTGAGTGAATGTTCATACTTGACCAGTTCATTTGGATGTTTAATAGGTTTCTCCAACTTAAAGTGTCCAAAATGGAACTCTTGGTTTCTTCCTGCAAATCTCTTCCTCCTGGTTGTGACCATCTCAGTCAACGGGTACTGCAATCTAATTACTCAAACTAAAATGCTAGCAATTATCCTTAATCCTTGTTTTTCTCAGCCTTCCATATATAAACACCCGTAAGTTGTATTGATTCTGCTTTCAAATTCTATCTGGAATTTGTCCGTTTTTTACCAGAACCATGGCCACTGCCCTAGTCCAAGATAAAGCTTTATCCAAGCCACCATCGCATTGCTTGTCTGGGCTGCTGTAAAAGCTTCCTTCAGACATCTTGTTTCCACTCTTGTGCTCCCAACCCCCAAGTACAGTCTCTACATATTAGTCATGTAAATCAGATCCTTCAGAATAAAACCCAACTCCTTACCATGGTGTGGCAAATTGGGCCAAGGGAACTTGCTTTTTTCCAATCGTCAAATCTTATTAGAAGATTTTGGTAGCTAATGACACATGGTATGGCACGATGAAAGCAGTTCTCTAACTGAATTTTGCTACAGATATAGTTATTAGGAAGCAGTGCTTTTCAGCTTGGTGAAGCTTCAGTCCCCATCCTGCAGACATGCCAACAAGTTCCCCACCTGAAAGGTTTAATCAGGCAGAGGCAGCAATATTCTAGCTACAGGATCAGCTAATTTTTTAGTTAAATTAGGTGATGGAATCCTAGGCTAAGCTTGGGGGACAAAGGACCAGATGGAGGCCTGAGTCTAGAGCCACACTCCAAGGACATAATTCTGCTGGGCTCACCAGGTGCTCATGTCTCATTTCTACAAGGATGGAAGTGCCGCACATTTTGAATCACTCATTTCACTGATGAAAAAAATTATTTCTAACCTTCCTCATGCTAATTAGAAAACCTTCTAGTGCGAGTTGAAGCACTTATATCTTATCAGAGCTGCCTCTGGAGGACATACTCCTGATAAGGAGACTTCAAATGTTAACTCCCTCTACCGGTCACTTGAGTGGACCTGGTTCCTCTCTTCATGCTCTGGTGACGCTGGCCTTTTCCTGTGCCTAGAACCTCCCACACTCCTTCCCACTCCAGGGCCTTTGCACCTAGAACCCCTGCCTCTGCTTTTTTGCATGGCCGGTTTTTTTGATCCTTTAGCCTCCAGAGTCACTGCCTTAGGGAAAGACTTCACAGAGCTGGTCGCCTGCCCTCTGTCACCTTCTTTGAAAACACCCCACTCCCTTTCCTCAGGGCATTTATCACTGTAGCTTGAGCTCCACCAGGATGGGGACCTTGTCTGTCCTGTTCACACCCCATCCCTTGTGCCTAACACAATGCCTGGTCCTTGGTGGGCAGCCAATTCAGAATGAGTGAATGAAATAATCATTGGGGAAACCCAGATCAAAAGCACAATGCAACATCACCTCATACCTATTAGATTTGCTATAATCAAAAAGACAAGAGATAATGATTGTTGGCAGGGATATGGGAAAAAGGAATCCCTGTTGGTGGGAATGTACATTGGTTTAACCTCTATGGAAAATAGTAGGAAGTTCCCTCAAAAAATTTAAAAATAGAACTACCGTATGACTCAGCAATCCCATTTCTGGGATCCAAAGGAAACGAAGACAGGATATCAAAGAGATATCTGCACTCCCATGTTCATTGCAGCCTTATTCACAACAGCCAAGACACAGAAACAACCTAAGTGTCCATCAAAGGATGAATGGATAAAGAAGATGTGATGTATATATGTATATAACGAAATATTATTCAGACGTGAGAAAAAAGGAAACTGTGTCATTTTTGACAACATGGATGGACCTTGAGAGCATTATGCTAAGTGAAATAAGCCAGACAAAGATAAATACTGCATGATAATCTCTTATTCGTGGAATCTAAAAAACAAAAGTCAACTCACAGAAACAGAAAGTAGAAAAGTGGTTGCCAGGGGTTGAGCAGGTGGGGGAAATAAGGAGAGGTTAGTAAAAGGGTACAAACTTTCAGCTATAAGTTGAATAATGTCTGAGGATATAATGTAAGACATGGTGACTTGACAACACTGTATTGTATAATTGAAATTTGCTAAGAAAGTAAAACTTAAATGTTTTCACCAAAAAAAGAGAGATACAATTGATAGATGTGTTAATGAACCAGATGGGGGGAATCTTTTCACAATGTATATGTATATCAAATCACCACGATGTACACTTTAAATATCTTACACTTTTATTTGTCAATTATACATAAATAAAGCTCAAAAAAAAAAAAAGGTGTGGCCCTTGCCCTTCAGGATCTAATGCTGGGACGTTTCTAGCTACTGTGACTCTAAAGAGGGTTCTATTGCCCATTTAAACATTTCCTCTCAGTTCCAAGAGACTTCAATAAATAATGTCATTTGTCCAGGGAACCTCAATTAATTATGATAAATACAGCTATTTTAGGAGAGCCTTAATAGTAGGGCTTTAAATTAATTTTGAATGTAACTATTTAGTGGTATTAAGCAGGGAAGAAAAAAGACACTTCTGTGATTGACATTTATAGCATTTGTTTTAATGATTTTTCAAAGGTGATAAAACTTTTCTATTATCATGTGTCTCTAAATATTGATTTGATATGGTTTTGAACATAATCAATGACTCCCTCGGATTATAACTCAAGCTTGAATAACTAGAAGCAGACTGAATGCAAGATGCCACTTGACTATATAATCAATCTTGACTCCTTCATTTCCTTTTGCAGCTTGGATTTGTATTGTCTGTGTCAAATTTAGACCACAAATTTGTATTTTTGCCAAGTGCCTACTATTATCAAAATGAGTAAACTGTGCATAAGCATGCTATGAATTATCTATTGCCAGATTCTGTGGCCTTGACTCACATTGTCTTATCTAATTCTCATAATAACCCTGTAAGTTAGAATCCATATCTCCATTATACAGCTGGATAAACGGAAGCCAGAGGAGTTATAAAACATATTCTTAGTGACCTACCAGGTAGATGTCAAGCCAAGATTCAATCTTGGGTCTATCAATTGCCAAGAAAACCCTTTCTGCAACATTCACTCGAACTTGCGTACAACAGGTGATGGCCACAGTTTCTTCTTTCCTTCTTGAATTTTAGTTTTTCCCATCTATATTAAAACAGTTGGGAAAAACCCTCCAAAAAATTAAAAATACAAAAAACCATAAACAACAGCTAATTGGTTCAATATCTATAATTTTACCTTAACCATGAATGTTGCTTTATGTAACTTTTACCAAAATAACTCGATAATCAAAACACATTTATTCAAAACTGCGACCCTGCAACATGCACTAATCATTATACTTAGTTCATGCTATTAAGAAGATAGACATGTTCTTAAAGCAAAAGGCATGATTGAACATTAGGGAGGTAAGAAAGCAATTATCTTTAACTTATTTTTCTTTCATATTTTTCTATGCCATAACATAATAGCTTAAATATAATATAAAAGTTATCTGAGGACTTAAAAATGCTCTGCAGGGACTTCCCTGATGGCACAGTGGTTAAGAATCTGCCTGCCAATGCAGGGGACACGGGTTCGAGCCCTGGTCCGGGAAGATCCCACATGCCGTGGAGCAACTGAGCCCGTGAGCCACAACTACTGAGCCTGTGCTCTAGAGCCCGCAAGCCACAACTGCTGAGACCGCGTGCCACAACTACTGAAGCCCGCGTGCCTAGAGCCCGTGCTCTGCAACAAGAGAAGCCACCACAATGAGAAGCCTGCAACGAAGAGTAGCCCCCGCTCGCTGCAACTAGAGAAAGCCCGCGCGCAGCAACGAAGACCCAACACAGCCAAAAATAAATAAAATTCTTTTTTAAAAAAACGCTCTGCAAACATTTCATTCTGTTAACTTCAAAGTTAATTTGACTAATTTATCTGGTAATATGCTTTTATTCTATAATTAAAACGTAATTTAACACAGATGATATACATATTCTATACATATGGGTTAGAAAAACTTATACTGGAACTTTTAAGTTACCCAATGGTTTTTTGGCTGAATTATCACTCACTCACAGACTCAGGAAAGAAAAGAAAGGAAACAAGGAAAAAAGAAAGAAAGAAAGAAGAGGGAATAAAAGAAAGAGAAGAGAGAAAAACTAGTCTGAAGGTGTTAGAAGATTTTGAGACCATTTGCATGAATGATGTTACAGACACTCCTTGAAATCTGGCTGAATATACTCAGCTTTGTTTGCGTGGATAGCCATAGTTTTTTGCCATTTCAAAACACTTTTAGGAAAGAAACAAATTCAGGTAAAAAACTTTTTTTTCTAAGACACAATGATCCTGAAACTAATGGGTACCTGGCATTCTTTGGCCCACGCTGCAGTGTTTTCATTTAGATAACATGTAAATTAACTGGCACTTTGCTTGAAACGTGAATCTCCTCCCGTTGGCTGAATCGTAGATAAGGCTCTAGTGGGATCCCTATTTAGTTAAATTCCAGCACGTGTTGAATAGAGCTGTATGGAGTTTAAGTAGTTTGAAAAATCAGGAGTGAGGCCCATTTGACATTTTATGCATATCTTTTCTTTAACTTTTTCCTCCTCCCCAACTTCAACCCCCTCCCCAAACGCATTTTCCTCAGTGTAGGGCGTAATTCCCATTCACTGGCTTTGCTTCTTAAGAGCTGCCTTCCCTTCCCGTCCTGGGCAGCTCCACCCCTTTTCACGGACCAAAGTAAATCTGCACAATAATGAACCGTGGAAGGGAGGCATGACATCACCAGTTAGTGGTCCCGAGCTGTTTTGCACAACATTCACCTTTCTTTGTTCTGATGACAGGGCTGGAATGTGACGGTTAAATCCCTGTGGAGTAGGGAGCTGAGCAGGGCCTGCTGCTGTTGAACAAACTTCAGTACCCCCTTATAAAAAACAAAAACAAAAACAAAAGCTACCATGCTTCCTAGTATTAAGGTAAGGAAGTCAAGATCTGTTTTGATTTAAGCAAAGCTAGTTGCTTTGGTCCATGCGCACTTCATTTGGTCATAGGCTTACTTGGCAGTAAACTCATTTCTCAGTGTGGTTGCGAAGAGCATCTTGGAAGCTGAGTTTGGACATTTGTAGAGACTTGACTAATCTGACCAGGGCTGTAAGAACTCGACAACCTTTCAACTTTCGGCTACAGGTTTTACTGAGTGTGGACGGTGACAGCCCTTGAAAATGACCAGCGTACTGAGACTTTCCTTAATACCTCAGACTCCTTGATTGGAACTGGCCAACATGCGACTTGCGGTATGAAGCGTGCTCCTGTTTTTCTATGGAGGGGAACAGTAACCTCATCCTACAGAAACTTGGGGAGTTTGTATAAGAACGGAAAAATCTCTTATCTTGCTGCCATCAGTCCTACTAATATGTTCTGAAGGCTTTTAACAACCTCTCCATGTGCTGTAAATGTCTCTTCTAACTTATGATTTCTTGGTGAGCAAAAAACTAATTCGAGGTGAAAATATTATTTTCGAAGTTTTTGTTATTGTTATCTGGATTTTCTGCAGATCTCTCTTTGCATATGCAGAGAAGGCTTGTAAAAGTTGGCAATGAATTAGATTGTACAGTGATCTAAAGAGAGCCGTTTTTGTTCTGAAACAGTCAGTGTGGCAGTGATAACAAGAATAACAAAGCGGACAGGAGGTTTTATTTTAAAGTGTAAATGGCATTAAAATTTGGACTGTGTTAAACAATTGTGTAAAAAGTTCAACTTTAGTAGTTTTTCAAACTGCCAAAAACATTGTCTGAATTTAGCAGAGTATATAAAATAAATAACTTGTATTTAGCGCTCAGTAGGGCTGGAGGGTAGTGTAAGTCTTTCACAAAAGAACTTCACTTGGCCAAAATCTAATTTTTATAGCGTGATTTCAGATTCATACGACCTGTTGTACAGAAATTTGAACATAAGGGCAGATGGTATGGTTTTCATTTGTGTAGATTTAATTTTGTGTAACATTGATTGTAAATATTTTGTCTCTGTGTTTAAAGTGACAAAAATCTTGAGTTCAACTGTGATGAAAATCTTGGGTTCACTACATTGATCTGCCTGTATTCTTAATTCCATGTGACTGGATGAACTTCTGTTTGCTTCTAAAACCAAATATCCTTTCCACAACAGAAGGGCGCGTGCACATTTCTTTTTTCTCTTGGTCAACAATAGTCAGGATCAATACAAAATTAAGTCTGGGGTTTTGGAGTTTTACTTATTGTTTTGACTTTTTATTTTTAAAATTAGCTTTAAAGTTATTTAAAAACTGGATAAAGTAATTATTAGATAAACATCAACATAATTTTTAAAGTATTTAGTGAAATTTCACATATGCTTATATTTAAAAGCTTTTTAAGAAAACCTTTAGATACAATGGCAATAAATTCTACTGCCATTTTTAAAAGGGAGAGTGTTGTTTTTCTGAGTAAATAAATGCATGCGAATGCACTGCTATCAGTGATTTATGTACTTAAATTAATTCACTACTTATTTCACGTCTGTATTATTTTAAACAAATCTTATTTATGAAAATAGATGTGCCCAAGAGACAGATTAATAGTATCTTAATAAAAGGCTTTACAACAGGATATGTTTTTATATGATGAGTTCCCATAATTTATAAGCTTAGAATGTGACTTTTGCCCAGCACTCTATAAATACATGTACAGAGTAAAATGGGGTATATTTGTACCTTTATGGATTCTCTTCAGCTTGTTTGAATAGTCTCAGGAAATCTGATTCATGCTCCCATTCCTCGTTCCTGTGTTCTGAGTGAACACAGGAGAGGCCTCTACGCAGGCCTGTGGGAGGACCCGTCACACTGTGGTTGCAGGGACCCTCAAAACCCACCTGCCTCTGAAGACCCACCCTACTCTCTGGCTTCCCTGGGAAACCACTTCGTTTAGCTTATTGTCTGAGGGCGAGCCTTTCCTGTGATAAGGCACAGTGTCACCTAGATGGAACATCCCATCATTAGGTGTGATACAGCTTGGTGACACCTTCTTTGGGGATGGGAGAGGTCTTTGGGATTGAGTGAGGGAAGGTGAGGGGGCCAGCTGGAAGAAAGAGCCCAAGGCCACACAGTTAGGTGACAAACTTCTCTGCTTCATGGCTTTTTCTGTTCCTCCTGAAAATCATTCAGTAAATTTATGCACCTGGCTGATTCTTTGTAAACAACATCAAAGGGAAAGAATGATATCTTCTTTCTACTGTTTTACAAATATTCATCTGATCAATCTGAGGGTGTTTGAATAGTATTTTGAACAACTCAGGAAATATGAAAACACAATAAATGGTATGTTATTGTGGGTAGAAAATACTCATCCATGCCTGCAAACAGCAACAGTTTCAGGTTTCAAGAATGAAGTGATCTTTCCCACTGCACCAGTAGATGCACCAGCACCTTCCCCCCGCCACTGTGTTTGAAGAATCCCTTCCGTTGGAGGGGAAAGATACAGATTGGCAGTAAATTTCAATTTAGCGTTCTTGCTAATAGTATCTAACATTTATTGAGCACTTATCCTTTTACATATAATAATTCTGTGATTCTGACAATAACCCTGTGCACAGATACTATTATCCCACTTTGATGGAGAAGGAAACTGAGGAAGAAATATAAATTAAGAAACTTACTCAAGTTAGGACGGGGCAGAACTAGACTCAAACCAGATATTCTGGCTCTAGAGCACGTGCTCAGAACTACTACACTGAACAGAGGGTTAGCTTTGAAATGACAAGTGCCCCCCCAAAATACATTTATTTTCTGTCAATGAAAATTATTGGCATGATTGAGTTACACAGAGTTACATAGAGTTACATTGATTACATATACAAATTACTACCTATGATTTCATATCTGGTCCTCTATCAGGAGTTATCCTTTTTTATTTTCCTGAATGTTCCCATTCAGTTTTCAGTATCTGTGGTCCTTCTCCTTTATCAAGCAGAAATTTTCCAGCTCTAAAGAATCTGCTGTGCAAAATGTAAAGGGTAAAGACCTAGGCTTCAAGATTGTTGTGCTGGGATCCAAGGCAAGGCCCTTCCCTGCTGCCCAGCCTTAGGGCAGGAACAGATGAGACCCCTTGGGGTCTGGTCCGTATCCGGTCCCAGGGGGGAGGAGTACCACCCTCCCTCCCGCTTCTTGCTTCAGCTTCCTTTTCATTCTTGTTCCTGTTCTCCATCCTTAGCAATGTGTACACGTGCTATCACCGGTCATTCTTCTTTTTCCTCAACTCTTCATTGACCCACCCTTGACCACTGCTCTCTGTGACTCCTCTCTTCTTGGATTTGTCCTATTTACTTTGTATTTTTTTATTTTTAAATTTTTATTGGAGTGAAGTTGATTTACAGTGTTGTGTTAGTTTCAGGTGTACAGCAAAGTGAATCGGTTATACATAAACATATATTCACTCTTTGTTTTTGAAAATTCTTTCCCCATATAGGCCATTACAGAGTACTGAGTGGAGTTCCCTGTGCTATACAGCAGGTTATTATTAGTTATCTATTTTATATATAGTAGTGTGTATATGTCAGTCCCAATGTCCCAATTTTTCCCCCCCCCCCCCCTTATCCCCTGGTAACCATAAGATTGTTTTCTACATCCGTGACTCCACTCCTGTTTTGTAAATAAGTTCATCTGTACCCCCTTTTTTTTAGATTCCACATATAAGTGATATATTTGTCTTTCACTCAGTATGAAAATGTCTAGGTCCGTCCATGTTGCTGAGGATTTGTCCTATTATCCCAAGTTCTAAGTCTGTCTTGGGAGAAATCATGACTCATACAGTTTTGCGTTGGGTGTAGAGAAGGGAAGTGACACCTAGCCCTGCAATTTACATATTGTAAGATCTGGTCAAGATACAGTATATCATTCAAGGTCACAGGAAAAAAACGAAACAAAACAAAACCCAGAGGGTTCAAACAGGGTAATTTGATAGCTTTATAAATGTGCAGGTAGAGTAGAGAGAAGCTAGTTAATAAGGGACCCTGCAGTTCCCTGGGTGGGCGGGAGGTGGGTTGGAATGTGAGAGTGTGTACCTCTTACTACCCATTAATTTGGACGGAGGGAGTAGTTACCAGAACCCTCAGGCGTAACTGTATCTATAGGAGAGGGCCTCGAACAGGGACTGTGGCCCTTAGTAGAAGAATGAAGCCAACTATCCAAGTCTCAAGAGGGAATTAATACCACATTCTCCGATCTCCTGTCAGTGCCTCCTATTGACTAAAGCAAACCTGAGGCTAGAAGGAGTTTGTTAATACAATGCCTAGTACAAAGGATAATAATGAGAAGTATAGAATTTTATGTTATTAAGTAATACAATATACACATTAATGGCTTGGTAATTTAGTAACTTCAATAACAATTTTTTTTTTTCTACAGCTGTATATAACATTGATCTCATAGAGTGAATCAAGGTCCCTATTCAAAAACACTCTCTAACCAAGAAAGAGGTTTGGAGCCCTAATTTGCATCCCTCACAAGTTAATAAGAGAAAACTATATATTTTTTTTCAAAGCTGAAGAAAAGTGAGATCTAAAAGAGAACACTTCAAAAAGTCATAAAAAACTCATCTTGCCCATGCTGATTCAGTTGAGTTTTTCAAAAAGATAGTTTTGCCCTCAGCTCGAGTCAGTAGAGCCTTGAGAAAAAACAGGGCACTGGGTCCAACATAACATACTAAGATTCCCCGTGGTACCAGTTAGATCAGCTGGCTAGACTGTGGTGCTACTGAAGCCACTGTGGTCAAGGAGAGATTATCATTCACACACTCACCCATATCAAAATGCAGGAATAATCCCATCTAATTCTTTCTGCCTTAACCTTCGCCCAAACCAGACAATTCTACACCCTAACTATTCCTATGATCTCCTTTTCTCATGTTGCAATGTGATCTTAGTTTTGTCTTTTTTTTTTTTTTTTTGGCTTGGGAAATGTCAACACTTACATAACCGGTCTCCCTGCCTCCAGTCTCCCCTTTCTGTAGTTCATATACCATGTTGTCATCAGACTGTCCTAATATTGAAATTGTATATTATCGCCGTTCTTAAAGTCCTTCGAGAACTCGGTATAATCCTCAGGAGGTGCCTGACTCCTTGGGATGACATCCAAACTGCTTGACGATCTGACCTCCACCTTCCACTGGAGCCTTACCTCTTGACGTTGTCCCACCTCGTACCGTGTGCCCTGAGGTTGACTGTTGCTCTGAGTGACGTCCTGGGTTCTTGCGTCTGCACACCCTTTTCCCTTTACGTGGCACCGCATTTTCCCCATTCTTCATCTGGATAACTCTGCTTATTCATTCATCAAACAAATACTGATTGAGCACCTACTGTGTGTTAGGCACTGTGCTAGGGGGGCTGGTGTTCAGGGCTGGACTCTGTTCTTATGGTGCTTTTCTTCTGTGCAGAGGTGGAAAGACAGATAATACCTAAGTACACGAATGAATGAACCAGATCATTTCAGACAGTGAAAGTGCAGTAAGAGAAATAAATATGGTACCATGATGGCGTGTGGCTGGGGAAGCTGTTTTCAATAGGCTAATCAGAGAATGCCTCTCTGGGGAGGAGACATATGAACTGAAACCCAAAGGATGAGAAAAAAGAGCCCCTGGGACCATGGGGTGTGGTTGTGCAGGTAGTAGCCCCTGACCGGGAAGGACTGGGGCTGAAATCCAGTCTTCCTTCAGTGTATCAAGCCAGGCACCCCAGCACAGGGCTCGTTCCCTAAGGAGGAGGGCAGCCCTTATCTAGGTTTCCCAGAGGGGCCATATGGGCTACCCCCTGACAGCGGGGGAGCACTATTGGGAAAAACAGTTACAAAAGCTTTGAGCAATTACTTCCTCCAATCACATCTCCACCCTTGGATGGAGTAGCCTATATTTAAAGCATAAATGGCACTTTTTACATAGGATTGCAATTTTTTAAAAAATTCCAAGCACCTGATACATTATTTGACAATGGTAGAGTATTCAACCCATCTTTGTTGAATTAGTGAGTGAATTAATGAATCATGGCTATATTCTGTATGAGTCGGGAAGCTTCATACTAGAGTGTTTGATTAGAGAGCTTGTTCTCAAATAGTGATTCTCAGATATGGGTCTCCTGTTGGGCAGCAAACTATCAGGGAAAAAATAGTTGTTTCAGTGGTTTTAGTCAAAAAACAAACAATTCCCTAGACTTTAATTTCTCCGATAACTGAGAGCAATTTACTAGTAGTAGAGTAAGTGATTTATTTCTGAATTTAGCATTTGTAAATTTAAATTAGCATGTTACTAGATTTTCATGAAGACTAAATTTGTATTTTACCGTGGAGTCCGGTTGTTACCAAATGATGGCAAGCACTGAGCGTGTGCTCACCTGGTAGTAGGAAATCTCACAATCTCCAAGAATAATTTGTTATCAGCCACGAGATTTTCATGGCTTTCAGTTGCTGCCAGCTGTGCCTTTTAAAGATAGATTACTATCAATTAAATTTCATAATCAGTTTAGTTTATTATCGGTTGTTGGGCTAACCCAGAGAGGAGCCATAATGCATATCCTTGTTTTATAATTTTTCACAACTAGACCTCAAGGTACCTATTCTAGAGCAGAATTATACATAGTCCCCTCAAAATCTGGAGAGTAAACCTTCATTTGTAATAATCTGCTTGAGGGTGTGTGTGAATGCTATTTGAATTATTTGGATTATACTCTTGAACTGAAAGTAGTGAGATTACTGGATTATAAATTTATAGGATATAGTGTTATAACATGAAATCATGTGTATAAGTTCAGGGTCTTCTCTTGCAACATAAAAGCAGTTCATAAAAGGCGCTAGCAAAAAGTTTACTTCTTTTCTTTTCTTTTAATTTTTATCACCAAGTTCTTTTTCATGAGAATAGGTGAGCTAGGCCCCATCCCACCACAATGGGATAGTGATAAAAGTTTGACATCAGATAGGTACCCTACAATACTGCTGGTCTTCACAATAGGGGAAAAGGAAAAAGTGCACAAGGGCTTTGTAAACTCATCCCCACTACTAAGAAACACAAAACAGAAACAAAGCTCAAAAAAGTCTGTGCCCTATGATAAAGGACCCACCATTTCTGTATATGTAAAAAATTATCTAGCACTCAGCGCCCAGGGCTGGGACTAGGGTGAGGCAAATGAGACTCTCACCTTTGGGCGCAAAATTTAAGGGGATGCCAAAAAAACTCAGTAATCAACATACGTAATATTTTAATGCACTATTTTTAAAAATTAAAATCAATGCAAAAAAATCCATGATGAACAAAAATATCAAAATTTCAAATGAGAACAGGACCTGACTCTGCAGCTGCACAACCCAGTCTCCTCCACTTCACCCTAATCCCCACCCTGCACAGTATATTGGGGACATTAGATTAATTCTGCATAATTATTATAATAGTCACCATCTTGAGGAACTGAGGTGATTTATGAAAGAGTAACACTTCTTCCTGGGTCATCTGGTTAAACCATGTCCTATCATGTTACCAAGCTGCTTAGTTCTGTACTATATGCTCTAGTTGGGAAAAAATGCACTGTGATTCAAGGTTTCAAACTGCAGGAAAACTTAACTCTTTTGAGGTTCATTCATCTCTAATCACTATCATGCCCTTGCTGGTTTTAACCTGCCTTTTCTCTTGACAGAGAGGCATACACACAGGGAGAGTTGGAGAAGAACAAAAACAGTGGAGGGGAAGGAAACAGTGAGAAGGGAAATTAGCGTGATCTGGCTGAGAAACAAACCTAGGATGACATCAGGGTTTCAAATGGGGTCTGATGGATTAAAATGGTGACAAGTGACAAAGGAAGCAAAGAGAGAATTGCTGCTCTGGGGCTAATGCTGAGAAATTTGGAGAAATGGTTCAAGGAAGAAAAGTGAGAATGAATATAGTCCAGTGAGGCCCTGAGTCTTCAGGAGCACGGATTGACCACTGTTCCAGGGAAGGTGTTTATCTCAGAGACGGATATCCAGAAGAGGGTTTTAAAAAAATCTTTCACTTCCCCTTTCCCCTCCAAAACAATTTATCTTTAGACTCTAAAAGGAAAGCTAAATTAACAAATATCCGTGGAACAGATAAGAATGAGCTGCTTTTTCTAGCATAAGTTTGAGTAAGCATAAACAGATCACAGTGAGGAAGAAAAAGTAGAAGTCTCTAACAAGCTTAATTATAAACATGGAAAGGAATGAAAGAATCACCCAGAATCATAGAAATATGAGAGTCACATCATAGAGTAAGGAAGACGAAAATATGACCAGACTCCAAACTAGCTGAGACTTAGGTGGAGAAAAGCTAAACATTACAAAAGAGGGTTAAATCTTATTATGGAAAATTTCAAACATCTACAAAAATAAAAAGAATAGTGTAATGATCTTTTATGTACCCAGCACTTAACTTCAACAATTAATCAACTCATGACCAATCTGGTTTCATCTATCCTAACTCCCCTGGATTACTGTAATGTAAATTCCAGACATATCATTTCATTCATAAATATTTCAATATGTATTTCTAAAATGTAAGGATTCTTTTAAAAATATTGTCAAAATCCTTTATCACACCTAAAATTTAATAATTCCTTAATGTATTTTTTCCAATTGTCTTATTTTTAATAATTTGAATGAGACTCCAAACAGATTATAATTGGTTGGTATGTCTTCTAAATTTCTTTTAATCTATAGTTTCCCCTCCCCCATTCTTTTTTCTTAGAATTTATTTATTGAAGAAACTAGGTTTTTTAACCTGTATAGTACCCTACATTTTGGACTTTTCTGATTGCATCATCACAGTGTCATTTAGTATGTTTCTTGCCCCTGTCTTTTCTGTAAACTAATGGTTATAGAAGCTCGATCTGATTCAGGTTCAATTTTTTTGGTAAGAAGATTTCTTGGGTGGAGGTCTATATATATGTATACAGTATCTGGCTGTCTCTCTTTTGGGAGACATTAATGAGCATTGCCCACACCCATTATTTTATTGGGGATTGCAAAATGGCAGTATTGTATAATTACTTCTTTATTTATTATTCTATCATTATTTATTAACTGGACTATTTCTATAAAGAAAAACAAAGAGCTTTAAAGTTAAGTGGGAACATGCTAGTATCTCTCATATACATATGAGGTTAAAAATGTTGACCCTGCCCTACCTGTGTCCTGTGTCCACATCCCTGTTTCTCCTTCCTTTCACAATCAAGATCTCAAATAATTAGTCTCAGGTACTTGTCTCTATTTTTTTTTTTTTTTTCGCTTTGGTTTTTCTTCAGCTAAGCTTTATTTTGTATTTTGTTCCCTAACCCCACTAAAACCGCTCGAGTGAAGTACTGTCGATATCCATGTTGACATATCCAATGGAAGAAGTTTTCTTTAAATCTGAATTTAAATGAAAACGAGGAACATTTTCCTGTCTCTCACTTGGTCCCTCCAGAGTATTGCAGTATGGACATGCCCCACTCCTGCCCTCTTGGCGGCTGCAAATCCACTATTGCCTGGATTCCCTCCTGACTCTCTGGCTCTCATTAAGTTCCTTGATGTTTCCTCATCTCAGTGTCTTTTTTCTGTCCTTGCTCCTCTTTCTCTCTGATGTCTCACACGTCTTACTCATCTCATCCTCTCTCATGGCTTTAGATTGCACCTGTCGCTGGACACTCCCAGTCTGTAACTTTGGCCCAGATTCATCTCCTGATCTCCAGGGTACCAATAAGCATTTCACTTGTAGGTTCCAACAACCTCAAAGTCGATGTGCCTTTTTAAAATTTTATTTTATTTTTGGCTGTGTTGGGTCTTCGTTGCTTTGCGCGGGCTTTCTCTAGTTTCAGCGAGCGAGGGCTACTCTTCCCTGCGGTGCGTGGGCTTCTCATTGCGGTGGCTTCTCTTGATGCGGAGCACGGGCTCTAGGTGCGTGGGCTTCAGTAGTTGTGGTACGCAGGCTCAGTAGTTGTGGCACGCGGGCTCTAGAGCGCAGGCTCAGTAGTTGCGGCGCACAGGCTTAGTTGCTCCGCGGCATGTGGGATCTTCCCGGACCAGGGCTTGAACCTGTGTCCCCTGCATTGGCAGGCGGATTCTTAACAGTTGGCACCAGCAGGGAAGCCCCGATGTGCCTTTTTTGGAGCATGATGATCATCCCCTCCAAGGCTGTTTCTCTTCTATTAGCCTATATGTGATAAGCACTGACAGCAAACAAATAACACTGTCCAGAAGCAGCAGAGTCTGTCCAAATTTCTCCCTCTCCATCCTCACTCAGTCTGTTACCAAACCCTATGACTTCTGTCTCCTGAAAATCACCACGTGAACCCCCTTCTCTTTTTATTCAATGACATGACCTTAGTTCAGACTCCTTTCTCAGCTCCTGCTTTCTCAGGAGCTCCTAACTGATCTCCAGCTTCTCCACACCTGTCGAACTTCCTCATATTCTGAATTCCAAGTTCAGAGTCATCCTCTTAGCCCGCTGGGGGCTTTGTTTGCTTGGCCTTCCTTTCCAACCTCATTTCCTTCCACTGTTCCCACAGGTACCCTTCATTTTAGTTGAGTTACCTGTGGGGTCTATTTCCCAATTCTGTGCTTTTACGTGCTGTTTCCACTAGACTCCTATTTCAGGCTTTGCAGGCCACATGCAGTGTCTGCCTCTTCTTCATTATGTTTTACAAGCCTTTAAAAGTGTAAGAACAATTTTTAGCTCCAGGACTGTCCAGATACTGGCCTTGATCTAGATTTGGCCCACAGACAATACTGCTAACCCCTGGTCTAGAGGGCCCTTTCCATGCCTTCTCTACTTACTTAGCTCCTACTTAGCTTTTAAGACGCAGGTTAAGAGTCACCTCCTCCTAGAAACCTCCCTGACTCCACTCCCCTGATATGACTTAGCTGCCCTTCCTCTGGTTTCCCACAGAGGTAAATGCTTCCTCTGCATGTCTTTGTCTCTGTAATTGTTGGTTTAATTGTTCTCGTCTTTAGAGAGTAAATGCCTTAGGGGCAAGAACTGTGTCTTTTTTTTACTTTATATGCCTAGCAGAGTGCCTGGCACAAAGTAAATGTTCAGTAAATGATTGTCAAATGAGTAAACAAGAAGAGGTGTGACCAATAGCACTGGCTGATGGCATTTACTGAGAACATTCTGTGGGCTGGCCACTGTCTAAGCACTTTACAGAGGCCGTTCCCTTTAGTCTTCACAACAGAGGCACAGAGAAGTTAAGGATTTGGCGGAGCACATTTGAATTTCAAGAAGACTTTTGAGAAGGCCTTTTGAGATCATCTTCAACAAACGTGTAAAGAGCTCACCATCGGCCACATTCTAGGTGCTGGGGCTGCAGCAGTGAATAAAATACACAAAAACCCTCCTTTCAAGGTGTTTACAGTTTAGAGAAGAGCGACAGTCAATTAAAAAAAAAAAGAATAAGTAAAATGTATAGTGTATTAGATGGTAATAAGTGCTCTGGAGAAAAAGAAAGCAGAAGAAGAAAATAGGAAGTTCTACCATGAAATGCACAAGACAAATAAGGTTGGCAAAGCAGGCCTCCCTGAGAGGGGATAATTGTACAAAGACTTGAAGGAAATGAAGGAGTGATCTATTAGAATATCTCAAGGATAAAAGAAAGAGTTTTGAGAGATGAAGTCACAGAAGTAGGAGGAAAAGAGTGATGACGTGGGGCCGTTTAGGCCATTGTGATGATTTGTGCTTGGAGCTGAGGAGCGACAGGATCTGATTTACCCTTTGTAAATCACGCTGGCTCCTGGGCAGAGAACAGATGAGGGTGAGCCAGAGTGGAAGTTGAGAGTCAGGTTAGGTTACTATTGCAATAATACACATAAGGGATGACGGTGGCGTGGGCCAGGGTAAGAGCAATAGTGGGATGAGAAGTGATTGGATTCGAGATGTATTTTGAAGGTAGAGTTGACAAGGTTTATTGAAGAACTGAATGTGGGCTTGTGAGAGAAGGACAGAACTCAAGGATGACTCTAGATCTGGGGCCCAAGCATCTGGAAGAATTTGGTTGTAGTTGACTGACGTGAGGAAGCTCTGGTTGGAACAGGTGCAAGGGAGGGCTGGGAGCTCAGAGAGATAATGACTAACAGCCCCACGGGCTCATGGGTGACTGATGAACAATGTCCCTGCTGCTGAATGGGTTGAAGTTAGCAGCAGGGAGAGCTTGACTGTGTCTGAAGGGCTCTGTGCATTGACCTGTCTTTCTATTAATCACTGGGGTTGTGTTGCCATTGACACAGTGCTAGATGTAAACTGATATATTGGGTGACAAAACAGTCCGAGGAGGATCTTGACAATTCCAGAAGGATAGGTGAATCAAGTAAGATGAAGTTAACCTAAACAAACACAAAGTCTTGCGAATTTCAGCTGTTCAAGCAATACCCGTTTGAGGAATAGCATTGTTAAAAGCACACCGTGGTCAAACAGATCTGGTCTAAAATCCCAACCTGCCCCTTCTTAGTCCTGTTCCCATGATAAGTCAAACGACTTCCCTATTTATAAAATGACATAGTAATGCCTTGCTCAAAGTGTTGTTATGAAAATGAAATGAAATAATAAAACACTTAACACACAGCCTAGGTTGTAACAGATAGTTGGTAAATGTTCTATTATCAAAAGACCTTTCTTCCTATCCTTTATTTTTTAAAAAATTAAGTATTAGTAAATATTTGAGTTTGGAGTGGGCTTTTACGAGCCTCTTGAAATAATATTAGGACTCAAGGTTTTCTCATACCTGAAACATTATTTTCCTGGAACAAGTTTTCTTGTCAGCCGGAATTCCACCTGGAAATGTTCGCTGTCTTCTCTTTATTTTTACAACTTCTGCTTTCACCTCTTTCTGCCTTGAGATTAATAACCTATTTTATGTTTTCAATCATATTTTAAGTCACTCTTTTATATTTCTTTACAACTTTTCTCCCTTTATCTGACATTTTAGAACACTTTGCAGGGCTTTTAATATTATTTTTCTTAATATATTTTAAAATTGAGATATAATTTACATATTACAAAATTCACCAATTTTAATTATACATTTTGATGAGTTTTGATAAATGTGTACACCATAACAGTCAGAACACCGAAATCCTCTTATTTTGCTCCTTCAATAGCATAATTACATGGAAATGCCCGCATAATGTACAGCAAATTAAGTGTTTAAAGCACAAAGTGAAATTGTAACTATTAGAAAATTGTTTGTGCAATAGTCATTATGCTTTGTGAATAGTTGCACAATGATGTGATAATGCTTCTGAATGCTTGTTTAATGTAAAAAAAGAGGATTTCTAGATATGGGGGAAGAAGAAAAAAAACACCTGAAAGTGGAATGCCAAATTGACTGGAAAGGTGGATAAAAAGAGACAAGCAGCCTCTTTCTTAGGCACTCCTATGTTTTTCCATGGGTCTCGCCTTGTACCTCTCTCTCTCTCTCTCTCTCTCTCTCTCTCTCTCTCTCTCTCTCTCTCTCTCTCTCCCAACAGGTGTTCCATAGCTCCTCCTCATTCTTTTCACCCCTTCTTTCTGAGCATTTCCCAAACTTTTTTCTCTATCCTTTCCTTTTTCTCTCTCTGCATATTTCTCCTTTGGAGATCACATTTATTTCCATGTCTAAGGGACTATCACCTCCCTTATTGAAATAAAAACCCAAGAATTACCAAGCTTTTAGCACTGTAAGTTTCTATGTAGGGAGGGATGTCTGACAAAAGAGTCCCAAGATCGCCTATGATTTCCTTCCTCCTGGGCTTCTCTTACTTTATTACCACTGTTCCTCCCACTAGATCCCAGATGTGTGCTGCTCCAACATTAAACTTCTGGTCCAACTGTGGATAAAATCATTTCTCTTTTTTCTCTCTAATAGAGGTTAGAACTTAAAAAAAAAACTAAAACAAACAAGCAAACAAACAAAAAGAACACTAAGACCTGTGGGAGAGACACAAAAAGCCTTAATTTAGTTTAGCCTGGTCTACAAAACATCATTTAGGGTTCTAATATTCCCATAAGCATGTTATAGGTTATCTGAAGGTTGTTCGTCCACCAGGACTAAGGATAGACAGACCATTAGGGCTATCTTTCCAGTCTACACAGAGAAGGCTCCCTCTCTCATGTGAGGTTTCCCACTTAAGAGAAACTCCTCTTCTCCCAGAGCTGATGACTAGAATGACCATATTCTTTAAGAGAGGCCATTGCTAATGAGATCAGAGACATTCATTGTCTAATAGCCACTAGTAATATCCAATTACTGGCCTAGTAACAACCATAACATACATTCGACAAAAATTTATACTCAGCTCAGCATAGTAAGGACTTTAGTTCACACAGCCCTATGTAGGTGGCTTGAGCTTTATTTCTAGCTCAAGCTGATTTATTTGTTCTTTCTTCCATTTATCCATTCAGTCAATATTTCTTGAGCACCTCCTATGTGTCAGGCATTGTGCTAGGGGGTGAACAAGGACCTGGCACCCACTCTCACAGAACTTTCATGAACAGAGGTAGGCAGACATTAAAAAATTATAAGTTGATAAGTGTTATAAAAGAAGACTGCAGGTTATTATGAGAGTTTCTAAGAGGATCTGACTTAGTTTGGTCAGGGAAGGCTTCCTGAAGGGAGTGACATTTGAGTGAGACTCAAAGGACAAAAAGTCAACCAGATATGTTCATGTGTGTGTGTGTATGCGTCAGGGAGAAAGGAAGAGTGGGGAGGTACTTCTAAGCAGAGGGTCCAGCGTATTTGAGGAATGTTAGGAGCTTAGATAACAGGTGAGAGATCAGCTTGAGATGAACCTGCCCAGGTGGTCAGGAATCACATCAGTCTGGGCCTTGTTATGGATTTCATGCCTCTATTCTTAAAGCAATAGAAAGCCATGGGAGTGTTGACTTAAAAAAATGCACAACGTGAGAGTTGCAAGTTAAGCTTTACTGGGGGCAAAATGAGGACTACAGCCCCGAGACAGCGTTTCAGATAACTGAGAAACTGCTCCAAGGAGGTGAGGGGAGGAGCCAGGATATACAGGAGTTCTGCAACAAAAGGGCAGGTAGTCGGAACGTCAAAAGATTATTGTTAATTAAAGAAAACCAGGTATCTCAAGTTAAGGAATTTAGCGCTTTTCTGTGTATGGGAATATGCAAGAGTCTGGGCTCACTGAAATCATTCCTTTGATATGCACCTCAGCTACCTGGGGCCAGTATCCTGTATTTTCACATCCTGAGTTTCCTCAGGGCTCACCGCAGGGAGTGGCTGCAGTCTGATGGCGGCTAGATGGCAGGTATTCTTTTCAGCCCTGAGTTTCCCCAGGGTTCACTGGCTCACGTTGGAGGGCTGCAGTTGTTGATGACTGTGACACCCTTTGTTTATTGCTGTGGCAGGAAATATGCCATTTATAAATATTCCATTTACCAGGAGTGACATGATTACATTAGAATTTGGGTGAGAGTAAGTAGTAATAATAATAATGATAACATAAACATAATTATAATAATATAATTATAAATTTATAATATAAAGTGTAGTTTTAGCTACACTTACTATGGGCCAGGCACTGTTATATGTGCTTTCCATATATTAACTGATATGCACCTCAGACAAACCTTATGAATTAGCTACTATTTTAATGCTCAATTTATAAGTGAGAAAAGTGAGATACACAGAGGTTATATAACTTGTCCAAGATCATACAGCTAGGAAGTGGCACAGCTGAGGTTGTGAGGGGACCAGTTTGGAGGCTGTTGCAGAATTATCAGCAGATGCTAGGACTTGGACGGGAGTAGAGACAGTGGGGAGGCATTAAGGCTATGGGTTAAGGTGTATATGAGCTGTAAAATTTATAGGACTTATTTTCAAAGCACTACATTTCTAATTGTTGGCACGTTTATTTATTTGTTTGTTTCAATCATGGTAAGAACACTTAACATGAGATCTACCCTCTTTAAAAAATTTTAAGTATACAATACACTAACTATTGTTAACTATTGTCTGGTATACTTTTCAACTTGCTGTTGCTTCAGTTCTCAATTTCTGCCCATACCCTTTCTCACCTGTTTTTCCTATTTCTGTTAAAAGTATTATTGTTTGCGATTATTCGGACCCAAAGCACTGAAGTAATTTTTTTTCTCTCTCTCTCTCTCCCTTCCTACCAGTTAATAAGCAGTCACAAAGTCCATGTTATCTTTTGCAAAGTTGTCACAATTCATCCTATTCTTCCCATCGCTAACGCCCTGCACGCACAAATTATGAAACAGAAACTAGTACCTGAAAAGCCCTCCTCATGCTCCCTTCTAGTCGTTACCCTTCAGTACCGGTAACCAGCATCCCGACTTCTGATTAGCTTCCTTAATGGCTATTCGTTAAACCTTCATACTGCAGTAATTGATAAGGGATTTATTGTAACAGCATTTTATTTTATTTTTATTTAATATCTAAGAGAAACTTCTTTGCAGACTAATCTTTTAATATGTATATGAAATATTTATGTATGATATAATATACAAAGTTTAATGTAATAAAATAGAATATTTTAATATATTTTGTTTTCTAGGTTGAAAAAACTCCTTGAACAAGAAAAGGCTTACCAAGCCCGCAAAGAAAAGGAAAATGCTAAGCGGCTCAACAAACTGAGAGATGAGCTTGTGAAACTCAAGTCCTTCGCACTCATGCTGGTGGATGAAAGGCAGATGCATATCGAGCAACTTGGCCTGCAGAGCCAGAAAGTACAGGACCTGACTCAGAAACTGAGGGAAGAGGAAGAAAAGCTCAAAGCCATCACTTCTAAATCCAAAGAAGACAGGCAGAAATTGCTCAAGTTGGAAGTGGACTTTGAACACAAGGCTTCGAGGTTTTCCCAGGAGCATGAAGAGATGAACGCTAAGTTGGCCAATCAAGAGTCTCACAACAGGCAGCTCAGACTCAAGCTGGTTGGCTTGACTCAGAGAATTGAGGAGCTGGAAGAGACCAACAAAAATCTTCAAAAGGCAGAAGTAGAACTTCAGGAACTCAGAGATAAAATTGCCAAAGGGGAATGTGGCAACTCCAGCCTCATGGCAGAAGTGGAAAAGCTTCGGAAGCGCGTACTTGAGATGGAGGGTAAAGATGAGGAGATCACGAAAACCGAATCCCAGTGCAGGGAACTGAGGAAGAAGCTGCAGGAGGAAGAACACCATAGCCGGGAGCTCAAACTTGAAGTTGAGAAGTTACAGATGAGAATGTCTGAACTGGAGAAATTGGAGGAAGCATTTAGCAAGAGTAAGTCGGAGTGCACCCAGCTGCATTTCAATCTGGAGAAAGAAAAGAACTTAACCAAGGACCTGCTCAATGAATTGGAGGTAGTCAAGGGTCGGGTTAAAGAACTGGAATGTTCTGAAAGTCGATTGGAAAAGGCTGAATTAAGCCTAAAAGACGATCTCACAAAGTTGAAGTCCTTTACCGTGATGCTGGTTGATGAAAGGAAAAATATGATGGAAAAAATAAAGCAAGAAGAGAGAAAAGTGGATGGACTCAATAAAAATTTTAAGGTGGAACAAGGCAAGGTTATGGATGTAACGGAAAAACTCATCGAAGAAAGTAAGAAGCTTTTAAAACTGAAATCTGAAATGGAGGAAAAGGTATACAGTTTGACCAAAGAGAGAGATGAGTTAATAGGCAAACTGAAAAGTGAAGAAGAAAAATCCTCTGAATTAAGCTGCAGTGTTGACTTATTAAAGAAGAGACTTGATGGGATAGAGGAAGTGGAGAGAGAAATAACAAGAGGAAGGTGTCGAAAAGGACCTGAGCTCACCTGCCCAGAAGATAACAAAATTAAGGAGCTAACACTTGAAATTGAGAGACTGAAGAAACGTCTCCAACAACTGGAGGTGGTGGAAGGGGATTTGATGAAGACGGAAGATGAGTACGACCAGCTAGAGCAGAAATTTAGAAGCGAGCAGGATAAGGCCAACTTCCTCTCTCAACAACTGGAGGAGATAAAACACCAAATCGCCAAGAATAAAGCAATAGAGAAAGGTGAGGCGGTGAGCCAGGAAGCCGAGCTGAGACACAGATTTCGGTTGGAAGAAGCTAAAAGTCGAGACTTAAAAGCAGAAGTCCAAGCCCTGAAAGAGAAGATTCATGAACTGATGAACAAAGAAGATCAGCTTTCTCAGCTCCAAGTGGATTATTCTGTCCTTCAACAAAGATTTATGGAAGAAGAAAATAAGAACAAGAACATGGGGCAGGAGGTCCTCCATCTGACCAAAGAGTTGGAGCTGTCCAAGCGGTACAGTCGCGCTCTCCGGCCCAGTGTGAACGGCAGGAGGATGGTGGATGTCCCCGTGACGTCCACTGGCGTCCAGACGGATGCTGTCGGCAGCGAGGCGGCGGAGGAGGACACGCCAGCGGTGTTTATACGCAAATCCTTTCAAGAAGAAAACCATATCATGAGTAACCTTCGACAGGTGGGACTGAAGAAACCTATGGAACGTTCCTCTGTCCTAGACAGGTATCCGCCTGCGGCCAACGAGCTCACCATGAGGAAGTCTTGGATTCCATGGATGAGGAAAAGGGAGAATGGGCCCCCGGTGACTCACGAGAAGGGGCCTCGAGCCGGTTCCAGCCCGGGGCACCCAGGAGAGCTGGTTCTTTCGCCCAAGCAGGGCCAGCCCCTGCACATTCGCGTGACGCCAGACCACGAGAACAGCACTGCCACTTTGGAGATTACGAGCCCCACGGCGGAAGAATTTTTTTCCAGTACCACCGTCATTCCCACCCTAGGGAATCAGAAACCGAGGATAACCATTATCCCATCACCAAACGTCATGTCTCAGAAACAGAAGAGCGGAGACGCTACTCTCAGCGCGGAGCGAGCCATGTCCCCGGTCACAATTACTACCTTCTCCAGGGAGAAGACGCCAGAAAGCGGAAGAGGGCCGTTTGCGGACAGGCCCACGTCCCCCATTCAGATCATGACCGTGTCCACATCGGCGGCCCCGGCGGACATCGCTGTCCCTCCCGAATCCCAGGAAATGCCCGTGGGAAGGACTGTCCTCAAGGTCACCCCAGAGAAGCAGACTGTGCCAGCCCCAGTCCGGAAGTACAACTCCAATGCCAATATCATAACCACGGAAGACAATAAAATTCACATTCACTTAGGTTCGCAGTTTAAGCGAGCCCCTGGGACTTCAGCTGAAGGAGCAAGCCCGGTGATTACTGTCCGACCCGTCAGCGTGACCGCGGAGAAGGAGGTGTCCACCGGCACAGTCCTTCGCTCGCCCAGGAACCACCTCTCGTCTCGCCCTGGCGCGAGCAAGGTGACCAGCACCATCACCATTACACCGGTCACGACCTCATCGGCCAGAGGAACCCAGTCAGTGGTGAGTACAGGGGGCTCCAAAGTTCACGCCAATGGGGGGGGGCGCGGGGGGAGTGAGAATAACGCAGTGCCCAGAATACAGCAAAAGCACGTGCCCCTCCTCCACCCGAACCCACTACCAGGTGTCTCCTAGGGGACTATCTACATCAAGAAACAGGAGTAAAATGTGGCCTAATACTTTATGAATTTGAGCTAATTATGAGGGATAACTTATTTTTCACATCAATTATGGAGACTCCAAAAATCCTTGCAAAGATGGCCTCTTGCAGTGTCAGCATATGGGAATAATAAGGTTTAAAATTTGATTTTTATGTTTAAACTATTTTGAAAAATGGAGACTGGAGAGAAATGGTCAATATGCAGAAAATTATTAAAACCGTTCCTGCGTTGGGCTTCCCTGGTGGCACAGTGGTTAAGAATCCGCCTGCCAATGCAGGGGACACGGGTTTGAGCCCTGGTCTAGGAAGATCCCACGTGCCGTGGAGCAACTAAGCCTGTGCGCCGCAGCTACTGAGCCTGCGCTCTAGAGCCCGTGAGCCACAACTACTGAGCCCGAGCGCTACAGCTACTGAAGCCCGTGCGCCTAGAGCCCATGCTCTGCAACAAGAGAAGCCACCACAATGAGAAGCTCTCGCACTGCAAGGAAGAGTAGCCCCCGCTCCCTGCAACTAGAGAAAGCCTGCCCGCAACAACTAAGACCCAATGCAGCCAAAAAATAAAAATAAAAATAAATAAATAAATAAACTATTCCTGGGTTATAGTTCTAGAACCTAAAATATTTAAAATACATTTACGTATGGTCGTAGTCGTACTTTATTCGAAAAGTAAGATTAAAAGATTATTATATCCAAAACTTTTTTTAAAGTAAAAAAGAAGTGAGTTTATATGTCTAAACACTATATTTTATTAATAGTATCGTGCAGAGAGCAGGTGCTCGATAAATATTTAGGTAATACCAGCTGGGAGGCTAAATGAAGGATTATTAAAAAAGCATGTCCAAAGTATAAAAGCCAGAACTTAAAAATGAATTCTATTTTTCAAAATACCTCCAGTGATTTTCTTCATTTATTGAGGACAATTGGTAGATGAAATTATAGAAGAGTATGCACTACTTAGATGTTAGTTTAAACTAATAGACTAGAAATTATGATTCCTAATCTCTGAATAAATTCTGCAGCATATATTAGAAACTCTTAAGAAGGAGAGGAAGCTTATTATTTAAGTATAGAAACTGTGGCTCATTTTCCCATATCTTCACTATAATTTACTTTAATTCTCTGTGCACAAGCATAGACCCAAGACAGGCTTCAAAGTGTGAATTACTTACTAAGTGCTTTGCCAGTAAAGCTTTTTGTTATTGGCTCGATGGGAGCTGAATAGCATTCAGAACTGCTCACCCTTCTCAAATGGTTCAGTGCTGCTTTAATTTAAGCAACACAGCGTAGCTTGGATTTTTATAAAAGCTAGTGGAGGTGTAATTGTTGTAATTTAGAGCAGATTTTCTGCTGGAACATCTTATTCCCATTTTAAGGGTCAGGTCAAGATAGGCTTCCCTTCTGTAGCAACATTTTGGATTACTGACTAAAGCCCATACACAAATAGGATTTCAAAACAACTGTCTGAGATTTCTAAGGCCTAAATGATGATTCACATACTTCAGGTATATCAGATCCCATAAGACCAAGGGCAACAGAAAGTTTGGGAATACCCCTCTCAGAAATCGAATAGTGTGGCTAGTTCATTTGCGCATTTAGTCAACATTTATTGACCATTAGCAACACTTTAGGCATGGGATTAGATGCTGACTGTAAAGAGGACCTGTCGAAGTTCTTGGCTTAGTGGGAGAGGCAGGATTGAAACCTCCTTAGTGGTTCTATGAGAGGGGTATGTACAAAGGAACAAGCAGAGAAGGCTTCACCGGGGGAAGAGGTCTTCACAGATGCAGAGAGAGGGCAGCGTGTGCACAGGCGCGGCGATGGCAATGTGAGGAACTGGCTTGCTGGGAATGGTGAGCAGTCCCTTTGCGCTGCAGCAGCCGGGGCTGGAGACAAAACGCAGGAGCAGAAAAGGAGAGGCTCACTGGGGTCAGATACTGAAGATGCGTGGGTCTTTTTATGAAATTGACATTTAATCTCAGAGAGTAGACAAAGGGACCCAGAAACAGGGTCATGATTTTTAAAACTACATTCTTTATGTTTTAGGTATGTCTGTAAAACAATTGAAAGGATAAATTGGAGGAAATAGAGGCCGAGGTCAGGGATACTGTTGCAGTTCTGTAGGCTGGAGATGGTGTAGGCTTGAACTGCGGTAGCGAAAATGAGGACAGAAATAGATTGAAGACGGAATTGAAGATTTCATGACAAACTGAGTACAGAGGGCAGCTCTGAGGTTTCTGGCTTGGCTGTAGAGGTGGATAAAACGAGAAACCCAGGGGGGACTACTGTTTGGGGGAGAAGTTTAGTAATGTTTGGGGCCTGTTATAATTGAGATGCCTGAGGGACACTGAAAATGTCTAGCGCGTGGTTGGAAATCTGGATCTGCATTTAAGGAGAGCACGGAAGGCTCGAGGTCCTGGGACTCAGCAACATGTAGGTGACAACTGAGGCTATTCTCAGGGTGAATGTGAAAAATGAAAAGAGGGCCGAGGATGGAGCATGGTGACACCCACGTTTAGAAGGCAGGCAAGCTGGAACCAGGAGCCAGCGGCAGAGTGAAAAGGAGTCGTCAGAGAGAGGAGGGGGATGGGTGAGACCCAAGTAAGAAATCACAGCAGGAGAGTTTCAGGAGCACTTCAAGAAGGGGGGTGTGGGGGACTTCCCTGGCAGTCCAGTGGTTAGGACTCCGAGCTGTCACTGCAGGGGGCACGGGTTCATCCCTGGCCGAGGAACTAAGATCCTGCATGCCATGCGGCATGGCAAAAAAAAAAAGAGGGTGTGGTCAGCAGTGACAATACAAAAAAGAGAAGATCTGGCCGCCTTAGGAGGGGAAAGGAGAGCTGCTTCATGTAAAGAAAGTGAGGTGATTTGGGGGACAGTAGGAGTAAAGATGCCTGAGTATACGCAGGGTGTCCTGCAGCCTCTCTGTGAAGTAGGAGTGAAGGTCGTCTTCAGTCAGGGTAGACGAGGTAGGTGAGGGGCTTGAGAAGAGAAGGAAGAGTGGCACAGATGTTCCGGGAGAGGGGAAGGGGTCGGGGGCGACTGGAATGGACTCGATACCAACTCCAAGTTGCTGACGCTAATCTGATCTGGAGAGGGGTCGTCTGTGGCAAGAGCCCTGCGTATGCTCAGAGTGATGGCACTTCCGGGGGACACTCACCAACATCGCCCTTGCGTTTCTGTGTTTTCTCTCTTACAGTCGGGACAAGACGGGTCATCCCAGCGGCCTACACCCACCCGCATTCCTATGTCAAAAGGTATGAAAGCAGGAAAGCCAGTAGTGGCAGCCCCAGGAGCAGGAAATCTGACCAAATTCGAGCCTCGAGCTGAGACTCAGTCTATGAAAATAGAGCTGAAGAAATCTGCAGCCGGCAGTGCTACCTCTCCTGGAGGGGGGAAGGGCTGAGGGCAGTGGCGGAGGGGGTATGTCGCGCAGATGCTACTGCTGCCGTCTGTTCGTGCCAACTCTCTACATGTACTAACTTAAGTTTTCGATATCCTGTTCATAAAATAATCAACTAATAGCCATGTGTCTTTCCTATTTTGTGGATTTGTTTTGATCCTGGGGAACAGAACTAACTAGCAAAACTACCGTGTGCTGTGTGCCTTGCGGAGGATGCTGGGTCCGAGGCAGGGCCTGACTTCTAGACCCAGTTTTGCTTCTAGAAAGTGGACCCATTAGTTAAATCAGTAAGATATGGGGGGCTGGATCACAGCATCTCCAAAGCCGGCTCCTAATTGTAAATCAAATATAATAGGCTTTGTTCCACCATCATTGATTTTTCAAAAACTCTTTTATGAAATAGGAAATAGGTTAACAATGGTCATTGGCCTCTGTCAGATTCCAAATTTGCTTCATGTGCTGGAAACAAACAAACAAACAAAACCCCCAAAACAAAACCCATCTCCTAGTTATCACAGGGCCTGGACCTCTAAGGTTTTGCAAAAACAAAAGCCTCTGAGACGATTTCAGGAAACAATTTGAATGTGAAATAAAATGGAAACGAAATATGGAATACTAAAAACAGAGTTTTACTTATTTGTGTGAGTGTGTATTGTAAAGATTTTGGAATTTTAGAACCGTTAATGTCAGCCTCATGCTCTATTCAAGTGTGCAACGGATTTAAATTGTGGAGCAGTTTGAATAGAGCTGCCAAATGGCCCTTTATAGCTCAAGAGAGGTTGTAATGGATAGAAAATAGCGGACAGTAAATTTTGATACATTGTTGCCAAGAAATAAAATGACATCATGCATAGCTTAATTGAATTGAAACATTTTCACAGTCAAGTGTGGACTTTACTTTGCAAGTATAGAACCAGTTCATGATTGTGTGTGTGTGTGTGTGTGTGTGTGTGTGGTGTGGTGAAGTGCATTATTATTACCTGTGTTTGTATCATTGTTAATTTTAAGCATGTTTTCATAAGCATGAAGAGTGTGTGAATGCAAAATGCCAGTGTCCGTGAGAAGATTAAACGTGTTGACGTGGACTTGGTGCTTGGTAGTCAAATAACCACAAATGAGCTCAAGGCTGATAACCCCCAGCTTAGCATCTGAGGTCTCAGGTAGGCAGCACCTTTGTCGAAATCTTTGAGGCAAGTGGGTGAACTTTACAAATAACACAGTGAGTATTAAGTTACAGGTTGCTATTTTCTACTTCTAAATTGTGAGGGTTCCAGAATCATTTGAATAGTCCCTGCTCCTGATATTTGGTAAAAGGTAGATTTTTTTTTTTTAAAGATATATGATTGCTTTTTAGCCCAGGAGTCATCGTGCTTCATGGTATAGAGACTGTCCTCTGAGTTCTTTCCACACTGTTCTTCCGGCCCCTTGTAGAACTGGGGCTCAAATTGTGGATGAAGGAGATAGACCCCTCACAATATTCACATTTACTTAATCAGATCACTGTTGCCTACAGCTCAGTTCTCAGCAAATGTATTTTAAAATATTGAGCAACTATGGGAGACATGCCCTAATAATGGAATTTCAAGGCAGAAGGAGAGGGAGACTGAGAAAAAAAGACTTTATGAAATACGATTTTGAACAAGTTTAAACAAGAGATCTTGCCATTTCGAATACTGACTCGTGTTTTTTTGAAAGGGAATTTCCCCCCTTTTGTAAAGTGGACATGATCCCTTTCAGAAACAAGGACGCTCCACTGTTTTTCAAATGCCTCCCTGGCACTTAGGCTATTTAGTGTTACTGTACATGCTGTATTTGAGCAAACGGAGGTGTCAGGAGAAAGAAACACTGTGTTCTGTTTTATACTACCTGCCATTCTTCAGTGACCCTTATGTTAATCAAGTGTCACTGCTGCTGTTTTGCTTTTTTACCTGCTCATACCATGCTTAGGTCGGTTCTGCCCGGAAGCTCATTCCATCTGCAGGGAGAGGCTGTAAGGGCTTAACCGTGAGCGGACAGGATGTTTATACATAATCTGGATCTTGGAATACAGCCACCTGCAAAGGACAACCGCTAAGAAAACTTGGCGGCGCGACACATATTCGCTTTTCAGAAATGATAGAGTGCAACTGCCGTGGCAGTTTTCCTTTGTAATTTTAGAACCAACTCCACATTTATTGGCTAGCTTTGCTTTCAACTGCATGTTAGAAATGAAATCCACCGGGGATTGGAGATGGAGGATTCCATGCACTCCGTCTCCGGCTTCTATGTGTGAGTATAATGCTTCTAGGATGCAGTTTCATGTGCTTTTGTAAGAGTGAATGGGATGAAAAAGTTAAGAGTCTTTTCCCTGTCCTGAAACATAGTACTGTGTAGTGAAATAGCAGGGGTGTCACTAGGGCAGCTAGGAACAGCTGCTGTCAGGTCCCGTCCTGGGGAGGGAGGGGTGCCGTTTCCACAGATTTCAGTGTGACGGCTCCCTCGGGGGACATGCAGGGCCCCATCCACACAGCTACAGAGGCAGCCCTGGTCTTACCCTCCTGAGAATAATTTTTGTGGGTTGGCTGTTTCCACATACTACGATGGTGGCCATATTCTATGCATGGTACCAGAAACATTCCAAGATGGGACACGGCCCAAAAGGTATTTATCATTTCTTGAAAATGACTATCCTGTCTAGGTCACCAGCTTAAACAGAGTCATTCAGTTTCTACTGGCATCTTTATTATATTTTCATTGAGGACAGGTGAACGGGGAGCATTTGGGCTGTCTGGAGATTTTAGGGTATTCATTAAGGGTAGGGTGTTACCAGATCTCTTAGTTGAATGTCTTTAAGAAAGAAGTGAAGACATAGCTTTGATGTGCAGTGTGGGAAGAGTATAATTTCAGGGAAACAAAAACCTGTCCGAGAACGTGAGATGCACAAAGATTTGAATTTCTCATTCCTTTCATAGATTTGGAATACTGGGGAGAGAGCAAGACTTTCCTGGTTGGGAAAACCCCAGGGATATTAGATGAGAAGGGCACGTTTATGTGGGCGGCAGGAGGGCAGAGAGAGAGAGAGAGCAAGAGGTAACAGGATGAGCACGGAGGGGGCTTCCCAGTAAACAGGAATGCATTATTCCCAAACCTCCCCAACCCAGCCGATGGTCAGTGCTTCCCCCCTACTTCCTCCTCCAGTCTCATCCTTGGTTATCTCCTCACCCTCTGCTCTTTCAACTTCTCCTTTTCACCTGTTACCTCCACATAGGATGTAAATATGCTCTGGCCTCTTCCGTTTCAGCACAGTTTTTCCTTCAGCCATGCAGTCCTCTATAGCTACTGCCCTGACCCCCTTCCCTGCCTGCCCGGTGGAGCCACTGACACAACGCTCGGCCTTTTCTGCCTCCACTTCCACTGTTCCCGTTGATTCTTTAATTATTCTTTACTTTTGTGAAAGTAACTCATACACAGTTAAAATACAAGCCAGTGCTAAAAGACAATGAAAACAGCTGTTCCTCACCTCACCTCCCCCCCTTTCCAAACTCAGCTCTATTCCCTAGAGAAAATTATTTCTCACTCTAAATTGATACATTTTGGATGTCTTTTTCTTCCCATTATTGTTTTGAGGTTTGAGAATTTAGTCCTCTTACATGTCTCTTCCCTTCCCTTTTCCCCATCTTCACAATATGATTGCATCACACATTTTTTGATACACCAGCAGCCAGCATGTTTCATGTTCATCTGTTTACAATGTAAGTTTAAATATTGTTCCCTGCTGAGCCAAGTAGTCTACTATGATTATGTTTCCTTCCTCTTACCGTGTTCCCCCTTCAAAAGAATAATTGCTTTAATTTTTCATCTGCTTGCTTTTCTATGTATCTGTATTTTTTCCAAATGCTCCAATAGATCTACCAAACACATATGAGTAATTTTTCCAAACACTTAAGCACATCAGTTTCATACTTTTCCCTGGAAGCCTTACTAGTTCAACCCTCTGCTTCCCTACTTAGTCTGGAATGGTGGTCCTTTACACCTGCTGTTCAGCTGTTGTCCTATTGCCTACATTGAATCCTCTGTTTCCTGGAGTTCTTATCTTCTACTTCTTTTGCTTACCTGTTTGTCTGTCTGCCTATCTATCTATCTACCTATCTATCTATCTATCACCTATCTATCTATCTATCTATCGAAGCTCATCTTCCGGTAGTTTCTACGGAGAAAAATCCTCCAGTAACCTTCCTGAGGCAGGCTACCTGCATTCTGGGAACAGATCAGGGAGATGAAGTGGAGAATCTCACAGCTTAGGCACTCCCTTGCATTCAGCCCATTTTGTATGTAGGTCCAGAGCTTGTTAGGTCAGTGTTTTCAGGGAATAAACCCCGGATCTCTGTAAGGGTGAAAGTAGGGTGAGGCTATGCTCCTCTCCCTCTGTGCCTGAGACATCTAATCTCCTTCTGATTCCTTGAACTTCTCTGACTGCCCTGCCTCAGTATCCCTTGCTGGCTCCTTATTGTATGCATGCATTTTTTTTTTTTTATGGAAGTATAGTTGATTTACAATGTTGTGTTGATTTCTGCTGTACGGCAAAGTGATTCAGTTACACATATATATACATTCTTTTTTTTAATATTCTTTTCCATTATGGTTTATCACAGCATATTGAATATAGTTCCCTGCGCTCTACAGTAGGACCTTGTTGTTTATCCATTCTATATATAAAAGTTTACATCTGCTAATCCCAGCCTCCCAATCCATCCCTCCCCCAACCCCCTCCCCCTTGGCAACCACCAGTCTGTTCTCTATGTCTCTGATTCTGGTTTTGTTTCATAGATAGGTTCATTTGTATCATATTTTAGATTCCACACATAAGTGATATCATATGGTATTTGTCTTTCTCTGTCTGACTTACTTCCCTTAGTATGAGCATCTCTAGGTCCATCCATGTTGCTTGTGCATGCATCTTAAGGGTTGGTTTTCTCCTCATCTTTTCAAAAGCCATTTGCCTGCACTACATGCTCATTCTGGTTACTTTATTCACTCCCATGGCTTCAGTTATCTCCCATATGCTGATGACGACCAAACCTCTATCTCCAACCACGCACTCAACGTGGCACTGTACATCTCCAACTCAGTTCGTCTCAAAGCCATTCTCAACAACCCTTCCATCCCTCTTCCAAGTTTTTTCCTTCTCCTATAATTCTCCACCTCAGCAGGAACGTCCTGAGCTACCCAGTCCCTCAAGAAAGCCAGAAGCCACTTCAGGCCCCTCCTTCCCCCTCGCCCATCAAGGAGACTCATTCAGCAAGTCTCTCATACCCCTGTCAAACCCCTGACACCTGAGGCAGCTGCAGCCACATCCCCATTTTCCCCGTCACTGCCTGAGTGGAGGTTCTAACTACTTCTCCTCTGGATGACTCTAATACTCTCCCAACCGATCCCATAATCTCCAGCCTCAACACTTCCTGATTCATTTTTCATTTTGTTTTTCAACGTGCAAGTTGATCATCTCACTCCTCTATGTGAAGCCCTCCCAAGCTTCCTTGTTACCCACAGCATGCACGGCCAGCTCCCTGATGTGGCACTCAAGGCTCTGGGATCTGGCGCCCTACCTCCCCACCCTCCCTTTCCCTCGCCTGGACCCCCACCCCCAGGCCCACAGAACGCCTTGCACAGTGGCCAGATCACCTTCCCTTGACTTGCTCAACTTGTTTCTTCTCCCTGGGTTGCCCTTCCTCCAACCTTTCCTTCTGGTGGTTCTGTCCTCTGTTCAAAATCTCTTTTAAAAACTTTGCCTCCATGAACAAGACAAGCCATTATTTCAGAATCTAAGCCGGGGTTTAAAGCCTGTCATTTTAAACATTTTTACAGCAAATGCTGTAAAAAAAAGTTGGTACTTACTGTAGAGAAAGAAAACCAACAGTCAAAGGATGGCTGGGAGTTGGAGAAGAAAGAGGTGTTCTTGCTTCCTCCTTAGTCTGCAATAGAAACCTGCGAGAATGATATGGAGGGCGCTGGCACATCATGCGTGAGAACACAGAGGGAGAGAGGGAGCAGAATTAGGGGAAATCCGGGTGCTGCCGTTCTGGACGGTGTAAGTCACTGCTGTTTCCCTCCAAAGGCACCGTGGCAGGTGATGGATGCAAAACGGCCAGCAGTCCTGGACTGGGGAGTTCTCGCCTCTGACGCTATCACACGTGTGGAGAGCTAAGGGGGGCCTGGGAGCTTCCTGCGAAGCACAAACATACTTGAGTTATTTACGAATGGCTCATCCTCTCTTACTCCCCCAGAGGAGCATGAAAGCACTTCAGGAAAGAACAAGTTCCAGGTGATCTGTCATGCTCTTCAGTTTCACGAAGGACCCTCTGAAAGAGATCAGAGAGGCTTCTGTTTTAAGGGATCAAACACCACCACCCATAAGCAGGTTTTAGATTGAGGATAGATATTAAGGCGAACATGGAGAGAAGGTGGATTGCTGAACAACGGACTAGATTCCTGACATAGGACTGACCAGGAGATCAGAGGAAGGCTCTGTAACCTTTGGCAAACCACCTTACCTTGGCTTATGGCTTAGCATTCAGCTATGATCTTTTATGATTCTGGCATTCCTCCTTAGAGGGATAATATGAGACGCTTCACTCTTGTTCAGTGAGCCACTTAAAAGAGTCTGCCATAATGCTTTTCCTAAGAACTAATCATTAATTGCTTATCTGGTAAAAGTAGTTTTGGCCTCTCTACTTGTGCTAATATTATGTATGTGTGATGGACAGAATTGCAAAGCCAAGGGCTGTTTAGAAATGAACTAGACTTTAGAGGCCAAGAAGATAATTATCCCTATTATTAAAGATAAAAACAAAAACAAAACAAGAAAACCCCCAACGGTTAGTGTCTCATTATCTTATTAATGATGAAGCCAGAGCTTCAGTTTCTCCCAGTACCTTATTCAGGATTTCATACAAGTAAACTACTTCAAGTGAGCAAAGTGTATATTCATACATAGACTAAAAATACCTGCTCAATGGGCCAAAATAATATTGCCAAAGGATTTGAGATATTGAGCTATCTACATAGAAACCCTGTGTGTCAAAGTTCTCATAACAGCAATTTGATGAACATTATCCTTATCTAAAAAAACACAATGCCCTTCTCAAGTTTCACACATAATGTTATATTCCATGCTATCCTGTGACCAACCGTAGACTTAGATCAACCTAAGCTGATCTCAGGATCTAGCATCTAACACCTGTCTCTAAAAAGTAGAACCTGAGCATGCTTGGCTCAGGTACTTAGCTATTTTTCCACCATTCAGTTTTTATTTATAATTAATGTTATCTATGGGATAACTAGTTCCAATTTGCTTGTATCTGGGGGAACAGTAATCTGTGTGAGAGGTAACAATTAGTTTGCCTGAAAAAAAAGCTACCAATCATAACTGCGATGATTGGTAACTCCTGCAACCTGGGGGGCGGGCGAGGGGAAGATTTGGCCTGATGATGGAGTGGAAAATGTTTTGTAAGGAAGCAAATAAACTCTTAGGTGGTTGAGAAACCTCAAGAGAGTTTGTATCATCTGATTCCAAAGTTTCCTGAAGCAAATGACACAACTGATTAGCGGAAGTATTTTTAATTAGCCGAGCTGAATCCAAAAGAAGAATAAAAGTCCAAATCAACAGAGGAAGTTTATTGGATTTCCTATTTAAAACAGATGTTTTATCAGAACTCTGAATAACGTCTGAATTCATGTGATAGTAACAAGACTGAATACTGAAGCAGTTTCTTAAAATGAACCTTAAAAGTAAACAATATCTAGGCACTCCTACTTCTAAAAGGTGTAGAGAATGCGGATATTTTTGCAGGAGGATAAATGCCCCTGCAGGCAGCAAGGTCAAAGCTGGGGTTTGGTAGCTGGTGGAGAAGAAAGGCATAGCCCTAAGCAAGTGCCTTGCTCTCCAGGCAGAGCTCCTGGGAGTAGGAGCCATGGAACAGGGGAACAGGCCATATGCCAGCCAAATTGATGCAGAATCCAACAGGAAATGTTTTCTGTAACATTGGTGTGCAGTTTCCTGTGAATAAAGCAGCCCTCCTTTGCTGATGCAAAGTCCTGCTATAAATTGAACTTTTGCTCTGCTTTGTCTTTGGTATATGAATTTGGAGGCTATCAAAGTGATGTGATCTCATTTACTAGAGTTGATTTTTAAAATTCAGAGCTCAAGAGTCCCCTTGAGGCTTGGCAGGGCATAAACATAGGCACTGCTCGGGAGGAAGGCACTGACTTTGCAGGGAATACATCTTTCTTACTCCACAGCCAAGGGGTTCTCCTGGGAGGAATCAGAATTCCAGTTTGTTACCAGGTTGCCCCACTGTAGCACTCAAGAGACATTCTCCCCCAGATTTCTCCCCAAATCCTGTCTTATGTATACAACTTTGGATCTCAAGTCATCTGGCTGGCCAGTAGTTTTGGGGATACCACCCAAGTAGGATAAATGAGTCATCTTTGTAAGGTCAGAAATCAAGTGTAATTAGGAATTGATAATATGTTAAACTTCCTTTCCAGGGAAGTTATCTAATAGCTAGTGTAATAAAAGAATGAATTCATTTCACAATAATATTATGAAAACAATGTATTTAATGTGTTACCTGAAGCTTCTCAAGAAAAAAAACTTCAAGATAACACTTGAGAGAAACATATAGAGGAAAAAGTGCTTTGGTCAACTGTTAATATAAAAATATATGTAAAAATCCAGTATCCCATGTACATATGCTGATTAAGATTTAGAGGGTTTTTTTCTTCTTACAGTTAGAAAAATGGAAATTGTTATTAAACATCTACACAACAGAGGGCCCCAAATTTAAATGCTTCGCTATTTTGAGTTTGCTGATAGAGGTGGTAATTAACTGTGGCTTTGGTCTCAATCTTCCTCATATAGTCTATAGATTACTAATGTCAGAAAAGTGGTATCTGTAAAAAGAGTAAAATTTAGATTACAGAATTACATCTGATTGTACTTAGGTCACCTTGGAGGTCCCAAATGACTTATTTGGGTCTTATTCTGAGATGAAATGAAGACAGAGTAGTAGATAGAAAAAGATTTGCTCACTGACTTTGTAACTTCAGTGAAATCTATAACATTATTTTATTGTACTAAATCATAAAAAAGAAAAAAAGAGACGGGAATTCTGTCTTTAAAAAAAAAACGCACAAATAATGGCATTAATCCCCGAAGCATTTTTATTTTATTATTACTTTTGCTGGCAACCATGAACTCCCTATGCATCAGATAGTTTTGCTGTGTAATAAGTCACCTCAAAATTTAATACCTTAAAACAACCTTTTTTATTTCTCATAAGTTTGTGTATTGGCTGGGTGATTCTTATCTGAGTCAGTTTACAGATTTGGGGAAAACATAGATAATAAGCAAACATAGATTTAACAAATATGCTTAGTAAGTTTCAAATGATAGAGCCACTGTCATATAGATCTTATCTCACTGTCTTTAGAAACAAGATGAAATATGACTCTATGTTATAAAATAAAATAACTTGGGCTTGTTTTACTTAAAGTAAATTTTATGTACATAAATATTAAACCCCATCTTTTATTATTGAAGTTGAATAAAATAAAATAAACTCTCTTATTTGGCATTGTCAAGTATTTTTGAGATAGTCTTTTTAGTAACATAATCTGATTAATAGCATTAATATATATATCATGCATGGATTACCAGTTTGCTACCTTAAAAATAATAATAAATGTAATGGTCCAACCAAGACATTGTTTCTATGTATGTACTCTTGCCATATATATTTTCACCAAATACTAATTCTGAAAAGCTATTATTATTATTTTTCTAAATTGGAGTATAGGTGACTTACAATGTTGTGTTACTTTCTACTGTACAGCAAAGAGAATCAGTTATACATATATGTATATCCACTCTTTTTTATATTCTTTTCCCATATAGGTCATTACAGAGTATTGAGTAGAGTTCCCTGTGCTATACAGTAGGTTCTTATTAGTTATCTATTTTATATATAGTTGTGTGTATATGTCAATCCCATTCTCCCAGTTTATCCCTCCCTCCCCCCCTTCACCCCTGGTAACCATAAAATTGTTTTCTACATCTGTGACTCTATTTCTGTTTCGTAAATAAATTTGTTTGTACCAGTTTTTTAGATTCCACATATAAGTGATATCATAGGATATTTGTCTTTCTCTGTCTGACTTACTTCACTCAGTATGACAGTCTCTAGGTCCATGCATGTTGCTGCAAATGGCACAACTTTGTTTTCCTTTTTATGGCTGAGTAATATTCCATTGTATATATGTACCACATCTTCTTTATCCATTCATCTGTCAATGGACACTTAGGTTGCTTCCATGTCCTGGCTATTGTAAATAGTGCTGCAATGAACATTGGGGTGCATGTATCTTGAAAAGCCATTATTATTACGGAGACTATAAAATGCTAGGATTAGGAGAAGGCAACCCTAGGAATTTAGAGGTTTGCACACTCAAGGGGAGAGAAGAAGGTACTGTAGTAAAAAAATATTAGCCCTGCCAGGGATTTGAGAGATGATTTCTGATACCCTCATTTTGTAATGAGGAAACAAAGGCACATGCATTCTGAATTACATCTACAATAAGAACAATTCTAGATTTCACTCTTTTAAATGTATGTTTCCTATGATCTCTTAAGGGAGGAAAATGGGGAAGATAATTCTATAAAGGAGGTTTGAGACCTACGTCTTTTCCCTCTTTGAAACCTACTATAGAAATTTTTAAAAAGAAAAAGTGTTGAGTGGGAAATAACATTTTAATGTGAGACCCTGATTTTTACCTGCATAATATTTTATTTAGTGTTTTTAGTTTTTACCTGAAGGTTTTGATACAATTTTAGGCCCTGAAAAAATTTGAGGCTATAACAATTTTCCAAAGATAAAACGAGATAATGATTTTTATGGGTTTCTGGTACAGTAAAAAAATCATACCTATGTCTTGAAAGCTTTTCAAAACCTTCATAGCTAGTTATTATTAAGTACATAAAACATTTATGTATTTACTTTATCTGTTTTATTCCAAATTCAATTCGGAAAGGTCAAGGGAAGGAATGGAAATATCTCCACCTAGTGGTCAGTGTGAAGTAAACCTCTAGGTCTATGACATAATGAGCTTTAATTAATGTTTACTTAGATATTAATTATCCATGTTAAAAAAATGTGAATAGTAAGAATTTGAGACTAACATGAAAATAATAGGTAGAAATTTCCTCACGCTATTCATAAACCTTGACATTAGTTGACCGGGAGGTAATACATTTTTCAGACAGAGAAACCATTTGAGGCTTAGTTATTTCTTTCCTCTGCTCTTTATCTCAGCAAAGGCAGGGCCCTGCTTCATTTTGCTCACCAATGTAGTTCCATGCCCAGCACAGTGATGGGCATGTAGTAGGGCCTCCATGGCATAATGAAAAAAAAGATGATAAATGTTCACAAAGGCATAAAGTTTAAAAGTGAAATCAATCAAATAAATATAAATATTACTCATTGTGGCTGGTACTGTTCTAATTGCTATTTCTGAATCTATTTTTATTTACTTTCATAAAAAGGAATTCAGATTTAAGAGCATATGCAGAATTATGCAAAAAGCAGCAGTCAGAGACAAAAATGAGTCATCTGTATTTAGTGACTTCTTGGGAATAATGAATATTTCCTTATTAAAACTCAAATCTACACCCATAAACAAATAGAAGTATGTGACTATCGTTCAGAACAGAAATTCTAGGCAATAGTCTGGTTTCCACTATGGGCCTTGTATATAGTAAAGACTGTCTTTGTGTTCAGTGCTTTTCTTGGGGAAAATCAATCGAATATGGTTAGAATATTAGACATGGTTTCTAAAAAGCTTCAAGAATTTAGGGGTAAAGCTCCTATGTCAATATAAAGAACTTACCCAAGAATAGGAAAGATCTGCGGGAGAAGCTATTGGGCTCATGCACCTATTTTTGTTTGTTTTCTTGTTTAACACCTATGGTCTTTTAGTGAAATGATATGGTATTGACCCTCACATAAACTACTGATTTGAGTCTCAGTTTAATTGAAAATGCTGTATCTTTCTTCTCTTTGTAGAAAGCATCATCATACACCAGTTACGTATGAACTCCAGATGAAATGGTAAACCGAGCACACACTGGGTGTGTGTACGTCTTCTGAATCCCTGTTGAATGGATAGTATTTCTCCAGCTCTCCACCGTCACTTAAGGTCCTCTATGCTACTGATCATGACTGGAAATAATTTTCTACTTCCAGTGAATTTTTTTGAGGATACAAATGTAAAAACTGAACGTGGTGTTGCTGACAATATAAAAATACGTAGCATGAGAGCAATTCAATCTTTATGTCAAAATAAATTTCTCTTCCTTTGGCAAAGCTTTCAGGTCCATGGGCACATGCTGTGTAATTTATTTTTATAATACACTTTGTAATGTGATTTTTTACTAAAGTGTTTCCTTTTTCATAGTCTATGGCACATGTATCTGTAGAATACACTGTCAGTTCTTCAAAGCATTGGTATTGGTGCATTCAAAATGGTAACCTATACTTATTTTCTTTCATCAATTTGTTATTTCTGAAAAAAAAAAAAAGAAAGTACAACACTCTACATATTTCCTGGGGTAAATTCAAGAGGTAAATGCAAAGCAGGAGATTCTGGAAGAGGTGTTATTATTGTTTGTACAGTGCTGTGGTTCTGATCATGGTTCAACACTAACAAATAACACTGACTTAAGAGCTTAATTTTAAATACTTAAGTCAGTTTTTAAAGTTTCTCTTTCTAGTGTTCTGTGCCCAAAACCCTGGATGAATTGGGTTTCGTATGGAACAAATTAATAGAAGGAGCTGTATGCGTTTAACCGGTAAGACTTACAGGAACATCCTCTACTGACAGTTCAATTATATTTGTTTGCGTTGTTTACTTATATGTACAGGACTTATAATAAGGACTGTGATATCAGGATATTTCTCACAATCTACCCAAATGAAAGCCTGAAAATAAAAACTGACCTAGATGCTATCAGCATCTTTTTAAAATATGGTAGGAGAAATCCCAAGATAGATAACTTTTTTTTTCTTGATAGCTAGGATTTGGACAGGTTTTCATAACCACATATAGGTTAGAGAATATATTCTTTAAAGGTTCAAAGCAAACATACATTACTCAAATCTCAGTGTCAGACCTGCTGTTGAATTTAGGTTTATGTGAAAATATGCATCAGAAATCTACTTGAAACCCTAATAGTATAGGTTTTTTTAAAAAAAGACTTTGTTAATATGGACATGTTTTCAATAAGGTCTTTAAAAAGATAACTGAAAGATAACTGAAGAGTTGACACATTTTCTAGGTGCAGAAATCATGTCTCACGTCACTTTACTGAGATTAAAGGAAGAATGCTTCTGAGTGTCACAAGGATAACTAGAAAGCACACAAGTAATACTATTGGCCCATTTCTCCAGTCCACGGCTTTATCCAGGCTCCTAAGGCCACAGAGGGAAATCCACACTGAATCTCTGGAACAGAAATATTAGGTTTTAAGGTATACCTTGTGGAATTAGCAAATCATATTCAGTAGCTATTATAAATTAAATAACTATATTTTATGTAAAATTAGTTTTGATTTTTGTAAGTAAAAGAAATGCTACAGTAGGTTTGTCCTAGCATGAATGATTGTGAATGCATCACAGACCTGCAAGGCTTTCATTACTGATTAAGAAAACTAGAGTGTGTATGTGTGAAGATTTTAAAAATTGTTATGGCTTTTGATTTCTGAAAATGTTTCTGAATTGTAAAGACAATTTCAATGAGAAAAGGGTTTTATTTAGTATTGTTGTATTTTTTGATTCATAGTTAAGTTCCCTATTTGCCAATGCTTATACTTCTTATGGCAAAAATATTCTGATCTATCACAAACTAGCATCTGAAACAAGTAACTTTCTGAACATGTGGGAATTTTATTACACTAAGAGTGAACAGGCTAGAGGATAAAGCTTTAAATACTTCTTGACTTTAATTTAAAATATTACAAAAAATTTATATATATTTGGACCGAAAGTTTTTATTCCTCCTGCATTTATAATGAAATTTGGTACTTGCAAAGCAGAGTGAGGGTGATGGTGTGATCCAAGTCATTCAGATGGATACAGAGCTCTTTTCTTCCTCTGCTATGGTTAAATCCTTTCTTTAAACTCTAATGGAATCTGAGTGACAGATGAGTAAAATTAACCTAAATTAATAAAAAAAAGTCTTGAAATAAAATAATAGAATATTAAAAATTAACAGAAAATAGAAAACACCAAATAGTCATATCCTTATCTAATGAATAAACAAACAAGGTCATAAATAGTCATATTCCAATATCAACATCCAATTGAAAAAATTGCCCCCCATGTGCAATCCTGGCACCATCCCAGACTCACATAATTTCTATATTTTTTATCATAAGCAAATCTCCAATCATCAGTATGAATGAGAATCAGTTTTGAATGGAATAATTAGGTTTTCTGAAATATAGTCATAATCAGTGTTTCCAGGTTAAGGCATATAATTGAACTAATCCATTATGTTGCCCTTTTCTTTTTGATAGGAGAATGTTTTTTGAGGGTATCTTCTACAAAGATTTTTTTTCAAGTATGTCATAAAATATTAGTGTTTGATGAAGTTAGTGGTAGAGGAAATATTCCAGATATTAGATGCCTGGAATGGTCACAAAATGTGCAGAATGAACTGCATCTTAGGACCACCATTTGAAAAAAAATCATGGTGTGGAATATCTAGCTTAAACATTAACAGAGACACCAACACTATTGAAATAATTCACAGCTTCTAAAAACCAGTGCGAGGAGTAAATGGTGTATCAGACAATGCATTTAATATGTCTGTGCCTTTTCTACTTATACTGTGGTTGAATTTTCCTGGAAATAAATAAAAAACATAGCAAAAGTAGGGTGTGTTCATGAATTTGATGAGCAACAATTCTAAAAACAACAAAAATGCAAGATGGAAGTTTAAAAAAAAACATATCTGGCATCTGAGGCCTATACCCCCCTCCGGACTCCGGTGTTTACGCCTCTGCTAAAAATACTAATTAGAAGGCAAAAAGGAAAAATGACAAAAATTGTTGTACCAAGTTCATAAAAATTGGGAGAGTTTCATGGAATTAATTTTGCTTAGTGACCACTAAAATTTTATTTTCTTAAATTTTCAGCATTTACTCCATAACTAAATGATGAAAATTGTGTTTGTTACTTACAGAAAATGCTGTAGATTCATAAATTTACACAGAAATGTTTATAGGTGCCATGACATGACTCATTTATTTTCTGGTGTTGTTTTCTTTTTGTTTGTTTATGTTATTTGGGTAATTTTACCTCACCATTCACAGATTTTGTTATTTTAACAATTCAGATCTGTATTTATTTAGATTTTGCTTTAAAAATATCAGATGTTAGCTCTTCCAATATATAAAGAGACTTACAATGTGATCAGGTATTCTTAGAAGTCTTGCAAGGTTTAATGGATTTTCAAAAGCAAAAGATTGCATTGAAAAATTTTGGAGCTACATTCTATTTTCACAGCATTCTCAATTTTGTTTCCTTTAAGTTTTATTAAATCCATGAGAAGTTTATTATTTTTCACTACAGCCGAGTGAATTTATGGATATGTACTTGTTTTTTCTATGAATGTAATATCCTACTTTCAGTTCTTCACAGGCTATTGAAATTACTTAACCAATTAAGACATTCTCTGTGTTATTTCCAAAGCCAACTATGTTTATCAAAATCTCACCAGAGTGAGAAAAATAACAATTGTGATATGAAAGCATTGTGCAATATTCTTTTTTGAGTTGGAACATAATATTCATCAAATTAAAATCATTTAAAATGAGTATTCAACCTTCTTTTTTACTTAAAATTGTTTGCTTTAAAATAGTTTTCCCTTCTGCATTTTGTATCTTCTTTAAAATATGGTGTTTATCACTGTGAATATGCAGAAGCGGTACAGCAGATCTGCCAAAATGAGAGACGCTTTTCCTTGGAGTTACATCATAGTTTGATTCCTTAGTGAGATGAACACTGTAGGACACCAAGAGACGCAGCTGGTTGCAGGGTTTCCCTTGTCCCTTTAGCCTCCCCAAATGCTTTGTCCATCAACATTCAGATATTTCCCACTGCGTTCCGCTGTCAGTCTAAAGGGAGATTACTCAGTAGAGTGAACGCTCCTGAGGTTTTCCAGCAGTCCTCAGCCAGCCTCTACATGGGCAGTTGGGTAATGGTTTCAGTAGAGTGTACTGGGAGTGACTGTGGGGTTGTGCTCTGATCTCTTTTATTTGTCAGCCTTGTGCCGGAAATGGTGGTCCATTGCCATAGCCAATCCGAATGTATCTTTGCCTTACTGGGGACAAAGGAATGGGTTTCTCCTATTATTTAAAGATACACATATCCAAAAAGCAGGCAAGGCTGATGTCTACCCAAAGATGCCTTCCACAGGAAAGGTGCAGATGTTAGGGGTCTTGCCCATAATTGCAGCTCTTTGGCTTCTCTTCTTGGAGGAGTGGAGCCCTTTGGGGCACATGGTTTAAGAGCCCTGGCCAAAAGACTGTTATTTCATGACTTCCTGGGAGAAGGGGTCTCAGGCTTTCCATCAAATACGCTCAAATGGATTTGAGTCTAGCCTTTGAGTCCTGGGCTAGAGTCACTTTTAATGAGGACAGGCTTTTCCCCCAGGTAGAGAAACCGGAGCAACTTCTCTGGGCCCCATGTTTGTTGGCAATAGGGCACACTGCACCGAACGCTTTTCTTTTTCTTTTTCTGAATGTCATTAAAGTCTGCTTTTGTAATTTGTATTCAGTGAATCCCAAGGAACGTATGAACAATGTCAAACACTGAGGTCTGTCTTCAGCTGGGGCAACACTAGTGACTGCGTGGTTCCAGGCACAGCAACCTGGTCCACAGATGATGGTAGGAACCCAGTTCCCTGCAGTTCCCAGATCATTTTTTTTAAAAAGATAATCAGTCCTCCTTTAGTTTTCCCTGGCATTATTTCCAGCATCTCTTTCAGAGATAAGTATCTCTAAGGATAAAATAATTTTCTTCTTTCTCTTCAGGAGTCCATTTGTCCCATTCTGCCTTATATTGACCGGCATTGGTGTAAAATGCTGCCTCCCTAGTTTGACTGTAAGCTTCTCAGAGGCAGGACTTGCATATTCCTCACAGTGAATAGAATATACTGGATAAATGTTTGCAAAAGGCAATATAATTCCTTCTTCCAACTGCTCTGTCTCCTAATCTTCACAGAAGTTTTCCATGACCATAAACATATACTCAGTTTTGGTCTTTCTGACTCTTACTCCCATTTCTTTCTCCTCCTTGAGAACAAGGTATATGCATAGTCAAAATGGCAGGGTGTTTTATAGGCACTTAATTATTGACTCCTAATCCCAAAGGGTTGCTCCTTCAGCAGGGTGTTCTGTGCCAGATCTTCCTCACCAAATTGCCCTGCCTGGTGATTCTACCCTTGCAGAAGCCTCTGTACCCATTGAAGGTTTCAGATGCAGAGTATCTGGATTTAACAAGAGAAAACTCTCAATAATCACTGATTCTAAGGGAAGATATGCTCTCCGCAAGGACAAAGGGCCCTTATCTTATCAGATCACCAGATGGTCTGTGCTATCCTAACAAGAGAGTTGTGGTCAGTCATTTTTGATTCACAAAGAGGCTAAGCACCGGTTCCCACATAGAGCACTGGTGCAAGTAGGCAGTGGGACAAATGGAGTACATAAACTAACAAACTGAGCATCTCCCCGAAGTGGAAGGAACCGGAGATCTCTGTTTCTAGGGCAATGGCAATCTGCTAAGATCTTGCTTGAGAAAAAGGACATGATCAGCCAGGGTATACGGTTTTGCAAATTATTAATAATAAGTGTAGTATAAGGTTCAACTTTCTCTACGTCCCTTTATTTTTGTTTGTTTGTTTGTTTATTTATTTATGGCTGTGTTGGGTCTTCGTTTCTGTGCGAGGGCTTTCTCTAGTTGCGGCAAGCGGGGGCCACTCTTCATCGCGGTGCGCGGGCCTCTCACTATCGCGGCCTCTCTTGTTGCGGAGCACAGGCTCCAGACGCGCAGGCTCAGTAGTTGTGGCGCATGGGCCTAGTCGCTCTGCGGCACGTGGGATCTTCCCAGACCAGGGCTCGAACCCGTGTCCCCTGCATTGGCAGGCGGATTCTCAACCACTGCGCCACCAGGGAAGCCCACGTCCCTTTATTTTTGAATCTCTTCTCTCCTGGGTAGAGAACCACAATATCACTTAGACCTGAGGACCAATTTCCTCACAATTTAGTTTTTGACATCATAAAGAGGATAAGGTGTGGTACCTCCCCAGACCCTCTATAAGTCCCTGTGCACACATTTTATATGGCACTGACCTCATTATATTTCAATTGTTTGTTGGCAAATTGTCTTTCTCATGGAGTAAGGAAAGTTTCTTTCCTCCATGGCCCCTCCCTTTTTAAAAATAATTTCACTGTTACACATGTGTCGGTTGGCTGTCAAACAAGAAATTGCAACATCGTATTTGAAAGGAAGACCTTGTCTATAATTGATGGCACCTGTAATAGATAAACGATGGAAAACTATATGCCATGGTATGTAATTGACTGAGGTTCTATACAGTGGAAGTTATGAAGTCTGAGGTCTCATTGGAGTTATATTCTTTCATTTAAAGAAAGTGTGGAATTATGAGAAATGAAACCTTATTTCCTTCCCAAAACAAAGTTCTTAGACTGTCTACTAAGGAATTTTGGTGTCATTGTCTTTCCTCTAATGAGATTAACCATTAAAATATCTTGCTTGACTTGTATTTCTGATTACTGACTGTGGTTATTTGTGAACTTGCAAAATCTTCATCACAACACCAATGACCTCAGGCTAATCAGACAGTCTCTCAGTGTGAGAACAAAAGGATTTTCTTAAATGCCTAACTGAAAAAGTTTAATAAATACACTACATAAAAATCAGGAAAAGGTCAACTTTAAAATCAATTTGGATCAATCTCTGATGCAATAAATACAAGAAATCAAATTTATTATACAGTAGATGAAAAATTAATCAATAGTCAATCTAAGAAAAAAATGGTAAATTTTATTTGAGGCAATCTGAGGATTATAACCTGGGAGACAATCTTTTAGAAAACTCTGAGGACTGTTCCATCTGTTAGAGGTCAAAGTACAGTCACATAAGTTTTTGAGACAAAGGGTTATATGTCAAATGATGTACAGTATTGCCAGTTTATACAATCCAGATCTGCTCGTACAAAGGGAGTAGTGGATCATCCTGACCCTTTACAAGATTAAGAGGGAAGCTTGTTTTCTAAGGAAGTCTGATTAATGCAGATGCACAACACACACTGAAGGGGAGGGAGGAGGCCCAAACAGGCAGAGAAAAATTTTATGTTCAAATTTTTCTTGTCTTGCCATAAAATATGAATTTTATTTCATCAATTTCCCCTTTTTGATCATTAATCTTTGGATGAAAAGCATTAGGTGATCAAACATTTGGTCCCTTGATGCCAGGATGGTTGCTTACACGCCCTGGGTCTATCATGTCCCTTGATGTTGGGTCTTAATAGCCTGGTTCTTTCTTTCCTTTTAGGGGGTTGTACTAGTAAGATGTCTGGCAAGAACTAATAATAAATTCCAAGTTGTCCAGTAGGACTTATGCCAATTTTACCTCATATGTGCATTTTGCACGTTCATTAATTTATTGAGAACTGTGGATGTGATCAGTAGTTTCAAGTTGTCTAGATATCATTATCTTAGTAGAAGTAGGTAATATACAGCACAAAAGGGGCAAGAAGCTGCCAATTTATAAGTTACACAAACTGTAATCAAAATTGCCAATAGAAGTAACAATGTCATTACATAAATGTTTCAGCCAAGATCCTTCTAAATCAAACCATTTTCCTAATATTCTCCTAAAATGGGAAGAGGATCATTCAGAGCAGAAATTTGATTCTTCATATGTGTCATAAGATGAGTTACACCAGAAGACACATCAGGTATAAAAACCCAACATTCAGTATGCATTATATCACAAGTTCCCCCTTGGGAAGCAGTTAGAATATCAAGGACTATGTGATTTTGTAAGACCACTTTCCTCCTTATGGAGACTTCAGAACTGAGCAAGCTATTGGTTTGATGACTATCATTTAAAGTTTGCTCAGCAAATTTTGTTAAAGCTACTATGTGATTAATGATATCTTCTATTCCAAGTAAAGAAATGAATACACTGGCCAATGGTCATACCATTGGAAAACTGATTGAAACCCAGCATGCTCACATTAAAAGCAGACTGACGGGGGCTGTTTCCAAGGCTACACACAGGTGATCTTGAGCCCAAAAGAAACCAACTGTGCATCTTCCCAACCAACCTGGGGAGAGCCAAGGCCATAAACTTGTTCCACAAATCCATTGGTCCCATTAGGAGCAACCCAATATTTAACATCTAATGAAGAGGAGTATTCATGGCCAGGTTCAGAGGAGGTGTCATTAAATTGGCCAGGTAAGAAGATCCCACTTGGTAATATTGGCAGTAATGGCAGCTTGCATGGTTTCTTTCTTTTAAACTAAAATTTCTAAGGACCATCCAATTAGAGCTTTGGAGAGGAGAAAACTACCAAGGTAATCTAGGAGTACAGGAAGTAGGTAATTGGCCACAAATTAAAAAAAGCAACTAGATTAATTTTTTTTTTGAAACTTGCAAATGAGTGAGCCCAAGGAATAAATACATTTGCTTCATAAGCAAAATACAGTCCTGGTCCAGTATCTTGGGTCAGGTGTCTACTTCAGATGTCATCTTCATTCATCTCGTCCTGATCTGGTAGTGCTGGTCTAAGTTAGTCAAAGTTGGGTGTCGGAAACAGGATTGCAGTTTATTCAGGAAACAAGGCCTAATATGGCCCCCTCCAACTTGGCTGTGGAGTCCTTTATCTGATGTCTTTTCCGGTATGCATAATCTTCTGGTTGCAGGTCATGGGGCATCTGATCTTCATCCAAAGATAGATTACTGTGATAAGCTTCAGAAACAAACTTCACAGTAATGCAACATAGAAACAAGGAGCCATCTGGGAAAGCGCGTCATTGGTAGTAAATATAAAAAACCCTCAAAGACCTAGAATTTAATGTCCACTGAAACATAATGTTTTTCTCTCTAAAATTATCGTTATTTCTATCAAATGTAGCCAAATTAAGACTAACTTATTTGCAAAATAAGTCTGGTTTCAATAAATTTGGCCTAATTATTTACACAAGTGTAATTGATCATATAGGCTCTTTTAAGTTGGCTGTGTTGGAAATTATTATAAGGAATCTCAGATTAAACTTTTTTTTTTTTATCATAAAATAATAAGCATTTATTAATAATTATGAATCTGTAGATCATCTGCACAATTGTTCTGATTTTCGCCAGGCTCACCCATGCATCTGCTGTCAGCTGACCAATGGTCTGTGAGCTATGCAGTCTTTTTTTTTTTTTTTTTTTTTTTCTTTAAACATCTTTATTGAAGTATAATTGCCTTACAATAGTGTGTTAGCTTCTGCTTTATAACAAAGTGAATCAGTTATACATATACAATAGGTTCCCATTACTCTTCCCTCTTGCATCTCCCTCCCTCCCACCCTCCCCATCCCACCCCTCTAGGTGGTCACAAAGCACCGAGCTGATCTCCCTGTGCTATGCGGCTGCTTCCCACTAGCTATCTATTTTACATTTGGTAGTGTATATATTTCCATGACACTCTCTTACCCTGTCCCATCTCACCCCACCCCCTCCCCATATCCTCAAGTCCATTCTCTAGTAGGTCTGTGTCTTTATTCCCGTCTTGCCACTAGGTTCTTCATGGCCTTTTTTTTTTTTTTTTTTTTCCTTAGATTCCGTATATATGTGTTAGCATACTGTATTTGTTTTTCTCTTTCTGACTTACTTCACTCTGTATGACAGACTCTAACTCCATCCACCTCATTACAAATACCTCCATTTCATTTCTTTTTATGGCTGAGTAATATTCCATTGTATATATGTGCCACATCTTCTTTATCCATTCATCTGTCGATGGACATTTAGGTTGCTTCCAGGTCCTGGCTATTGTAAATAGAGCTGCAATGAACATTGTGGTACATGACACTTTTTGACCTATGGTTTTCTCAGGGTATATACCCAGTAGTGGGATTGCTGGGTCGTATGGTAGTTCTATTTGTAGTTTTTTAAGGAACCTCCATACTGTTCTCCATAGTGGCTGTATCAATTTACATTCCCACCAACAGTGCAAGAGTGTTCCCTTTCCTCCACACCCTCTCCAGCATTTATTGTTTCTAGATTTTTTGATGATGGCCATTCTGACCGGTGTGAGATGATATCTCATTGTAGTTTTGATTTGCATTTCTCTAATGATTAATGATGTTCAGCATTCTTTCATGTGTCTGTAGGCCATCTGTATATCTTCTTTGGAGAAATGTCTATTTAGGTCTTCTGCCCATTTTTGGATTGGGTTGTTCGTTTTTTTGTTATTGAGCTGCATGAGCTGCTTGTAAATCTTGGAGATCAATCCTTTGTCAGTTGCTTCATCTGCAAATATTTTCTCCCATTCTGATGGCCGTCCTCTGGTCTTGTTTATGGTTTCCTTTGCTGTGCAAAAGCTTTTAAGTTTCATTAGGTCCCATTTGTTTATTTGTGTTCTTATTTCCATTTCTCTGGGAGCTGGGTCAAAAAGAATCTTGCTGTGATGTATGTCATAGAGTGTTCTGCCTATGTTTTCCTCTAAGAGTTTGATAGTGTCTGGCCTTACACTTAGGTCTTTAATCCATTTGGAGTTTATTTTTGTGCATGGTGTCAGGGAGTGTTCTAATTTCATACTTTTACATGTAGCTGTCCAATTTTCCCAGCACCACTTATTGAAGAGGCTGTCTTTTCTCCACTGTATATGCTTGCCTCCTTTATCAAAGATAAGGTGACCATATGTGTGTGTGTTTATCTCTGGGCTTTCTATCCTGTTCCATTGATCTATATTTCTGTTTTTGTGCCAGTACCAAACTGTCTTGATTACTGAAGCTTTGTAGTATAGTCTGAAGTCAGGGAGCCTGATTCCCCCAGCTCCATTTTTCGTTCTCAAGATTGCTTTGGCTATTCGGGGTCTTTTGTGTTTCCATACAAATTGTGAAATTTTTTGTTCTAGTTCTGTGAAAAATGCCAGTGGTAGTTTGATAGGGATTGCATTGAATCTGTAGATTGCTTTGGGTAGTAGAGTCATTTTCACAATGTTGATTCTTCCAATCCAGGAACATGGTATATCTCTCCATCTATTTGTATCGTCTTTAATTTCTTTCATCAGTGTCTTATAATTTTCTGCATACAGGTCTTTTGTCTCCTTAGGTAGGTTTATTCCTAGATATCTTATTCTTTTTGTTGCAATGGTAAACGGGAGTGTTTTCTTAATTTCACTTTCAGATTTTTCGTCATTAGTGTATAGAAATGCAAGCGATTTCTGTGCATTAATTTTGTATCCTGCTACTTTACCAAATTCATTGATTAGCTCTAGGAGTTTTCTGGTAGCATCTTTAGGATTCTCTATGTATAGTATCATGTCATCTGCAAATAGTGACAGCTTTACTTCTTCTTTTCCGATTTGGATTCCTTTTATTTCTTTGTCTTCTCTGATTGCTGTGGCTAACACTTCCAAAACTATGTTGAATAATAGTGGTGAGAGTGGGCAACCTTGTCTTGTTCCTGATCTTAGTGGAAATGGTTTCAGTTTTTCACCATTGAGGACAATGTTAGCTGTGGGTTTGTCATATATGGCCTTTATTATGTTGAGGAAAGTTCCCTCTATGCCTACTTTCTGCAGGGCTTTTATCATAAATGGGTGTTGAATTTTGTCGAAAGCTTTCTCTGCATCTATTGAGATGATCATATGGTTTTTCTCCTTCAATTTGTTAATATGGTGTATCACATTGATTGATTTGCGTATATTGAAGAATCCTTGCATTCCTGGGATAAACCCCACTTGGTCATGGTGTATGATCCTTTTAATGTGCTGTTGGATTCTGTTTGCAAGTATTTTGTTGAGGATTTTTGCATCTATGTTCATCAGTGATATTGGCCTGTAGTTTTCTTTCTTTGTGACATCTTTGTCTGGTTTTGGTATCAGGGTGATGGTGGCCTCGTAGAATGAGTTTGGGAGTGTTCCTCCCTCTGCAATATTTTGGAAGAGTTTGAGAAGGATAGGTGTTAGCTCTTCTCTAAATGTTTGATAGAAAGATTAAACTTTTAAAAGTCATCAAGGCCGGGAAAGCCATGTCAAGGGCTTGCCATTGGATTCGGCCTGCAACATCTACAGACTCCAGTGTATTCCTCTCTTCTCAAGGTCCCCAAAATATCTCGAGATTCCTGCACCTGCCAGGAGGTGGCCTTTCTTATCCACCTGATAAGGCTGCTGGGAACCTAAGAGTCTCCAATTTCTGGAGAGAACAGGTAGAGAGAAAAGATAAATGTTACAATTCCACTTATAAAGGTATAATTTACCAAATTGCTATAAGTTATAATTATAGCTTGAGGGGAAGGGTTTCCTTATATCTGGAAAACACAGATTAAACACCAGTAATATTTCAGATAAAAGAACAAAAAAAATTATAACCCTATGCATCAGCTCCCTCAGTCCTATGTAACTAATCTCTGATCTTAATATTCTGTTAAGAGTTCTATGAAGCCATCAGCTTTTCCATTAGAATTGTTTAATTTCTTACCCAGTTCAGCAGTATGATCTAAAAGTTATCAGAAGCCTGTATTTGTCAAAAAGTCCTTTCTATGAATCTTCTTGAAGACAAAGCATTTCTTTTGCAAAAGCATTAGAGTACAACAATAACTATCTATAAATGACAAAAGACTTAAAAAGACAAGGTTAAAGATCTGATTACAATGCAGTTGACAAAGAAAGCTGGTTATTGTTGAGGCAAACAACATTTAGATAATAACTAGAATTATTACTGATAACATTTTACTAGGACGTAGTCAACTTTTAGAAATTTCATATAATCTCTAGGACATTCATAATAATGACATTTACCCATACAATATAACCTAAGAAGGTTTATTAGCACTCATTGGACAATGTTTGTCATGTAATTTAACATACCAAATAAGTCCAATTAGTTTAATATCTTTCCTTGGTAAGGAGAGAAAACAATTCTCTTGAGATGTTCCAGGGGCCCTTTAGAAAGCGGCAAAGGTAGCTAGAGGTCAAACAAATTTCAATTAGAATTTGATCTTTGGGAACTTTCAAACATATCAAAAAGGTTTCAAAACACTTAGTCAAATAAGATCATAGGTCATTGTGGATCAATACTTATTCGCTTAACCAAAGTAACAATAAAAGATTTCAAAAGCTAATAAAGTTATAACACATAACTTAAAAGGTAAAGAAACTTTACAATCTGCTATCAATCTGTCATCTCATTTACATTCGATTTACTTAAAAGGTTCATCATTCAAGTTATTTTTCTTGTTGACAAATATTGTAACAGGAATAATAAGATCTTATTTGACTTCTGGTAAACCTAGCTAGGTACAATAAAAGTATTATACTTAATGCTGATGACTCTAAAGACATGTCTGCATTAATTAAACTGACAACTTAAACTTGTTTTCATGCATTAATCATTAATCTTAGATATTGTGATCTTGAAGTTCATTTGGGTTAGTTTTTTTTAAAAAAAATATTTCTGAGTATATAAGCACTTAATTTTCTTTAAGCCAATTAAATAGAGCTCTTTTACAAATTAATTCTGGCAATACTACACATCTACAACACACATATACAGATAATGATGTGGAGGTGAAAAAAAGTTAGGTGGGTAAAGCAGCTACTATGATGGCAGAGCACAGGAGATGGAAAGGAACTTGAAGGATATCAAGGCATCTAGAAAAGTCATTTCATCTATTTGGACCTCATCTGAAAAGGTACGTTTTAGATTAAAAATCTAAGGAAGTTTTCAGTTCTACAAGGGTTGCCAAACCTCCCAAATTCAGGTTTGGGCGTCCGATGTGCAGCCAAAACCAACCACTGAGACGTTGGTCTGTGTAGGTAGAGGAAGGTTTATTTCATTTAGCCGAAGTGAGAAGACTAGAGAGCAAGACCTCTCGGCTCCACCTTAACAAAGAAGCTAAAGTGGGGAGTTTTATGCAGTTAGGGGGCAAGAGAGAGGAGGCTTCAGGGAACTGAGGGGGAAATCTGTTTCTTCAGTCTCAGAAAACACCTGGTGCAGCAAGACTTCTGGGTGGCAGCAGCTGGTGATATCTTCCTTAAGGTCATCCATTTCTTCTGCAACACAAACTCATAAATTCTCCTTGTGACCCTGGAGTTACCTCCTCCTGCCTGACCAAGAAATAGTACTTCTGCATCTAAAAGTTATATCGTGAGAACAAGTGGTGCTGGGCAGGCAGCAGGCGGTCAACATGTGTGAGCAAACAAGGCTTAATCAGAATTTAAATTGTTTGATTCCAGTTGCTAAAATGTTAGAGGGTACTAAAATCACAAGGGGCCCGGACACACAGGTCTATATTTCAGTCAAAATGGACTTTTTATAAGAAAAAAAGAGACAAGGTGTTAAATAATCTTTCCTATGAACAAACAATACTGAAGAAAAAGGAAACAGTGTATCAGAAAAAGTGTATCATGATCACTCAGATCACTAGAACAACAATAAAAACCTGAAAGCAAAATAATTGACCATCCTCACAGAATGCTGGAACAGCAAACCACTTAAGGAACTATCACATTTAGTGGGTATAATGATGTAGGCAGAAATGGGGAGAGAAAACTTGCCTTATGCTTTATATTTTTGCATTATGCCTGATGTTGTTTGCATACATTTACCAGTCAACGGAACTTAGCAAAACGCTTCTCCATTAACTTTGATAGGTGAACGTTTTCCACTTGTGCCTGAGGCTGAAAGGAAATTTACATAGATCAAAACAACATATAGACCTACTTATGTTACCAGTGCTGTGCTAAGAATCTGAGAGATAATGACATCACGTAAGCAAGTGAGTTATCTGCCAGATAAATATTAGATCGGCTCACCTCCTGAGACTTGCAGTCATTTTGAAAATACATTCAATTATAAATTATGAGGCGCAAACACTCCTTTAGTTCCCCTTCCCTTAGCTCACCTTCCAAAAGGAGTAACTGTAGACAAAGCCTTAAAGAAAATAAATGTTGGGTATTTTTTTCAAATGATGTGACTTACTCTCTGCTCTGGATTTCAAAGATGCCAATTTAATGTGGGTTATATATAATTAAAAAAATTTTTTTTTACAAATATATACTTATTGCAGAAATTTTGGAAAATACAAGATTGCAAAGTAGAGAATGAACATTCTCCATCTGGTCACTGGAGGTTACCACTATTTCCTTTTTAGTTGGGCTTCATACTACATACCTATGCTACTTTGGTATTATGATTTAGTCACTTTTTGTATCATGAGTATTTCCTTGGGTCATTAAATACTTGGTAGTTTTAAAGTGTCTGCACAGAATCTTATTTTATAATAATGCCATACTTTGTTGAGGTTTTTTGAATTATCCAAAGTAAAATAAAGAACTGGCTATTGAAAACTGGCAGTTGTGTAGCAGTTGAATAATGCTGGTTAGCCGTTAAGGTGGCGTGTTGCAGCGCAGAGTGCTTTTGGCTGTTTCCTGTTTTCTCCTGATTGCTCGTGCGTAAAGATGCCTGTCGTGCAGAAACAAATGGCTGTCCAGTTTATTAAAATGCCTAACACCTGCACTTCCAGTCACCTGGGCCTTGAATATAAATTCAAGGAGCATACAGCGAGCACATCTAGCGATGACAAATACACCTTTTATTTTTCTTCCTCTCCCCCCCAAAAATGGTAAATCTGATCATCTTCACATATGAACTTAAAATATGGAAAATGTTAAGGAAGCAAACAGATGGCTCGTAACTTTGTAAGTACTTATGGTGTATCTTCTTGCTCATGAATATTCTGTACTATAACCATTGTTTCTGTAGTTTAATTAAAATGTTTTCCTGGTGTTAGCTTAAAAAAAAAAAAAAGTAAAATAAAGAGCTACAGCTTATTACAAAAGACTTCTTAACGACCTGAATAGACATTTTTCCAAAGAAGACATACAGATGGCCAACTGGCACATGAAAAGATGTTCAACATCGTGAATCATCAGAGAAATGCAAATCAAAACCACAATGAGCTATCACCTCACACCTGTCAGAATGGCTATCATCAAAAAGACCACAAATAACAAATGTTGGCAAGGATGTGGCGAAAAGGGAAGCTTCCTGCACTGTTAGTGGAAATGTAAACTGGTGCATCCACTGTAGAAAACAGCATGGAGGTTTCTCAAAAAATTAAAAATAGAAATACGATATGACCCAGCAATTCCACTCCTGGGTATGTATCTCCCCAAAATGAAAACACTAATTTGAAAAGATACATGCACCCCTGATGTGCACAGCAGCGTTATTTACAATTATGTACCAAGCTATAGACAACCTAAGTATCCGTCAACACATGAATGGATAGAGATGGTATATATAAAATGGAATACTACTCAGCCATAGAAAAGAATGGAATTTTACTATTTACAACAACATGCATGGACTTGGAGGGTATGTTGCTAATTAAAATAAGTCAGACAGAGAAAGACAATACTGCATAATATTGCTTATATGTGGAACTTAAACGATAAAACAAACTAGTGAATATAACAAAAAGAAACAGACTCACAGATAGCATAGAAAACAAACTAGTTTGTTACCAGTGGGGAGAGGGAAAGGGGGAGGGGCAAGGTAGGGATATGGGATTAAAAGGTACAAACTACTATGTATAAATAAGCTACAAGGATACACTGTACATCACAGGGCATACAGCCAATATTTCATAATAACTATAAATGGAGCATAACCTTTAAAAATTGTGATTCACTATGTTGTACACCCGAAACTTATATAATACTGTACATCAACTATATCGCAAATAAAGAAAAAAAGACTTCTTAAATCAATGTGCAAAAGATAAACGTGAGAAAAGACGGTACAAAGTAACTTGGAGACTATCAATGGCGGAAAAACAAGCGAGAACAGCTCAATCTCGGCCAAGATAACAGGCTTAACCAAGTCAGATGATTTATTCTTGAGGACAAAAGGGGCACCCATCATGCATCTCACTTAATATTTACACTTGCACCTTGTGTGGAGGTTTATGTTTTGAATTAGAGAAAGTCGTGGTTTTACAACTCAAGCAAATACTGCCGATCCCACGAGCCGCAGGCTCTCTCGCTGTGGCCTTTTCAGTGCTCCGATCCCCTTCCGAGAGGGCTTCGAGGTGAAACAAAAACCTGTCTGGCACCGGAGCCACCCGCTCCTGGGCTAACGGGTGTGGCCCGGGTCGGCCGGGTCTGACCCGCCACCCGGAACGGCCGTCGCCACGATCCCGAAGAAGCGGGCAGGTGCGTGCGAACCGAAGCTTCTGCGAGCGGAGCGGAGACGCGCCTGTGGCGCAATGGCCGAGGCCTCTTCGCCCCACCCACCCGGGGCCTCGCAGGCGACAACGCAGCTTCACGCTCTGGGGACAGAGGCCCTCACTTTGTCGTCACAGGGCCGATGATCAGGGGGCGTCCGCCTTCTCCCTCCCCCTTCTACCCTCCTCCCTCTTCCCCTCCCCTCGCCCCTCAGGCTTCTTCTCCCTCTTTCCTCTCTCCCTCCCTCTGGCGTCCCCAGCCGAGTCCCGCTTCCGGTCGGCGGCAGTCCCGCCTCTTCCGCCTTTACAGCCGAGGTGGCGGCGGAGGCGGAGGCGGAGGCGGAGGCGGCGGCGGCGGTGGCGGCGCCTGCGCGTCTTCTGTCAGGGTCAGCAGGCGGGTCACCTGGGCGGTCCACCTGCGCGTCGCGGAGCCGCGCCCTGGGGGTCGATGGCGATGAACTATAACGCGAAGGATGAAGTGGATGGTGGGCCCCCGTGTGCTCCTGGGGGCACCGCTAAGAACCGGAGGCCGGATAACACGGCCTTCAAACAGCAACGGCTGCCGGCTTGGCAGCCCATCCTTACCGCCGGCACGGTGCTCCCCACCTTCTTCATCATCGGCCTCATCTTCATCCCCATTGGCATCGGCATCTTCGTCACCTCCAACAACATCCGCGAGATCGAGGTGAGCGGACGGGAGGCAGCGGCGGTGGGAGTTGGCGCCGCCGGGGAGCGGGGTCCCCCCGCCGGCCCGACTCCTTCCTCGGGTCCCGGGGCTTGACAGGCGGGCCCCGCCCTCCCCTACCTTCTCTCTTCCTCAGTTTCCTCTTTCTCTTCCTACGGGTTTTCTGAATTTGCAGTTTTGCCCGCGCTTCCTCTCGCTGTTTACCGGGTTAGAGAGGGAATGAATGTTTAATGCAGAGTGTGGGTCGGGGGAAGAGCGCCCCTTTCCTGGGCGGTGTGTGTGGTTTTAACCTCCGACGGCGGTGGAAAAAAGAAACAAAGAAAAAGAGAAGTGGAAGGAAGTTCTGTGGAGATAAAACGCCAGGAGAGTTGACACGGCCAGAGAGAGTGTCATTACCTGTGTGGGGATTATCCCGGGACACGGAGATTAACACCTTGGCCATTGTTGGGGAAAAGGACCCAGAGTCATAGAGGCATTGATGATTTTTATGTCAAGAAGGTGTCATGTTACCAGATCACATATTAGGACGTGTGACCGAGGTGTGTACAGTACCTTTTGAGTTAATAGATGCTTTTAGTTATAGGGCATGAGGTAAAAGGTAACCTGAAACTTCAATTCCGGTTTTGCCTTTAGGCTACATTGATTAATAACCATGCCGTACATTCGCCCTAGTTTTTTTTTCCCCCAAACTAAAAAAAAAAAAAAGAAAAAAGAGTCAATGACCATAACACAGAGACTAATTTGTGAATTGTCTACTGAACATCTTACTTTTATAAGACGTGTTAGAGAAACTTGGGGAAGCATCTTGACTTTTGTCAGCGAAACAATCATAGTATCTTCATCCATCTGCAGTGGTGAACATAGGTTGATACAGAATGTAAATACTTTGTGTAGATGTCCAATATTAAACATCTGCTCGTCTACTTTTCTTGAATATCTGAGAAATATTTTTATCTGTTCGAAAGGCGGGGAGCTGGTACAGAGTTCTCTTGATTTCTTCTGTTCTATCAGATTGTGTCATTTTTTTCCCCTCTAATTTTATTAAATACTTAAAAATTATGCATGCTTTTTAATAGGGCTTTCAAAGCAATTTTATTTCAACTACAGGAATAGGCATACTTTCCAGTTTAATTCACAATGTTACCTGTAAAAGCAAAATCGTTATATTTTTTAATTGTACAGTGCTCATTTCTGTGTTAATAATAGTAATAAGAATTGTACAATATCTATAGCCTAGTTTTAAAATCTTTTACTAAAAACGCATTTTCAGTTTAATAACTAAAGAAAGTAACACAGTATGTTTCTTCAGCATAAAGTTTTGTTTTATCATTTTTATCTCCTAGTAGTCCTTCAAATGTAGTACTTCTTGTTCTCCCAGCTGTACAAGGACCACGCGTATCAGGATGTGAGCAAAGTGGTGTAATACAAGGACCGTGGGCTCTAGGCCCTCTAGTAAATTCCAGCTCAGCCACTAACTAGCTCAGTTTATTGGAAAACAGAATCTCTCTGAGCCTCAGTTTCCTCACCTGTAAAATCGGTAAATAATGCCCATCTTGTGAAACGTGAGAATTAGAAACAATATAGGTAATATTCCTGGCACTAAGTTTGTACAATAGTTACTATTATTGTGATGACCCCAAATCAGGAGATGAGAAATGGAGTCAGAGGGGTTGGTATTTGCTAGTAAGCGAGAAGAGTATTGTAAAGTTGAGACAGAAACCAAACCCAGATGTCTTGATTTTCAGTCTTAAGCTTCCACACTACACTAGGACCCTTACTGCAATGTTAGTAATTAAGTAGAAGAAAATTTAACGTTAGAAATTTCGTCATCTTATTTAAACTTCTTAGGATTTTTTTTTTTTTTTAAGATTTTTTTGATGTGGACCATTTTTAAAGTCTCCATTGAGTTTGTTACTATATTGCTTCTGTTTTCTGTTTTGATTTTTTGGCCATGAGGCATGTGGGATCTTAACTCCCCCACCAGGTATTGAACCCGCACCCCCTGCATAAGAAGGTGAAGTCTTAACCACTGGACTGCCAGGGAAGTCCTTGAAACTTCTTAGGATATTAAGATGAAAGTAGCAATAGTTTGGAATTTTATATGATGAGTATTTACTAAATTATCAGAACTCACCTTCTATAGATATTTACTATACTATGAAGATAAATGTTTACTTTCTTTAACACTTTCGGATTCTGAAATAAAGTTCTTCACACCAAGTAGTTGGTGAAATGGAAATTTCTTTAAAAAATTTTTTTTTTTAAATTAATTTTTATTGGAGTATAGTTGCTTTACAATGTTGTATTAGTTTCTGCTGTACAGCAAAGTGAATCAGCTATACGTATACATATATCCCCTCTTTTTTGGATTTCCTTCCCATTTAGGTCACCACAGAGCACTGAGTAGGAAATTTCTTAAATAGTTCTCATGTACATAGTTCTGATTTCAAGTTGCCTGAAGAGTCTTCTGCAGCTTGATCTAGTTAGAAGGGCACTAAAGTTAAGAGTCAAGGCATGAGAGTTGAAATCCCAACTTTTACTCCCTAGTTTGTGATCTTAGGCATATTTTTGAGTCTCAATTTTCATTTTACTTGAAGAGCCAAAAAATTCAGACTAGGTGGTCTCTAGGAGGCTGTTCAACTCTAATATTCTATGACTTCCGACTTTAATGCGATTTAAAGAAAAACGCTGCATATTCAAATTCTTTCACCTTTGGAACCAGAGGAAATGAAAATTAGGAATGATTAGGAATTTTGTACCAATGCTCTCATACAGTTATGCAAGTAGAATAAATTTTAAAAAATTTGTTGATTATGTGGAGAATTCGTTCAGAATTGGGTCTGGAGTTATTAGGAAAACCTAGGGAGCTTTCCCAAGACACACATGCTTGTTTCCGACTGCTGTCCACCCTTTGTCAGCCACTAGTTCAGTAATCAAATATGTTGAGGGTGATTAAAAGTAAATGTGTAGGGGGCTTCCCTGGTGGCGCAGTGGTTAAGAATCCGCCTGCCATTGCAGGGGACACGGATTCGAGCCCTGGTCTGGGAAGATCCCACATGCCGCGGAGCAACTGGGCCCGTGAGCCACAACTACTGAGCCTGCGCGTCTGGAGCCTGTGCTCCGCAACAAGAGAGGTGGCGACAGTGAGAGGCCCGCGCACCGCGATGAAGAGTGGCCCCCGCTCGCCACAACTGGAGAAAGCCCTCGCACAGAAACGAAGACCCAACACAGCCAAAAAGAAAGAAATAAATAAATTTATAAAAAAAAAAAAAAAAGTAAATGTGTAACGAGAAGTTCTTGGCAACATTCACTTCCATACTATAAGTTGCACACAGCTCTTTAGCCTACTGCCTCATTATTGAAAATTTTAAGAACTTGTATTGCTGTGTTATCAATACATCAAATTACTAGGCCAAAGGAGACTTGTCCAATCAGAATGCTTTTGTAATATAGCTTAAAGTGCTAAGATCAGAAATCCAGACTTTTTAGGTATAAAAATCAGAGGGTCTTCATCCTTTAACCAGAAATTTTATACAAAAAATTACTACTCTTGTAAAGCATGTTGGACTCTCCTAAAAAGGGAGTAAAAAAGGTATTTAAAAATTTTAATGCTTATATTTGGAAGGATATCTCCTCCCCCCCATTAGGTGTATATATCTTGTTTAGTTGGTTTGTAGATTTTCCATAATCTAATAAAGTTATTAGAAAACTAAAGTTGTTAATTTTATCATTCATAAGAAAATATTTTAAATATTTAATATCTCGTTAAGACTAAGACTTAATATCTTCATTTATTATTAGCAGCAAGGACTGAATATTTTCTGTAATTTGGCAATTGTAGGAGTCAGGCACGTCTTTCTAAAGGTAGTGTTTTTCTAGTTGAGGGCCCTTGTTGGTGAGGCAGAGATATTAATTGAATGGGGCTAACTTGAAACAGGTAGGAGGTATTCTTAATTTTTGCAATTTCACACATTTATCAGTGTGAAGTTATATAGTTGTAAATTTTTTTTTTAATTAATTAACTTATTTTTGGCTGCGTTGGGTCTTCGTTGCTGCGTGTGGGCTTTCTCTAGTTGCAGTGAGCGGGGGCTACTCTCTGTTGCGGCGCGGGGGCTTCTCTTGTTGCGGAGCATGGGCTCTAGGCACGCGGGCTCAGTAGTTGTGGCACGTGGGCTCAGTAGTTGTGGCTCGCGGGCTCTAGAGCGCAGGCTCAGTAGTTGTGGCGCATGGGCTTAGTTGCTCCGCGGCATGTGGGATCTTCCCGGACCAGGCCTCGAACCCGTGTCCCCCGCATTGGCAGGTGGATTCTTAACCACTGCGCCACCTATATAGGAAGTCTTATATAGCTGTAAATTAATGGTTAGCATCAGATGAGGACGTTATTCTGAGTGATATTCAGTATAAACTTAAAACTAAACATTTACTTCAAATTAATATTGCCCAAGTGTTCAACATACATTTTCGTCAAATTTTAGTGGATTAGGCACTAAAAATTAGGCAAGTGTAAAGATTTTAATAGTCAAATGAATTGCAGTTGCTTAGAAGTTGACTTAGAAGTTGACTCTTGGAAATTAAGAGGTTTGTGGTGGTAGTGTTATTATTTGTTCCTCATGTAACTTTAGTACTTAGGGCAAGGCACGACAAAGTAAATATGGCTAGCCAGACCATTTTTGTGAAGCCCAGGAACTGAGAATGGTTTTACAGATGAACATTTGCAACTCAGTTTGATGATAGGGAACACTGACTTTGAACTCCAATAATGAGAAATGTTACCCCCCGCAAAAGAATTTTATTCTTACTAGTAGACCTGTGTTACCAGAAAATTGTACACAATTGTTATTATATGTTGAACTTCGTCAATAAAAGTTTGTGCAAATTTGTTTTCTCTCTGTTATATAAGAACCTACAAATATCCTCTAGGTTTGCAAAGCCTAAAATATTTACTTTCTGGCTCCTTACAGAAAAGAATTTCCTACCCTTGACTTAGAGTTTTAAAGAGACATACTGGCAAATTTAGCAGTTGTTACAAAAATAGCAGTGTTTAACTTATACATTCTAATCCTCAATAATCTTTTCAAGGTAAGTGTAGTGATCACTGATAATTGCTTGTGTTCTACCTTCTTTGTACAAATAGATGTAGAATACCTTAGCTGAATTTACCATTAACCTTGGCACAGGTAATATCATTCTTCATTTCTTTGTCACAGTCAGATAAAGTTGAAGCAACTAAAGAAAATTGTTTTTGAAATTTTTACTTTAATTACCTTTTGTCTTCATTACAGCCTGTAGAAAGGACAAATAATTCTTTTTTATTTTGATCTTTTATTTTTTAATTTTTTTCTTTTAAAGATAAATTCTTTTTTTTTTTTTTAAACATCTTTATTGAAGTATAATTGCCTTACAATAGTGTGTTAGCTTCTGCTTTATAACAAAGTGAATCAGTTATACATATACAATATGTTCCCATTTCTCTTCCCTCTTGCATCTCCCTCCCTCCCACCCTCCCCATCCCACCCCTCTAGGTGGTCACAAAGCACCGAGCTGATCTCCCTGTGCTATGCGGCTGCTTCCCACTAGCTATCTATTTTACATTTGGTAGTGTATATATGTCCATGACACTCTCTTACCCTGTCACATCTCACCCCACCCCCTCCCCATATCCTCAAGTCCATTCTCTAGTAGGTCTGTGTCTTTATTCCCGTCTTGCCACTAGGTTCTTCATGGCCTTTTTTTTTTTTTTTTTCCTTAGATTCCGTATATATGTGTTAGCATACTGTATTTGTTTTTCTCTTTCTGACTTACTTCACTCTGTATGACAGACTCTAACTCCATCCACCTCATTACAAATACCTCCATTTCATTTCTTTTTATGGCTGAGTAATATTCCATTGTATATATGTGCCACATTAAAGATAAATTCTTTAGTGTGGAATCAGTTCAAAGGGGTACTTAAAAATGCCGTTTTTAATTTAATCTACTTAATACTTAAAATGACTTACCTTATTACTCAGCATTTTGTTGAGTGACCTGTTTAGGTATTATATTGATTTCCTTTAAGACAGATGTACATTCAAAAATGCAAGTTCTCCAGTTCTTATGCAGGGTAAAAATGGCATGTCCTTCAAATTCCTCCTTTCCCACCACATTAAATTCAGTCAGTTTCTTAAGAATGGGATGCATTTTTAGAATTACTAAGAAGAATTGCCAGTTTGATTTAGGAGAGCAATTACAATGGTAGCAGAACAAAGTTGAGAAATATGATAACTCTTAAACTAATCCATTCATCTCCATCTGTTGTTCTGCTTTGTCTCTGGCTCTTTGTGTTTTGAATTTAAGCTATTGGCAGGTCTCCAGTTTATCATTATATTCTGCACTGTGCCTTGTATGCTTTTGACATTTAACAGGCATTAATTTTTAAAAATAAGGGAACTGTAGTTCCTCTACCACCTGGTAGCCTCTTTCTTTCTAGGATAAGTTATGAACTATTATCTTTAGTATAAGCTTTTTTTCCCTACCTTTATTAGGGTTACAATTGACAAAAATTGTATATATTTACAGTGTTCATTGTGATGGCTTGATATATGTATATACTGTGAAACAATCGCCATAATAAAGCTAATTAACATGTCCATCACTTCCCATGGTTACTCTCTTATTAAAAAGACAAGCGATAACAAGTGTTGGTGAGGGTGTAGAGAACAGGGAGCTCTTGTGCGATGTAAATTCGTGCAGCCATTATGGACAAGAGTATGGAGGTTGCTCAAAAAGTTAAAATATAGAACTCCCATAAGATCTAGCACTTCCACTAGGTATGCATTTAAAGGAAATCACATCAGTATCTCGAGGAGCTATCTGCACTCCCACGTGCACAAACTTTGTTTTTATACCCAAATGGATTTTATTACAATCTGGACGTTACGCCAGGCTGCCCTTGAATTTTAGCTCATGAAGGATATAGCGGTCTTTTGATGGTAAAAATTCACAGACTGAGTTAAATTTATCAAGAGTTTTAATCAACATTGAGCATTTTCTGTATGTAAAGTGCTGCTCTGGGCATAGTGGGCGACAGAAGAAAGTTTGTGGACAGGGCCTCTTTTTTTTTTTTCCTCCTCCCTCAAACAGAGAACCCTTCTGAAGGTACCTGAACCTGGAATCTACTGGGAGGGAGATGAAACATACATATTAAAGGAAAAACCAAGCATTGCTAGATGAGTGGCACAGGCAGAAAGAATATGCCTTACTAGTCCAAAAGAAGACAAGATTACATCTGTCTCTAATAACCATGGAAGACCTTCTGGTGGAAGTGGGCTTTGAGCTGGAACTTGAAGGATAAATAGCACTTCTAAAGAGGAGGTTGGATGCATTCCAAGAAAGGAGATTTATATGAACAAAATTGTAGTGGCAGGAAATCAAAAGGTGTCTAGAGAAAGTAGGAGTAAGGGTAAATAAGCTGGTGCCAGGTTGTGGATAGACCGGGTATTTGATAATGATGAAACCGTCTAACTTAGATTGGGACTTGAACCCACGCGCCGGAACGCGGACCCAGCCAAAACCCAGACTGAGACTTGAACCCACGGTCTTTTAACTGAGATCACACACCTGGTCTTAGGACTTGGGAGCGGGCTGGGGAGAAACACACTCCACAGACAGAGCATGGGCCATCTCGTAAGGCGAGAGAGGCACCAAGGATGTGGGGTTGTCAGTTTTTATAGGGGTGGGTAATTTCATAGGCTAATGAGTCGGAGGAATATTCCAGCTATTTTGGGGAGGGAGTGGGAATTTCTAGGAATGGGGCCACTGCCCACTTTTTGACCTTTATGGTCGGCCTTGGAACTGTCCTGGCGCCTGTGGGTGTGTCATTTAGCTTGCTGATGTGTAACAGTGAGTGTATACTGAGGCTCAAGGTCTAGTGGAAGTCGACTTGTCCGCCGTCTTGGATCTATTTGGTTTTAAGTAAGTTTATGTCGCGTCCTTGGGCTATGTCATTCTTTTAAAGGTTGTGCCCTGCCTCCTTCCCTCCTGTTTCAATGAGATGGTGGTGTCCACTGTAGAACGGTTGCAGTGAAGCGCAGTTAGATTTAGGATGTATTATGGAAGTAGAGCTAATAGAATTTTCTCATGTAGTGGATGTGTCGGGTGTGAGAGAAATTGTAGAATCAAAGATAACTCTAAGATATTTTGGCCTGCATTGGAAGGATGGAATTGTAATTTTGAAACCAAGCAAGGGCTTGTGTGCCTGGTTGCAGAAAGACAAACTCTGACAGCAAGCATTTGCAGCAAAGTGTAGGGGTTTATTTGCAGGGTGCCATGCAAGGGCATGGGAGACAAGCCTCAGATCCACTCCAACTCGGTCTTTGGGTTAGGGATGTTTTAAAGGGGCAGAATGGTTTTGGGAATCAGGATATCTTTGGTTTACAGTTCTCCGGCCAGGTGGTCCATGGCTCGGGGGTCTGTAGGCTCATCTTGCCCTGGAGAAACAGCCTGAGTTTGTGCGTTAATGATGATATCTACAACAAAAATTTTAGTACATTAAGGATGTTATCACAACAGCAATCTTAGTCATCTGACTCTGGATGATTCGTGTTCACTTAGCACAGAATTGAGGTCCGGGGGGACAAAAAAGGGAATAAAGCTTTGGAGAGACAGATTAATCATAAACTCAGTAAGGAACACGGTTTTAGGGAAACTCGGCTTCAATTTATCAAGATGGGGAAGACTGTAGAAAAAGTTTTAGTGTGATAGTAGGGGGTTGGGGTGTGAGAAGCTGAGTAAAGAGTTCTGTTTTTAACTTGTTACGATGAGATGCCTTTTAAACATCCAAGTTGGAAATAATGAGTAGACAATTGAATATATGAGGCTAGAGTTTAGGGGGAAGGTTGAGACTGGGTTTAAGCACTGAGGACTCATCAGCGTAGATGATATACAAAGACATAAGATGGAATGAAGTCAAAAGAGTGATTATAGGTCAAAAAAAGTGAGAACATCCAAAGAAAGCCTGGAGTCACTCCAGTGTTCATAGAAGTTGGGGAGATGAGGAGGAACTAGCAAAGGAGACTGAAAAGGAGCAGTCAGTGAGGTAGGTGAAAAACAAGGGAAGTGTGATATTCTGGAAAGCAGTTTCAAGTAGAGTGTGTGAGTAAGCATGCCCAGCGCTGATAGCTGCCGTAAGTGGAGGGCTGAGAGCTGGCTTTGGGGTTCACACCATGACAGGAGCGGCCTCGCAGTGCATGACGCCACCGTCCACACGGGTCTTCAAGCCGGCAACTCTGGGAGGCTACCTAAACTTACCATCCCATCTCTAGGCGTTAAGTTCTATGGGTTTTACTTTCTCTATATTTTCAAAATCTTTTTTCCCATTACCACTGCCTTTTTCTCAGTTTATATTCTTAACATTTCTCATCTGGATTATTGCAGTAGCATTCTTTTTTTTTTCTTTTTTCTTTTTGCGTTCTAGTCTGGCATTTTCTTTAGTCTTTCTGCATGTTGCTGCCAGAGTGATCTTTTAAGCAGCCTGATCTGAATATCTCATTCTCTTGCTTAAAATTTCTTGTGTGTCTCCCTGTAGCATTCAGGATAATGTTCAAAACCCTTAATGTGGAATGTAACTTTCTTCATGATAGGCTACTTTCTGTTTCTCCGGCCTCATCTCCTACCACTCCCCTGCCCTTTGCTCTAACCATAGCAAACTGCTGTAGTTTATGGAATGTGGCATGCTGCTAGATCTACCTGAAATGTCCTTCCTTTTCTTGTTCTACCACGGTTTTCAAATTACGTTCCTGTCAACACTATGGAAAGTCTTCCCTGATTTCTCCCCTTTCCATTTTCAAGGAAAATGATATATATAATACTACAAGATCAAACATGTATAACTATGGTATCCATCCATATCTGAAGGCAAACAAATTTGCATATTGAGCAGTAAAAATTCAGCAAACAAGTTTTTTGGCAAATGCTGCAAGCAGAAGAGGACTGATGATGATTTTAAAACTGGCAGATTTTTTTGGTGCTTATTTTAGAAGGAGGTTCTGTTGTGTACCTATTAGTTCTGAAAAGCTGGAAACCATAGACCAACCTCCAGTTACATGGATTTGTAGTTTAATTTCTAAATTAATTAAAATGTAAAAACGATTATGTGACATTTAATAACATTGTGCATCACTATGCTGAGTAAGTTGGCTATTGTTCTAAGCTCTCAGGTCTCACATTATATACCATTATATTTAACTTGAAAAAGTTTTTAGAAAACGATAGAATGTACTTTTTCTTCTCCCTTTTAAAAAACTGGCATGAAGTCTCAAAGCTTGATTTGTACTGGAAGAAGTGAGAGTCAAATTCAAGGATACTAAGCATATTGCTAAGGAAGAATTGACAGAACTTGGGTGCTAATTCCCAAGATGATGCCAAGATTTTGAGCTTGGATGCTTGGGACAATGGTGGTACCATTTATAGGCATCAAAAGACCACAGTTGGGTGTGAGATGATGGGGTTCAGTGAATCATCACCGTTGGTTTCTTTTTTTTAAGTAAAGTTTTCAGTGAAGTGTAACGCCCCCCCCCCGCCCCCTGCCCCAAATTAATAAATCACATATGTCTGACTTAGTTTTGGAAAGATCACCGTAGATTTGAAATAGAGAGAGATGGTAAGAGTTTCAAGTGGGAAGGAAGAAATTCAACCAAATGAACACATCTAGGGATATAAAAATGGGACTGGGGGGTGAAAATAAGACCAGTGATGATTTAGAGAGGAGAGTATAATGTATGAAATATGATATGAGGTAGCATGAGGTTATTGTCAGAAAGTAGCACTGGAGACAAAGATAAAAGCCACTAATGTTTGAACATCAGTTACATGACTATACAAAAACAATGTTTTATATAGAAAAGACCATGTATTTCCTTAAAATAAAAGCCCTGCTTTACTCATATTAACTGCTTATCTGTTCCTTTGATCTACCCTGTTACATAGATTGCAGCATAATTAGCAAAGCCCTTTTCATAGGTTCTGTCCTAGGCAGTTTTTATAACTTGATACTTTTGTAAGAGTTTTAAGGGGTAAACTAAAACTTCGGGTTGGAATTTACTTTTTCGTTTGTAGAAGTGCATTAAATGCCAGATATAAAAACTTTGTGTATGAAAATTTATATTATAAAATTCTATTTCAGATTCTAAAAGTTAAGATGGTGCTAGAATGACATCTACCTATCATAACAAAGTTGTTGTTTTTGATCTGTATTTTAGGTGAAAACTCTGAAGATTTGGTAGTACTCTTTAAAACATCAGCATATTCATGAACAGTGCCAATTTTATTTTTAAAATATAACGTCTTTTAAATTGACTTCCATATTTCTAAATTACTGTATGGTGCATGTTATTCAGGATTAATGGGAGGCAGCAGTGCAGTCTAATGGAAAGAACAGCAACTTTGGAGCTAGACAGATATGATTTTGTCACTGTCATGGATTGAATTGTGTCCCAGTGAAAGATGTGCTGAAATCTTAACTCCTAGTACCTGTGAATGTGACTTTATTTGGAAATAGAGTCATTGCAAATGTAATCAAGATGAGGTTATTCGGGTGGGCTCCTATCCAGTATGACTGGTGTCCCTATAAGAAGAGACAGGCACAGAGGGAAGAAGATGTGAAGACAGAGACATAGGGAGAATTGTGTAACAGCAGAGACAGAGGTGGTGTGATGCAGCTGCAAACCAAGGAATGCCGGCTGCTGCCAGAAGCTAGCAGGAAGCAAGGACGGTTTTCTTGGTTTGCAGTCTCAGAGGGAGAAGAGCCCTGCTGACACCTTGAATTCAGACTTCTAGCCTCCAGAACTGTGAGAGAAGAAATTTCTCTTGTTCTAAGACACCCAGTTTGTGGTATTTTGTTTCACCAGCCCTAGGAAACTAATAATTGTCACATACTAGCTGATTGGCTTTGGGCAGTCATTTAACCTCTGAATCTCAATCTCTCTGTAAAAGATTAAAATAGTTCTGGTATGGAATAGACATTTGGGAAATAATAGCTAGTTTTTCTATTGCTATTCTTTCTTCAAAGATAGTTTACATTTGTATATCACCTAATTCATTCATTTATCATTACCACCTGTGAGCATGAGACTTACTGATTGAATTAGAAGTAAACATCTTTTCTGTGGCTCCCACTCAGATTCTTTAACCTGCAGAAACATGCAGCAGATTTCATGTGACCCATAGAATTTCATTAGGATATAAAGGATTGAGCATGTTCTATCGCTATCAGTTTAGAACTAAGCTTTTGATTTTTTAAAAACTAATCTTCAAAAATAAAAGAGTGACTGAATTAAAAAAAATTCCACTCTTAACTTTTAACAGGCTCTAAATCATTTAAGTTATGTGTCGACTGAAGAAAAACCCATAACCTAAAAGCTGGGAGTTAAGTTTTGTTTGGAGATCTTACTGAGGACTGCAGTCCAGGACACAGCCTCTCGGCTCTGAGAAACGGCTCCGAGGAGGTACGGGAAGAGTCAGGATGTGCAGGAGTCTCTGCTGGACTAACCACAAAGAACAGGCAGCCAAAGTTCACGATTTTAGTGCTTTTCTGTGTATGGGAAGATGCAAGAGTCTGGGCTCACTGAAATTATACCTTACACGTGCATCTTAACTATCTCGGGCCAGTATCTAAAACACAGAATGCTTCCTGTTTTTTTTCCATCCTGAATCTTCCCTCAGGGTGCACCGTTGGTGGGCAGCTGCGGTGGCTCATGGCTTGACCCTTGTAGAGCTGGGATGGGGGCCACATTCCCTGTCCACATGTGCATGTTTATTTCTTTCCTCCACCCCCTTTATCTGATGAGCTTTTTTTTTTTTTTAAATTAATTAATTAATTTAGTTTTGGCTGTGTTGGGCCTTCGTTTCTGTGCGAGGGCTTCCTCTAGTTGCGGTGAGCGGGGGCCACTCTTCATCGTGGTGCGCGGGCCTCTCACTGTCGCGGCCTCTCTTGTTGCGGAGCCCAGGCTCCAGAGGTGCAGGCTCAGTAGTTGTGGCTCACGGGCCTAGTTGCTCCGCGGCATGTGGGATCTTCCCAGACCAGGGCTCGAACCCGTGTCCCCTGCATTGGCAGGCAGATTCTCAACCACTGCGCCACCAGGGAAGCCCTGATGAGCATTTTTGAAGGGAAGTTTTCTTATTGATGTATTACCAATTTAATAAAAAAGAAACATTTTAAATACTTTTTAAAATGTTCCCTACGCCACAACATCCTGCTGTCTTTTTGTGCCTCTTTTACTTTTCCTCTCACTCTCTCCATCAATGCCCACCTTCTTTCCTACTCAGGCCTGGCTTATGCAAATTACCTTGTCTACAGTCATAGTAATCTCTGGAAAATTCAGTGCTGTCCCTCATGTTTGAGCTTTGAGTAGGAAGCAGTGTAACTTGCATTACTTCCTCTGAGGCAAGAACGTGGACCATGGCTCAGCCTTTACAGCCTTTTCTTTTTGCCTAAGATCTCTGAGTAACAAAGCAGGGAAGTTGGCTGCTGTTGTGCCACACCAGTGGCATCAGTGTGATTTATAAAACTAAAGAATCTGCTCTAGGCACCTAGGGCAAGGTTACGGTCTTGACAGTCCTATCCCCTAGCTCCTCTGCCTTGCCTGATGGTACTAAACGAGCTTCCTTGTTGCTGCTGAGGTTACTGCGCCTCGTGTGTGCAGCAGTGCTGGTGGAGGGTGCCATCTCCTGAAGCTTCTGATACCGTCATTTCTAAGAGTTCTAGAACAGTACTGGGATGGCCTTTTCCACGGCTCTATCCCCATTTTGTCACCTGGACTGCAAAGCCACACTTTTCTAGCTTATAGTGGCTCGTCACAAAAGCTACCCCGTTAGCTTCGACTCTGCAGTCCAATTCCACTTTCCTAGATTTTCCTTGTTACTGGTTGCCAACTGTTTTATAAATGGACACTGTAGAAAAATTAGATACTTTAACTGGAGAACCCCTTATTGATTATCAGATCTTTAACTCAGAACTTTGTCCTAAATTCATGTATCTTGGGTTTGTTCCTGTGCTAAGCCCTCCGTTAGAGATTGTCCCTCTTGGTACTGTCTCCCTGTAGATAACATCCACTTGTCAGCCCTCATGGGGAAATTTGCTAGATACTGGATTAGGTAAGTGTTTCCATAGTACCTGTACTTCTTTTACCAAAACACCCATTCCATCTTAGTGACCGTGTTCTGTATTAGACAGTGAGCTCCATGCGGTTAGCTATTGGGTTGAGTCCCTCTTGCCTGGAACACACAGGCACTCAAGTAAATATTAAGTTAATAAGTGATTCTTTCCTGACAGGGTGTTCAGGAAGAAATGAAAGTCTCGTTATCTTAGACTTTTTAAAAAATCTGTTGTTATATCAATACAAGTGTTTGATTATGTTAGCCTCCTCTGTCTCCGTTTCCTTATTTCCTTTTTTTAATTTTAATTTTAATTTTTTTGGCTGTGTTGGGTCTTCGTTGCTGCACGCGAGCTTTCTCTAGTTGCGGCGAGCAGGGGCTGCTTGCTCTCCGTTGCGGTGCGCAGGCTTCTCATTGCGGTGGCTTCTCTTGTTGCGGAGCACGGGCTCTAGGCGCCCGCGGGCTTCAGTAGTTGTGGCTCGTGGGTTCAGTTGCTCCACGGCATGTGGGATCTTCCCGGATCAGGGATCGAACCCGTGTCCCCTGCATTGGCAGGTGGATTTTAACCACTGCGCCACCAGGGTAGTCCCATTTCCTTATTTCCTGAGGACATTTTTAACACTCAGGATTATTTAGCTCTCAGAGGCTTTGTTGTCAGCAATATTAACCAACTCTGGGTAGCTGACAGGGGAAAGGGATTTATTGGAGGAGATTGGGTAGCTCTCACACAAAGTAGATAGGAGGTCTAGAGGATCGGGTTTGGAGACAGGAGGGAAGGAAGGGAAGTTTGGAAGCAGAAACAGTGGCTCAGATGCCACAGCTGCTGTTGAGTTCCCTGTTAGACTTCTGCCGGGCTGCTGATCTCATCACACCCACTCCTCTCCGATTTATACGGAGATTCAGTTCTCTAGTCTCAGTCAGGATTGATCCTATGTGTGCTTTTGTCCTGGCTCCTGGGGTTAGGGAGAGGAAGGACTCATTTATTCCCTTGGCTTCTGAAGTGGAAGTTGGAGCCCTGCCTGCCTCCGAAACTCTCCACCAGGAGAATTCCCCAGGGCTTGGAAGTGTGCTTGGGTGCTGGGCACCCAAATTAACAACAACAATAAGTCACAGTTATCCCCCAGATTTTTCTTCGTTCTTATAATCTGCAGGCTCTGAGTTTGTATATCAGAAAGGATGGTATGTTCATTGTGCAAGAGGACATAGGATGGTGGAGAGAACAGAGATTTTGGAGAAAGGCAGAGCTGCGTTCAAATTCTTGCTGGGTGACCTTGGGAAAATTACTAAACCTCTCTAAATGTCAGTTTCCTAGGTTAAAATAAGGAAAATAAAAATTAACTTTTCAGGACTACGTTTTAATGAGATGGTGTGTGCTAAGTGCTTATAATGTCTGACACTTAGTATGCACATTCAATCAACAGTGGCCAGTAAAACAAAGCATGTGGTTACGGATCCAGTTTACCTTTTAGCGTTGTCTCGTTTCCTTCCAACATGAAAACTCTGTCTACAAATCCAAAGTGTTTATGCTCGTCGTCCTTAAATGTACCTGTGCTCTCTACCTTCGCGCTTCTCCATATGTCGCCTTTTTCCATCCTTTTTTTCCTTTTAATGGCTCAGTTCAAATCCTCTTTTCTTCTCAGTGAGAAAGTGCTCGTCCATCTAGTACTTACTGCCCTCTTTGCCGTTCAGTTTAGCACTTAATGTTGATAGTCATTTTCTTTGTGTTTATGTACTATCTTTGATAGTCTTCTGGAGGGCCAAGGGGACTGACTGTGGTGGTGAAGAAGCAGTTTAGCAGAAGGAACATTGGACTTGGAGTAAAAAATCCTTGCTTCTAGCGTAGCACCAGCTACTGCTGTTTGTGTATCCTTGGGCAAGTTTCTGAATGTTCTCTTTATGTAAAATGAGGATAATACTATAGGATTTTGGTGAGGATCAGATGAAATATGTGTGGAATAGAAAGGACTGTGTAAACTGTATCGACTAAGTATAAGATATGATTACTTTTGTATCTTCATGTCATGCCTTGCACATAGTAAGGCTTAAAATGTTAATGACAATTTTTTTACTTTCAGAATTTCCTGGAATCAAAAGACATGCAATTTTTTTGTACATTTAAAAAAGTATAATTAAAAGATTGTGATGAAAATGTTATAGCTATTCTTTGAAGTATAATTTAACATTCAGCAATAATTCTTGGTTTCAAAAAATGTTCAGTTTTAATATACTGTAGTATAATTTATTAGATTTCACATTCCATTGTATTATTGTTGTTCAGTTAAATAAAGAATATATATCTTTGCTTAATCACAGCTGATGATCTGTCTTTCCTCCTTTGCCCTAGAAAATAATTTGAAAGAGAGTGGTTTAAGAGGTTTCTGTTCAGGGGCTTCCCTGGTGGCGCAGTGGTTAAGAATCCACCTGCCAATGTAGGGGACATGGGTTCGAGCCCTGGTCCGGGAAGATCCCACATGCCACAGAGCAACTAAGCCCGTGCGCCACAACTACTGAGCCCATGTGCCTAGAGCCCGTGCTCCGCAACAAGAGAAGCCCATGCACAAAGCCCACGCACCACAACGAAGACCCAGTGCAGCCATAAATAAATAAATTAAATTAATTAATTTATTAAAAACAAATGGGCAGAAGACCTAAATAGACATTTCTCAAAAAGAAAAAACGAGCTTTCTGTTCAAAGGCAAACAATATGGTAATAGGCCCAGCTGACAACTTTTTCTTTTTGATCCTTAAATTTGACTTAGAAGAGAGAGAAGATGTGCAGAGATTATTAAATTAAAAAAATCGAAAAAAAATTTAATATACTTTAATATAGAATTTTGAATATAGTTCATTTTTCTAAATGGTCTCATCTTTTCTTTCATCTTGTCAAAATCATAAAACTTGGCTTTTAAGTGCGATATTGTGCATGAATAAGCCCTGGGTGGAAAGCTGTGGCCTCGCAGGTTTAGTGAAAAATTATATATGCTTTGCCTCTCTTCATTTAGGAGACCTGTTTTTTTAGCTTGTTTTAATTACGTGCCTAGCTTCTCTTAGATATTTGCAGTGAATGAAAATTTTCTGTAAACAAAGTTTCATTAGTAAGTAAGCTTTGATGGAGGACATTTCAGTAGGTTATATTGGAATTTGACAAAACCAAGTTTTATTAAGCAGTTTTGTGGTTTTTGAAAAGCAATTAGATGTAAATTTTTTTATTTTAAAAAAATTTTATTGGAGTATGGTTGATTAACAATGTTTTGTTAGTTTCAGGTGTACAGCAAAGTGATTCAGTTATGCATATACATATATTCATTCTTTTTCAGACTCTTTACCCATATAGGTTATTATAGACTATTGAGCAGAGTTCCCTGTGCTACCCAGTAGCTCCTTGTTGGTTATCTATTTTATATATGGTAGTATGTGTATGTTAATCCCAAGCTCCTAATTTATCCCCGCCACCCCGTTTCCCCTTTGGTAACCATAAGTTTGTTTTTGAAATCTGTGAGTCTGTTTCTGTTTCATAAATAAGTTCATTTTTTATTATTTTTTAAATTAGATTCCACATATGAGTGATATCATATGATATTTGTCTTTCTCTGTCTGACTTACTTAGTTTGATAATCTCTAGGTCCATCCATGTTGCTGCAAATGGCATTCTTTTGTTCCTTTTATATGGCTGAGTAATGTTCCACTGTATATATATGTACCACATCTTTTTTTTTAAAGATTTATTTATTTATTATTTATTTATTTTTGGCTGTGTTGGGTCTTAGTTGCGGCATGTGGGATCTTCGCTGAGGCATGCAGGATCTTTCGTTGAGGTGCGTGGCCTTCTCTCTAGTTGTGGCATGTGGGTTTTCTCCTCTCTAGTTGTGGTGTGCAGTCTCCAGGGTGTGTGGGCTCTGTAGTGGTGTGTGGGTTCCAGAGTGCGTGGGTTCTGTAGTTTTGCGGCACGTGGGCTCTAGTTGAGGCACGTGAGCCCAGTAGTTGTGGCACGCAGGCTTAGTTGCCCCACTGCATGTGGGATCTTAGTTCCCTGACTAGGGATCAAACCCGCGTCCCCTGCATTGTAAGGTGGATTCTTTACCACTGGACCACCAGGGAAGTCCCTATGTACCACATCTTCTTTATCCATTCCTCTGTTGATGGCCATTTAGGTTGCTTCCATGTCTTGGCTGTTGTAAATAGTGCTGCAGTGAACATTGGGGGGTGCATGTATTTTTTCGAATTATGGTTTTCTCTGGATATATGCCCAGGAGTGGGATTGCTGGATAACGTGGTAGTTCTATTTTTAGTTTTTTAAGGAACCTCCATACTGTTCTCCATAGCAAGAATAGGTACAATTGTAAATTGTACCAATTTACATTTCCACCAACAATGTAGGAGGGTTCGGTAGATGTTGTAATTTGATGCTCTATTTTCTATATACATATTTTAACCTTTTTTTTCAATTATGGAAAGAAATTGAATATCCATATATAAAGTTTAAATGTTCAGTTTCAGAAATAAAAATTAGTTGGCTTTTTTTTTTTTTTTACTTTATTAAGGACAGTTTATTAGGGTTGCTTATGATAAAATTATTACTTATCAAGAGAGTGATAAGACAAGTCATAGTCTGGGAGAAAAAATTGTTAAAAGGCATATCTGATAAAGGACTGTTACCAAAATGTACAAAGAACTCTTAATAGTCAATAAAAGAAAATGGAAAACCCTATTAAAAATGGGCAAAAGACCTGAACAGATACCTCACCTGACAATATCTTAGTCAGCTTAGGTTGCTATAACAAAATGTAGGCTAGGTGGCTTAAACAACGGGTACTCGTTTCTCACAGTCCTTGAGGCAGGGATGTCCAAGATCATGGTGCTGATAGGTTCACTTCTTGGTGAGGACCCTCTTTCTGGCTTGCAGATGGCCACCTTCTTGCTGTGTCCTTACCATGACATGGAGAGAAGGAGCTCTGATTTCTTTTCCTCTTCTTATTAAGGATACTAATCCCATCATGGGGGCCCCACCCTCCTGACCTCATCTAAACCTAATTACCTTCCAAAGGCCTACCACCAAATGCTATCATATTGGGGATTAGGGCTTCAGCATAGAATTTGGAGGGAGAGGAGACACAAACATTCAGTTCATACATTCTGCCCCTGTGCTCCTCAAATTCATGTCCTTCTCACGTGCAAAATACTTTCATTCCATCATCAGCCCCAAAAGTCTCAACTGGTTCCAGTATCGACTCTAAAGTCTAAACTGTCTTCTCAATATCATTTTAATCAGATATGGGTGAGACTCAAGGTATGATTCATCCTGAGGCAAAATTTCTCTCCAGCTGTGAACCTGTGGAACCAGATGTGCTTCCAAAATTCCATAGAGGGACAGACAAAGTATAGACACTCAAATTTGAAAGGGGAAAAAATGAAAAGAAAGGGGTGATGAGTTCCAAGCAAGTCTCCAAAACCTAGCAAGACAAATATCATCAGATCTTAAGGCTTGAGAATAATACTCTTTGGTCTAACACTCTGCCTTCAGGATCCACTGGGGTAGAAGTCCTGCCCCAAGGCTCCGGATTGCTGCTATCTGGTCTGTTGAACTCCTCCCCCAGTATGAACCAAGGATGTAGCCCTGATGGTGTCGAAATCATCTTTGGGATCATTCTTCTCATCTTGGAGAATCAATAGCACATTCTGTAGCCGAATGGCTGTATGGGCCAGTCCTGTAGGATCTAAGCAAGTCCCTCAGCTTTCCTTCATTTTGTCCCTTCTCTTTCCCCTTCCATTCACACTGGCAGTGTTTCTGCTGGAATGGCTGATTAGGTCCATGGTTCAAACCCACACTAATCTCTTTATTGAATGATTGTTCAGCTACACCGTAGTATTCTCTTCAGAACAAGCTTTCTCATTTTTTGTAGTATGGATAGGCTTGAGAATTTTCCAAATCATAAGTTTTGGTCCCTTTTTGCTTAACATTATTCCTTATTCCATTTGTTTCTCTCTTCTTCCATTTTACTATAAGCAGTCAGGTGGAACCAAGACACTCTTTGAACACTTTGCTTGGAAATCTACCTAAATATCCAGTTTCATCCCTCACAAGTTCTACATTCCACAAAACACTAGAGCACACTTTAGCCAAATTCTCTGCCACTTTATGACAAGGATCACCTTTTTTTCCATTGTCCAATAATGTTCCTCATTTCTGAGTAAGACGCCACCAGGATGGCCTTTTACCATCTATATTTCTACCAATATTCTGATCACATTTATTTATTAATTCTCTAAGGAGATGGAAGCTTTCTTTCTAACTCTCCTCATTTCTGTCTGAGATGTCACCAGAATCACCTTTAATGTTTATATTTCTAGCATGCATCTCAAATCTCCAGCCTCTAACCGTTTCCCAGTTCCAAAGCCACTTCTGTCTTTTTGAGTATTTGTTAAAGCAGCACCCCACTTTTCAGTACCAAAATCTGTCAATTTGGGCTGCTATAAAAAAAAAATAATATAAACTAGATGGCTTAAACAACAGACATTTATTTCTCACAGTCTTAGAGGCTGGGAAGTCCAGATCAGGGTGCTGGCAGATTCAGTTCCTTCAGATTCTTCACCCTGAAAAGGGTGAAGACCCTTTTCCTGACTTGTATTGATAGATGCCTGCCTTCTCACTTTGTCCTCACGTAGCTGAGAGAGAGAGAGAGAGTGTGAGCGTGAGCACGCTCTGGTCTTTCTTCTTCATCTTAGGAGGATACTGGTCCTATCACGGAGGCCCTACCTTCATGACCTCATCTAAACCTAATCCAGGGACTTCCCTGGTTGCGCAGTGGTTAAGAATCCAGCTGCCAATGCAGGGGACACAGGTTCAATCCCTGGTCCAGGAAGATCCCACATGCTGTGAAGCAACTGAGCCTGTGCGCCACAACTACTGAGCCTGCACGCCACAACTACTGAGCCTGTGCTCTGGAGCCCTCGAGCCACAACTACTGAGCCCGCATGCTACAACTACTGAAGCCCGTGTGCTCTAGAGCCCACATGCTGCAACTACTGAAGCCTGCATGCCTAGAGCCTGTGCTCCGCAACAAGAGAAGCCACTGCATTGAGAAGCCCGCACACCTCAACGAAGAGTAGCCCCTGCTTGCCACAACTAGAGAAAGCCCGTGCGCCGCAACAAAGACCTAACGCAGCCAAAAATATAAATAAAATTTAAAAGATAAATAAATAACCCTAATCCAATGTCCCCACCTCCAAATTAATCACATTGGGAATTAGGGCTTCAACATATGAATTTTGGGGGGACATAAACCTTTAGTCCATATAGTACACAGATGACAAGTAAACAAGTGAAAGATGCTTGACATTATCATTAGGGAATTGCAAATTAAAACAACAACTAGAGAAAGCCCTCGCACAGAAACGAAGACCCAACACAGCCATAAATAAATAAAGAAAGAAAGAAAGAAAGAAAGAAAGCAATTAAAAAAAATCGCTAAACATACTCTTACCATGTAATCCAGCATTTCTACTCCTTGTTATTTACGTAAATGGGCTGAAAACTTAGGTCCACACAAAAACCTGCACATGGATGTTTATAACAGTTTTACTTGTACTTGCCAAAACTTGGAAACAACCAAGATATCCTTCAGCAGGTGAATGGATAAATAATCTATGGTGGACCAAGAAAATGGAATAATCTTTAATGCTAAAAAGAAATGTGCTGTCAAGCCATGAAAAGACAGTGAGGAACCTTAAATGCATATTCCTAAGTGAAAGAGGTAAATCCGAAAAGGCTACGTACTTTATGATTCCAATTATGTGACATTCTGGAAAAGGCAGAACTATGGAGACAGTAAAAAGATCCATGGTTGTCAGGGGTTAGGGATAAGAGAGGAATGAATAGACAGAGTACAGAGCATTTTTTAGGCAGTGAAACTATTCTGTATGATACTGTGATGGTGTATGTATGTCATTATACCCTTGTCAAAACCCATGGAATGTACAACACCAAGAGTGAATCTTAAGGTAAACCACTGCCTTTGGATGATAATGATGTGTCATCGTAGGGTCATCATTGGTGACAAATGCCTTACTCTGGTGAGGGATATTGACAATCAAGGAGATTGTGTATGTGTAGGTCCAGGGAGTATATGGGAACTCTGTAGTTTGCACTCAATTTTGCTGTGAACCTCAAACCACTCTAAAAAATAAAATCTATTTTAAAAAATTTGTATAATGGAAAAAGTTTTCTCATTTTAGCTCTCTGGTCAGGTCTTCTGACAGCAGCTGGTGTACTGCAATTCAGTTCTGACACTGACCACCTGAGTTAGTGTCGGACTCCGCAGGTGTAAGGGCACGGTCCCCAACACTGTGCTTCAGGACCACTCAGACACCAGCTGCGAGTCAGGGCCCCAGGCTACCCATACTTCTGGCCAACTGGCTACAAACCCGGGAGTTCCCAAGCCCCCCTCCCCCAGACTGCCCTCACTTCAGATGCCAGTTGCAAGTTCAGAGGTCTCCAGGCCACTTGCATTTCTGACCAACTGCCTAAAAATATGGGAGGTTACTGTAACTTCTCTCAGGTTCCATCATTTGCTGGAATGACTCAGAACTCAGGGAAGTGCTAGCCTTACAATTATAGTTTTATCGTAAATCATATAAACTAGGACCAGCTAAATGAAGAGACACATTTGGCAAGGTCTGGGAGAGTCTTGAATATAGAGCTTCGTGCCCTCTCCCTGTAGAATCAGGGCACATTGATGGGTTAACCAACCTGGGAGCTCACCTGTGCTTTGGTGGCCAGAGTTTTTATTGGAATTCCATGATGAAGGCATGATTGATTAAACATTGGCCACATGATTGAACTAAATTTCCAGCCTTCTCCCTCCTTCCAGAGTTTGGGCTTGTCCAGAGTCCCTAATCACATCTAGTCTTTCTGGTGACCAGCCCTCACCTGAGCCATCTCCTTAGCATAAACTCTGGTGTGAATCAAGGGGCTTATCAAATACAAATACACTCTTATCACCAGGGGAATTTTAAGGGATTTAGAGGCTCCCTGCCAGGAACCCAGGAGAAAGATAAGACAGATTCTTAATTATCCAACACCAGGTTTTAAAAAAATGGTAGCCCTTGAGAAACCTGGTAGTTTTTTGTCTGTGTGTTTGTTTTTTTAATTTGAAAATGTGCCATGGAAAGCTGAGATGATGGAAAAGTTGTTTAGACTTTATAGTTATTTAAATCTTTATACATCATGCAGTTTGAATTTTGTACTTATGATTTTATGCATAAATGTATTTCTTTTGGTAAAAAGGAGAGATGAGCCAGTAGGATGACATAGGACCCTTTCCAGTTTTTACACCTCACACTGTCAAAATAAACAGATGATCCTATAAAAAGTTTTCTTCTGGGCTATTATTGCTCCGTCAGACTCATTTTTCCCTCTGATAGCAAATTATTTCAGAGTGTGTCCACGTTCTCCAAGGAAGTGTGCTCAGTTATATTTTTCTCTTGCAGATTGATTATACCGGCACGGACCCTGCCAGTCCCTGCAATAAATGTTTGTCTCCGAACGTGACGCCTTGTATTTGTACCATTAACTTCACACTGGAACAGTCATTTGAGGTCTGTATTCCCAAGTAATGTTTTAGAAAACCCATGCTTTAAAAAATATTGATATTATATTAAATTTTTTTTTTTTTTACTAGTTATTTTCTTCTTGTTGAGATGTTGCTTTAATTTATTGGGAATCTATACACTTTTGAGGAAGATTGTTTTGCTTTGCTATTGGATTATGCTGTCTGATAATTAAATACATTAATTTAATAGTTTATTGTAGTTAGTAGTTTAGATTAAATTTAAAACCTATTCTTTTTCTGGAAAATTTTATAACTGTATAAACATTTTTTTTATATCAAGTTTCTATCTACATCTACTTGTATGTAAAAAATTATTGCTCAAACTGTTTTGCCTACTTTTAATACTATAAGTTTTACTTTGGAAAATAAATACAAATTCACCCATTATTTAATTGCATTATTTTTTCATCAGATATGATACTTTAACATAAATGCAAACACTTAGTAAAACCTTATTGACAAGCAGTTAGAATACCATCCGTGTGTGTGTGTGTGTGTGTGTGTGTGTGTGTGGTCTGTGTGTCTTTTGCATTCACACTTATCTGTCATTCTTCTTGGAAACTGAGCAGATGCTAAAGGACACAAAGATTCAGAAATAGGCATGACAAGACCTGTTTGTGTTCTCCTTTACCTGAAAATTGAGCTTTAAAAAATTATTGTTTTATTCTTCAGGGAGCAAAACTGCTTTAATACATGCCAACTTTTTAGATTTTTGTAGCTATGCTTTAGATTTTCGTAAAGGTCGCGATGACTTCTGAGGTCCCTAGTAGATGGTTGCCATCTAGTGGTTGTGGGTGCTGTTGCCCTGAGATAGGGGACTGTAACGCTCCCTTTTTAAAAAGTATGAAAATAAATGAGGGAGAAGACAGGAATTTAATTATTTTATTTTGTTTTGGCAGAAATAACATATAACTTTAAAACATCATAAAAATTTGATTTTTTTATGTGATGGACAAACTATAAAGAAGCATTAAGTTCTGCTTTTGTCAGACAGGCAGAATTAAAGACATGGAAGAGACTTGCAATGATTTAGAAGCTCCACTAGTTTCTTCCCCCATACAAAAACACTTAGCATTTCAGAACTTTTCTTCTGCAAAGGTGATCATCCTCAGATTCATTCTTTTGTGGGCTCTGTGTTCCTTTACAAGCCCAAACTGAATTAGACTAAAAGCCTTTTTAGAGAACAAAAATCCAACCAACCAAATAAATAAATGAAAGATTTCTATGTAAGTGTTTTCTTTATATGGAATGGGAAAGTTTGCATACTTTGACGTTTGAAAATCAAGCTTTAAATAAATGATTGTGCATATGAAAACAGCAAATCAAATAAAGCAAAATGTTATTGAATTCCTTTTTTTTTTTTTTCTGAATTCCTTTTAATTGAGTATAAAGTTATAGACAATGGAGGTAGCAACCAGAAAGGAGAAAATAGCTGATGTTTTTGCCACCTCTAAAAATCTTAGTCATTCAAGATGACTTCATAACATCTTCTAAATAGTTACAGTGTATGTAGGTTACCCTTATTTCCCAGGTTATTTCCAAGTTGACTCCACTGAATACACTAAAGTACTTTTCTTGATTATTATAAAATGACTCATTATCTTAGATACTTTACTAATTATTAATTTGTTCATTACTAATATTATATAGTATCCTACTGAGAAATTTACTATGTCCCAATTCAAGTTCAGAATTTATTTTGGGCAGTAAATGAAAGCTTGAAAGCATTATTCCTTTGAAAAGTTGATGCTAATTGGATGAAGACCAATCTGAATTAGAGAAGATTTAAAATTGAAAGTAGGGACTTCCCTGGCGGTCCAGTGGTTAAGGCTTTGCCTTTCAATGCAGGGGGTGCAGGTTCGATCCCTGGTTGGGAAACTAAGATCCCACATGCCTCATGGCCAAAAAACCAAAACATAAAACAGAAGCAATATTGTAACAAATTCAGTAAAGACTTTAAAAATGGTCCACATCAAAAAAAAAATCTTTTAAAAAATAAATAAATACAACTGAACGTAGATCAGACTAGGCTTAATAGATTCCTTGAGAGCTTTTTTGTTTGTTTGTTTGTTTTAATGTAAATAGACATCTTTGAGGTCTTTCAGAGTATTTTCAAAGTTGACTCTTGGATTTTTGACCTTATTTGATTTGATTCTTTAACATTATTTGATTTGGTTTGACTGTTAAACCTTATTTACAATTTGTACCATTTTAGATTGCTAAGTACTGGTAGAATTCACCCCAGTAACTGTTTTAAGTTATCACAAATTCTAAACTAGTGCAAATTACATAGCTTTTATGTATGCATGAAACAACTTCATACTTAATAATTTTATATGAACATTTTTTCCCTTTCTGTTTCTCTAGGGCAATGTGTTTATGTATTATGGACTGTCTAATTTCTATCAAAACCATCGTCGTTATGTGAAATCTCGAGATGATAGTCAACTAAATGGAGATCCTAGTGCTTTACTTGTAAGTAAAATGATGGAACGTGAAACTACGGTGTCTAAGAACTAAGAACATGTGGTAATTGTTCAATTAGAAATGTTAAATTTAATAACGTTAGATGAAATTAAAGTGTTGTTTGACATTTTTAGTTTGTTTAGTGAAGGTTTTTAGTTAAAATTTTTTCCCCTGGAATTTGCACAGATTAATGATTTCTTGCAGCTAGAGGACACATTACAACCTGCTTGTTTCCGGTAGTATCATTGGGATTTTTGCTATGTTAATCTGTTTGTAATAGAATTTTGATGAGTCTAGCATTCTGGGAATATAATTTGTTCTGTTTGAGTTTACTCATTATTATTACACTGGGTAGGAATATGTAAATAAGCTACTTTTAATTTCTGAGATTGTGTTTTAGAATTGAACATGCATGTTCTTTGCTTTTTACCTTGTGGGAAGCCCGAGTCGTAAAGTCCAAAGGGTGTGGGTTACTGAAAAACCGTCTGAGGAGCTTTTTTTTTTTTTTTTTTTTTTTTTAATTATTTTTATTTATTTATTTTATTTATTTATTTATTTATTTATTTATGGCTGTGTTGGGTCCTCGTTTCTGTGTGAGGGCTTTCTCTAGTTGTGGCAAGCGAGGGCCACTCTTCATCGCGGTGCGCGGGCCTCTCACTATCGCGGCTTCTCTTGTTGCGGAGCACAGGCTCCAGACGCGCAGGCTCAGTAATTGTGGCTCACGGGCCCAGTTGCTCTGCGGCATGTGGGATCTTCCCAGACCAGGGCTCGAACCCATGTCCCCTGCATTGGCAGGCAGACCCTCAACCACTGCGCCACCAGGGAAGCCCTTGAGGAGCTTTTTGAAAATACAGATTCCAGGATTCTCCGAAGTCTCATATGTCTGTGTCTACAGGGGTGGAGCTCTAAAATATCTTTTTTTTTTTTTTTTTTATTAATTTGTTTATTTTTGGCTTTGTTGGGTCTTCGTTTCTGTGCGAGGGCTTTCTCTAGTTGTGGCAAGCGGGGGCCACTCTTCATCGCGGTGCGTGGGCCTCTCACTATCGCGGCCTCTCCCGTCGCGGAGCACAGGCTCCAGACGCGCAGGCTCGGTAATTGTGGCTCACGGGCCTAGTTGCTCCGCAGCATGTGGGATCTTCCCAGACCAGGGCTCGAACCCGTGTCCCCTGCATTGGCAGGCAGATTCTCAACCACTGCGCCACCAGGGAAGCCCTAAAATATCTATTCTTAACAAGCTCCCCTTCTGATGCTCAGCCTGGTGTGTGAATCTGTGGACTGGAGGATCTTAGTTCCCTGACTGTTGTTCAGCTTCTCAGAGTAGTGGTTGGTGCCCAAGTATTTTATATTATTGCTGCCAATGCGGCAAACCTTCAGCAATTCAAGTATCTCTTAGAAACAGTGACACTCTTAGAATGCAATTTAGGACCATACTGGGACCAGAATGGTCCTGGTAAATGTAAAGTTACTCTAGGTTATCCTTCCTGGTTTTATTGCTATTTCCTGATGTTTGGGATCTTAAGAAATAATAAGTCTATTTACAGATTCTGGTTAGGTCTGCAATATCTTTTAGTCCATGTGGGATTTATGTTGTGGGATCCAACTTTAAGGACTCAAGTCCAGAGAAGGTGAAGTTCTGTGAGACACACCAAGTTGATGAGACACACCAAGAATTTGTTGATTGGGATCATAGATTGGGTGTGTTGAAAGACCTAGAAGTGGTGGTTGATTTACAGTTCTTTTATATAGATACACACTCTCTTCACTGAGGGCAAAAGAAGCTGAGATTCTTTTCTTCCAAACCTCAAGCAGAGCTTTTAGACTAAACCTAAGGATTGATGAATTTTTTCTGTAAAGGGCCAATAGTAAACATTTTCAGCTTTGCAGGTTATATAGTCTATTGCAGCTACTCACCTCTGCCATTGTAGAATGAATGCAGCCATGGAGAATACTTAAGTGAATGGGTAGCTGTGTTCCAATAAAACTTTATTTACAAAAACAGGTGCTGGGCTGGATTTGGCCTGCAGGCTGTCATTTATCGATCCCTGGACTAGACCAAAATATATGACTTTAAGACCAGGTGGCTTTCAAAAATTGTAGAGATGTTAAGAACAGACAGATTGAAGTTCAAGTAACTTAACATTGTATGGAAGGCCCTTCACAGTCTGGTGTCAACCTACCACTTCAGCCTTTGATTTTATATTCTATCCTTAATGTACCTTTGGCCTGGCTGCCCTGGGCCATATATGCTGTTCCCTGACCATGCCTGGTGATGCAGGTAATCTGCCCATTTGGGCATTTCCATTTCATTTGTCTAGAGTGTGGTTTTTACTCTTTCCCTGGAGGTCCTCTCACCTCAGGCCTGCTGTTTACTTGAGTGTCTTTGGATGCAAAATAACTTCTTTACATATTTACTTCATCCATACCCTGTTCCAAGTCACTTCTCGCTTTACTTAACAGACTGTCTCCCCATATCATCCACTCTTGCTCTTCCTTTCCAGGCCATTTTCTACATAGCTGCTAGAGTGATCTTTTAAAAAAAGGAAATACCACTTCCCTGCTTAAAATCTTTCAGTGGTTTGCTTACTCAGGATGATCTGAGCTATGCATGACTCTCCACTCTCATCATATGTCATTTTCTTTATTGCCATACTCTAACTACATTCCCTGTTTACCTTCTCAGAAGTATCAAGTTCTTTCTAAATGGTGTGTACTGTTCGCTCTGCTTAAAGCCGTCTTCTGCCTGCTCTTCGTGTGGCTGTCTCCTACTTTCTCTAGGTCTTAACTTTCATGATACTACCTCCAGAGACAGTCTCCCCTTATCTTCTGTCCTCCCAACTACACTGCAAGCTCATGAGAGCAGGGAGCATGACTTTCTTTAATCACCGTATACCAAGTGCCTCTCCAGTACCTAGCACATGAAAGGCATTTAATAAATATATATGGAATGAATATAGACACCTTTATCATGGCTCTTATTTCATATTATAGTTGGTTGTATTTGAGTCTGTTTCCTATATTACATTGTGAGCTGCTGAAAAGCAGGGACTTTTTTTTCATTTTTCCATTTCTCGCGCCTTACATGGTATGTGGTACATGTTAGGTACTCTTTATTAAATGGCTTTCCTAAGCCAGTTACTGCAAAGTACCTAGCATTGCTTAGTTCAGTACCTGATGCATAGGTAGTAAATATTTTCCTTTTTTTAAAAAACTTCTTCAATAATTTAGTAGTTAGAAGATGGTTCTTTGGGACACTAGTCCACCATCTTTTCTGTCTGCTGGTTTTCCAAATAAAGTTGCCGTTCCTTGCCCCCCTCCCCTCCAAAATGGTTTAGTGGTTAGCATATATTTGCCCCATTGAGAGTTTATTTACCTTATTTTTTTGAAATCAGTTTTCATCAAAACATTCAAATAGTAATAAGCCAGTTATACATTGTCTATCTTCATGGTCTTAGAATACTAACTTTATGAATGTAGATGTCTTAGGGACCAAAAAGCTGAGAAGTCAAATATTAAAGAGACTTTACGAGATTCCCTGCCACATTTTCTTAACCTTCTCCTGTCTTTTTCACTCCTGTAGTTCTTTTTCCAGTGTAGACACAGAGAATGTAGATACGAGTCAAGGTTGGTTATAATGGAATAGCCCTAAGAGGCCTAACTAGGTTCTAGTTAATTTCAAATTGAGACTATCTTGGTTTGTTTATGTGTTGTGAGACATGGCTTAATGTGGCCTTGGAGTCGCAGAACAACTCAGATGTACACCTAATATCAGACTTGGTAGAATCTCTGGATTAATCCTACAGCTTCCACGTTTGCTTGAGATCTTCAATAGGGACTAAGTCAAAACCAAATCTGGAGGACAGGTGAAGTGCTGTTTGCCTTGCCAACATTTTTGTTTTCTTTATACCTGGGTGCACAGTTTAGAGAAGATTGGTATATTCTAGGAATCTGCATTAGACTTTTCTTCCTCCCTCCCTCCCTTCTTTCCACGTGGGATTTAACCCCAAATTACAAAATTTGAAATTATCTACTTGAACATGTTCATTTTATAAGTGAAGTGCAGATAAATAAAGGGACTTGCGTGAAGTCTCATAGTACATAGCTGGAACTAGAAGCTCAGGTCTTTTTTTTTTTTTTTAATATTTATTTATTTGGCTGCGCTGGGTCTTAGTTGCAGCATGTGGGAGCCGCGTGTGGGATCTTTGTTGCAGCATGCGGGATCTTTGTTTTTTTTAGTTGCGACATGCGGGATCTTTTTTAGTTGCAGCATGCGGGATCTTTAGTTGCGGCATGCGGGCTCTTAGTTGCGGCATGCATGAGGGATCTAGTTCCCTGACCAGGGATCAAACCCAGACCCCCTGCATTGGGAGCCCAGAGTCTTAACCACTGGACCACCAGGGAAGTCCCGAAGCTCCAGTCTTCTTACTTCCAGTTTAAGATTCCTTTCATTCTGTTACAGCTGGATTGACAATAGACAGCGTCTTAGTTTTTCTTGGGCAGAAAACAGTTTGTAACTATGATTTCTGTGTTGATATGAAAATTTTTTAAAATATCAGTTTGGGGGCTTCCCTGGTGGCGCAGTGGTTAAGAATCAGCCTGCCAATGCAGGGGTCACGGGTTCACACCCTAGTCTGGGAAGATCCCACATGCCGTGGAGCAACTAAGCCTGTGCGCCACAACTACTGAGCCTGCACTCTAGAGCCCGTGAGCCACAACTACTGAGCCCGTGCGCCTAGAGCCCGTGTTCTGCAACAAGAGAAGCCACCGCAATAAGAAGCCCGTACACCGCAACAAAGAGTAGCCCCTGCTCGCTGCAACTAGAGAAAGCCCGTGCACAGCAACAAAGACCCAACGCAGCCAAAAATAAAATAAATAAAATAAATAAATTTATAAAAAGAAAAAAAAGTCAATTTGACATATACCTATATGACAGTATATGCAAAGAAAGGCTATAATGCAGTAATGTTAAGGAATATATTTTGAGTAATTAAATGTGGTATTATTTACAGCCTGTTTATACTATAGACACTTTATATGCATTGCAAGTGAGAAATATGTAGGGATTGAATTTTTAATCAGTAATTAGGACTAACTCATAGTTCTCCCAGAGGCCTGGGTAATAACTTCTCTCTTCTTTCCTTCTAAATATCAGAATCCCAGTAAGGAATGTGAGCCTTATCGAAGAAATGAAGACAAACCAATTGCTCCTTGTGGAGCTATTGCCAACAGCATGTTTAATGGTATGAGACAGAGATAAACAAAGATTATATACATATATATTATACTGTAATTAGGAATATTTGTATAATCTTTCAGAAACATGAATGAAATTGAGAAATTCAACAGCTTTAAGATAAATATGTGGATTAGTTATTTAGTGGGGTATTATAATGCTTTATGACTTTCTTTTATGAATTCTTATATTTTAAGAATGAATTTCTGTCTCTGGGAAGAAAGAAGCAGGGACATTCTGCTAACTTACTATTTCATACATGACAAAATAAATGCCAGGCTACCTTTACCAACAACTTTGAATATTTATACCATTAAAAAGGGGCTACAGTTGATCATTTAGAACAGCACTGTCTGATATGAATGTAATGTGAACCATAAATGTGAGACGTGTATAATTTTAAGCTTTCTGGTAGTCACGTTAAAAACAATAAAAAAGGAACAAGTGAAATTAATTTTAATTATATTTTATAAACTCAGTATGCCCCACATATTATCATTTCAGCATGTAAGTGATATTCAGTATATAAAAGTTATTAGTGAGATATTTTATATACTAATTTTTATACTAAATCTTTGATGTCTGATGTATATTATATCCTTACAAAACATAGTCATTTGGACCAGCCGTAATTTCAGGGGCTCTGTAGCCATATAGCTAGTGATTACCAGTTTGGACAGTGCAGAGAGAGAAATTGATAAGCCAGGAGCTATTTAGCAATGCTTTTTTTTTTTTTTTTTTTAAAGAATGGAAAGAGAGGCAGATTTACCTTGCAAATTGTTTTATTTGGGTTAATATTAAAACATTTGACCATATCACATATCAGCTAGCCATGTAGGAAAATGACCTGGAACTATGCAGGGAAGGCAAGTTCATCTAGGATTATAAAGTTACCGTAGTTAATTCACATGTAAATAATCAAGAGCAAATGCTCATCATGTGCCTACTTTGTTACAACCACTTTGGGAGCAAGTACCAGATCCTCATTTCTCATGGAATAAAGCCAGTACTGTGGATTTTCAGTAGATGTTTAGCAGTATCTTCCTTTTCTTGTGTTTAGATACACTAGATTTGTTTCTGGTTGGCAATGAATCTGATCCTACGCCTATTCCTTTGAAAAAGAAAGGTATTGCTTGGTGGACAGATAAAAATGTGAAATTCAGAAACCCCCCTGGAGCAGACATTCCCCTAGAAGAACGATTCAAAGGTAAAATATTACTAATATCCCTTAAAACATAAGCTAGGCGTTTTAATGAAGTACCTAAAATTTTCTGTCTTTAGAATCTTAAAAAAGTATGCTTTTTATTATTTTATTTTATTTTATTTTATGCTTTTTAAAAGACAACTTTTCTTAACTTGATGTCAAGTTAGGTAAAATATGTAGTATCTTCTAATGTATTGAAATTCTAAAAGAAACGTAGTATACTTTTAATCTTGAATTTCTCTGGTATTTCCTTGTAAGTGTTTCAGCTCAGCCATAATCTTTTAAAATTGTGACAAAGTTTATTTTAAACAAGTATTTATTTATTTATTTATTTATTTAAATTATTAATAATTATAAGTCCAAATTTCTTTTTGTTTCTATGCCTCCTTGATTTCACAATGTAATGTTTCTCACCATTATATCTTTGTATTAAGTCATTTGCTTTTTGGAATATACTCAATAGCCTACTTTTAGTATTCTCTTAATTGAGGTATCAGTCAAATCTTTGTAATTATTTGTTAAGTTTTTATGTGAGGAATTGGTTTCTTTTTTGACTTTAAGACTTCCTTAGAATTGAATATAATTCTACTTTTGAACATAAGGAAACTATTCATATTGTGTATCTTTGTTTTATTAGAGTGTGAATTTTCAGTGAAACTCTCAATAGAATTGAATGTCTTGTCTCCCCACCCCACACCGATCTCTCCTTTTTAAGGCACAACAAAGCCAGTAAACTGGGTTAAACCAGTATACATGCTGGATCCTGACGAAGATAATAGTGGGTTCATAAATGAGGATTTTATTGTTTGGATGCGTACTGCAGCATTACCTACTTTTCGTAAGTTGTATCGTCTTATAGAGAGGAAAAATGATTTACATCCAACATTACCAGCTGGACGATACTATTTGAATATCACATACAGTATCCTTTTTTGGCCATGTGCACAGATTCAAATAATTTGAAAGGAGTGTAATCCAACCTTGTCTCAGTTATGTGGCATGCTACTTTGTGTTTTAGTTTTGCTCTCTGCATTTTTGAGTATGTGTGTATGTATGAGAAAGTCTCTTGTTTCTCCCAGAAATGCCTTTAATTTTTAAATACTTTGTACTAGAGTTCAAGCATCTTATTTGGTAAAATTATTTAAAATGTAGGTGCTAGATTTATTAGTAAGTTAGATATTTTTACAAGAGAGATTGTAATTCAGCTTAATGCAAAGGCTAGTACTCACTTGGTAAATCTAAGTGTTGGTGGTACTGGGCTGTTTTAATCTATATTTTTTTAGATAATAAAAATCAGCAAATTTGTTAGTTCATATCAACATAATTATTTATAATTATTGCTCTGTTTACAGTATCAAAACATTTTTATCATTAGCTGTATTCCACCTTAATAATTTAGGCATACTTTTCAGTGCTGATAAATATCATTAATTTCATCCTGACTATATGTCAACGTTATACTAAGTACTTTCCATGTATTATTTTATTTATTTCAAGCATTGTGAGGCAGGTATCATCTCCATGTTATAGACAAGAATATAGGAACATAGAGCATTTAAGTAACTTAACTGAGATTACACAGGTGATAGAAGAATCAGGGTTCATAATCAAGCTGTTGACTTTACCATCAACCATCACTGTAGGCTGCATCCCTAGCTGGTTCATTCAGGTAGTCAGACCAGTTTGTATTGGCCTGGATGCAAAGTCTTTCCTAAGCCAGAAATATTGGGCACTAACGTTTATTCTCAACAAAGTCCTTACATCTTTTAATTTCTAGCCCATTGCTTGTATATATCATGAATGAAAAATTTTCAAATATTAGCATGTGTGCTGATGATCTTACATTTTTGATTTTTCATAACCCAAATTAGCTATAAGTATATAGTTTTAGCTTTATAATGGATTAATAAACGGTTAATAGACCTAATTTCAAAATAAAGATCTATTTGTAGCCTTAGTCTTTTGATTTTGCACCTCAGTAGACAACTGAACATGACCTGATAGTGACAGACTGAAAGTGACCAAGTGTTTGAAACTAGACCTACATAGCAGAAATTTTAGACAGACAGACCCAGTTTAGGTGCTGGTAGAAAGAACATTATCTTGAGGCTATGGCCAAAGTAGAGGGCAACCTGTAGCCTACAGCACAATAAAGGGAAGTCTTTGGAGCACTTAGGAATTCTTAGTTGATAGATAATTTGCACCAAGAGAACTTTTAGGAGGAATGCAGACTATTTTGAAAATCGATAAGACAGGAATTTGACCTGCAGAACATTAAGGGTTAATTATCAAAATCGGGTATAAGGTGGGAACTAGGTATTAGAATCAAGGCAGAAGCCCACTTTTTAGGGTTGCGATATAGAGAGACCAGCATGGGTGATTTGATACCACATCCCATAGAGTGTTGGGTTAGTTAGAGCTCTTACAATCATTCCTGGCTCAGGTTGGGATTGATTTAAGAACTCGTAGAACCAAGCCTGCCATTGGAGTCACAGCCGGGCTGGGAGTCACAACTGGGCTGGGGAGTCATCTGCTGGGCCGGGGAGCTACGGAAGCTGGAGAAACAGATGGGAACTAACACTTGATTCAAAAGATGCTTTTGAAAAGATTGTAAACCTTTTGCATAGGGACTTGGTTCTGTCTTCTTCTCTTCCCTAACTCTTGCCAAAATCCTAGAACTGGTCCATGTAGGCAGCTCATCCAACATGTTGGTGTCCCATTTCTCAAATTTGTTTAAGGATCCACCCTTCAATTCCACTCTGTTTTAGTCATCAATCCTGTGTCACACCGTGAGTTTCACCACTGCTCCAAATCAGCAATGTAAAACTTCATTGTCATGCTTTTCGACCTTGTGCTGCGTCCTCCCGTACTCTCATAGCTACACTCTTTGAGCTCATAGAGACCCCTCATCTCTTCCTTCTTCCTGTTTCTCCTGCTCTGTCAAGCTCTTTTTCCTCTATGGGTTTCATTGCTATTTATCTGAAATATATTTTCACATTACAGACCTTTTACCCCTCCTGTGTAATGAGAACAGAAATATCTAAGAAATGAGAAATTATATAACCCTTAACTTTAGTTGTTTTTGCTTGTAAACTGTATTGGCTTTTATTTTTTTATTTTTCCTATTTATTTTCTTATTAGTCATCCATTTTATACACATCAGTGTATACATGTCAATCCCAGTCTCCCAATACATCACACCACCCCCAACCCCCCCGCCCCACTTTCCCCCCTTGGTGTCCATACATTTGTTCTCTGCATCTGTGTCTCTATTTCTGCTCTGCAAACTGGTTCATCTGTACCATTTTCTAGGTTCCACATATATGCGTTAATATATGATATTTGTTTTTCTCTTTCTGACTTACTTCACTCTGTATGATAGTCTCTGGATCCATCCACGTCACTACAAATGACCCAATTTCATTCCTTTTCATGGCTGAGTAATATTCCATTATATATATGTACCACATCTTCTTTATCCATTCATCTGTTGATGGGCATTTAGGTTGCTTCCATGACCTGGCTATTGTAAATAGTGCTGCCGTGAACATTGGGGTGCATGTGTCTTTTTGAATTCTGGTTTTCTCAGGGTATATGCCCAGTACTGGGATTGCTGGGTCATATGGTAATTCTATTTTTTGTTCTTTAAGGAACCTCCATACTGTTCTCCATAGTGGCTATATCAATTTGTATTCCCACCAACAGTGCAAGAGGGTTCCCTTTTCTCCACATCCTCTCCAGCATTTGTTCTTTGTAGATTTTCTGATGATGCCCATTCTAACTGGTGTGAGGTGATACCTCATTGTAGTTTTGATTTGCATTTCTCTAATAATTAATGATGTTGAGCAGCTTTTCATGTGCTTCTTGGCCATCTGTATGTCTTCTTTGGAGAAATGTCTATTTAGGTCTTCTGCCCATTTTTGGATTGGGTTGTTTGTTTTTTTAATATTGAGCTGCATGAGCTGTTTATATATTTTGGAGATTAATCCTTTGTCCGATGATTCATTTGCAAATATTTTCTCCCATTCTGAGGGTTGTCTTTTTGTCTTGTTTATGGTTTCCTTCGCTGTGCAAAAGCTTTTAAGTTTCATTAGGTCCCATTTGTTTATTTTTGTTTTTATTTCCATTACTCTAGGAGGTGGGTCAAAAAAGATCTTGCTGTGATTTATGTCAAAGAGTGTTCTTCCTGTGTTTTCCTCTAAGAGTTTTATAGTGCCCGGTCTTACATTTAGGTCTCTAATCCATTTTGAGTTTATTTTTGTGTATGGTGTTAGGGAGTGTTCTAATTTCATTCTTTTACATGTAGCTGTCCAGTTTTCCCAGCACCACTTATTGAAGAGACTTTCCTTTCTCCATTGTATATCCTTGCCTCCTTTGTCATAGATTAGTTGACCATAGGTGTGTGGGTTTATCTCTGGGCTTTCTGTCGTGTTCCATTGATCTATATTTCTGTTTTTGTGCCAGTACATATTGTCTTGATGACTGTACCTTTGTAGTATAGTCTGAAGTCAGGGAGTCTGATTCCTCCAGCTCTGTTTTTTTCCCTCAAGACTGCTTTGGCTATTCGGGGTCTTTTGTGTCTCCATTACAAATTTTAAGATTTTTTCTTCTAATTCTGTAAAAAATGCCATTGGTAATTTGATAGGGATTGCATTGAATCTGTAGATTGCTTTGGGTAGTATAGTCATTTTCACAGTATTGATTCTTCCAATCCAAGAACATGATATATCTCTCCATCTGTTGGTATCATCTTTAATTTCTTTCATCAGTGTCTTACAGTTTTCTGCATACAGGTCTTTTGTCTCCCTAGGTAGGTTTATTCCTAGGTATTTTATTCCTTTTGTTGCAATGGTAAATGGGAGTGTTTCCTTAATTTCTCTTTCAGATTTTTCATCATTAGTGTAAAGGGATGCAAGAGATTTCTGTGCATTAATTTTGTATCCTGCTACTTTACCAAATTCATTGATTAGCTCTAGTAGTTTTCTGGTGGCATCTTTAGGATTCTCTATGTATAGTATCATATCATCTGCAAACAGTGACAGTTTTACTTCTTCTTTTCCAATTTGTATTCCTTTTATTTCTTTTTCTTCCCTAATGCCGTGGCTAGGACTTCCAAAACTACGTTAAATGACAGTGGTGAGAGGGGACATCTTTGTCTTCTTCCTGATCTTAGAGGAAATGCTTTCAGTTTTTCATCATTGAGAATGATGTTTGCTGTGGGTTTGTCATATATGGCCCTTATTATGTTGAGGTAGGTTCCCTCTATGCCCACTTTCTGGAGAGTTTTTATCATAAATGGGTGTTGAATTTTGTCAAAAGCTTTTCCTGCATCTATTGAGATGATCATATGGTTTTTATTCTTCAGTTTGTTAATATGGTGTATCACATTGATTGATTTGCGTATATTGCAGAATCCTTGCATCCCTGTGATAAATCCCACTTGATCAAGGGGTATGATCCTTTTAACGTGTTGTTGGATTCTGTTTGCTAGTATTTTGTTGAGGATTTTTGCATCTATATTCATCAGTTATATTGGTCTGTAATTTTCTTTTTTTGTAGTATTTTTGTCTGGTTTTGGTATCAGGGTGCTGGTGGCCTTATAGAATGAGTTTGGGAGTTTTCCTTCCTCTGCAATTTTTTGGAAGAGTTTGAGAAGGATGAGTATTAGCTCTTCTCTAAATGTTTAATAGAATTCACCTGTGAAGCCATCTGGTCCTGGACTTTTGTTTGTTGGAAGATTTTTAATCACAGTTTCAATTTCATTACTTGTGATTGGTCTGTTCATATTTTCTGTTTCTTCCTGGTTCAGTCTTGGAAGGTTATACCTTTCTAAGAATTTGTCCATTTCTTCCAGGTTGTCCATTTTATTGGCATAGAGTTGCTTACAGTAGTCTCTTAGGATGCTTTGTATTTCTGCAGTGTCTGTTGTAACTTCTCCTTTTTCGTTTCTAATTTTATTCATTTGAGTCCTCTCCCTCTTTTTCTTGACGAGTCTGGCTAATGGCTTATCAATTTTGTTTATCTTCTCAAAGAAGCAGCTTTTAGTTTTATTGATCTTTGCTATTGTTTTCTTTGTTTCTATTTCATTTATTTCTGCTCTGATCTTTATGATTTCTTTCCTTCTGCTAACTTTGGGTTTTGTTTGTTCCTCTTTCTCTAGTTCCTTTAGGTGTAAGGTTAGATTGTTTATTTGAGATTTTTCTTGTTTCTTGAGGTAGGCTTGTATAGCAATAAACTTCCCTCTTAGAACTGCTTTCGCTGCATCCCAGGGGTTTTGGATAGTCGTGTTTTCATTGTCATTTGTCTCTAGGTATTTTTTGATTTCCTCTTTGATTTCTTCAGTGATCTCTTGGTTATTTAGTAACGTATTGTTTATAGCCTCCATGTGTTTGTGTATTTTACGTTTTTTTCCCTGTAATTGATTTCTAATCTCATAGCATTGTGGTCAGAAAAGATGCTTGATATGATTTCAATTTTCTTAAATTTACTGAGGCTTGATTTGTGACCCAAGATGTGATATACCCTGGAGAATGTTCCGTGTACACTTGAGAAGAACGTGTAATCTGCTGTTTTTGGATGGAATGTCCTATAAATATCAATTAAATCTATCTGGTGTATTGTGTCATTTAAAGCTTGTGTTTCCTTATTAATTTTCATTTTGGATGATCTGTCCATTGGTGTAAGTGAGGTGTTAAAGTCCCCCACTATTATTGTGTTACTGTCGATTTCCTCTTTTAGAGCTGTTAGCAGTTGCCTTATGTATTGAGGTGCTCCTATGTTGGGTGCATATATATTTATAATTGTTATATCTTCTACTTGGATTGAACCCTTGATCATTACATAGTGTCCTTCCTTGCCTCTTGTAACATCCTTTATTTTAAAGTCTATTTTATCTGATATGAGTATTGCTACTCCAGCTTTCCTTTGATTTCCATTTGCATGGAATATCTTTTTCCATCCCCTCACCTTCAGTCTGTATGTGTCCCTAGGTCTGAATTGGGTCTCTTGTAGACAGCATATATATGGGTCTTCTTTTTGTATCCATTCAGCGAGCCTGTGTTTTTTGGTTGGAGCATTTACTCCATTTACGTTTAAGGTAATTATTGATATGTATGTTCCTATTACCATTTTCTTAATTGTTTTGGGTTTGTTTCTGTAGGTCCTTTTCTTCTCTTGTGTTTCCCACTTAGAGAAGTTCCTTTAGCATTTGTTGTAGAGCTAGTTTGGTGCTGCTGAATTCTCTTAGCTTTTGCTTGTCTGTAAAGCTTTTGATTTGTCCATCGAATCTGAATGAGATCCTTGCCGGGTAGAGTAATGTTGGTTGTAGGTTCTTCCCTTTCATCACTTTAAGTATATCATGCCACTCCCTTCTGGCTTGTAGAGTTTCTGCTGAGAAATCAGCTGTTAACCTTATGGGAGTTCCCTTGTATGTTATTTGTTGTTTTTCCCTTGCTGCTTTCAATAATTTTTCTTTGTCTTTAATTTTTGCCAATTTGATTATTATGTGTCTCGGCGTGTTTCGCCTTGGGTTTATCCTGTATGGGACTCTCTGCGCTTCCTGGACTTGGGTGGCCATTTCCTTTCCCATGTTAGGGAAGTTTTCGACTATAATCCTTCACATATTTTTTTCAGGTCCTTTCTCTCTCTCTTCTCCTTCTGGGACCCCTGTAATGCGAATGTTGTTGCATTTAATGTTGTCCCAGAGGTCTCTTAGGCTGTCTTCATTTCTTTTAATTCTTTTTTCTTTATTGTGTTCCGCCGCAGTGAATTCCACCATTCTGTCTTCCAGGTCACTTATCCGTTCTTCTGCCTCAGTTATTCTGCTATTGATTCCTTCTAGTGTATTTTTCATTTCAGTTATTGTTTTGTTCATCTCTATTTGTTCTTTAATTCTTCTAGATCTTTGTTAAACATTTCTTGCATCTTCTCAATCTTTGCCTCCATTCTTTTTCCAACGTCCTAGATCAACTTCACTATCATTATTCTGAATTCTTTTTTTGGAAGATTGCCTATCTCCATTTCATTTAGTTGTTTTTCTGGGGTTTTATCTTGTTCCTTCATCTGGTACATAGCCCTCTGCCTTTTCATCTTGTCTCTATATTGGCTTTTACTACTAACATTTAATTTGTGAAATCATTCCTTTCGGATAATAATTATATAATTATTTTGTGATTCAGAACATATGAGTAAGGTGCCTGTGTGTTGTAGAATTATACCAATGAATTACAAGCAATTAAATGCCAACTTTTTAAGTTGTATTTTAAAAATCAAGTAACTAGACATGGAAAAGTCTTCCTATACACTCTTCAGATTACCCTGTACATTCATTTGATGGACGAAAACGGATGATCTTGAGCACTATTTCATGGATGGGAGGAAAAAATCCATTTTTGGGGATTGCTTACATCGCTATTGGATCCATCTCCTTCCTTCTGGGAGTTGTACTGCTAGTAATTAATCATAAATATAGAAACAGTAGTAATACTGCTGACATTACCATTTAATTTTATATTTTGAAAACAAATTTACTGCATGTGCATCAAGGCCAGTCCTATTCAACCTAGCTTTCAAATGCTGATGTCTGGTTAGTATGTCATTTTTGAAGTTGGCACATAACTTTTTTTTTTAAAGCTGTCTTTGTCCTTTGCTTCTTCCTTATGGATGACTTATGAAAATATATGACGGGTATAAAACAAATTAGCTATATTGATCATATCAACACTGTAACTGCTGAAATGGCATTCTGATGTTTCCTTTTCGTTGGGACAGGCTGTACGATGCGTGGAGCCTCCTTCATGTGAAATGCGTCTGCTGCTTAAATGTTTATGCTGTGTTGATAATATTATATTGACATATGATACTGTATATGTGTGCCTATTGTGTGAAGAAAGGGATTACAAGATGTGTGAGTACAATGACTTGCTAACCCTTCAGGATTCATAGTTACAAAAAGATGAAGAAAGACCAAATCTAAATAAAACACTTCATCCTTTTCACAGGTCGTGTGTAAAGGCTTAAAGTACCATCTTTGTTGAGGTGGTTCATGCATTCAGTTTATCCAGTACAGTTCTTTGTCAAGCTTAGATTTGATTTCAAAGGACATATTTACCTGTCTAGAATAGGAATTAATGCTCATGGTAGGTCTCAGGTAGGAAAGTTTAAAATTCCTCTTTCCATTTGGTTAAGATTGCAGTCAGGAAACCCATCTCACTTGATGTTTTTACATGTGACCATTTCCCTTGAAGCTCACACTTCATAAGGGATGAAAGAATATAGGTGAGATGGGAAAGCTTCTTGGCCGACCTTTATCTTCTGCCTCAACTGTCAACCAGATGTAGATGTTCAAAGGAGACTGTTTTCATTCTTGTGGTATTTAACATTAAGAAATTTGCTTCAGCATTGGAAATACCTCAAGCTGTTTTTATTTTGCAGGTAAGTGTTTTGACTTAAGTACTAATATTATCTTGCAGAAAATTTGGAAAACAGTAACCTTCATTTCCTCTCTATTTCATTCAATTTTTACATATAGGTCAAGGATGACTATGTATGCACCTTCTCTTTAGTTAAGCCACCGATTGTTTTGGTTGGTTTTTCTAAGATGTACTTTAAAAAGAAGTTCTTTAAATTTCCTTATTAAATTCTGGAGATTTTGGAGTATGTACATGATAAATGATAATATATGTGCTTGAAGTTATTTTATTTTCTGTTAACTGGAATTATTTTTAATATTCCTTATTGAATAAATGCTGTAATTTGTTTGCTATGGAACTTATTCTTGAATGTAAACTTATTTTTTCACATGCATGAAATGTATGTCTTAATCAGAGGTGGCTTAATTGCATTGAAATGGCTATTTTTTTTTTTTAACTAAAATAACTCATATGTTTGTATAGAAGAATGCCTGTTTGAATTCAGAGTTTGTAATGGTTTCCTTTGTTTATATTTTAAATCAAAAGGTCTGGGTAATGTATCGATTTTGATTAATATATGTTTTTTTTTTAAAAAACAAAAAATAATGTAATGGTTAATAGTAGAAATGTGCCACACTTCTTAAGTTTTGTATAATATGAAATTCAGTTAAAAGAACTTGTAGTTCATAATGACTTTCAACACATAGAATATTACTTGCATGAAGTACTTAATGTATAATTGTCCTGAAATTTCTGAGTGCATAGGGTATTCTTTGTGTAAAACTATTCTTTGTTTTATCAGTCCTTCAGAATATGGTTATTTATTCTGATAATTGACCCTCTTGCACATGGCAGTTTAGTTTCTGGGGTATATCACTGGGGGAGAGGGCTTCTCCCAGTCTTTGCAGATTGAATTTTTGCTGGTTAAGAAGGACTGCCATCCTGCGTCTCTTTTTCTAACTGGGGGACCAGAGGTGCTGCTACAGAAAAGTTGAAGAGCTCTTCCAACACTTTCTCATCTGTGGTGAAGACGGAATCTTAAAATATATTTGGAGTTTTATCTATTTTACAAGTACATTGATGGCCTAAGTTCTCCCTTGTCTCCTGCCATTTGAGCTGTAAGCGACTCCTGTTGCTGAATATGAAGAATGTGGAACATTCATATGGCCTCTGTGACTGGCAGAAGGAAAACATTTCTTTCTTATGGGCTTTATGCTGATCTTTTGGAAACACTGATGTCATACTCAACTTTCAAAGAATCATATTGCATTTTAAGACAACTAGGTTAAGTAGAAGGCGTTGAAGAATGCACTAACTTGCAGGAAATATTTTGATATATGAAGTTCCCAACTGAAGGAAGTATTTAATAAGTAAAAGCTAAGAAATTTCTTTGAAATCAGAAAGCAGTTTAAAAGTAAATTGGTAAAAATAACTGTACTACCTAATAGAAAATTATTCAACGAAGAGGAGAGTCAAGCGAATATTATTTGTTTCTTGGTTAGTAACAGTATTTGTAACCTTGATTATATTGAAAGATAACTTTCTGTTAGTATGTTCTGTATTAATAAAAATGAACAAAATTAATTTTGCTATGTTCAGGTGTCTTGCTAAAATAACAGTGCCCCAGTGTTGTTGCTAATGTTTAGCACTAAATTGTAGCCCAGGGTCAATGAGTCCAAATTTTAACATTTCCATGCCTAGATTTGATTGCCATATGTGGATATGTTAATCACTCTGATAGCATTAACTGCAGGATTTATACATGTTACTGAGAAACATCTGTTCTTACCAAGAAATGGTCAGATTATAACCTGTTATAAGCAGACAGGCTAAATTTGGTATTAGATCAAGGGAAATTTCTGGTAAATAGGAAATGAGTAACTGGTAGAGAGACAATGATGATGAAAATAATGAAGTGGGCAGGGACATAGGAAATGAAAAGCCGGACTAGGAAAGAGGAGCACTGAGTGGTAGGCTTAATGATTGCTGTTCATTCAGCCTGCTCGCCTCCTGTCTCTCTCTTTTTTTTTTTAACTTATTTATTTATTTATTTATGGCTGTGTTGGGTCTTCGTTTCTGTGCGAGGGCTTTCTCTAGTTGCGGCGAGCGGGGGCCACTCTTCATCGCGGTGCGCAGGCCTCTCACTATCGCGGCCTCTCCTGTTGCGGAGCACAGGCTCCAGGCGCGCAGGCTCAGTAGTTGTGGCTCACGGGCCCAGTCGCTCCGCGGCATGTGGGATCTTCCCAGACCAGGGATCGAACCCGTGTCCCCTGCATTGGCAGGCAGATTCTCAACCACTGCGCCACCAGGGAAGCCCATCGCCTGCTGTCTTTATGGAGACACTGCCTTAGAATTATTGTACGATCCTTTGTTGGTTAAGCTGCAAAGTTCTGTTCTTTGTGAACATGGTTAGTTTGAGGGGAGGGTGGAGGGAGTAAGGAAGTGCTGCTTCAAGAAGAATTTGGTGCATAAATGTTTGTTGTAGTATTTGGATAATCTAGTAAAATGTTTTAGAGCCCCTTTTTAGCCCACGCCCCATTCAATAAACATAAAAATCACATTTCCCCTAATGTCATTTGAAATTTCAAAATAAATATCATTTAAAAATAAATAAATATCATGTCTAAAATCAAATCAGACCATGGTGACCTTATTTTCTTTTACATATGTAAAATTTGTCAAAGTAACATGTGTACACAGTTAAAAATCTAAAGGCCTTATGATGAAAAACAGCAGTACCTGTCCCAACTTTCTAACTTCTAGAGACAATTACTTTGACTTCAAAAGTTGTTACTTTTGGTATTTATCTTAGTGTATCTAAATTATATGCCTGTTCTACTATTGCTTGATTTAACAGTTTTAGACATTATTGTCTTCTTGATAATACTACCTGATGATGTAGCTAACACACATACCTCCCCTTCTCCCATTATATAGTTATAATATTTAATAAACACATTAGCAATTGTTTAATTATGACTTTAAAAATACTGTATACTTTAGAGCAAAGCAGAGCACCAAGATTATACTTTGTACACTTTATTTTTCCTGGAATTAATAATCACCCCACTTTTAACATCAACGTAACTTTCTGGAAGCCTATCTTAAAGTTTTCCCAACTTTTCTATCAGGTCCACCATGTTCTTATCGCTAGTCTTTTGAAGGTTTTTTGTCCCCAGATACCTGATAACCTGAGTCCCTGTTTTTGCTAGAAAGGTCTATTCTGCATTTGTCCTTCTCTGCCCATCTGTACTGGTGGTTTTTTCAGACAGCTGCTCAGCCATTATCACATTCCCTCTTTTTGTCACCCTCCTGTGTTGGATCTGCTGTTTCCTAGTTCACTGTCTTGTTTACTGGAGCTATTTTCAGTTTTTCGCGTAGGTGACTTTCCTTGTATTTCTGGCTAGTCTCAGCAATCTATCATGTATAAATGGACCCCCAAAACTCATTGAAAGCTCTTTGTTCGTGGGCAGTGCTTGACAAGTGATGGCCTCAGTAGCACAGTGCTACTCAAAAATGCCACCGAGTGCGTTATTTGTTCCTGTTCATGATAAAATGCTTAGACAAGTAATAAATAGTTGGCAGGTCAGCAACTGTAGGTAGACTGAGTTTTGAGAAGCACTGCATTAGGGAATGACTGTCAGGGAGCCAGTCATTTGGCTGGAGGCCTTTTCTGTGGGACTGTTCAGTTTCTCTAGGGAAGAATTCTCTAGTCTTCTGCAAAAGGAAGGGGTTGAAAGAGGCTCTGTCTCTTACTGCTTTGAACTCTCTGCTTCTGCCTTGTCTTCCACCTCAGCTTCTGTTTTCCACTTCACATATTTCCGCTATACCTGTCCCTTCGCATATGCCTTCCACCTAGTTGTCTCCCATTACTTTTTCCAGATAAAAATGTTCTTGTCTTCTACCTGTGGGAGACAGTGACCAAGGTGAGAGATTGTATTTGGCCGAGAGGGGTAGGGCAGAGATTGTAGGGAGCTGACCATTCTGTTGTATATAATTTTCAACTACTCATTTTCAGGCCACTCTTTGCTATAAATTCTACTTTCAAGTCTGAGCTTCTCAGGGGTTTTAGAACCGATCAACATGCTTCTCACTGGTATCCATCCCCCTTGCAGTCCCTTTAGATTGTGGCTTCCTTGGTCCTGCTCAGCTACATCCCATCTGCTTTCTGTTTTCCAGAAATCTGTTGAAATTGATTTTCTGTTTCTGTCTCCTCTTTGGTCGCCATCCTTTTGGGCTGTCTTTTAAAAAATGTTTTTTAGACTGTCATACAGTAAACTTTACTTTTTGTACTTGTAGTGTACAGCTCTGCGAATTTTAACACACGCATAGGTTTGTGTAACCATTTTAGAATACAGAGCAGTACCAAAACCTCCCAACCTCCCTTTTACTGTACACCTTTATAGTCACCCTTCCCTCCACCCATAAGCCCAGGCAACCACTGATCTCTTTTCCATCCCCATAGTTTTGTCTTCTGGAATGTCATAAATGGAATCATGTCATATGTGACCTTTTGAAACTGGCTCCTTTTACTCAGCATAATGCCTTTGAGATTCATTTAAGGTGATGTATCTAAAAATACCTCATACGAACAAACATATGGACACCAAGGGGGGAAAGTGGCAGGGTGGGGGTGGTGGGATGAATTGGGAGATTGGGATTGACATATATACACTAATACGTATAAAATAGATAACTAATAAGAAACTGCTGTATAAAAAAAAATAAAAGAAAATGAAAAAACCTCATACCCTTTCAATTCCTTTTCTTTCATTTTACCAGAGTGATAGGGAGGACAGACAAACTCTTGGGGCCAATCCGCTATCTTAAACCGGAACCACCTTGAAGTACCTTTTGGTGATCTTAGTACATTTTTAAAAACTATGTACTTTAAGTGACATTAATGGGAGCTTGTCTGTATGTCACAAGCTTTTCTATGCAGGGTGATCTGGAATAAGATTGAACTCACCCTACATCACTTTCACTGTCAAGACTTATATGCCACTTTGTTTCAAGGACAAGAAATGCAGAAAAAAATAGATGTACAATTATACATCAAATTGCAATTGAATCAGTGGTCTAAAATAATCCCTGGGGTATGTTGTCATTCCTTTTTCACGACAAAGCTTGTAAAAGAGCAGTTTATATTTTATTACTATCTTCAGCTTCAGCCAGGCTTTCATCCCACTATTGCACTGTAGTCTCTTCACTATCAATCTGCGTCTGAAAGATTCAGAATACGGTTTTTAGAATCAGGCTGACCTGGCTCTTAAATACATAAACTGTATCTTCAGATTATTTAATCTCCTAAATCATTTACTTTACCATTTCCTTGTCTGTAAAATGGGCATTTTAATACCCACTTGACAGATTTTGAGGAATAAGGGAAGTGATAGATGAAACGCATTTAGCACAAAGTATAGAAAAATGGCACTCAGTGAACGACTACCACTCCTTTCTGTCAAATCAACTGAACTCATCCCATCCTAGCCTGGTGTTTCTCTTATATTCCTTGATGTAGTGAATGGTAGGTATGACCAACCGTCTTACGAGTTAAGCCAGAAATCTGCTCTCCTCCCCAACTTCCCAATCCAATAAATCACTACATTCTGTTGATTTTTGAAGGCACTTCCTCATTGTTGGCTCTCTAACCCATCCCCTTATCTACATCCCTTTAGCTACATCTCTTTTGCTGTTGACTTACTTCAGGTTTTCTTTTTGCCTTGGATTACTATAAGTACCTTCTAATGGACTCTGTGTCCTGGTAACTCATATCCAATCCAGCGTTTCACTACTACAATGATATTGAAATAAAGTTCTGATCCTTGACCGTTTGCCATTTAAACCTTTAAATGGCCCTAAAACACCTTCAGGATAAAATTTAAATTCATCATTAAAAATCTGTCTTCTGGGCTTCCCTGGTGGCGCAGTGGTTGAGAATCTGCCTGCCAATGCAGGGGACACGGGTTCGAGCCCTGGTCTGGGAAGATCCCACATGGCACGGAGCAACTGGGCCCGTGAGCCACAATTACTGAGCCTGTGCGTCTGGAGCCTGTGCTCCGCAACAAGAGAGGCTGCAATGGTGAGAGGCCCGCGCACTGCGATGAAGAGTGGTCCCCACTTGCCGCAACTAGAGAAAGCCCTCGCACAGAAACGAAGACTCAACACAGTCATAAATAAATAAATAAATAAATAAAAGAACGTGAATTTCTAAAAAAAAAAAAAAAAAATCTGTCTTCCCCTGTTGCCCCACATCTCCCATTTGTCCTGCTGCCAAACCAAACTATTTGCATGCACTTCCCCAAGAGATCTGTTCACCATCTCTTCTTTGCCGCTGCATATGCTGTATCTTCTGCCTGGACACTTCCTCTGTTGACCCGTTTCTCCTTTCCAACATTTCCTCCCATGATAATAGCTAACATTTACCGAATTGTATCATTTCATCTTCACAGCCACTTGACGATGGATACTGGTATCTCCATTTTACAGGTAAATAGATGTAAATAATGAAATCTGCCTTCATTCATATTACTATTAAATGACAGATCCAGGATCTGTCTGACTTCCAGGTTCTTAACTATAATAATATTTTTTCCCCTTTTCACTCCCATCTAGGCCTCTGTTTTACAGTTCCTGCAGTAGATGATGCTTGATTCCAAACCTAAGGTATTAATCATGTTCTTGCCCTAAGTCTGGAATGCCTTTGAATCTTTACCCCATTTATTTTAATTCTACTGGACCTTGCTAAAATCCAGTCTTTTCAAAACTTTCCTTGAGTTTCTCATAGCAACCTTTGCTATACCAGTTACCAGTCATTTTTGTCTGTATCATAATCTACTATGATGTGTGTATTATCGTTGTAATTAAATTACTAAATTAAAGGTCAGGGATTTAAAGTTATCCCCTGAGCATATCACAAAGTGTTGCCGTCATAGCAGGGTAGCCAATAAATTATTGCTCAACGAGTAGTGAACTCATATTGCTGTTTTATGAAAGTATTTTTCATACATAAGGATTTTAGATCCAGGGATAAAGATCATTAGCCCAGTCCCCAACTTTAATAACGAAAAGACTGAGGCTTGCAATTAGATAAATCAATTAATAATAAAATAATGCAGCAGTTGAGACAACCAAAGTTCTCCTGATTCCTAACTATGTAATAATCAAAGAAAATATGAAATTATATTGAAATGCTATCTTTTGTCTAACTAGTAATTTTTATACATTACATTTCACATGAAGCTGTTCTACTACATTATTTTTGTTAAAACTGTGAGTGGATTAAGTATGGTTCCAGAATTAAAATATACACATCTCAGTCACACAAAACTCTATTCTGGCTTTCCTCTGCTTTTTATTTAGAGATGCTATAGGCAGGATCAAAGTAAGGGTTTATCATCCTGTTTGTTTTTTAAAGGAAACAAAAGATTGAGTTAACTGTGTGATTTGGTAACTTTGCATCATTAATTGTGAAATTTTTTCCCTTAGTACTTTCACATCTGATGTCCATAAAGCTATCTTACAGCAAGAGTCAAGTAAACCCTTACCGACCTCAGAATTTCCACATATCTAAATAGCATACTGCCAGTTCTCTTATGATGTTCCAGAGGCCTCTGAAGGGAATAGTTTTCAACGAAAGAGTCATTTCTAAGAATTTTCTAATATTACAAAAGAACCTCAAACTGATGTTTTGGAAAGGAACCTATTTTGAAAATAAGTATTCTGCTTCAGAGGATGAACTTACAAATCAGGTAACAAATTTAAAGTGTGCCTGGGAAGATTAAATAAGGCTTGATAGGCACCAAGCAAATTTCAGCCATATTTTTCTGTCATGAAAGTCACAATTGACAGAGCAAGGGCATGATGAGTGAGGAACCCTGGGACTGAAAAATGTTTGAAAGGAGTACAAGTATTAAGAAAGACTTTGTGAATTTTTAGACTCAGTAAAATGAGTTCACTCTTTTTTGCAGCATACTATTCACTTAACCGATATTTACTGAGCATTTTCTTTGTGCCAGTTACTACTCTAGGCGCTGCGGATACAGCATTGAACAAAAAGTTTTAAGCAGAGTCATTATCTAACTTAAGTCCTTAAAAAGATCATTGCTGTGATGATCTATCATTGAAGTTAGACTGAATGGAAGAGTAGAAGCAGGGAAACCAGCTTAAAAGGCTTTTGCAGTAATGCAAGCAAGAGATGATGGCTTGGCCTGGATTAGCCGTGGAGACATGAGAAGTGGTCAGTTTCAGATTATATTTTGAAGGTGCAGCCAACAGGATTCTCTTATGGATTAGTTACAGGGTATGATAGAAAACAGCCAAAGTTTGGGGCTTGAAATAAAGAAAAGCACAGAGAAAGCTTGGAAATAAGGAGTGGAAAGTAGAATTCAGTTTTGGTCGTGAAGTTTGAGATGCCCAATAGACAACTAAGTGGGGATGTTTGGAGTGAAAGGGCAAAGTCAGACTGGAGAGTTGTCCGCACACAAATGGTGTTTCATGGCATTGGATGAAGTCTCAAAAGGGATGAATGTAGAAAAGAAGTGGGACTCTGAAATTTAGAAACTGAGAGGATGAGGATCCAAGAAAGGAAACTAATAGTAGCAGCTTCTGAAATAGAACCACGGAAAGAGTAGTGTGTGGAACCCTCATTAAGACCACGTTTCAAACTCTACACGTTATATTGTATTGCATATGTGGTTTGTTTCCAAATTAAAAATTGAAAAGATATTGTGAGGGGATGATCAACTGTGTTAAATGTTGCTGATAGACGGAAAAGAGGAGAATCGATATTGACAGTTTAAAGGAGGAGTGGAAGGGAAGACAAATATAAAGAAATCTGTGTTTTACGTTGGAGAAGAGAAATGGTATGGTAACTGAACTCAAAAGAGGTTTGTTTAATTTGGGTATGTGTTTATATGCCCATGGAATGATCCAGTAAAGAGGGGATAATTGTAATGACATGAATATAAGGATCTGCATCTACTTTAGAATCTATTTTATGTGCCTCTTTGGTTCTTTTTGGACAGAGCCATAAGTGTCCTAGAGCTTTCACCCACTATATATCATTAATTCATCTGCTGGTTAGCACATTACCCCCTTTAAGCAGTCCTGGGGGAATGGTAAGAAATTCACATAATCTTTGTTCTTGAGAAGTTTACAGTCCAGTTGGCTAAATGGAGAAAAGATAAGAGCATATACAACCATATAATTTGAACCATACAATTTCAAATTATAGACAATTCACTATTAAAAAATAGCCATGCCCCAGCTGTTGGCACCTGGTAATTATCCTCAAGCATTTGATTACAGTGCATAATACAGAGTGGAGAATAAACCGGGTCCTTTCAGTCCTAATCTAGGGAAGAGATGAATTGGGTATTTGTAAGTTGTAAATATATAAATTTATAAATAATTGGGTACTAAAATCGGTGAGGAAAAAAACTTGAACTGGGAACAAGTAACTTGGTGGGTCTAAGCCTAAAGATTAGAAGGAATAATAATTTCAATGTTACTAATTTTATCTACATATTTCACCTATGCTGAACCCATGAGCTGTCTATTTGAAATGACAATGGAATAATTATGAGTTTGTAAAAAGGTGGACAGATATTTACTGTAGTATAGGGTGGATACTTTTGTATTTACACCCGCTTGAGGGTGGGCACTTGTAACAGACACTTGTAACGTGGCATTATTTAAGCACAATTGGTATCTGTACAATAATTGCTGTGCCTGGCAACTCCAGCCACGGAAAGTGCCCTGCTAGCCTGAGACAGCAAGACTCAGGAGTCCAGATTTGCCCTCCCATTTCTGGTCCCCCAATTAAAATTCCCCCCTCTTTTCCGCGTTCTCCCAGACTCCGAGAAACGAGTGAACAGCTTCCACACTTTGGCGACACTGTGGGAGAGCTTCCTGCACGGGGAGTTCTGCAGCAGCCAAAGGTGCAGCAAGATAAAAACTAGTATCCCGACGCAGCTCTACACCGCACGCTCTCAGCACACGGAACAGTACGTCCTCACAACAGTGGAAAAAGCTGATTGTATCCGTGTAAGACAAGTTATACTTTTTGTTTTGTATTTCATCCAGCTTCACAGTTTATAGAGTCCGGCCAAACCAGCGTTCTAAACAGTGGCTCAAAGGTTGCTCAGAGTTTTACGTCTTCTCGTTCAAAATACACACACTAATTTTCTTCGATAGCCTGGTCTCACATTAGTTTTGTCTAAGCTAGTTAAACGAGTACGTAATGCCTCGCTCCCTGCCTCTCAGGTCTCAAAAGTCGTTCGTTTCTACCCAGCCTCCGCCCCCGGGGTAACCTGCGGCTCAAGAGCAAGGTCGAGGCGCAGAGACAGCCCGCCGGCTAGAGCGGCCACAGCCGCCCGGCCGCTCTCTCTTTTCTTCCGCTCTCTATGATTAGGAGCAAGTCCCGCCTCCGCCCGGAACTATTTAGATTCCAGGCGCTTGCGCAAAGCCAGAAGGTAGTTCCGGTTCCGGCGTGTGGATCTTCGTTCCTGGTGTTCAGTTCTCGCAGTTGGTGGGCAGTAACGGAGCCAAGATGCTGCGGAGTGTGCTGGTGAGGAGCTTCTCGGCTGGCATTCGGGATGTGGGGCGGGAGGGTTGGGAGCGGAGGCTAGAGGGTCGCGACAGGAAAGCCTCTCCTGGGAGGGAAGGAGAGAGGGAGAGGGCGGCTTCGCAGGTCACCTTGGTCCGTGTCCTTTTCGCTTGACCTTCCTTCCCTTCCATGGATCCCACTTGCCCGCAAGCTGTGCTGGGTAGTTGTAAGGAGTGGAGAAGCTGGGGAGGTGACCAGAGGATTGTGCGTTAGACAAGCCTTGGGTTCCTAGTCGCCACCCCTAATCTTGTGGGTGCGGGTGGGAAGTTTCTGATACCCGGAAGCGTCAGCAGAGGATGTTCCTCTGATACCGAGAGGTTTGAGTTTCAGTGACTCTGGGCTTTGTGAGCATCAGAAGGCAGTTTAAAAAGCAAGCCATTCCGTTTTGGCTGGCACTTTAGGAGCATTCATGGCCGAAGGGTCGTGTTGCTTCCATCAGGCGGTTCTGCAGTGTCCTTCACCCCTCCACCGACTTTGAGCATGTGAAATATTTTCCCCAAATTTTGAAAAAGAGAAGGAAAATGTAACGGTGATCGTTTTCTTCGGTAGTTATCCAATAAAGCTTTACTTATCTTCTCAATATATTATTTATTTTAGAAAGTGGAGTGCATATTTGTAATTTAATTCAACTGGATATGTAATGCAAGTCTCTTGTAAAAGATTTATGCCCTGTTAATTCTTTGGGAAAAGTGTAATGAGGGAAGCATTTTAATTAAGTAGGAATCATGCCAGTTTATTTTGATATCAAGTAATAGATTTTTAATAATATGGTAGAGTATTTAAATAAAAAAGTTCGAACCTCGTGTATTTTGTAACCATTCTTTATTTCTGTAATATCTGTATATCAGTATGTTTTCCTCATATAATGCTACTGGTTCAATTCAGGTTAAGATCATGATTTTTTTTCCCCTCAAAATCTACATGAATTGCTTCTTAAATGTGGTGGTTGGAGACTTCAGAATATAATATAAAGAGCAGTGGCCGGGCAACAAATAGGAAAACCTCAGTGCTTGTCTGTGACTTTGTTATTGACAAATCGGATATGTTTTAACTCTCAGTTTCACTTTTCTGTAATACTGAAGATTGGAAATGGTTGGTTTTGGAGGTTTCTTTAAGCCCTAAGTCTGTTTAATATATAGGGATTTTTTTTTTATTTCAGGCTCTTCGTCAGATTGCCCAGAGGACCATAAGTACTGCTTCACGCAGGCAGTTTGAAAATAAAGTTCCAGAGAAACAAAAGCTGTTTCAGGTACTGAAGTATTTTATAGGCGATTGTTACTTGTTATGATTAGATTACCAAAAGTTGGAGATAGGAGGTAAATCTGGAGACGTCTGATTGTTAGCAGTCCTGTTGTATTAGCAGAAGAGTAATAAGAAACTGTCTGTCGATAGCTAACTGGGCATTTGCTATAACCAAGAGGCCCTTAGGAAAGCAGAAGAAATGAGGGGGTAAAGATCAAAGACACTTTCTTTTGGAGGAGTCACATTGCGTTGGCACTCTTCGGGGTAGCTGCACAGTAATAGACAAATAGACCATAGAAAGAGCCCAGAAACAGAACAAATACATTAATATATGTAGAAACTTGATATATGTTAAAGGTGCTATTTCATGTCAGTGGGGAATGGAAAAATTGGGTGGCTGTTTTGAAGAAAGTAAAGTTATATCCGTTCTGTATTGTGTGTTAAAAGATTAATTGCAGATGTAAATACTTCTCCCTCAAAAAATATTAAAAGAAAATATAGGAGAATTTTTCCCCAGCTTATTGAGGTATGATTAACAAGTAAAAATCGTAAGTATTGGGAATTCCCTGGTGGTCCAGTGGTTGAGAATCTGCTGTCCTATGCAAGGGACGCGGGTTTGATCCCTGGGGATGGGGGAACTAAGATCCTTCCTGCCCTGGGGGAACTAAGACCATGCACCGCAACTACTGAGCCCACGCGCCACAACTAGAGAGAGGCCCACGCACCACAACGAAGATCCCGCATGCCACAACGAAGATCCCGCGTGCCGCAACTAAGACCTGACACAAAGAAAGAAAGAAAGAAAGAAAGAAAATATAAATAAATAGTTTGTATTTAGGTTGTACCTGATTTTTTTTTTAAGGTGTACAAACAATGTGATATTTAATGTATCTATGAATGATTACCACAATCAGGTTTAATCTTAGGGGTCATCTTAAGAAAGTCTTTACAAAGCCTAGAAGCTGTAAAGGAGAAAAATTGCAAGGTTTGGTGACATGAAAATTTTAAATGTACTTATGGTACAAATTGAGGTAAGTGACAAATTGAGGGAAAAATTTTTAAATTAACAAAATTTTTAATATTAACAAAAAGTTAATATCCTTAGCATACAGAGAGCTCCTACAAATCAGTAAGAAATGCAAATTAAAATGACAAGTTGCTACTTTTTTTCCCTGTTCGATTGTCAAAATTTTAGAAGATTTAAAATAGGTTATGTTAGCCAGGTGTGGGAGATAAGTGCGTTCCTATACAGTACGTTGATACATGCTAGGAAGTAGTATTGGTACAGAAATTTTAGAGTATTTGAAAGTATTAGAAGCAAATTATTGTACATATCCTATCATCCAGGACTCCCATTTTAAGAATCTTTCCTACAGAATAGTAGCATAAATATATAAAAATAGGAAATAGGCTATTATTCATTATGGGAGTTTAATCTCAAAAAAACCCAACAACCTAAATACCCATTAATAAAGGATTGGCTAATGTAATTTTATTTTTTGCACAGTGGAATGCTGTGTAGCCATTAAAAGGAACAAAGTAGGTTTAAATGGGCTAGATGGTTTTTAAGATAATGTTGAGTGAAAAATCTGTGATAGGCCATTATATAGCATAATCTCATTTTGTGTATTAAACAAGTATGTGCATAAATTAGAAGCTATGACAATACAAGTTTTAAAAAATTAAGGATATGTATTAATATGTGTTAACAGTGGTTTTCTCATGAGGAAAGACTTAGTGGGACAGAGCACTTACCTTTATAAGTAGTTAGGTTATCAGTGATTTTTTTGTTTAATTGTGATCTCTGATTTTTCATAAAGAAAATTTTAAGTGGTTAAAAAACAAGTATTATGTATGCTGCATAAAAATAAAATACTTATATTTAACAGATGTGTTAAGTATCCTACTCTATGCCAGGTGCTGGACCGGGAGACTAAGGATATAATTTAGGGTTAGAAACCAAAACTCTCTCTCCTTTTTTTTTAAGGGAAAAAAAGATCTTACCTATGACCAAAGCGTGATGATTATTGCTTTTTTAATAATTAAATTGATGAACTCAATGAATATATTTTCACAGCTTTACTGTTTATATGTTCTTTGGAAAGGACATTTTATTAGATCTCAGATTAACTTTGAAAGAAAGAATGTTGATTTTTAGGAGTTTTTATTTTAAAAGTAGTTGCAGTAGAGAAAGATTCAGGAAAAGGGTAGTCCTTTTTAATTTCGATATTTAAAATATTTCAATTCCAGGGGTTTAAGAAGCCACTTAATTTTATACGAATGGATTAGTCTTTTTCATTTAGCTGGAAACAGATGGCACACGTTCATTATTATTTGTTTTAACCTAGGAGGATAATGGAATCCCAGTGCATCTAAAGGGCGGGGTAGCTGATGCCCTCCTGTACAGAACCACCATGATCCTCACGGTTGCTGGTAAGACATTTGGAATGCTTGCTCTACAGCAAAGTCATAGTAGCGGTAACTAACAGCACCGTCGCGCTCGCTGTGCCAGCATGTTAACACAGGCAGTCTGTCCCCAGAACCTGAGGTCCCACTGCTTTACGTATAATGACTCACGAAGGTGCTTGACACATACTGTATAAGAACGTTTTAATGTCTTTTTAAAAAAATAAACCAATAAAGTTTGATAACTGTCTTGTGATAGAGGTGGCTTTTGGAATGTGCCACTGGTGGCCCTGCAGGCCTTCGGAAGAGCCAAAGATAGCTGCTCTGTCCCATCTCCTATAACAGGGGTTCTTAAATATCTTGACTATGATGTATAATACACTTTACATCTAATCCCTGTACATACATATTTATGACAAATAAAACCTTGTACAGCACAATACTTTTACTGCGTGTAAAGTGCTTTGATATTTTTTTCTGTGGATTGGGCAGGTCCGTTATTCAATGTTAGCAGTGGAATATCACAAATCAGCGTGCTAGGGGCAGAGTTAGGAATCGGAGTGCTTGCTCCCTGGGGGGAGAAAGGGAAACGGTATTAGAGTGATTACTGTGTGCTCATCCTATTGGTAGGAGTGCCACATACGTGGGTTTCTGTAACCCTTGTGTCAAGTCTGTAATGTATCCTCGTTTCAAAGATGGAGAAATTCTGTTAATTACCCAGCTAATATTGCTTCTCTGGAAGAGCTGGTATTTGGACCCTAATCACAAAGTCCCCTTGTGTATGCCAAGGTGCCTTCTTTGGCTTGAATTGAATGCAGTGAAGGGACATTTTATGGACAGCAAGCGGATAGTGACGTTTGGGCTTTCTTAAGGTAAAGTCCTAAATTCCTGTTGGCCGGTGTGACTATTGCGTAGACGTTTTGGTAATTAGTTTTAAAAATAAATTTCCAGTTATTAGAAATTCGTACTTCAAATTTGATTAAAAATTGTATGTCACTCTTGCTTGGTTTTATATTGATAATGCACTTCAGGGAAGGCTTTGTCTGTTTGACCTCTTTTGGCTTTTGAATCATTCTTAGCATTTCTCAGGCAATCTTAGGTTATATGTTCTTAATCTTATTCTAAAATTTTTACATGTCATTACGTTAACAAATAACATTACTGTGCTGCATCGAACACTTTGTATACAAGTTAAGTACTATTAAAACCAGATTAAACGTGTTTGGTATGTATTTATTTTAAATTTTGCCAGCACCTATCAAAATACTTCTGTATGTTCCCGTAAAAGTAGTCTTAATACCAGCCTTGCCTCTTGATCTTACAACTTTTTAGCTGGGATATTGGGTTTATACATTTAAGCCTGAGGATTTCCTGTTACGTTCTTACTTCCTTCTTTTTATATTTCAGGAACAGCATATGCCATCTACCAGCTGGCTGTGGCTTCATTCCCCAAGAAGCAGGGTTGACCTCAGTTTATCCTCCCAGCAGTCAGTTGCTTCAACTCCATTCAGCTCTCTGTGGACCAGTATCTGATAACTAACTTGAGTTCTTTGGGGATCAATATTTATTGACTTGTACTGCCTGCCACCAATAAAGCAGTCTTTACCATGCTTTGTTTTATGTTATCACTTTAGGATACATTATACCAGTAATAGCAGCCTTATAAACCTTAGGTAAGGAGGAAAAAGCGATTCTTTTGTCATTAGGTTATATATGGTACCCTTCTGGTATTATTTTAGTGAAATTTTACTTTTAGCAGCTTAGAATTACAACAGGGGATGGTCTTCAGCTTTTAATTAAGCTTGACACTCGGAGTGCATGTTTCTTTGAGTCTTCCCCTCCCCTCTCTTCCCTGCTGTGCTGTATCCTGGGATATGCTAGCACCTAGGGTTAGTGGAAGCAGGTTATTTTTGGCTCATGGGGTTCAAGTTTCTTTTTTTCTCTCTTAGCTGTGTGTGTTTATGTTTAAGAATATTGGATGTATTCCACAGTTTAGAGTAGGCTTTAGTAGAATAGCTGTAAAATAATCCAGTATTTGTTCTTTTCACACTCAGAATGGGCTTCTGTTATGTTAGTTTAATCCATAACATAACAGTGTACCTTTCCTTAAAATACTTAGTTCATTTGTAAAAGTTATCTTCTGGGGGAACGGAAGGAGTCAGACTTTGTCATCTCCTCTGCAAGGTGTGCATTTGTAACGGTATGAAGATTAAGAGTCTAGATGCGTCAGATCTAGGGGAAATCTATGAGTAAGGGTTTTATAAAAGCTTCAATTTCTGGATAAAATTGAGAAAACTAATATAGTTAGAAAAATGGAGTCAAGTCTGAAATACCAAACTAAGTCTTTTCCTTTGAGGCTTATGGTACAAATCCATCTCAAGAGGTACCTAATGAAAGGTGTTTCAGCCTTGAGTCTTGAAAATTAGAAAGATCTTGGCTAGCCATATATCTAACCTGCCACTGAATACAGGAATCCGCCCAGCCTCTTACAGAATCTCATTACTAACATCAGCAGAGAACACTGCTTTTGAAGGGAGTGGAATGAATATTGTTAGACATTTCTAAATGCTGAGAAATATCTTAAGCAGGCCTGGAATCTGGTCCAATTCTATGATTCAGAGCTAAAAAGCAACCAGTGATAATATTTTGAAACAAGCTATATTTATCAGCATCGTACAAAGGAGAATTTCATCAATGTGATTTGAAATGCTTTTATAACATGATGTGAAAGATACTTTTGTGCAATAAAAAGGAAGAACATCTTGGTATCTTCTACAACCTTCAGCTCTTGATGCTGTGAGAGGTGCTTTTCTATTTCTGGTGTAACCTAGTCAGACAATTAAAACTTTTTTTTAATGCCAAAATGTTCAATTAACATGACAAGATTGGATAAAGTAGGAGTAGGTTAAATGCTTAAGAGACTTTAAAATATTTTTAAATGCTGTGATTAAGTTTTTGCCCTTCATCCAAAAATTCTACATTGTCAGCAGGGGTGGAGGTGGGGAGGGGACACGGGGTGAGGTCTCAGAAGAGGGGTTGCTGGATAGGAGCCCATGAAATTATCTGCTGCTCTTAGCGTTTAGTAAGAGATAACTATGACTGATTCAAAGAATAACCAAATGTCCATAGAATAGAGTCCATAAGAAGTATTGCAAATGTGGCCTTCAGGAAACAACAACTATCGTTCCAATCTCCTTTGTATCTTGACCACGTTATTATCCTTTTGAGAATAGTATCTGCTACTAAATGGAAGAAATTCTCTGATGATATTATCCCACTAATATAAACGCCATGGGAAATATATTTAAGTGAAACTTTGTTACAATTAGTACCGTGCTCAGAATCCGGTTTGTAGTCTAGCTGTTCTAGATGAAGTTACATCGAAAAAATGAAAACTCGGGGCATGCAGTTTACCCAAAGCTACAAATAAATGGCAGCACGATTTCCAAGTCCGTTTTTATCTGATTCTTAAAGTTCATGGTCTTTCTAGTATGCTTCATCTTACCAGGTGTTTAATTATATTGGCTGGGATAGCTTCAGTGCACTGCTGGTAGCATCGTATGCAAATACGAATGCCCTACAGACTTCCATCCCCTGCCCTGTCAGGCTTCTGAGAAGAGTGATCTGTACAGTCTCCAGTTCCTTTATTCAGTTTCACATTGATCCCTCTGTATAACTTGCAACCTACCTACCTACTTAACATCTGTCTCTTCCATTTTATAAATGAGATCTAAAGTTGGCACTCATCACCAGCCACGGTGCCCTTCTTGGTGCGTGCATACTCGTTCTTGACTGAGAATCTGGGAAAGCACCCCCGATTCTGCTGGAAACTTTGACATTCTTCCCTTTGCTCCCAACGTTCCCTGTACTCAATCTTTATCAAGAGTTTCATGCCTCTGAATCTGAACTCAAATTTGAGTTATAATTGTTGATAAGACTGGGAACCAGTGTAGCATTGTAGTTAATTACAGATCATGGAGTCAGAAGACCCAGCTTCAACCCTTGGATTAGATGACCTTGGGTGGCCGACCAACCTTGCTAAACTTGTATCCTCATCTGCATAAATGGAATAATGCCTAGTGCACGTGGTCATTCTAATGCAAGTAAAGCACGAAAAATGGTTTCTGACACATACCGAGCGTGCAATAAATGCTAGGTACTTCTATTGTTAGCTCTCTGAGAGAAGCAACTGTACCTTTTCAACTCATATCCCTATCAACTTGGCACAGAGCAGGGACCATGGGCTGGTCAGGGCTGGTAGGAGAGGTTCACACTTTGATGCATGTCCTGGGTGCCTTCTTTTGGCTCTGCTATCCTTAGTGTATGGCTTTCGTTCTCCTTGTAAGATGGTTGCTGCAGTTCCTGCTATCGTGTTTGTTTCCCTGCAGGAAGAAGCATTGGTGAAAAGAGCACGTGCTAAACAAGCGAGCTCTCTTTAAAGAGCCTCCGAAGCCCCACACAGAGACTTAAACTTATATCCCTTTGGCCAGATGTTCTGCCACATGACCATGCCTGCATTCAAGGAGGCCAAGAAATGTCTCAAATGGGCATATTGCCAAGCAGAATTGGAGTTCTGTTTAATAAGAAGGTGAGACTGGGTATTGAGCTGACAACTAATAGTCTCTCCCCCAGCCAGTTTGTTTTTTCGAAGAATGAAGTCCACACTGGAGGAGACAGGACAGGACCTAGGAGCATTTTGGTTCCTACTTCTAGTTGTTTCTGATGCCCACAGCCATGCCTGCTGGTAGGCTTGGTTGCATTTCCTCGTCCAATAACTTTCTTTTTGTGCTTAAGTTAGTTCAGGTAGGTTTCTCAACCAGGAACCAACCAAAGCAGGATTTCCTGAGTTTCCCGTCTATATCATACCATCTAATAGGAGCACACTTCTACCATTTACACTAAACCATAGTTAGGTGCTTAATAAAGGCAGCCGTTACTGGTTTCTCATAGCAGACAGGAATGGTTCAATGCACTGTAAATGCAAATAGATACAGAGAATACAAGAATGATTAAGAATTACAGTGCTGGTATAGCCAATTTGGTTCAGGGTTTGCAGAACCCTTCCTGCCGTTTGAGATAGTTATGCACAAGTTCCCCAAAGCTGCCAGTTTCACAGGCTTCCAGCTTGGGACTCCCACTGCCTGGGTCCTGTAAGCAACATGTCATGATCCACTACCCAGGACTTTGCTTCTACATATATTTCAAGATCAGTAATGCAAGTTAACAGATATTGAGTACCTACTGGGTGCCAGACACTGTTGTGGGTGCCTGGGGATCATTGGTGAGCAAAATATGCACATTCCTGCCCTCATAGAGTTTACATTTTAGTGAGGGGTAGCAGGGAAGACGATAAAACGTACAAATAAATTGTACAGTATGTTAGTAGGTAATCAATTCTATGGGGAAGAAAGACCAAAGGGGACAGCTGGCGTGGGCGTGGGCTGACTGGGTGTAGCAGTAAATGGGGTATGAAGATGGGTTTCAATGGGGTGGTTAGATTCAAATAAAAGCTGTAGAGGTGAGGGAGCCGGTCAAGCAGATATATAGGGAAAGGGCATTAAAGGAAGAGGGAGCAGCTTAGAGCGGGTGCCCTAATGTGCCCAGCATGTTCAAGAACAAGAAGGCAGGAGCAGTTATGGCTGACTGAGTGAGAGAGGTAAGAAGAGATCGAACCAAGGAGGGCCTTGCAGGCTATTGTCAGGACTTGGGCTTTTACTCTGAGTGGTATGGGGAGCCATTGCAGAGTTTCTCACAGAAGAGAGACTTATATGTTCTAAAGAGGACTGGCTTGGGTGTCATGTTGAAATAGACCATAGGGGACCCAAGGTAGAAGCAGGCAGACCCACCAGGAAGCCTCGTGCAGCTCTTCAGGAAAGGAGTGATGGAGGCAATGGAAGGCGGTCGGATTATGAACAGAGGAGGAGTTTTACTCATCAGCCACTTAGACCTTGCCCTTCTCCATCCATCCATCCATCCATCCATCCATCCATCCATCCATCCATCCATCCAACAATTACTTACTGAAAGCCTACTTTGTGTAAGGCACTGTTCTCAGCTCTGAGAATACAACTGTGAACTAGACCAGCAAGCTCTTCTATGGAACTTACATTCTAGTCAGTGGGCATAGACAGTAAATAAATTCATAAGCATGGTAATGGTCTACAATGGGAACGGCTGTAAAGGAATCAACAGTGTGATCTCAGGAAAAGTGCCGGAGTGGAAGCTAGAAAAGGCCTCAGATGAAGTGACATTTGAAACAAGACCAGAAAAGAAGGAGTCTACTGTGCTAAAAGTCAGGAGAAAAGCATTGAGGGGAAAGGGAACTTGCTTTGCCTCTTTGAATTGCAGATAGAAGACCAGTGCTGTTGGAACACAGGGAGCTGGAGAAAGACGGCAGCAGTGGTTATCTCTTCCCCCGTGACCAACACAACACCTGGCCCTCTTCCTACACTCAGGGTCCAGATGGCTTTTTTTCTGGTTTCATGTTACACAGCACAGTCTGATAACCATAGCATTGATTTATCCAAAAGTCTAAACAGAAACTAGTAGGTGAATATTCTGTTCCAGACAGCTGTTGTCACTGTTATTAGCAAGAACTAGAAGCTGAGGAAATACAGTTAAGGGGAGATCAAACACACAGCAGTTATGTTTGAACCTGATCCCAAATCAAAATCTATCTTATTCCGAATCCCATTTTTAAAATCCACTATGTACCATGTTACTTCTTAGATGGGGAAAGAAGAAAAAAATACTTAGGACAACTGTACTAGTTGGTTCCCTCATAGACTTCATTCTGCGTGAACACTGCTGATTCACTGGTTATGTTTGGTAAGTCTGCATCTTAATGACTGGCAATTTTTTATTCTCTCTCTCTCCTCTGTGATTCCCGTGAAGCTGACCATGTATCTGCTCTGACTGCCTGTCTCTATTGAAATTATAGTTTTACAGTTGCTTCTAATATATATATATATATATATATACATTTTAAAGCAACTCCAAGTCAGGGATATTTTGAAGAACTCATTAGTGAGGAAAACCAATCAAAACATAAGACGTTTTCTAAATGTTTATCCTAGTATAATACACCAGAGGGAGGTCATGATTAAATGTTTACAAATAAATTGCTTGGAAACTAGAGAGCTGTCTACCGAAATGGGTATTTCAAAGCACACATGAAGTTTGCCAGAGGAAGAGGAGATCACAGTATTAGATTCTGCAGCCTTAGTGCTAGAATATAATAAATGTGTGTGTATGTATATACTTGTATGGCTTTCATTTTTGATTTCTAATTATGTGATCACTGGTTTCCAATTATAAATGTTCCATTAGTATAATGAAAGATGGGCTGTTTCCCTTAATTCTGAGACTAGGTCAGATCTTCATTGACCTCTTGTAGGAGGCTGTCATCTTCCCTCTGGGGAGTTGCTAAAAGTATTCTCTGGTGTTATTCTGATGATTAAAGGCGAATGTCTTTGTTTGGCCTTGTTAATCTCTTTCCAGGCCATTTTACCCCAATTAATGTGCTAAATGTTTTATTCATGGCCATTACTATTGGATACTTTTCCCATGGTGCTTTTTCTTAAAACAGTATCTTCTTTGGGAAGTCAGAATGTGATGAATCGTTGTGACTGTTTTGGTCACAAAAATTCATCTTTAGAATCTGGTCATTTCCCACCTTGATTCTATCCTAATGATCATTGTAATGATTATTTATTTATTTGTATTTATTTTAATTTTTAATTGAAGTATAGTTGACTTACAACATTGTATCAGTTTCAGGTGTACAGTATAGTAATTTGATATTTTTAGATTTCACTTCATACAAAGTTACTATAAAACATTGACTATATTCCATGTGCTGTACATTATATCCTTGTAAGTTATTTATTTTATACCTAGTTGCTTGTACCTTTTAATCCCCTTCACCTATTTTTCCCCTCCCCCAACCCCACTCTGCCCTGGTAAACACTATTTTGTTCTCTGTATCTTTGAGTCTGTTTCTGTTCTATTTGTTTGTTTGTTTTATTTTTTAGATTCCACATGTACGTGAAAACATACAGTATTTGTCCTTCTCTGTCTGATTTATTGCACTAAGCATAATACCCCCCAGATCCACCCATATTGTTGCAATGGCAAAACTTTATTCTTTTTTATGACTGAGGAATATTCCACTGTGTATATATGGCACATCTTTATCCATTCGTCCAATGGTGGGCACTTAGTTGTTTTCCATATCTTGGCTATTGTAAATAATACTGCTATGAACACATACGTTCATGTATCTTTTCCAATTAATGTTTTCATTTTCTTTGGATAAATACCCAGGTGTGGAATTGCTAGATTGTATGACAGTTTTATTTTTAATTTTTGTTTTCCATACTGACTGTACCAATTTACATTTCCAGACACAACCTCGCCAACACTTGCTGTTTCTTGCCTTTTTGATGATAGCCATTCTGACAGGTGTGGGTGATATTGTGGTTTTGATTTGCATTTCCCTGATGATTAGCGATGTTGAGCCTCTTTTCATGTGCCTGTTGGCTGCCTGTGTGTCTTCTTTGGAAAAATGCCTATTTAGGTCCTCTGCTTATTTTTTTTAATTGGATTGCTTTTTTTGATATTGAGTTGTATGAGTTTTTAAAAATATATTTTGAATATTAACCCCTTATCAGACATAATGTTTGCAGATATCTTCTCCCATTTAGTAGGTTGCCTTTTCATTTTGTTCATGGTTTCCTTTGTTGTTCAAAAGCTTTTAAGTTTGATTAGATCCCCTTTGTTTATTTTTGCTTTTGATTCCCTTGCCTGAGGAGACAGATGCAAAAAAAATATTGCTGAGACTGATGTCAAAGAGTGTACGGTTAATGTTTTCTTCTAGGAGTTTTCTACTAGCAGAACTTACATTTAAGTCTTTAATCAATGTTGCGTTTATTTGCGTATATGGTGTAAGAAAGTGGTCCAGTTTAATTCTTTTGCATGTAGTTGTCTGGTTTTCCCAACACTTTATTGAAGAGACTGTCTTTTCCCCATTGTATATTCTTGCCTCCTTTATCATAAATTAATTGACCATATAAGCATGGGTTTATTTCTAGGCTCTCTATTCTGTTCCACTGGTCTGTGTGTCTGTTTTTCTGCCAGTTCCATACAGTTTGGATTAGTATAGCTTTGTAGTAGAGTCTGAAATTAGGGAGCATGATATCTCCAGCTTTGTTCTTTTTTCTTAAGAATATTTTGACTATTCAGGGTCTCATGTATTTCTATACACATTTTAAAATTATTTGTTCTGGTTCTATGAATAATGCCATTGGTATTTTGATAATGATTGCATTATATCTGTAGATTGCTTTGGGTAGTATGGACATTATAACAATATTAATTATTATAATCCATTTCTTTGAGACATTTTCAACTTCTTTCTTTCTGGGAAGTCCAAGATCAAGGTGATGGCCTATTTGCTTCCTTGTGAGAGCTTTCTTCCTGGCTTGCAGGTGGTCACCTCACTGCGTCCTCACGTGATCCTTCCACTGTGGTGTGGGGAGAGAGTGCTCTGGTGTCTCTTCTTCTTATAAGTGGCACCGATCTTATTGGATTAAAGCCCAACTCTTATGATCTCATTTAACCTTAATTACTGCCATAAAGACCCCATCTCCAAATACAGTCACCTTGAGGTGACTTCAAATATGAATTTTGAGGGGACATACCTGAAAGAAAATAAGGGTTATTTCTGGTCTTTTGTTCATAAATTTCAAGCAAGGGCTCTGGCCCAGGATCCATCAATGGAAAGGTACCATAACTGGTCCCCTTTGTTTTGGGGCCCACTCCTTGCCAACCAATAGCTTCTTCTATTTAAGGAGCTAATGCTCTGAAGAATTTCTCACAGATTAAACCCATGATAAACATTGGATTGTAGATTTAATAATATATGCACTTGGTGTGTTCAATCAAGTGCAGGTATGCACTTTAATCAAGAAGGTAAACATATTAAAGATATGGTTCTTTCTTTCAAGAGTAACAAATGATGGAAAATATCTTGGTAGAAGAGAAAAACTAGTTAATTCTAGAAATGCGGAATAAATCTTCTGCTCAAGATTTTAGTGCAGGAGAAAGAGAAATTCTGAAATGTATGGGATCTGAAATTTGTCATATTTTGGCATCCAAAGATCCATTAAAGCATTTCTTGACTTTTTGATGGGGCTCTACCAAGGGCAGGAGGAGGTATGATTGGAGAAATTCAGAAGATTTAGGCAATAGGTATTTAAGATGGAGCAGTGTGGAGACAGAATGGCTAGTGAGGAGGATATTATAATAGACTAAGCAAGATTTAAAATACTGAGGGAAGTGAATTGTCATCTTGGGTGAGAAGAAGGTAAGGGTGGCAGGAGGTGTCAGGAAAGATGTTAACAGTAACCTAACATCTTATGTGTTGTGTGAGAAGCAGAATAACTGCCCTGAAGAGAGCAGAATTAAGAGAAGTACAGGTAAATGTGTAAAGAGGGTCAGCTACATCATTCTTAGATTTCCACCTTCAGTACTCAGAGGGGAAAAAGAAGTTGCCAGAGGAGGTGGTCTAGGACTGGAAGTTATAATTTAACAGTTGCAGCGTTTTCCTTCAGGAAGGGGACCCACCCTCCAAGGTCCTTGAATGTAAGAATACGGGGAGGGTAGATCAGAGAGCAGGTGCTCGCAGACAGGAGGGGTGATGCTGTGTTACTTATGCTGAAGGTCACACCAGCTTGGGAGCCAGTCGGGGGTCACATTTACACTCGTGTCCAAATAACCACGTTTCTGAGCTCCACGTGCCCACCTGGGGGCTCTGCCACCCTTCAAGGTGCCCTAGTTCATTTTTGTGAGTCATCAGCACATCACGTGTGGCCAGGAACATGATTCTCCGGGTTCTTCCCTTTTCTCCTTGTCCAGCTGCTGCGCCAACTCCACGGCCAGGCACTGCTCTGCCCGGGGCAGCCCTGTGTTGTATGGACAAACGGGGAGCACTTTTCCCATCATGTATTCATTCAACAAACATTGAAATGCCTTCTATGCACCTGGCAGGCTTCTAGGCCCTGGGTTATACCTCCATGAACGAGAGAGACAAAATCCCTGCCCTCAGTGAGTTATACCCCGAGCCGCTTGCCCAGCGAGGCCTTGAGTCTGGCAAAATTTCTGGGGACGATGACCGTCCTGGCTTTGGGCTCCTCCTTTTAGCACCTCTCCAACAAAACCCTCACGTGCCACAAAAAGAAGCGACTGTTTTTAGGCACACCCCACCCCACCCATATTTAGAGAGCGATCATTTCTTTCTGTTGATGGAACAAAAGCATTCAAGGCTGCAACTCCGCCTGCGGCACTGACAGCCTTTCCCACGACTCTTGAAGAGTCACGTGGCCCATCCCGGGCTCTTCCCAGAAGAAGGTAAGAGCCTGCCCCGAAGGAGCGCCGAAATCGTCACCTCTTCCAGAGCAAAACAGCCCCACTTTTGACACGACAGGAGCTTTGGCTTTTGGTACAGGCCTCAAGATGTCCGTGTTCCCAGGAGCACGTTTCCGTGAGACGCAGACCCGGGGAAGGAACGGTGCGCTGCCCGCCCCTTCGCCGGCTCCGCGGGCGCCACTCTCAACAGCGGCCTGGGAGCAGGAATGGGCTCTTCCCTGAAGGCCGCGGAAGGTCAGCGTTTCCCTTTTATATCGTTTTTTGGGCGTCATTGCCTTCTCCCAGCGCACCCTGTGATAAAAGGCTAGGACCCAAAGGACAGGGTACTTTTACGGTAGGACACGGTTTTCCTGGAAGGGGAAAACAAGGGAAATAACGGCTTCACTTAAAACGGCTCAACTGGAAACGAATACTCACACATCCATCCAGATTCGGTAGTGATTTGGCACAGCGTTTCCATTGCCTGTTCTGTACCCCGTCGGGGCGTTGGGAGGCGCTGCAAGGGGGCCACGGCACCACTAGGGGGCAGTGTTGTATAGAGACAGAGAAAAACTTCGCCTCCATCCAATTACCGTAGAATTAAATAATATTTCAGTAAACCTGAATTTAAAATATCAGGCTTTTGCCCGACAGAAGTTATCTCCTCTGAACTCCTGCAGCACTGCTTACACGAACCCCTGACAGCAAGCCTGCTTCGCATTTGTTATTTCCTCCATTCAATTGTAACGTTCCTTGAAGTCGACTGATGCTTCTTTAGCCTATGACATAATATTTGCTGAATAAGTGAATATTTTATGAGTACTCTCTGAATATATGCTAACTTTTTAATGGTTGAGGACATTTTTATAAAAATACAATTTGGAAGTTTAATGTGGAGTAGAAAGTATTAAATAAGGGAGACAAAACTAACCCGACATTGGTTTATATAACAACGAACATACAGTTCTTTCTTTGTTAAGTGTTGCCACCTCTGTTAGGTCGTTTGATCCTCTTAATAACCCTGTGGAGTGAGTTGAATACTGAGTCCAGGTGGCCCGGAGGAACCACAGCCCCCAGAGACTGAGCTTGTTCTTGGATGGGGAGGCCAGGCTGATGGCACCCTCGTTCTTCAGTCCGTGTTCATTCCTTCTTTTCCTGAGCACTCTGGCACAGCGGAAGTTCCCAGAGGGAAGACACAGTGTCTCTGGCTACTCAGGCAGGCGGGGGCAGGAGGCACAAGTTGAAAAATTGGTAGAGATATGAAAAAACAATGAATAGAAACGAGACGATGTTGGTCCCGAGCCGCGTGGGACAGGTGGACAGCTTACAGGCGGCGCTGAGGGTGAGGACTGGCGCGCGAGCGCGTGCAGGCCGCCGGGGCCAGCTGCGGTGGAGGAGGTTCTCCTGGACGCAGTCGGTTGGACACAGGTCAGGCCGGATCAGGGGAGAGGGGGGCACATGGACAGAGGGGTGTCCCAGCCCACGCAGCCCCTCTACTGCTGCCCCAGTGCTTGACTGTGAGAGTCCATCCACTAGGAAAGACTTCATAACTTTCTGCTGGACACCCGGCTGAAGGGAAGACTCTACACCATGACCACACGCCTTATCTGTCATTAATATCCACGTGTCATCTTTTTTTTTTTTGAATTTATTTATTTTATTTGTTTATTTTTGGCTGCGTTGGGTCTTCGTTGCCATGCACTGGCTTTTCTCTAGTTGCGGCGAGAGGGGGCTACTCTTCGTTGCGGTGCGGGGGCTTCTCATTGCGGTGGCTTCTCTTGTGGAGCACGGGCTCTAGGCGTGCGGGCTTCAGTAGTTGTGGCTCGCAGGCTGTAGAGCGCAGGTTCAGCACAGGCTTAGTTGCCCCGCAGCATGTGGGATCTTCCCGGACCAGGGCTCGAACCCGTGTCCCCTGCATTGGCAGGCAGATTCTCAACCACTGCGCCACCAGGGAAGCCCCCCACATGTCATCTTGACTGTGCCTTTATCAAGGCCTTTTACTGAGTGCCTGATAAATGTTAGGCATTATTATCTGCTCATAGCGTTCTTATTGTCACTGTTGTCATATCATGCCACGGAGGCTGATTCTGACCATGTCTTACTGAGTTTGGGAGACAGAAACACTGAAACCAACAGAGAGCCCAACACTTTTCACCACTGGTGACCTGGCAGCTCCTAGGCCCTTCCAGGCTGCCACGCATGAGGGGAGCACTGTTGGCGGAGCACTGTCGAGCCCCGAAAGCTAAGGGTGAGCCCAGATTTCTTGTCTTGTTTTGTTCTGAGGACGAGCCCTTAACATCTGAGGGAGAGCCCTTTACTGTATTCGCCAGCTCTTTTTGGAAGTGACAGGTCCCATCTTCTTAGGCCAACTTCAACATGCCTTTCTTCTTATTTTAAGAATTTAAAAAACTGGGGGACAGGAATAATATCCATGTATTTAAAAAACTTCTATTTTGAAAATTTTCAGACACAAAGAAAAACAGAAAAAAGTACAATCAATACTTGTATACTTGCCATCTATATCTGACAATTGTTATCTTGCTGCATATACTTCATGTATGTATTTTTTTACTAAATCATTTAAAATTGTAGAGTATATGAAATTTCACACCAAAATGCTTCACAATATTATCCTACATAACACAGTAGCAAATTCACTCCTAATGAATGAAATATTATTTCCTATTATACTGGCTGTGTTCGTTTGTCTCAACCCCCAAATGTCTTTTATATCATTTTATATATCACAAAGTACAGAAGTATAGATTTTATATAGTTGATGGTAACTGGTGTGTATATATGCTCAATTCTATGTTATCCAAACAAAGCTATTTGTAAGTCTTGTGCTTTGCATTCTCAAATGTACTCTTAAAAATAACTTCCTAAAATTTCCTCCAACGTTTCCTGCTTAAAACAAAGAAAAACAAACAAATGAACAGAGTAATATAAATAATATAATTTAATATAAATTAAGACTGAGTTGACAATATTTGGGTATTGAATAATTTATTTCCACATAGTGGACTCTGTCTTAGTTGGAACATCGTTGAATTCCTTCCCTTTCCTCCTACCAGTATGTGCAAAATATATCAGGTTCTCTTTCTTTCCGAATGGTTGAGCTGTCCCTAGGGATTTTATCTGAGTTTTCTTTTTTTTAAAATAAATTTATTTAATTAATTAATTAATTTATTTTTGGCTGCGTTGGGTCTTCCTTGCTGCGCGTGGGATTTCTCTAGTTGTGGCGAGCGGGGGCTACTCTTTGTTGCTGTGCGTGGGCTTCTCATTGTGGTGGCTTCTCTTGTTGCGGAGCACAGGCTCTAGGCGCGCAGGCTTCAGTAGTTGCAGTACACGGGCTCAGTAGTTGTGGCTCACGGGCTCCAGAGCGCAGGCTCGGTAGTTGTGGTGCGTGGGCTTAGTTGCTCTGCAGCATGTGGGATCTTCCCTGACCAGGGCTCGAACCCGTGTCCCCTGCATTGGCAGGCGGATTCTTAACCACTGCACCATCAGGGAAGTCCCTATTTGATTTTTCTTGTGACATTGTTCTGAGGAATACTCATTACTCCAGGCTCTCACTTGAATCTCTTATTTAAGAAAAAGTTGGTCAGCTTGATCAATACTGAGCGAGAGGTGTTCAGAGGAGAAAGGGAAGAGATTCCAGATGCTCGTCCGCTTTGTTAGGTGCGCAAAGCAATATGAAACCAGCCCCCCACCTTCAGAGGGGAGGACAGGCAGGCCCAGAATGGTCCACCAAGTGGGCGTTCCTTTCACACTGGGCTGCTTGCCTTTTTTTCTCTGCTCATGTCTGTTGGAGGGATGGACAAACCTGACAGCCAGGTATTCGTGGGTTTAGGTGTAGGAGAACCTCTCCCACTGCTAGTTGGCTGTCTTTGCATTTTCTTTTCCTTTGGAGACCACGAAGTGTGAGAGAAAATAAGCCTCCAAGTTTACTAGTTTGAAATTCTGGTTATGAGTGTCTTTGTCTTAGTGGAGTTGATTTTGGCCTTGTCAAAAATAACCTGGGGTTGACCAGAAGTCCTGGTGCCTTTTCACAAAGACCATGACTTCTCCCTTGAAATAGTCCATCCTGGGGGAGGAGGTACGTGACGCTCAAGTGGGAATTACTCACAGGGAGAGTAACGAGGGCTGAGGGTCTGGAGGTGACCATGGAAAGCAGGCTCTGTGGACTCAGGTCAGTTAAGGTGGTTCAATCGAGTAGGTGACAGGAGGGCCAGTCTTTAAGGGGTGTGTGGTGGTACTTAATTATGCCCACCAGTCCTGTGACACTCCTCCTGTCAAGAGGCGGAATCTCTGTTCCCTCTCCTTGACCCGGAGCGGTCCTGTGGCTGCCTTGAGGAATACATACAGCTGAAGTGATGCTCGGTGACTTCCCAGGCTGGGGTGGGAAGTCACACGGCATCAGACACTTCCCCTTGGGACACTCGCTCATGGAGCCTCAGCTGCCCTGTAAACGGTTCACCGGAGGTCAGCCCGTGGGGGGCCCTCTCAGAGAGGAAGAGAGAGAAGTGTCCAGGGAGCCCCCGCTGTTGGGCTGCTCCAGCCCAGGTGCAGAGGCGAGCGGAGAAGCTTCAGGATGACCTCAGCCCAGCCACTGCCCGACTGCAGCCGCATAGGGACTGCAGTCACGGAGCAAAGGAAGTGAATATTATTGTTCTGAGCCATGATTTGGGGTAACTTTTTACGCATCAATAGACAATTGGAACAGGGTACTAAAACACTGCCGAACACATTGAAAGAATGATGCTGATACACTTAAGTTCCCTCATGACAATTCCGATGAAATGTGCATTGATTTGCCTCCACTGAAGTGAACGGTGATTCGTTTAAAAGCACTTCAGTTCAGCACGTGTCCATCTCTGCTGTGTATCTGTGTGAAAAGCAATGGAATAAATTCCATCTCCTTTTACCAGGGCCGGCCTGGGGAGGCTGGGACGGAAGGAGGGGGAAATAACTTTCCCTCCACCCTTCTGAGGTCTTGGCTGAGACCGCTGCAAGAAAAGACAGGTTAACAGAGAAAACCAAGCAGAAGTTTATTAGCGTGTAGACCTCATGTGTGCGTGGGAGACCCCTGGGGGAAAATGAGTGACTCCTTGTGGTGGTTTAGAGATGAGGACTAAACACCATCTTACTAGGGAAAGGGGAGGGATGCAGGCCTCTTAGAAGAGGGCAAATGATTCTTAGGGGAGATGAGTGGGCCCTTAGAAGAACAGGTAGTGGTGTGATAGTTGGCGACAAGAGTTTGTCTGGATGTGGTATGACTTTCAGTCCCCTTTCCTGTGATAAGCGTCAGTCTTCCCAGGTTGAGGAAACTCCCGTGAGGGGATTTATGGCATTTGAGTTCCTTCTGGAGAATCTATCTTTAGACACACGAGGGGAGTTCAGAGAAAGCCTCTTCCTGCATTTGCGGTTTTTCAAGTGCCTACAGTTCAAAACAATCAATATATCAGAGCAGCATATGTTGGGGTGCATGTCCTCAACTCCTACTGTCATGCTTTGGGGTGGCAGATTCTGCTCCCTTCAGCACCATGAGGTGGAAGAGGCTGACTTCTGGGCAGATCTTTGCTCCTTGATACAAAGGTGCAGGAGGATAAGGGCTTCCCTCCAGCCTCCCGGTGTGACGAGATGATGCCTGGCGCCCACCTGGCAACCCCGAGGTGACAGGAACCAACTCCTGCCCTGGCGGAGGGGACAGGAAAGAAACCACTGGTTCCTTCTTCACTTGGCTGCTGAATTCACCAACCTGGAACTGCGGGCTGCTGGGCTTCTTGTTAGATAATCAGTGTCCTTAAATGCTTAAACCTCTTTTAGCAAGGTTTCCTATTATTTGTAGCCAAAACCATAATTGATGCAGTTGACATTTGTGGCTTCTAAGGAATGAGTGATTTAAAAATTGCTTTCTAAATTTAAAATCCTTTAGTGTATCTCCCAAGAGGTCGCCTTGTTCCAAAAGTCACAAAAGAAAGCTGAAGGGAGAACTAGCACTTAATAAAAGCAGGGCCTATTTTGCTGTTTTTTCCGTCTTAGGATACTGACTCTGTTTTAGCAAGTTGAGGCAAATTAGTAATAAATCTATTTTTGTTCCTTCAGTTTCTGCAAATTTTCTTGTGCGGAAAATAATTTGAAATCCAAAAGTGAAGTATGAAATGCTATGTCAGATTGTTACTTTTAGGATTTTGTAGTCAAAAGCTGTCAGGGGTTGAAATTAAGTCCTTCCCTGTCTGATTTTAGCATTTGAGGATAGCCAGCTGTTGCATGCTGAATTGTGTCGCCCTCAATTCATATGTTGAAGCCCTAACCCCTGGCTCCTCAGAATGTGACTGTATTTTGGGAATAGAGCCTTCAAGAGCTTATTAAGTTAAAGTGGGGTAGTTAGGGTGAGCCCTAATCCAATATGACCGGTGTCCTTATAAGAAGAGATCGGGACACAGACACACACAGAGAATGACCATGTGGACACACAGTGAGGAGGCAGCTGTGTGCAAGCCAGGGAGAGAGGCCTCAGGAGAAATCAGACTTGTCTACGCTTTGATCTCGGGCTTCCAGCCTCTAGAACTGTGAGGAAATAAATTTCTGTTATTTCATTCGCCTAGGCTGTGGTATTTTGTTATGAAAGCCCCAGCAAACTAATACGACTGATACATGACATTTGACATATGGTAATTGGGTTATAGTTTCTTTATCCCTTCTTTTCATCGCTTATAAAAGGAGGGGTGAAAACATTGCAACTTGAGACATTTCCAAATGAGTTAAAACACCATATACCATATATATCATAGTATATCCAGTGCCACTTGTTTTGAAGGGCATACTTTATCAATAGGTAATCAGTTTCGTCCCACCTGCACTCTATGTCAAATAGATGTTTATAGAGTATGGTTTGAAGGTGGCATTGCATTATTAGGCTGCCAGGTTTGCCCACAGGTCTCAGTCTAACTTGGGAAAGAATAAGAGACTTGGAAAAGCGGAGAGTGTGCTGAGAGAGGGATTTTTCATGGAAGATTTTGGAGCCACTTCTTGGATAATGAGGTCTTTGTGAAGGAGAAGAGACAGAATAAAGTCTGAGTCACTGATTTTTTTTTTTTTTGGCTGCGTTTGGTCTTTGTTGCTGCACGCGGGCTTTCTCTAGTTGCGGCGAGCAGGGGCTACTCTTCGTTGCAGTGCGCAGGCTTCTCATTGCAGTGGCTTCTCTTTGTTGAGGAGCACGGGCTCTAGACACGTGGACTTCAGTAGTTGTGCCCCTGGGGCTCTAGGCACGTGGGCTCAGTAGTTGTGGTGCACGGGGTTAGTTGCTCTGTGGCATGTGGGATTTTCCTGGACCAGGGCTCGAACACGTGTCGCCTGCATTGGCAGGCGGATTCTTAACCACTGCGCCACCAGGGAAGTCCCTGAATCACTGATTGTAGACTGTGCATAGCTGTGAGACAAAGATGTTAGAAATATTGCTAACGCTTTACATTTACTAGTGAATAAGGAAACACTCGAAAGATTTTATTTTTGCTCTGTGTTCCCAGAAGATAAATTAGTTTCCTAAAGAATATGATCCAAGATCTGTTGGATTGACTCCTTTTTAAGGTTGTTTGGAGGCAAATTTGTTTCCTTCGTATAATAATTCATTTGATTAGTCTTTGGCCTAATTATACATTCAGTTCTCAAAACAGTCCATAAGTAAATTGCAATGCTGTTTTCTATTTAATTTCCTAAAAAAAGAAAAGTAATGGAAATGTCCTTGCTAGTTTTTGTTATTACATTGCAATTAATGGAAATATGTAGTTATTCCTCTCTCCCCCTCTGCCAGGTCATTCTGATGCTATGGAAATTACCCAGGATGCTTTCTAATAAAATAAAAATAATAGATCAACAATCTTATCTGGGTTTTCTCAGGTCTACCTTGTAAAATTAGCCATCAGGAAATATCTGCCAAAATAGAACATGAGTGTATACAACAAAATGTCATTTTTGAGCTTGGTTCCCAGGAAAAGATATACAGAAAGCTGAAAATATTTTGCATTTTCTTGCCCAGTTTTCAGTGACATTCTTGGAAATGAAAGCCTGAATTTATAAAAAGAAAACCAATTCTCTTTGATATATTGACATGCAAATTTGGGAAAGGCCTTCAATGGCTACCAGATAACTGGAAAAGGCAACTGTAATTTTTTTTTTTTTTTTTGTGGCCCCCTTGCTGTGTTGGGAGTGCAGAGTCTCAATCACTGGACCAACAGGGAAGTCCCTCAGTTTTGTTTTGTTACCAAGAATGTAGCCAATTAATTAGCAAATGTGCCTGATTATAATAAATTAATAATTAGAAAATATATATAAGAAGAACTTTTTTTTTAAAAAAGGGAACAAACTGTTTTTTAAAAAATATGTATTTATTTATTATTTATTTATTTAGGCCGCGCAGGTCTTAGTTGCAGCATGCAGAATCTACAGCATCTAGTTCCCCGACCAGGGATCGAAGCCGGGCCCCCTGCATTGGGAGCACAGAGTCTTACCCACCGGACCACCAGGGAAGTCCCAAGAAGAACTTTTTATTTGGAGAGTTTTGGCACTATCTTGTACAGGAATACAAATTTTAACCTTTGCCAGTGCAGTAAGAATTCACACACAAAGTTGCAGTTGAAAGAGGCAGAACTAACCAGGTGTATCTGACAACCAACTTGCCATGGAAGCTTTAAGGAAGGCCTATGAGGTGGAATTTAATGGAAAATAAAATATTTTTAAAGGAAAACACAACTCTGCAAAAGACATTTTTCTCATTTTATAAATACATTATTAAGTGCTGTTTGCTTTCGTGGAGCACTGTTCTACCAAATCCGCCTCTTTTTTTAAAACTAGGTTACCAGGACTGTATGCGAACATCTGCGTGAGGGGTGAGGGAGGGGAGAGGATTAGACTAAATTCTCTCTTTTGCGGCTATAAGATTCTATGACCTCCTGACCGAGAGACCATGGCTGTAACAGCTAATATTTGTCTAGCACCTACTCTGTGCCAGGCACTGTCCTTAGAGCTTCATAAAGTAATCTGTGAAGCTTCAGGGTAATACTAGGTGAAAAAACAAATAGCTCCCAATCAGAAGAAAATTTTGACAATTAAATTGTAGAGTTCATGTTTTAACTAGAAAATGCATCATCTTGAAGACCCCAGTATTCTGAGGGATAAAGGGAATCTCATCTTTGATTCAGGGACTACTGGTTATCCTACACTACCCATCCTTTCCATTACTAGCAGCTGGCTTACGACTTCTTGGAATAAAGACTACATTTCCCATCATCCCTTCCCGCTAGGCATGGCCATGTGACTAAGTTCTGGCCAATGGAATAGATATGGAAGTATTGTGGGGTAACATGCAGTAACCTGCTTTATGAGACTATGTATATGCTTTACTTAGATCATCAGATTGTACTGTTTTTGTTGCCTCTTTGGGAAGGGACTTTCGTACCATGAAGTAACACACCATGCTAAATGATTCCTGGATGTCCCACAGTGATGCAGTATGACAGTCAACCAGATTTTCTGTGCGCTTAACTTTTTTTTAAAGGTGAAAACAATAGGAAGAAGAAAGTTGAAGTCAAGCTATTAAATCAACGAATTGAAGTAAACAGGACACGAAGTAGTAAAATAGTAGATATTAGAAATGGAACGATCAGTAAAGCCTGTGTTGATCCTTGAGTCACTGAGGAATTGACAGATCATGATGCTAAAGCCAAGGATTCTTGTTCTTACTATGTAACAGTCCTGTTTATTTATGAACTTCGTTTTCTGGGTTCTCAAGATCATCTACCACTTCCTTGGAAAGAACAGGTCACATTTTAGTATGTCTCACTGACATGCTCTGCATGTCTCCACCAATGCACTTGTTACTCAATGTCATGGTTCACTCCCCTCTTTTCTCCATTAGATTATAAATTCCTTAAAGTCATGGACCAGGTCTTTCATCTCTGTATTCCTAGATCCCAGCAAAGTGCATGACTTATGGCAAATATGCAATAAATTCTTTTTTTAAACATATTTTTCTCAGATCTGAGATTCAAAAAATCTCAAACACCACACCACCATTATGATATAGAGCATTTCCTTCACCCCCCAAAAGATCCATTTGCTCCTTTGCAGTCAATCCCCCACCCCTACCCCCAGCCCCTGGAAATCACTGTTCTGATTTCTGTCTCTATAGTTTGCTAGCTATACTGTCATATAAATGAAATCATATGTAGTTTGTATCCCTTTGTGTCTGACTTTTTTTCACTGGGTCTAATCTAATGAGTTTGAGATCCACCCATGTTACCAATTTCAGTAGTTTATTCGTTTTTGTATCTAAGTAATATCCCTTGTATGCATGGTCTAAATGTGTTTATCCACTAGATGATATTGTAGTTGTTTTCAGTTTTTTACTGTTATGGGTAAGGCTGCTATAAACATTCACACATAGGTCTTTATATGGACATATATTTTCATTTCTCTTGGCTAAATACATAGGATAGGGATTTCTGGGTCATACAGTAAGTGTGTGTTTATAATAATAAAATGCTAACTTTCCCCAAGGCAATTGTACCAATTTACATTTCTACTGGCAGTGTATGCAGTTTTCAGTTCACTAGGGCTTTGAAAATAAATATCATAACCATACTTGTACTAGATTTTCGGTTTTATAGTTGTAAGATATTACTAAGTTATTGGAAAAAAAAAATGTGTCAAAGTAGATGGATAGATGTGCTGAGGTCTAGCTTTTTTGGTTGCCAGAGTAGAAAGATATTGAATCAGACCGATTCCTCCCCAAATAATTCCTCCACTGTTTTAGTGAGCAATACTTGAAATTCCTTCTTTGCAGTGTCATGTTTCCTGCCAAATTCGTTCGAATTCAGAGTCCCCAGGAAGCTGATCTGACAGGATCACTCCATCAGGGTTTATCAGGATCATTTTCCAAAGGCCTAGCTAAGAGTTGGGTGGTGAGAGCCATTCCGAGAATGGAGAGTCTGAGTCCACGGACGAGGCAAAGACGGGAAGTGGGATGCCACCATGAGGGAGAGACAGGACAGACCACCAACAACCAGACCAACAACCAGGCAGGAAGGAGGCTGGGGCAGGAACGGGCAGTAGAACTGGGTCTGAGAACGAGCGGTGCCACTTCCTAGTCATGTGGCTTTAAGCAAATCATGCAGCCTGTAGCCTCCTATTTAAACATCACATTTCTTTGTTTTCATCTGGGGTGCTGAGGAAATAACATTAGCTCCATCTGCACTGAATGACTGTTGTTGTGGACATTGCATGGAGATGCACGGGAAGCCTAACCCTAAGTGCACTTTCTGCTTCATGAGTGTCTTTTATTTGGTCAGATTTTTAAACAGCTTTCCCTCCGTTAATTCTCTTCTGTTGAACCTTCTTTTGACTTTTACCCCCTACCTACCATATCAATGGTGTCTCCTCGCAGCAGATTAATCTCTTTTCCTGCCCCTTTGAAACATCCTACACACTTTATAGTAGGCAGTTGGTGGCACTTTCATAAATTTCTTTCCACTCCAGCCCATCTCAGACCCAGAAAACAAAACCATGAGGTCTGAGATACGACTGGGCCATGCCCTTCAGTTTCAGGTTCTGTGATCCGTCAGAGAACACTCAAATTACATTTCAATCAACCTGCAGTGGGATGCAGACTGATCTGAGATGCTAGAAGGAGCCTTCTTAATTTCTGAGGGATACAGGCGTCCTTCTGTGTCTTTTCTCTTGTCTCTAAGACAAACACAGCACCTTTTTACAGGAGAAGCTAAGTCATAGTCATTTATAAAATGCCTACATTTTCCTGGAAAATTTCCTATATTCCCTTTCTATTTATAACTGCATTTTGTTTTGCCTTTTTTTGTGTTCCAGAATAATGTTTGTAAAAACGATGTCATGTAATCCTTTCAATGCCCTCTATGAGAGGAAAGATGAAATGAAGTTTTAATGGAGTAAATGATTCGCTGGGGAAAACACATGTCTGTGCAGTGATGTCACCAATGATGATTCCATGGCCTCATTGTTCTCTGGGGACCTGCTGTTTCCACAGACTGTCTAGCTCACAGGATGGTTTTGCTTTCAAGTAAAGCCAATCTCCAAATTATGCTAAGTGTGCGGGCCAGGACTTAGCAGGAGTTAAGGAATTTCTGAAGACAATAGTGCAAAGGGGATTCCTCTGTACTTTGCAGCTAGTTCTCCAGACTGAGTAGCATGAGTCCACAGTTTGAATATGGTCTTGTTAAATCTGATATCAGTAACCAGGACTTTATGACGCCTTGGCTAGGGCTTGGCCTAGCTTACTTATTAGCTACCAAGTGCCCACTTTCTATGGACATCGAATGTCCACAGAAAGTGAACATTTACCACTGGATTGCTATCTATCAGTGGTCACCCCCCGTTCTCTTCTCTCCTTCTTCTATAATAATAGAACCTTAGAGTTTTAGATGGGCACCTGGACGGCCAGAATAGACTACATTGTCAAGCTCCTTTGCAGCTAGATATGACCACGTGACTAAGTTCTGGCCAATGAGATATAATCACAGTCGTCAAAGAGCAGCTTGTGGGAAGCTTCCTCAGAAGACCACACAGATCACCATGTGACCACCCCACACCTTATTTTGCCCTTTGCTTTTTCCTTATTGCTAAAATTGTACGTCATGTCTTGTATGTATATACCTTGAAACAGAGAACTCATCCGTGGAGTCGTAAGTTGGAAGGAGCCCGGGTATCTGAAGAGTTCATGGAGCAAATCCACTGTATCAGCTGTGGACTGCCTCCCTGTTGCTTTCGTGAGTGTTTTAGTCCCTGCTTTTTCTGTTTTCTGCTGCCAGCAGCAGAACCCTTGTGATGCAATAGAATGCCAGTTGTAAAGAGACTCACAGACATAGAAAACAAACTTATGGTTACCAAAGGGGAAAGGGGTGTGGAGGGAGGGATAGATGAGGAGGTTGGGATTAACATATACAGACGATTATACATAAAATACAGACTACTATACATAAAATAGATAAGCAACAAGGACCTACTGTAGAGCATGGGGAGCTATACTCAATATTTTGTAATAATCTATAAGGGAAGAGAGTCTGAAGAATAATATATATATACACATATATATAAAAAGAATCGCTGTGCTGTACACCTGAAACTAACATGATATTGTAAATCAACCATACATCATTAAAAACTTTTTTTTAAAAAGTGGGTGCAGCAAAGTTCTCACGGGTTCCCAGAGGAGAATCTTTCTCGGGAAGAAAGCAGACATTGTCTGTCACAGGACACAAGTCACTGCGCTGGTCTGTATCTTCACCTGCCCTCAGAACACACGCAGGCTGCTAGGGTGCTGCTTTAGTGTCTGCATCAAGGAGGGAGCTACCGCCCCTTCTTGCTCTGGGAGCAGAACTCATGGCCCCAGGCGTCTGGTCTCCTTCTTAGCAGCTCTGTCCGCTGTACTGCTAAGCGTTGAGTGGGCCAGGCGCATCTCGTTCGTTGCATATGTCACTGCCTATTTGTGGCAAGTTTTGTTGTGCTTTAACTTTAAAGGATTGCAGATGCAGATATGTCGTGATAGGTGGCAGGGAGACTTCCACTGCTCTAGTCCAGCCCATCCTTGAGACAGTGAGGCGATGAGTCCCAACATATTTTGCAAAATCAATGACATGCCCAGGAATAGGGTACCCAGAAGAGTGGAAAGAAGACCAACCAGGCATTTGGCACCTGGATTCTAGTCCTGGCACCACTGAGAAGCTGATACAAACATGACCTTGAGCCGGCTACTCAGCTGCTCTGGTTCCCAGGTTTTGCAAATGTGAAATGAGGGAGCGGATTGCATGATTTCTAAGATCCCTTTGCTCCCATCACTCTGTGATAATCCCATCATCATTAGCTGAGGCCCACCCACCATACAGTTTCATGTCTTTATCTAAAATTATTCAACTAATCTGTTGAGTACAAATATTTACTTTTTTTAAACTGAAGTACAGTTGATTTACAATGTTGTATTAATTTCTGCTGTACAGCAGAGTGACTCAATTATACATCTATATACATTCCTTTTCATATTCTCTTCCATTATGGTTTATCACAGGACATTGAATATAGTTCCCTGTGCTGTACAGTAGGACTGCGTTGTTTATCCATTCTAGATATACCGGTTTGCTTCTGCTAACCCTAACCTCCCAATCCCTCCCTCTCCCACACCCCTCCCTCTTGGCAACCACAAGTCTATTCTCTATGTCCCTGATTCTGTTTCTGTTTCATAGATAGGTTTATTTTGTGCCATAGTTTAGATTGTTGAGTACAGATACAGTAAAAAACATTACCAGTATTTTCATCAGAAGAAACAAAACAGAAATTTCTCACCTTGGGACATCTACTTTAACATCAGCATCAGTAAGAACAAGAGACAAATAGCATCTTGAATCTCAGGTGTCCTTCGGCAAATGACACTGGACCTTGTTTTTGTCTGATTTAGACTTCTGAGCCACTGACAACAATGAGCCAGGGTCCCTGCAGGTGTGACGTGGAGGTGGGCATTGTGGAGACTTGGGAAGCTGGCGGGGCTGGGTCTGATTCGCTGGCCCACTTGCCAGCTCTGGCCAATACACTTTCCCTCAGTTTGCTGGTTTTCTCATAATACTTTTCCTAACTGCTGCTGCCAACACTGAACCCAAATTTAAACACCCCCTTGGACCACGGATTTGGGGACCAGCCCTACGGGTGGTTGGTCCTCCTTACCTGCCGGTTCTAGGTGAGGACTCTCCATCTTCCACTGGCAGCTGGGTTCCTAGCATTTCCTTAACACAAAGGGGGCTTGGCTTAGACGGGCACGTGTCAACCCTCACTGGCCGTCAGAATTATCCAGGCAGCTTCAAAAGCATACAGATGCCCGCGCCAGCCTGGATCAGGTTTAACTGGTGCAAGGGTGTTGCTCAGGCATCAGTACAGAAATCGACAGAAATTGGTCAGTCTCGCCAAGTGACTTTTTGTGCAGGCAGGCTTGGGACCTATTAGCTTAGACCCTCCAGGGCCACCTCAAGCCACATGGTGACCTCGCAGTAGGACAGCAGTGGGAGGAATATGGCTGAGCCAGGTCTACACCGTGACCACACTGTGAAAGCCCATTATTGACTTGCTGAGACCCTCACCTCAGCTCCAGTGTAAAAATTGGAAACAGTATCAGGCACTGCTGGAAAATGCAATACCAGACGTTGCAACTTCATTTTCATAGATCATAATCAAAATAGTAAGGGCCTAGGACTTCGTTTCGAAAACGTGGTAATAAAAAGATAAACGTGATCCGCAATCCTTGGTTTTCTAATTACGTCCCTGTTACGAACACAGCCTTCAGTGTTCCTAACACCAGAGATCATAATCTTTTATTTTGGAAGCAGTTTGTGGTTTTGTTCCAAAGCTGTTGCTACCAGAAAAAAAACCCCAAAATTGCAAGAAAAGAAGCCATTCAATAAACAAAACCATCCTTTTTTTTAAAAAGGAAAAACTAGGCCATATGCGAGAGTTTGAGGTGATTATTTTCTCAACTTAAGCAATGAATGAGAACTTTATGTACTTCATCTAGACGAGTCCAACACTCGGGCAGCAGATAGACAGGGGGAGGATGGAGAAATTGTTTAAGCATTTTCCAGATGCTTTTGTATTACATGCAGTGTTATGTATTTAGCCACCCATGAATAAGCTTGCAGGACGCCAAGGCCAAACAACGCCATCGTTTTCCCTTTGAATAACTGCCTGTCTCAGAGAGTGCAAATGTGACTCTAGTAGTTTTTCACGGTTTGCAAAATCCTGAAAAAAAGAGACACGAATACACCTCTGTCTTAAAAAAATAAATCCATGTTTGAATCTGAGGTCATTTGTAGAGATGTAGATGGACCTGGAGACTGTCATACAGAGTGAAGTAAGTCAGGAAGAGAAAAACAAATATCGTATATTAACGCATATATGTGGAATCTGAAAAAATTGGTATAGACAACCTTATTTACAAAGCAGAAATAGAGACACAGATGTAGAGAACAAACGTATGGATACCAAAGGGGAAGGGGGGGGTGGGATGAATTGGGAGATTGGGATTGACATATATACACTATTGATACTATTTATAAAATAGATAACTAATGAGAACCTACTGTATAGCACAGGGAACTCTACTCAATGCTCTGTGGTGACCTAAATGGGAAGGAAATCCAAAAAAGGGGATATAAGTATACGTATAGCTGATTCACTTTGCTGTACAGTAGAACCTAACACAACATTGTAAAGCAATTATACTCCAATAAATATTAAAAAAAAGAATCTGAGATACTATTTTTAATATATTAAAAATTATAATAATTTATTAATATAATAGAAATTATATAATAGTTATTAATACAATAGAAAGCTACCAATAAACTTTATTAGGAAAAAACCCACAAGGATTTTGATCATATAGACGGCACATCTAAAGCTGTGTGTCGGGCTTCCCTGGTGGCGCAGTGGTTGAGAATCTGCCTGCCAATGCAGGGGACACGGGTTCGAGCCCTGGTCTGGGAAGATCCCACATGCCGCGGAGCAACTGGGCCCGTGAGCCACAACTACTGAGCCTGCGTGTCTGGAGCCTGTGCTCCGCAACAAGAGAGGCCGCGATAGTGAGAGGCCCGCGCACCGCCATGAAGAGTGGCCCCCGCTTGCCGCAACTAGAGAAAGCCCTAGCACAGAAACAAAGACCCAACATAGCAGTCAATCAATCAATAAAAAAATAAAAAAATTAAAAAAATAAAGCTGTGTGTCCTGTCCTCCTAAAGCTAGCTTGCCTGCCTCGCTTCCCTAATTTTCTCCATGGTATCATCATTCTTGCAGTCATCTGACTTTGCTTGGTCATCTTAAGATATCTTCCCATCCTTACTTCCCACAGCCAGTCATCTTCCTCTTTGCCAGCCACCGCTGTGACCACCTTGATACGGACCCTCTGCATCTTCTGCCTGGACTTCGGCATGCCCTGTCCCCCAGTCTCCTGGCTTGAGACTGTCTTCCCAGCAAGTTACTATGAGCTCCGTTGCCAGATTAGGCTTTTCTACAACGAGATTTTTTCAATCATTCTTTTAGCAAGCACTTATTCTAATATAATAGAAAGACCATAGGCTTAGAGAGCTGAATTCAGATCCTGGTTCCAAAATTGACTAGCAAATCACTAGACTCCTCTGAGCCTCAATTTCTCCCCTATAGCACAGAGAGAAAAATCAGATTCCGTGAACTAATAAGTAGAAAATGTTTTGTGCAGGGTCTGGATACACTCTGTAAATGATTATATTTAAAGGATTAAATTCCAGAATCACAGCTACTTCCACGCTTCACTGCTATTCCAGTTGTGTTCACAAACTTTCTGCTGAAACAACTCGGCTTTGTTTATTGCCCAAGATATTTCCTGTCCTTTGCTAATTTTTCAGCTTCTCATTCTGAATCTGGTGTTTGGAATGCTTAGTTCTAGTCCTTTCAAGTCTCCCTCCTCCAGAAATGCTTCAGGGGCCATCTCGACACAGGGCTTTCTCCCTTCCGAGAACTCCCAACCGTTCTTACTGCTGAGACGTTTCTCTGTGGGTCTCTCCTGTGTCTGTGTGTCTTTTGAGCAGAGACACAGGCTGCTTTTGTTCCAGATGAGCTCCTCTAGGGTGTTTGTACACTAGCAGCCTTGGAAGAGCAAAGGGCAAGTTTGTTTACTGTCCAATATAACAAATATAATGTCTCTTTTCAAGGCAAAAGTCAGGCAAGCTTACTGCCCTTGTGAAAGACTTGGGTTCCCCACGCTCAGATTTGGGTCCTGTGATGCAGCCACTGTGAATGCAAGGTCGCTGGTCCCCTCTGCATCACCCTGTGGGAATTGGGGCTTAGGGAACTGTGCAAAGCACGATACTCTGGCTGCTGCTGCTGCTGTGAGTAATATAGTCCTTTGTCTCTGGTTCCTTGGGTTGTCTGCCAGCAGCCATGAAACTGCAGCAGGGTAGCTTGTTAGCCTGCAAGTAGGATAAAATTCCAGACCCTTCACATTTCTTGGTGACTATTATTATCATTGTTACTGTTATTATTTGGCTGTAGTAGCTCCTAAATACTTTCTCATAACAATCTACTCTTTCCCTCCTCTTTTGTCATTGGTTTGTGCAAAGACTGGTTTACAGAGAGATTGGTTTGTGCAAAAAAATCTTTTTTCTTGTGGAATGTTCTGAATCGTGGATTGAGCTGATTGCTTCCTGCGATGTCATTTACCTTGTTCCTCTGTACCATGTTTTTCAACCCAAATTATTTTTCATATTGGTTTTTCAGCTTCCAACTACACAGTCTCCAGACCTCTCTTGAAACATTTGACTCTTGCTTATGCTTATTTCTAGTCTCTGTTACTACATTGAAGTTTTTATGGACAGGACTTATTTTGATTTGTCCTTAGGAAAAAACTCTCCCACCTTTCCTAGTGAACATCATGACTAGAATAACAGCAATTGCTGAATGAAAGCTCAAGGTAAAATGATTAAACCCCGAGTCTGATCAGACAATGGCCACCCTTCTCCTCCTCTCCACCAGAGGGCGCATTCCACATTCAGGAGCACCCCAAATCTGAGCTCTTGTCTGCTTTGACTACCGGGGTGTCTGTGCACCATAAACGTAGCTGAATGGATTAGTAAGTGTATAAAATGCATTATCAAGTGGAGCCTTGGTCTGGTTACACTTCATCCTACACAGGAGCTCCAACTGAGACCAATGAAACCTCTCTTTTGACTATGGTTTCATCATCACTGCGTTTCAGTCTACTATGCCGTGAGTTTGAAGGCCAAGACCAAATCTTGAAGAATGGGTTCCTATGATTTTTCACATTTTCCACCAACCTGAAAGTGTATGTCAAGCACACAATCCCCAGTGTCAGTGTACACAAACCCACTGCTGACACACAGCGCAGTGGCCTGGCTAGAAATTCTGGACCTTCTGCTACTTTGATAGTTACAAACTAAATAGATTCCCAGTGCCCTGCGGTGTAAGGATGACTTGAACGGTGTTGAATCTTACAGAGATGAAAGAGGAAGTGGCAGAGGGTTGCTTTCTGAACTCTTAAGTGAATTTATTTTCTTCCATCTTTTTCACTTTGCTTAAGGAGTTCAGAGCTAACTGAATAATCCCCTCCCAGCAGCCCTTGACTTTCATTAAATCTGAAGGGTTCATCCTAAGCAGATATTGCATTCGGATGCACTGTGTTTGCAGCTTCCTAGCTTCCCATGCAACCGCAACTTTTTGAGGTCACGCGAGGCTGAGTCACCTTGTGTAGTAGGATGAACACGGTGCGTTACCGTTTTCTGCTCCAGAGTTGCTCACACTCTGATAGGGGAGGGTGTGTCAGTGCAGTTGAGAGGTCTGGGTGAAGTGACACCAAGCCTGTGGGCTTCCCTGAAATAGACCTTTGTGAGGAAGCAGAAGCTTTCAGGAAGGCAGGAGGGCACGGCTTCCCTCTCCCCTCGTGCAGGGATTCCTCTGGTCTCCGATTCCTCAGCTTTGCTGGTGCAGAGTGGGTAGTGGTCTGCTGCTTCTCACTTTTCACGGTAAACCATTTTGGAGGCAGAATCTCTTGGGAGATTTGAGTGGGCCCAACGTGAAGTTGCTTCAGGTGCCCCAGGTGTTGTGAGATAGAGTTCTGAGGGCGAGGCTCCTGTGTAGTTATCTTTATATCCACCGCTCTGAGCTTGGCTCTGTACAGACACATGGAAGGTTCTGGGAAGTGTGATTTAACTTGCCTAGAGAACGGGGACCTGAAGAACAGGATACCAGATACCTTGTCCCTCACTCCTGCTGTCACTGCCTCTCTGCCTCCTCCTTCACACCCTTATCTCAAAGGGATTGTGAGGGCTTTCTTCACCAAGACCCTTAAAGCTCACTCTGGGGGCGGCCCGCGCACAGCCCTAAGAGCTGGACCATCCGTGCTCGCTGAGCCCAGGTTTCTCTTTCCCACAAAGGGAATCAGCAAGAACTTGCGATGGAAACAATACTATCCTGTCGCCAGGAACGCTGGCTGTCCTAACGCCAAGCAAATCAACGACGAGGCCGCTTTTGCCCTTTGAGAAGTTAAGGGCGGTGCTGTAAGCTGCACTTCTTCCTGAAATTAGCACCTCTTCCTTTGTCTACCCCTAACCAGAACCTCGCAGCAGCCTTGGGGCAAGCATATCTATGGGCGGCTAATTGATGGGCACACAGAAAGTTTATGTCACCTTCACACTCGTTCCTCCATCCTGTCGTTTCTCAGTCAATCCTGGGAGTCAGATACATGGATGACACATTTTCCAAAAACTCAACCTCAACCCGTCAACTTCAGCCTCTAAGTTTCTGTGACTTTGACCTCCGACGCCAGGGACCGCGCTGACCGCTAGATCGCGCTGTCGGACAAGAAATCCTGAAGCTCCGGACCCGCCGGGAACCCAGGAGTCGGAGGGAGAAGAGGTGGGAGCAGTGGACCGGGAGAGGGAGGTGAGGGAGATCCCGGGATGTAGCCTGAGGAGTAAAAGCCACAGAAAAAAACCCCCAAACTGAATAAATCCAACCAGCTCTGCCTCAGTCGATAAATATCATCAATTTGTTGCAAATACTAACGGGTTCCAAGGGGTATGAAGAGTCGGACGCACTACTGAAGGGCACAGATTGGAAGACGGTTTACACTTTAAAAAAAAAATCTTTTTCTATGTATTTTTTATACAGCAGGTTCTTATTAGTTATCTATTTTATACATATTAGTGCCTTTTTACTCGTTTGTCCGCGTACCAAACTGGGAGCCCAGCGGAAGGGCCCCCTGAGGTCAAACAGTGCAGACCGCACGCTGGGAGGAACCCCGCCCACGCCGGCGCACCTTTGGATACGTTTGAATTGCACTCGTGTCCCCTGGGATGTGGATGTGCGAGTGTTTGTGGACGTGCGTGTGTTTGTGGACGTGCGTCCGTGTACTTCCCGACGGCGGTGTCCCCTCCCTTCTCCCCTCGTCATACTCTGCAAGTTTTCCGTATGATCTTTTTTCCGAGTGAGGGAGTGCTTTGGGGGTCGGTGGTTTAACGTTACCTACACTTCTTCGCAGCAACTATTTTCGAATGCATTAAATCTAAGCATGCGGACGGGAATGCTTTGAGCAGAAGAGGCTGGGTCCCCGCCCACGCGGGTCCCCGGCCGCCGCGCGGGGCTGGAGAGCGGCGCAGTGCGCGGCCTCTGGGGGCGGACGCCTCTCCCACCCAGTCTGCGGCCTCCGGCCTCGGGGAGGGGAAGCCCGCCTCTGCCCTCTGCTCCCCGGAGGGTGGCCGACTGCTGGACTCCCGCCCGGGCTGACAGATGCATTTGCGGCTCCGAATCAAATCAGCAGGGGAGAACTCTTTTTTTAACCAAGAATATCAACACCCACAGTTAAGTTGCTTCCTAGTCAACACCGCCATCACAATTTTTGTTTTTTTTAAGTACATAAAGAAAAAGCGCGCGCGCGCGCGCACACACACACACACACACGCCCACCTGGGCGAAATGCAAACTGCAGCCAGCTTGGGCTGACGTGCAGGCAGTTTTCCTTCTCTAGACGGGAGTGTGGATTTCCCTGGGGAGTCCGTATTTCCCAGGGGAGTCCGTGGCGGTTCCAGGCCGCGGCGCAGCCCCCCTGGGTGCCCGGACGGCGGCCGCCGGGACTTGTTTGCTCCACGCTCTGTCCCCGAGGCTGCCACCCGCCTACGTGCGTCCGTGAGAGGAGAGTGGAGTGAGAGTGCAGGTGAAGGGCTGCTACCCCGGTGATCACCGCGCGCTGGGGTGTGCCCGTCGTGTTATTCACGCCCGGGGCGCCGGGGGGTGAGTTTGAAGGGGAAGAGGCCTATGCATCGTGCGTGTGTGGGCTCTTTGTGCGAGCTCCCAGCTAGACTTCGAGTGGGCCGTGTGTGCTCGGGGAATGTGCAGAGGTGGCGATTCCCGTGTTCCTCCATTCTCTCCCTGCGGTCTTCTCCCAGGCTTTCTCCGGAGCAGCCTGTGCGTGGGGCGGAGTGCAGGGGACCGTCGGCCCTGCAAGTTCTCGTCATCATTCTAAAGGCAAGTTCGTAGGCTATCGCGCCTGGTGAAGGGAAGGCCAGGTTAGCAGATGTCAGATCAAACAGGGAAAAGAAGTTTACACTGGCCACACGACCTCCTCCTCTGTTGCGGGCGGTGAATTCCAGGGACGCCGCTCCTGCGTTCCCCTCCGGCCCCCTCCTCCATCCCCAGTAGCTTAAACTTGTGGGAGTAACCCCTGGGCTCCAAGAGGCCAAAAGGTGCAGGACTTGTGCTGAGCGCACAGACGTGTGTAATCCGAACCTTTCCCAAAGCGCTTTTCTGATGCCACAGTGTAAGGTCCCCGCGCTTCCCCCCGTGCGTCAAGTACGATTTGGCAACCCTTAGTGTCAGGCTCCGCTCTCAGGGCCAAGAGGTGGGGCAGAGCGAGGAGGGGCGGCAAGACCTCGAGAAGGTGCTGGCAGAACGTCAGCCCCGCGTTTGGCCTCCAGCCCCCAGCAGTGCGGGGCGGGGGGAAACTGACACCCCTTAGCCGCCTTGACCCCGGGGCGTTTTAAGGGCAGAGCTTTCCTTCCGAAGCCTCGACTCGCGACCAAGCTTTGCTCTGGCCCAAGTGAGAAATTTCTACGGTGGATGTAACTCCTGAGCGGCTTCCAATTCTGAGGATCCCTAGGTTTCCTAGCGTTCCTTGCCCTCTCTCTTGGCTCCAGTTAAGCTTCCCAGTTCCGTGCCGAAGCCCCAGGGAAGAAAGACAGGACTGGGAAAGCCAACCCCTCTCTGAGCCCCGCGCAGGCGACCATCCGGGTTTCCAATCGCCGGAGACTGAAAAAGACAGAAGGCGTGCCGCGTGCGCAGACAGTTAGTTAATGGAAACCCTGTAAATCGGTTTTAAGTGCACCCAGGACGGAAGGGGAGGAAGGTGTAGGTGGTGATGATGGGGGATGGGGCTATGATGGGGTGGGGTCAGTCACATCCTTGCATTTCTGAAAACGAGAGTCGCTGACTTTCCTCCCATCGTTCTTAATTTAGAAAAATAAATTTATTAAAGAAAATCGCACGGATAGGGAAACCCGAGCTCCCCAGCCCGCCCCAAGCGGAGGAGTGAGCGGATTCCCTTGGCAGTGAACCCGGCTGCGGCTGTCCCCCTCCCCGCTTCCTCCTCCCCCTGCCCTGCCCCCCTCCCTCCTCCCCGGCGGGGCACTGCTACTACGGCGATCGCCACCTCACGCAGAAGGAATGCTCGAAGTATGCACACGTTCCCAAAAGTAGACCTCCTTCACCGCCGGAGGAGCATACATCACCCCGTGGCAGCCGTCCACCTTCTCAGGCGTTTCGTAACCGAGTAAACTGAGAGCTGGGAACAGCCCTCTATTAAGTAGCCCGCGGCGCGGAGCCTCTTCCCACTCGACGAAGGCGAGCCGCCCCAGACGCGTCCGCGCGCCGGCAGCTGCGGTCCCGGGCCGTCTCCGCCTGTCCCGCGGCGCCCGCCTCTCCGCCCGGGATCCTCCTTCTCCTCCTCCTCCGCCCCGGTGGCCCTGCCGCTGCCCGCCTGCGGGCAGCCGCCAGGTGCGCCCGGAGCGCAGCGCCGATTGCCCGGGCGTGCGCGGGCCACACCGAGGGGCCGGCCTCTACGACGCCGGGAAGCCGCTGTCGCCGCCGCTACCTCGGTCACCACCGCCTCAGGTCGGTCCGGCCCCGGCACCTCGCCCCTTCCAAAGATAACTAGGGAAACTTGCTTCTAGCCTCTTCCTTGCTCGGTTCTAAGCCACTAAGGAGCCCGAGCGGGGACCGTTTGGTCTTGTGCCTGACATCTGCCGGGTATTCTGAGCTTTTTGTGATTCGTTTGAGTCATTGAGGGGGAGAGAATTGTGGGTTTTCTGAAGAGCTGATGCAGGGAGGCTGTGCGCGCGTAAAGCACCCCGTTCGATGTTCCAGAGTGTGGAGGGATTTCGTCTGTAGAGGCTTCGTTGAAAATTGACGCAGGGCGCGCCGGCTCCTGGGGTCCCTCAGGGCCTCGCGGCGGCCGCGGGGCCGCACGCGCGCGGGGAAGGTGTTTCAGCGATGCACGGTGCGGAGTTCTTTGCAGGGCCGGCGGAGGGCTCTGCCCCTCGTCGAGGCTGCGTCGGTGCGTGTGGCATCCGGAGACAGACTCCCGGGGGAGTGATCTGCCTCCTTCCTCTGCTTTTCAAAGCCTCCCACATGGTGGGTCAGTTCAGCTCTGGGGGACTCAGCCTAGGCCGACTTTATCCAGCTTCTGGAGACGGCTCCCTCCCCCCTCAGTGCATAGGTGGACGCCCTACTCAGGGTCGTGGAACCTCTGGGGGGGAGTTTCCATCCCATATCCAAAGAGGGTAGGGATCAGAGAGTTATTTACGGAGCGGGGGCTGTTAGCCAGGGAGCAGAAGAGATACACCAAATCAGGCACCCGCAGGGACCCGCCGGTGGTCCTTTCGGGGCTTTCCGGGACCCCTTTCCCCCCAACTCACCCCGGATTACGTGGTGGAACGCTGAAGTGTGCTGGAACGCCGGGGAGGGACGGGGCAAGAAAGGAAATGAGCGCTAAGCTCGGTCCTTGGGTAACGAATGTCAAGGTCGCCGTGGGTGACGCGCAGGAGATCTGGAGGCACCCCGCGGGGTAGGGGTGAGGGTGTAATTTCCTTTTTTAACTTGACAAGGGAGTTAAAGGAATTGGCCTTTTCCAGCGGGGAGGGGGGAGGGGACGAGTTGGCAGGAGGAGATGAATCCCGTAAGGCTCCTACCCCTTTCCCCACCCCCGCAATTGACTCATATTCATTCATGAGGGTGAAGTGAGGGAATCCTCGCTGCCACGTAGGGGCGGCCGCTTTCAGATTTTATGTCTGAGCGTGCTCAGTGAAGTGCTGCTAAACATTCATATAAATATTTTGGCTAAAAGGAGAGAAAACTTTTTTTTTTTTTTTTTTAACATATGGATGGAATGCCTGGCTGGCCTGGCTGAACTGATTCTATGTTCAGATAACCCCGAGACATGATTCCTTGTGCCGCTGAGTCAGGTAGCCGATAGGTGGCGCTCTAGACCCAGGCGATAGCCCTTCCACTACTCAGGTTTTTGTAGCTAGTGCAGAGGTTAAAAAAAAAAAAAAAAGCGGCACACGGTTTTTCGGTGGGTCGACTGTCAGCCGTTAACTTTTCTCGAGCATGACTGCCAACTGAGTTGGAAATTATTAAAGTTAAGGCCAGATGACGGGACAATGGGCCAGTCCCACCTCTTGCTTTTCACTGATGTAGAAAAGGGTTAGAAATGTCAAACAGTTGTTAATTGGGAAGAAAGAAACAACTAGAGTTCTTGGATCCCCAGAGCAGCGACAAAAGTTTAATCTTGGCTTCATAAAAAGGTGCTCCGGGCAATTTGGCACGCCTGTTCGTCAGACATTTAAAATGCAATTTACACTCAGGCCCAGGAAAGCTGCCCTGCCCTGATAACATTGTGCCAATAATTTGGAAAGACATGGTTGGAGGTTGTCAGTTTCTTTTCTCAAAGAGGGCTCGACCTTTGGCTCATTTTTGGATTCCCAAGCATGACTTCGTTTTTCACGAGGCCTGGTGTGTTGCCTTACAATCATTTATGTACCTCAGAATCGATTCTCTTTTTATGTTTTGCTTCTGGCAGCCTCCCACTTTTAAGTTCGTTGCTAGTAGCTTTTGTCTCTGAATTGGACCTTAGAATATTTTGGAAGATTTCCTTCTACTGACATGGGTTAGGCACCTACTGTGTGCCGGGAACCACAAAAGACGAATAAGACTATTTGTCTTTAAAGAATTAATAACCTAGTTACAGAATCAGGAAAAATCAGTGTAGAATGTATTCTCCTCCTGAGCATATAAACCTGTAATCTTCTGGAACAAATGAACAGTTAAATGAGAAGATTAATTATTACTGAGAATTTTATTTAAAAATGTCTTGGGAAAACAGGAAAGAGTGCTTTGCTTTCTTCTATTGCCTTTCCCTTTTTATTATGTATTTTAGAGTTGTTTTTTTTTTCCTCATCCTGAGTAAAAGATTTATCAGCTGTGAAGACAACATAGCTAGCAGGGGGGTCAAGTTTCTCTTGGTCTGTACATATTTCTGTATAATCCATGTCAGACCTTCAAGAGCTGCATATTTGTAGGCAGAACAAAATGAAGCAAAAAGAGAGTAAAAGAGGTTTATTATACTTTTCCAAATTACCCTGAGACCACTAAAGTACCGTTACCTAAAGAGTTCAGCAGCTAGGATAAAACGGCTGGCCAAATAAAAACCCCAGCTGGAAGGGGCATTTGGTTGAGTCAGGGAAAAGATGACCCCTGAATTAGCCATCACCCAGGGGGATGGAGTTATGTGGGGCGTGGTAAGGCCTTCACCCCGGATGTTAAGCAGGACCAGCCTCCAGGAAAACAGGACCTTCTTTAAACTTGAACTCCCTCTTAGTGCCCTGATTAAACTGCTGCAGATGAACTTGACTTACACTGCTTCACAATAGGCCCATTATATGCTGGTCTGGGCCCTATGGTCATTACGGCAGATCTGGTCGGGTCCTGGCCCGGGTCCAGGCTCCAGTTCTAACCTGGCCCCCGGCCTGCCCGGACCCGGTTCTGATGCCGTCACTGCTTCCTCCCGCAGATCCCTTCATGCGGCTGTGAGCCCCGAGGCCGAGCATGCGGACCAGGCTTCCCCCAGCGCTCGCCGCCCTGGGCGCGGCCCTGCTCCTGTCTTCCATTGAGGCAGAAGGTAAAAGGCTCTTCCCTCCTTCTCCCCCGTGACCATGCAGAAGTCTAGAAAGGAAGGAAGCAGATCTTTCTTGTCTCTGTTGCTTGCTCTGTTTCTCCCCGCGCTTCGTGTTTTCTCCCGGGGTTTCTCTCCTTCGGAGAAACGCCCCCTTCTCTGAGGTCTGTCCACCTCCCAGCTCTCAGGTCCCGCTCTTTCGTATTCTGCTTCAGCCGTTCCGTACAGTGCTGTGTGCCCTCCTCGCTCTGGTCTCTGCGGTGTGCTGTCCGCACTGCCACCGACACGGCCGCCTTCCGGGAGGACCAGCCGTCCGGGAGGGGGCGACGGCTGCACCCAGCGCTGCGGAACGAACACCTCCGGGGGGTCCCCGGGAGCCCCGGAGCGCGGGCGCGCTCGCCCGTGCGCGTGGCTGGTTAGCGCCTGGCTCGGCACGGCGACCTCGGTGACAGCACGCAATAAAGGACTCCAACAGCGCCGGCTCCGCGCCTCTGTGTGTTTTGTGGGGAGTCCAGTCGGCCAGGCGGGCGGTGCAGGCAAATGAGGTAGCAGCCCAACCGCCCCGGGGCTGGCGGGCCAGCAGGGATCCGGGACGCGGCGTGTGTTCTCGCCGCCCGAGGTCGCCGCTGTCTCTGTCTGGTTCGCTGGGCCACGAGACCCGTGGCCCAAGCCCGGGCCCAGCCCCACGCGAACAGGTTGGGTCCGGGCCAAGGTTCTCAAGCTAGGAAGCTAGCGGGCGCCTGGCAAGCCGGGCACCGCCTACCCCTCCCTCCTTCCCTCAGCTCCAGACCTGAGTGCGGAGTCGGTCAGAGGCTCGGAGATGGGTCTCGGGGCCTCAGGGTCTGCAAAGCGGCTCAGTACGCTCCAGCCCTTGGGAAACGAAAGACTTCTGCTAGAGTTTTAACCTTGTTTTAGGCTTGCTGCGGTGTGCACTTGATGCCTTCCTTTCTCAGCATTCGCGGAACAAGCCCTTTCTGTATATTGACCCAAGAGGGGCTTCTGTGTCCTCTCAGTTATCGTTGGAGACCTGATAAACTAGATTTATTGTTCTGCAAGGTAAATGGGGTAATACCATAAAAGACATCTTAAAAATGTATACTTTGATCCAATGCAGAAATGCCCCCGATGAAGTTAAGGGAGAAGAGCAATACTTCTGTGTGGGTCAGTGTGGAAGGGGGGTAAGGTGGGGGGGGGTTTGTGTTTCTTAGAGGCTGTGGGGAAGTAGAGCTGTTTCATGACCACACTGAGATTTTCAAAAACTTTTCTATTGTGTTTGATTCTCTAGTTCGAGACTGCAGATACAAAAAACTAAGACTGGGCAAAGCAGAGAGTCTTCAAAATGTACGGCTTGTTCAGAAAAGTGAGGGAAACTTGCTGACTCTTCTTATCTGATTAATACTTTATGAATGTAGAGGCTTTTCAGAGTGGCCTCTGTGAAGTAATATTCAGATGAGATTGCCTTTAATGTTCCTTTCTATGTCGTTGTTAGGAAGGAATTTCACTTGAGGACCTTCTGGAAGTCCTACTGAAGATATTTTTAGATAATTCACTAAAGTGGCATATTTATTGCTCATTAAGAAAATAGTTATTTGAAAAGCAGAAAGGGTTGAGAATTCTTAGGACCAGAATTGGGTTGGAAGTGATGTAAATGGAAAAAATCAGTTCTGAATTGGATAATAGCTGGTTAGCAAAGTGCAGTTGAAAAGAACATTTTACTCTCTACATTACTGATTGTTTCCGTATTTCTCATAATTTATCTTTTAGATTTGTATTTATTTCCACATCATACAGCTCTTTCTTTTGCTTTCTTAAGCTGTTTCTCTTCTTGTCTCTCACCCCCTTAGGCCAGCGTTTAATAATCATCTTTTTGTAAGATGTATTATTTGGAGGGGGCCTTATTCTAGTTTGGCCCTGTCAAATAGAAATAGATTGTGAGCCACAAATGCAAGCTACATTTGTAACTTCAAATCTTCTGGTTGTGACATTAAAAAAGGAAAAAGAAGCAGGAGAAATTAATCTTTATAACATATTTCACTTAACCTAATATATCCATAATATTACCATTTTAACATGTAATCAATATAAAAATTATTAGTAAGATACTTTGCATTCTTTGTAACTAAGTCTGAAATGGGGTATGTAGTTTATGCTTGCAGCGCATTTCATCTGGACTGGCCACATTTCAAGCACTTGACAGCCACGTGGGGCTCGTGGCTCCAGTACTGGACCGCAAAGCTCGGGTGTTAATTACTAAGTGGCCCCAGGAGCCTGGGAAGAGCTAACAAAGTTTGTGGCCAAGGCCCTTCTGGGGACGATGGGCTGCAAACAGAATTTCTGTGAAGTATTTCTGATGGCACATTTCAAAAATTCAACTCGCAGCCCTGCTTCTTGATATGTTATTTTGATTTTAGTTCAAAAGTAGCCATTGCGGAGGGTGGGAGGGAGACGCAGGAGGGAGGAGATATGGGGATGTATGTATATGTATAGCTGATTCACTTTCTTATAAAGCAGAAACTAACACACCATTGTAAAGCAATTATACTCCGATAAAGATGTTAAAAAAAAAAGAGTACATTAAAAAAAAAAAGTGCCATTGCTACTTTTCTTTCCCTTTTGCAACTCATACTTGTACTCTTGTATTCATACTATTTTCCAGTCAATTTCTACTTACTATTTTTTAATATGTTGAAGCTCAGTACCTTTAATTAAAAGGTTTTGGCATTCACTTTTTGCATTGCTCCTTTTTTATAGGGGTACCACCTTTGTCATGTTGTTTTCTTCTACCTACTTATACAAGGAACTTTATTTTTCATAATACAGTATTTGTTCCATAGAAATAAGAGTGAAAATGATTTTTTTTTTGCTTTTAATATTTGTAATTTTTAGCTACAGCATAGACTTTATTAACCTTATAACCTGGCCAGTGCTCTGTAAGATCTAGAATGTGTGACTTATTTTTGGTTCCTGTATCATATAATATGTAAATTGCCATTTAGAAAGTTCAACACTTTGCATTTAAAGGTTAATGGCCAGTGTTCCCTGAGAATTAGACACCTTTCTAGTTAATCTAGAATTTGAGATGAACATATGTTTTGTAAAAAACAGAGTTGTAATTTTAGTAAGTCTGATTTGTAGTTCATAATATATAATGAATGACTGGATATTTTTAATTCATCAGTGAGTTGAAGTCATAAGCTTTAATTATCTTACGTCTAGGTTAAGAGGCTAATTAATGTATATTTCTATAATCCTGTGTCTAACTTATGTTCTAACAGAAATTTTAAGCTCGACGGGAACTTATAGATCATCTATTCTAATTCTCTCATTTTCCAAATGAGAAAATGAGGACCAGAGAAGCTGAGTAACTCAGTCAACTAACCTGATTGCCTAGGGACAAGGCATAGACAAGACCCAGGTCTTCTAGTCCTGGTTTCGTGCTAGTTTGCCCACACTGTGCTGCTTTCTTGCTTGAAAACGGGTCAACCCAGTCAGTTTCATGAAAGGATGCATTTTGTAATCTGTACAGAATAATTTATTACTTGTCTAAAATATGAACTTTTCAACTGCTTATTTTTGGTATCTTATAAACACAGACGAAATGAGTATCTGTATCATGGCAGAGATCATTAAATTTATACTAGCTTTGGACGGAAAATATAAATTAATGCATACTGAATATAGTAAAACCACACTTTGTGCACTTCTCAAGGTTTCTGCCATTAAGGTAGTACCCTTCTCAGTGTTGCTATCACAGAGATTAGACTAAAGGTCTTACTAGTTCATCAAGATGATATTTCAGTAGTGTGTTCTCACTTTTCCTTTACCTTTAATACATTTTATACACTTGCCAAATCTTACTAGACTTATCTCCTCCCACCTGTCTGTCCATCCATCCATCCATCCATCCATCCATCCATCCATCCATCTCTGGGTAAACTTTTATGTCTTCCTCTTGGGTGCCATAATTAAAAACAATGTTTTGTAAAAAAAATTATATATCAAGATAGATACTTTGGTTTCAAAATTGCTTGAACAAGTTGTAAAGTTAATATACCAAATTCTATCTGTATCTGAATTAGAGATGTCTAAATAGCACATATTTATTGTTGACCAGGCATCAAATAAAGGTTTTTTATAGAGTAGAGAAATACTTATGTATATTTTAATAGGCAAATACATACCAATATTGGTTTCTAAAGTTAATCTTTCACTCAAATATTTCTTAGTTTTTACATTTAAGCCAGTATGGTAGGAAACTGTATGCTCTGGAGTCAGACTATGGGATCAAAGTTTTGCTGCTTATTAGCTGGGTTAAACCTTCCGAATTTCACTGACTCATCCCTGTGTCAGGGATAATTAGGCCACTCTTCTGGGTGATCATGAGAAAAGAAGGAGACGATATATAAAGTGACTAGCTCTCTGCCTGTCACAGAAGAGACACTCAGCAAATGCTAGCTATAATTATTCCTAAAAAGTCCTAAGTCCTGCCAATTTATGTAAGGAAGATATTAGCAGAATGCAGCTTTCCTAGCATAGCTTTTTGATAACAAAAAGCATTATTCATAAATATGAACTTAAACTGCTAGTGTTATGAATACTTAAAATTTTAGTTTCTTCACTCTCAGTATTCAGTTTTGTGAATATATATCTGATTGCTATCTTATTTATTTATAATTTTACTTCTATTTGTCTTCGTTCAGATTCTTATTCTACACAACTATGACTCTTTACAATCATAATCCCTATGTAGATTGTTCATTTTAGAAATATTCTGGCATCTGCATAGACGCCGCTTGTAACAATGCAAGGGCAGTTGTGAATTATTTTTATGTAAAATAAAAGATTTTCAAAGTTAATGAAAATACATTTCGCATTGATTCAAGTTGACAGGGGTCCACACTCACACCTGCTTCATTATCTTTTTTCATGAAACAAACAAGCAAAATATATAAACAGAATGGCAAGCCTAAAAGGTTTCACAAGTGATAAAAGTGGCAAGAAGAAAAGTGGAAAGGGCTCTCTGTTGTACACATGCTGGTCGACCATTCTTTCCTACTTTTGATCCCCAAGTACCACATCTGAGTTTCTATAAACACCTTAAAATCCTCTGAAATGTTAAAGACTTTTCCCAACAGTCAATTTTTCAGTTTTTCTGGAATCCTGGTCATTTGGAAATCAACAAGGTGGGCTGCTGCCCTTCAGCAGTTTTAACCTAATGTCTGCTGCTTCAGGTCAATTTCCTTGCAAGGTTGGTGGTACCGTTTTTCCATGTACTGATATTTTTTAAAAGCATGCTCAGGCCAGTTGCGTCTGCCTTTGCATTAAATTTGTCCTGAGCCATTGCTACTGGAACAATATTTTATAATGATATTCTTAATACCTACTGTCCTATTAACATCTGTTGCATGCTTGTTCTACTAAGTGATGACTACCAGTAAACCTCGCAAAACGGTTACAGACAGCAGAATGTTGAATAATTAAACTATGCATGTAGATTAATAGTCTAATCTCACTGCCTGTGTATGGACAGTAAGAAAATAACATTCATTCCATTACTAGCGTGTCCGATAAAAATAAAAAGCCATCTCCTACAGTTGGAAGCAGCAGTTCATTAAAGCAAATGTTTGCTTAATTTGTATAATTTCCATTAAAATGTGCTATTAATATTACATAAATCCCTAACCCCGGTTAAATTCTATGACTCATGTCTCAAAGCTACTGCTATAGTTCAATTGACCTTTAGGAAAACCTAAAAGGAGACTGTAATCTCTCAAAACAGAGACAAAAATTCTGACTCACAAGGAATACTTTCAATCTGAAACACTTTAAGAAGAGTATGGCGGAAAGTCATCTTATTGTGTTGACCTGCTTCAAGAGTAATAATTTTTAATGCATCGACCATGCACTGACAGTGAGTCAGTACAATGCTGCATGATGAGGCATGAACACTGCAGAGAGAATATCATTATAAAATATTTCTGGAATGTCTTTGTGTAATGACTATTGTACATGGAGGCTTTCGTTCATTGTGGGAGACTAAAAACAAGTCAACATTTCATTGACACGTGCATGATGCTGTACAGTTTTGTATGCAAACTATTGCTCTCTGTACTTTTCAATTATTCCTGTCATTGACTTCTCCAAGATTTATGCACAGTCACGTCTTCAGATTGCTGATCCTTCCTCACTATTTTCTTTAAGTTCTGTAAATAAATGTCCATAAATATACATTGATGTTGTCTTTTCATAATTAACCATTGTTTTGTAAAGGACCATACTGGCATTTTAATTTAAAATGCCACTTCTAGTATGGAGTATACCTGCTGCAAAGGAAAATAACAGTGTTGGTTTACACCTTGCAAACGTACAGCAGATTGGTGTAAACAGGCAGAATGTTTGTTAGTTTTATAAACATCTGTATATCACTCTTTATATACTTATAAATGATTGACATCCCTTATTACTATTTTTGAATATTGGTCTATATGAATACAAATATACATTTAAATGTATATTTCCTTGTGAGACATAACAGTGCTAAATTTCCCATGATTCCTCCTTTTTATTAAAATACATTTTTCATCTCTGCCACAGATTGAGAATTATCAAACAAAAATTAATAACAAGGCAATGATGCAGAGAATGAACTAAAATATCATTGATTCTTTTCCACATTATGGAAAAAATGTATTACGTCAGTGTTCTCACTTAACCTCTGTGGTTGTAAGCAGGTTGTGATTTGGCATGCTTATTCAAAATGCACTCAGCATGTATCGAAAATTCCTTAATTGTTATGTGAATTGTTTGCATATGTGGTTATTATATGTGATTTCATTGTACCTGTATGTACTTGTATCCAAATATGTTTCTATTTTGCTTGATTTTGCTGGCCATTCTTGGATGACCTAGCAACTCAAGAATCCAAAGTGTTTTGTGCTGTCTTCTGTAATATGTATACTCTCTGATGTTTTGTCACATCTTGTCAGCTTTTAATTTTATTCTTGTCCAACAAGATATCTTTTATATTTGTTGGAAACAAATTTATGCAAAGACAATTTTAGTAAGCTTTGCTCAACACAATTCTTTATTAATTAAATTGACCGTTTTGTGACATTGGAAAATGTAACTGATATCAACTCTCTCTCTTGCAGTTGACCCACCTTCAGACTTGAATTTTAAAATTATAGATGAAAATACTGTTCATATGTCATGGGCAAGACCACCTGATCCAATTGTGGGTTTCAAAATAACAGTGGACTCCACAACGGGTAAGTTTTGAGATGTTGGGATTTTAGGACAGAGACATCAAAGGTGATATAATCTGATCTTTTGCCCTCCTTCCATTTCATTATGAGGAAGCCAGGATTTAGAAAACCTGAGGGGTTTACCTAATGTCGCAAGATATTTGGTGGACTCAGATCTCCAGATTTCCAGCCCAGTACCCATTATTATATTTTTATAGTGTTAGCTTTATTAACTTGGCTTGCTGTGCTAAGCTGTTGTTACTAAAAATAGACTTTTTTCCCCCCTGATCAGAATATTGCTGGTAATCTTTGATTTTATAAAATAGAATGATCACTTCTTGACATTCTTCTTGAATCACTTGATCTGTCCAACACTTCAAGTGACAAGTGATGAAGTGAGTTGTTACGCCTTGCCCAGTGTCCTGCACACTTCGGTACTCAGGACACAGATTCTGGGATGGTGGTGAGCTGCCATGATGGAAGACAAGGATTTACTAGATAGATTCTGTAGATCCTAAGGCTAAGAGTCTTTGAAAGAAGAAAACTTGTTTGCTTGTTCTCAAAAGTTTTCTTTAGCATTCATGATGTTGCCCAAGTGTGGAGAACCCATTTCTGTTGATTAACTTTTATTTCTAATGTGGAATGGGAAAATAACCATTTTTACTAGCACTGGCCAAGTGGTAGGAAGAGGTCTGTATTGGCTGACAGAAGCAATAGATGATGTCAACATGACTTAGCACCAGAGCTATGTTTACATACTTATGGCCTTTAAAAAATACCACTGATTTTAAATGCTGATTTATCAGGGGATTGGGAAGCTGTATTTTTCTCCCATATGATCCAAGAACTTAAAAAGTGATCAAGAATTTACTTTTTATTCCTTGAATAGTTTCTTCCCAAATATATTTGCCGTTAACTATTTCATTTATTCCAAAGCAGAAAAACAGTTGAAAAAGAGTTCATCTGGTTTCCAGATGTTGGAAATGACTGACTCCTATACCTTAAAAACTGACACTGGGACCATCCAACCTAGAAGAGCCCTGGTGTCTTGTTTTCCCATGGGGGCCCTGGTGGGTTCTGCAATGCTCCACACGTAAACCTGGAGCATTTCTCAGGGTTCTTTTACACTCGTTACCTTTTTTGATTATTTATGTTTTGATGAAAATTTAATATGTTTAAGAATTTTAAATGTCACTTAGTCCCTAAGAACTACTGTGTTTCCTGATTGAATTGAGCATTATCATAATCCAGAAGGAAGTACATAATCGTCAATATATAAGGAAACGCTCAGTACACTGTACCTTGAAATGTTTGATACCTAGTTAAGTCAATTCAGAGGACCATGGTTACCCATTAGAGTATGCTCCCATCCCCTGCTGGAGTATGGAAGATGCACTTCTTCTGTAGAAGAGGATGCTGTCTCCCAGTAGATGTTCCTTTTAGCCTATGGGGTTTGTTGTCTTTGAGTTGATTTTCAGCCCTTCTTTTTCTTTCAGTGCTCTCCTCCAATGCATCATTTAAAATTAAATTATTTTCTACTTTATATCTCATTTGTAAAAAAATTTGTTGTCTACCATTAATATTCAAAAATAATGAGAGATTTTTGTTTGATATTCTGGTATATCTTTAATCTAGAGGAATACTTGAGTCCTCAAACAAATATGGAATACGATTGTAACAAGTAAAGGCAATGCCAGTCCATTTATTGAATTTCTAGAATTCAAAATGTTTGTCTTGGAAGGCAGTAAAAAATAACGTTTGGGTATTCTAAAAAAATGTGTATTTTGAATCTTCAGATTTTGAGTATATGTTATGTTATATGTGAAAAAAGTTTTGTTGCATTGATGTTTTTCTTTCTATGTCTGCAGATGGGCCCACTAAAGAATTTACCCTTGCAGCTAGTACCACTGAAACTTTATTAACAGAGCTTATACCTGAAATAGAGTATGTGGTGACAATCACTTCATATGATGAAGTAGAAGAAAGTGTACCAGTTATAGGCCAATTAACAAGTAAGCACACATATAAAGTACTTTTATACCTTATATTTTGCAGAAGGTTTCTCCAACTTTCAAAATTAAGGTGTTATTATGCAGAGTTAATTTATATCCATATTAACTCTTCTTTCAATGATCCTAGATGTTAGTAGCTGTGAGTAATTCATTCCTGATTTATAATCCTGGTCTCCGGAAACAGCAGGAATATTATGAATGAAAACTGTTAAAAACATTAGGCTTTGCCAGACAACAATGTTAATATCCATTTTGAAATATATCTAAAATCTCACTAAAAATAATTTATTTGCCAGGGAATGCTTATTTGGCTGTATTCTCTGACCAGCTGGGAATGGACCATACATTTGAAAGACAACGTACTTATTTTCTTCTTAGGAAGTATTTGTATGGGTCCATTTCTTTTTGTAATAATCAAGTTTTGATTCAGTTCAAACAGGTGGCCCGATAAAGCCAGGGGAGAAGAAACCTGGAAAAACAGAGATACAAAGTAAGCATTTCCCTTAATATTTGTGCTTGGCTTTGCAGAAGTTATAAATGTAATATAAAGGAGGTGTTCCAACTAGGTGCATAGTTTGATCTCACTCCTATATTAATTTCTTTTTTTTTTTTTTATGTGGGCAAATATAAGACTTTATTTCTTAATTTCTTTAATAAATGTAAGATTGTTTAAAGCAGTAATTGTAACATTGTATTGTTGAGTTTATAGCATACATAGATACAATATATATGATGATAATAGCCAAAAAGAAGTGGGGGCAGGTAGAATGAAGTTATTCTGGAGCGCAGTTACTATATTTTACTGGAATTAAATCAGTAGTAACCTGAAGAATACTGTGATACACTGAAGATGCATACTGCAATTCCAAGAACAACCGCTAAGAATAAATAAGTAATCAAAAATACAGCTAAAAATAAAATAAAATGGTACACCTAAAAATATTTGTTTAACACAAAAGAAGAAAGTAAAAGGGAACAGATGCTTTGTACTATCTTTGTAACTTTTCTGTAAATCTGAAACTATTCTAACATAAAATTTTTTTTTCTGAGATATACATTTTAAAGTAATAACTAGAATTATGACTTATAACATTATATGATTAATGATATATTAATTTCTGTAAGCTTTATCTACAAGAAGTACAGGCAATGTAATAGTAATGTATGACTAAGTGGTTATAACACCTACGTTCTGACTTTCTAACCATTCATTCTATGTACTAAATATTCTTTTTACTGGGAGTGTTTTAAATTTGTGTGTGTCCAGGTTCCCCTGCAGGATTTTGGCAGTAGGTGAAAAACAAAGCTCATCATTGGACTTAACTCCTTTCTCAAAGACAAACTATAGAAATAGGTGGTAGCTCAGGGATACATGGGAACTATAAGGCTGGACCACAAGGGAGATGCCCTCACAGTGTTTTCAGCAATTCCATTGCCATGAAAATGTATTTCTAGGTCTCTGTATATGTTATGCTTATTTCTAGGGTGTTTACATGGGCTTAGTTGGTGCAGTTGTAACCGTTTCCAGAGTCTCTGTAAGACGTCTCTGATAAGTTGATGCATTTGTAATCAAATGAAAACAATTTTATTGTCTGGTTTTGTGGCTTCTAGCCCCTTTTGGTCTTACACTGCTTTGTGTGACTTGCTGGGATGGAGGCTTGAAGGGTTTCTTGGACTTCTAATTTTGCCACCTTGTAAATTGGATTTATGACTCAGGATAACAATAAAAAGATTGTGAACATGAAGTTCCCTTTATCCTGAATTTTCCCCTCCAGATCACTGTTTATAATTGTTTTTGAGGTCTAATCATCTGAAGTGAAGTTTATAGTATGCAGTTACAATGCAAATATTTTCCCTGAATCATCAATATTTATTCTAAATCAAAGCATTATTCTAAATATTGACTTTCAGTAGGCTTAAATTGGCCCATTAAATAGTATGCAAAAATTATTTAGGCATGCAACTTGTAGTGGCTTGCAAATTTCCCAGGACCTTTCCTCCTCTTCCTAGCCAAATACTTCTCTTATTATCTACCAACTGACTGCAGGGACAAAAATATCTTCAGAAAATTCACTCAGCTTTGCCTTATGAATACAGATTTTCATAAAAACCAACCTGTTTCCCCCTCCCCACCTGACCACAGAGAGAGGGAATAATATGTTTGGTTATAAAGGCCAATTGTTGTATTTTTAGTGATTTAAGGGTACTACATATATTTTTACTTTTGAATGAAAATGTTTTCCCCCTGTTTTGTTTAGTACAAGAAGGTTTTAGTTGTCAAATTTAAATACATTGATAATTAGGACAAGATATTATGGCTATTTTGCATCACATTTATGCTTGTTGGTACTTCTGTTAAGACTCCATTAACCCTCTAGACTAACCAGCTGCAAACTTTAGACAATTATATTATAAAATGCAGGAGAATGTTAAAAAAGATTTGCTCTTTTCTTCAACCCTACCGCATTTGCTTAAATGGTACAGCAATTGTTTTGTATTTATTGATCTCAGAATACCAAGAATGAAAACACTTTGCTTACATTTCTTTTGTATGTCTCCTAGATATTTTATGTAGTTTTTACTTGGAGAAAAGAGTGAGGATATAGTTATAAAAACAGACAAATCAATAGCAACAATACTTGGGTCACAGGCTCCTGGAGAATAGGTCATATACGTATCTAGTCTTGCACAATGTCTTATACAACAGTTTAAAGACATATAGTTGATGAAATGCATGTTCACGAAGGTACTGAAAATGCTTCTATGTGTGCCAGTAAAGTTTTACACTCTTTTGTGCATGTCAGTTGCGGGTAAAGAACAATGTGAAAAGTTCTAATGAACAAAACGATTTTAGGAGCCAACCTTTTCGCCATGTTAGTTTGTATTCCTTAATGCTAGATAGATTTATTAGTGTGTCATTTAAAAACTATATCACATGTATTTCAGAATGCTCTGTCAGTGCCTGGACTGATTTAGTGTTCCTTGTGGATGGCTCATGGAGTGTGGGAAGAAATAATTTCAAGTACATTTTAGACTTCATTGCTGCTCTTGTGTCTGCGTTTGACGTTGGGGAAGAGAAGACAAGGGTTGGAGTTGTTCAGTACAGCTCTGACACCAGGACGGAATTTAACTTAAATCAGTACTACCAACGGGACGAGCTGCTTGCTGCAATTAAAAAAATCCCATACAAAGGTGGCAACACAATGACAGGTATGTTTTTACAAATTGTGGTATTGTGTTTTTATCTTTTTTTAAATTAATTAATTAATTAATTTATTTTTGGCTGTGTTGGGTCTTCGTTTCTGTGCGAGGGCTTCCTCTAGTTGCGGTGAGCGGGGGCCACTCTTCATCGCGGTGCGCGGGCCTCTCACTATCGCGGCCTCTCTTGTTGCGGAGCACAGGCTCCAGACGCACAGGCTCAGTAGGTGTGGCTCACGGGCCCAGTTGCTCCGTGGCATGTGGGATCTTCCCAGACCAGGGCTCGAACCCGTGTTCCCTGCATTGGCAGGCGGATTCTCAACCACTGCACCACCAGGGAAGCCCCTGTGGTATTGTTTAAGATAAATGAAATGTCTGTTTGGGAAAGAAATGATGCATTGCACAAATTATCATATGTTAAATAATTTTGAAATTAATCCCATAGCTTTTTTTTTAAACATCTTTATTGGAGTATAATTGCTTTACAATGGTGTGTTAGTTTCTGCTTTATAACAAAGTGAATCAGTTATACATATACATATGTTCCCATATCTCTTCCCTCTTGTGTCTCCCTCCCTCCCACCCTCCCTATCCCACCCCTCTAGGTGGTCACAAAGCACCGAGCTGATCTCCCTGTGCTATGCGGCTGCTTCCCACTAGTTATCTATTTTACATTTGGTAGTATATATATGTCCATACCACTCTCTCACTTTGTCACATCTTACCCTTCCCCCTCCCCATATCCTCAAGTCCATTCTCTAGTAGGTCTGTGTCTTTATTCCTGTCTTGCCACTAGGTTCTTCATGACCATTTTTTTTTTCCCCTTAGATTCCATATATATGTGTTAGCATATTGTATTTGTTTTTCTCTTTCTGACTTACTTCACTCTGTATGACAGACTCTAACTCCATCCACCTGACTACAAATAACTCCATTTCGTTTCTTTTTATGGCTGAGTAATGTTCCATTGTATATATGTGCCACATCTTCTTTATCCATTCATCCGATGATGGACACTTAGGTTGCTTCCATGTCCTGGCTATTGTAAATAGAGCTGCAATGAACATTTTGGTACATGACTCTTTTTGAATTATGGTTTTCTCAGGGTATATGCCCAGTAGAATCCCATAGCTTTTGAGTTTGGTAAAATTGTGTCACGTGGAACTGAACATATTTCTTTTTCATTTCAGGGGAAGCCATTGATTACTTAATTAAAAATACTTTCACGGAATCTGCTGGAGCAAGAGTTGGCTTTCCCAAAGTGGCAATTATTATTACAGATGGCAAATCCCAGGACGAAGTGGAAATTCCAGCAAGAGAGCTTCGAAGTATTGGGGTTGAAGTTTTCTCTTTGGGTAGGTCAAGTTTGGTTAAGTATTTTCATTTTAGAACGACTTTAATACTTAATGGCCAGGAAGATGAAGGGTTGATTCCTCAAAGAAGGATTCTTTCTCAAGGAAGGAAAGCAGTTTTTACTGCATTTGATAGTGTAGTGTTAATCCAAATCATTTTTGAGTAGAAGTTCTGCTTATCTATTTCTCTCACGTAACTCCTTTAGCATATGCATTAAGTAAGGCGGTATTCACATTCTTTGTCAACACTCTGCTTTTCAGTGAATGCTGGGCCAATGATTCTAATAAAGATCCTCCTTGTATTATCATTAAGTGTTTTTTATGTTTCGTCTCTTACGTAACACTTGAAGAATTCAGAGGGTTCCAGCTCATTCAGGACTCTGGAAGAAAAACGTATTATCTTTACAGATGGCAGGGACAAATGATGGCATGGTTGGCATGAGAGCCCACTCTGTTTTACCAACCAGTCTTTTGCCTCTTTGGCCATGTTACGTGAAATGGGAAAGTGCTTTTGTCATTTCAACAGTTGCACATTCATTAGGACGCAAAACAATTCCAGTTTATGACTGAATAGGACTTGAAAATGTCTTTACTTCCCACATTTCCCTTCCCATATCCTTGTCCTTTTTTTTTTTTTTAAGGCATTAAAGCTGCAGATGCAAAAGAACTCAAACAAATCGCCTCCACACCTTCACTAAATCACGTTTTCAACGTGGCCAACTTCGATGCGATTGTGGATATTCAGAATGAGATCATCTCCCAGGTGTGCTCAGGTGTGGATGACCAGCTTGGTGAATTGGTTAGTGGAGAAGAAGGTGAGTGAATTGTTGGGTGTTCCCATGTGTCCCCCTTTTCCATTACTTGAGAGCAGTTACGGCTTCACAGGCAGGGGGACATTTAGTTTAGCATTCTGTTTCTATTAAATGGCAGAGGAAAAGAGTTTCCATCACCATAATCTGCATAGCGTTTTCAGGGCTCTTAAGAATATTTCAAAGATCAGTCAGTTTGATCCTCCCACATTTGGAAAATGCTTCCATTTTATCAGTCATTGCTTTTAAATACATGGGAGAGAGAGAAAAGACATTTCATAAGCATCCTTTGGAGTATTAAAAAGTCACAGTTTCCATAATTGTTCGCCTCTTAGCCTAAGAATTCACAACTGATTAAAGATAAGTTCCAAATAGCTACATCTTCAATCATATAAACTCTTTAATCTACAAACCCCAAGTATTTTGGCAATGTTCATTGGCTCTAATTTGTCTCAGAACTCCTTCTTATTACTTCATGGGCTCTGAATCTCTTTCTTTGTTTTACTGCCTAATGTTTGATTTTTTGCTCTGTTTTATTACAAAATCCACCCCCGCCCAACTTTCCCCTGGTCAACCTCTCTTTACTCAGTCTTTTAAAACATTCAAGTTTTTCACCTTCGCTAGGGTGTGTGTGCGAGGTTAGGCCAAAGTTTTGTTCTGCCCCCGTTTGAACTCTCCCTTGAAGGGGTGTGGGCTGCGTTGCAGGCGTTCGCAGTCTTTTTTGGGGCCTTCTCTCTGTTGCTGGCGATCGCCTGCGACTTCTGCCCCCCAGCACTGTCTCCGCATCACTCCAGAGTTTTGCCTAAACTTCCACTTGGCACATCCATTGCTTTCCTCCCACTGCTTCTCACTTCTTTAGGGATATTTTTATGGACCACATCTGACTGCCTTTTTGAGAAGACAGTGAGTAACCTTGTACATATTTTGTCATCCACTGTTGCAGCCTGACTTATAATAAAAACTTAGAACTATATCTTCTGGGAAACTGATTCCACTGGCAAATCTAAAACCTTGAAGATTTGGTCTGAAATAGCTTAAAATACTTTGTTATCTGCTAAGTATTGGATTGGCTGAAAAGTTCGTTCGGAACGTGTTAACGGAAAAACCCGAATGAACTTTTTGGCCAGCCCAATACACGACTAGGTTCTACACTGAGTAAGGATAGAACATTTTTAGATTATCAGTATTTGCTTGTCAATATGCATGTTGTAAACCATTGTTTCACCCCTGTTTGGTGGCATTATGAACATAGCTGAACTTTTTTTCTTGTCTTGAATAAGTGGAAATACAATTGCTTAAGATGGTAAGAACCTGTCATTTAAGAACTGCTGAATTCTTTATCTTTCTTGGCATATTATAAAGTATCTTAAATATTACATTATTATGCTTATATTACTATTAAAAGAGAAAAACTTTCTAAAGCATTGAGTAAGTCATTGATTTAACAAATATTCATCAAGTGCCTCCTTTGGTACCTGAATAAATGCAATGAGTGTAATACCAAAACCAGAATGGAAAATCTTGGTCCCAGAGAATGAATTAGGCATCAGATGTCCTATTATTAATTTCTCCAAGGACTTCTTTTTCCCTAAACTTCTCATCTCCCTGATTAAAATTCAGGCACTGAGTCTCTTTCGGTTTGATGGGTACAGGTGGAAGTGGGGGACTGGGATTGGGGAACTTTTCCTGATGCATTCACAATTAATTCGAATAAGGAAAATTGAGGTGCAAACAGGAAGACCTCACTAATTGGGTTGCATCTCACTGTTTTTAATCACTCTTCTGCTTGTTATTTTGTAGTTGTTGAACCTCCTTCAAATTTGATTGCCACGGAAGTCTCATCAAAATACGTTAAGCTAAGTTGGAATCCGTCTCCTAGCCCAGTGACTGGCTATAAAGTTCTCCTTACACCCATGACCACAGGAAGCCGACAGCATGCTCTGAGTGTGGGTCCTCAGACGACCACACTCAGTGTTCGTGACCTCTCAGCAGACACAGAATACCAGATCAGCGTTTCTGCCATGAAGGGACTGACATCCAGTGAACCGGTTTCAATAATGGAGAAGACTCAGCCAGTGAAAATTCAAGTGGGTGAGTTAATGGGTGTATCACTGAGTTTGGAATACCTGAAGGTCCATTTGATAGTATGCCTTCCTGGTTCAGGTTTACTTTTAAACAAAATGTTTGCAATAATTTTCTTTTAAAGAAGGCTGCTTACTAAGAAAACCGGATACCATAGGCCTTCCGTATGTGAGGTTCCGTATCCACAGATTCAACCACTGTGTGGTCTGACGTTGGTTGAATCTGCAGATGCGGAATCCGTGGATCTGGAGGGCTTACTTCCCTGTGCCATTTTATAGAATGGACTTGAGCATCCCTGGAGTTTGGTGTGGGGAAGGAGGTCCTGGAACCAATCCCCCAAGGATGCAGAGGGACAGCTGTATCTATATTTTATTGATTAATTTGTATTTGTTGAACTTTAATGGGCTTTCTTTCTTTTTACAGAATGCTCACGTGGTGTGGATATAAAAGCCGATATTGTGTTTTTGGTTGATGGTTCCTACAGCATTGGGATTGCAAATTTTGTTAAAGTTAGAGCCTTTTTGGAAGTTCTCGTAAAAAGTTTTGAGATTTCACCAAATAGGGTACAGATAAGTCTTGTCCAGTACAGCCGGGATCCTCATACTGAGTTCACATTGAAAAAATTCACCAAAGTTGAAGATATACTTGAAGCAATAAACACCTTCCCCTACAGAGGAGGATCTACCAACACTGGGAAAGCAATGACTTACGTTAGAGAGAAAATATTTGTGCCGAGCAAGGGTTCAAGAAGCAACGTCCCAAAGGTCATGATTCTTATCACGGATGGAAAATCTTCCGATGCTTTCAGAGACCCAGCTATAAAACTAAGGAATTCAGATGTTGAAATCTTTGCGGTTGGTGTGAAGGATGCTGTTCGCTCAGAATTAGAAGCCATTGCCTCTCCTCCTGCTGAGACCCATGTGTTCACAGTGGAAGATTTTGATGCTTTTCAGAGGATATCTTTTGAACTCACACAGTCTATCTGTCTTAGAATTGAGCAAGAATTGGCAGCTATAAAGAAAAAAGGTCAGTAGACTTTGTAAAGTAAAAGTTATCTCTTCATGAACAAAGCATTTTTGGTTCTAAAATTGTGGATAATATGCTTTGTCAATTCTTTTTATCTATAGGAAAAAGTAACTTTCCTATGTTATTGAAAACTACTGAACTTAGCTCATTTAGCTCTGAGATATGACTTTCTCCTGGGTATGGGTCAGGAATTTATTGGTGAAAAAGCTGTTTATCCTAAGAGTCATGAGCTGTTTTTGATCTTAGATCCTCAGTCAGGGCGGGGAGCCAGCTTTATCAAACCCATTTGTCGCATCCAATTCAATAACCACGAATTGAGTGTCTACCATGTGTTAGATGCGGAGCTAGTTGCTTTGAATCAAAGGCGACTGGAACATAGTCCTGGATCTTTGAATCTTTCTTATGCATTCTCTTTCCTGGACCATTTTTGGGCATCCTTCCTCACATCTGGAATTCCCTATCCTTTTTTCTTCATTTGTCCAAATTCTGTTTTTCAACATTTGATTAAAAGTCCCATCTCTTTCATCAAGCTTCTTAACTGTTATAGGGCTATAACACTTATCACTTGTAGTCATTTGGCATTCAAATATACTACTTTCTTTTGTTAATAACTTTACACTCTCTTGTCTCTCCAATTTGATTGTATGTCCCCTAAGGATAGTGAGTGTGCCTTAAACATTGCGCCTTCCTATGATTTAGTTTAATAAATATTCTTTTGTTAGGAAAAAATGTTAAATTATTACTTTGAAATATCTGTCTACCACCAAAGGTTAATATCTGATTGCCCAGCATGAATGGGAACATTTTGATGGTTCATTTTAGGTCTGTTACTGTTTAAGTATTCCAGTTGTGGGCAGGACCATTCCATTAGCACTTTGTCTTAAGAAGCTCAAAACTCTAATTCAGTTTTAACTGGTTATTTAAACACATAACTTAGTATTATGAATGGTCAAGACAAATGATCAGGACCTCTTTGCGGGGCTGTGAGTGAGAGGCTTTCTCTCAGTGGTCTTGTGTGCAACGTTTACTCAGTGCATTGGTCTCAATGACCACTCTCCCAAATGAATGTAAGGCATTTGAAAATGTGTGTAGTCATTAGATCCATTTTTGCTTTATAGATTTAAAAATTTTAACTATGTCCTTTTTTTTTTTTCCTTAACAGCTTATGTGCCTCCAAAGGATCTTAGTTTTTCTGAGGTGACTTCCTACAATTTGAAAACCAGTTGGTCTCCTGCTGGAGAAAATGTTTTTTCATACCACATCACCTACAAGGAGGCTACTGGGGATGGTGAGGTGACAGTGGTGGAGCCAGCCTCGAGCACCAGTGTCGTTCTCAGCAACTTGAAGCCAGAGACCCTGTACCTGGTCAACGTGACCGCGGAATACGAGGATGGCTTCAGTACACCCTTAGCTGGAGAGGAGACCACCGCAGAAGGTGTGAGAGGGTTCTCCACGGTTTTCCCCAAACTAACAGTTTATTGTAGAACAAAGTTACCATTTGAAATAACCATCTGCTTTATAGTCCAACACTGTGAATGCCTTCGTAAGATTCAGTACCTTTAAAACACAGCTACTCATAAATCTTTATTTATTTATTTATTTATTATTTATTATTTATTTTTGGCTGTGTTGGGTCTTCATTTCTGTGCGAGGACTTTCTCTAGTTGTGGCAAGCGGGGGCCACTCTTCATCGCAGTGCGCGGGCCTCTCACTGTCACGGCCTCTCTTGTTGCGGAGCACAAGCTCCAGACGTGCAGGCTCAGTAGTTGTGGCTCACGGGCCTAGTTGCTCCGCGGCATGTGGGATCTTCCCAGACCAGGGCTCGAACCCGTGTCCCCTGCATTAGCAGGCAGATTCTCAACCACTGCGCCACCAGGGAAGCCCTCATAAATCTTTTTAAAAAGAGAAAAACTCTTAAGTAAAAGACCCTAGATTTATTGTGATGAATTTGAGGTTGAGACATAGAGAACTGTTAATAATTATGGAACTAACTCTGGAAATACTGCTTATCTAGCATTTTCTGTCCCATGTACCAACAGTGTCTTGTTCAGATACTTCTGAAACTACCAAACTTCTGATGGTGAATATATATTACCAAAATTTTTTTCTTTTTTAAAATTGTGGTAAAATATACATGTATATACGTAAAACATAAAATTGACCATTTTAACCATTTCAAGTGTACATTTCAGTGGCAATTAACACATTCAATGGTTGTGCTAACATCACCACATTCATCTCCAGAACTTTTTCATCTTGCAAAACTGAAATTCTCTACCTGTTAAACAATAACTCTCCATTCCTGCTACCCTCTGTCCCCCCAACCATGGCAACAAACATTCTGCTTTCTGTTTCTATGAATTTGATGACTCTAGGTTTCCATATGAGTGGAATCATACAGTATTTGTCCTTTGGTGATTGACTTATTTCACTTAGCCTAGTGTCCTCAGGGTTCATCAGTGCTTGTAGCATGTGTCAGAATGTTCTTTCTTCTATGGCTGAATGATATTCTGTTGTATGTATGTACCAACATCGGTGGATACTTGGGTTGCTTCCACCCTTTAGTTATTGTGGATAATGCTGCTAAGAACATGGGTGTACAAAGTTTACCAGATATTTTAAGCAATATTTGTTTAGATGTGTCCACTTTACTGGATAGATTTGAGTACTTTCTGATACATTTCTCTACATTTGACATTTAAAGGATTCCAATGAACCTGGTTAGAAGGCCAGCACCAGACAATTACTCTTGATGTATACAGTGAATATTACAAGAGATATCAGTCATTCTCCTCCATTTTTATTCGGTACAGAAGAGGCTGAAACAGCAGCGTGAGCAATTTTAGTTACAAAGAAGTACTGGCTGACAGGGAGGGCATATGTTGGTCTACTTGCTGATAAGAGCTAGAGAATCTTTTCTCTGAAAAAATTTTCAAGTAAGATTGATTTTTCTTTTGTGCATGGTTTAGGTATATTTCTGCCCGAAGGCTAGTAGATAAACTAAATGGCCTAAGATGTCTTCTTGTCTTATGATTTTTGTGATAGTATAACCTAGCAGTCCACACTTAGATATTTATGACTTTCTGATGATTTCTCTGTAATGCCCACATTGCGGCTTCATGAGCCTGGCCCTCTTTCTTCAGCACTTTGGGATGGGGATGGAACTATGCCTGAAGAAGAAATTGAAGTCTAAAGGGTTTTTGAACAGAGCCAACTATATTAGTTTACACTCTAGTTTTTGGTCATTGGGCTACTACAATAGAATTTGGTAATACCTGTCCAATTCTGCTGTCTGTACTGAAATCTAGATTTTCTTTTGTCAGTAAGGAAGTGTCTGATTCAATGCCTTTATTAGACTAGCAATTATTGAGCTTCTGCCATGTGTCAGGTACTATGATAATTGTTTCCATGGATTGTCTCATTTAACCGCCTCAGTAACCCTACAGATAGTCACATTTTTACTGTTGGGTAATCTGAGACTCAAAATTACACATTAATTAAATTTCAGAGCCAGTATTCAAATCCATCAGTTTTGTTTTGACTCATTTAGTCTTTTTCCTTGCCATGTTGAATGAATCATGGATGTAAGTCTGCCACCTGCCATTTCTTTCTTTTCTTGAGGTATACAACTCCTTTTTCCCTGGAGTGGTCTATTGGTGTGTTGGACATTTAGATAAACTTCTAATTGTATGTGAGGTGCATGCAGATATATTGCACTGTGGTCTTACCCCAGTAGATTTAGTTCATCTTTCCTGACTGTGTTGTCCATATGAACAATTTGCTTCTTAAACAAAAAGGTCATTAAACCACAAAATCAAATGATGTTCTCATTTGGGCTTAACGAAGATTTCATTTAAGACTGTCAGTGTGTGGATGTTACTTACATTGCAGTTTAACCTCGGGATTTAGATTCAAGTAGCATTCATTAGATACCTACAATGTATTTGGTCTAACACATATATGGTCTAATTATTCTCACGGCAAATGACTGTGCAGATAAAAAAATGAGTTGTGGGACTGACTGGATAAGAGAGTTTGTTCAAGTGGGTAAATGTGGTAGACCTGGGTGTTTAGGTATTATTCTCCTACTTTTCTGAGAAAATCTAGTAAGAGTGAAAGCCTTGTTACTTACATTTGAAGAAACAGATTGTTTTTATTTTTGAATTTTATGTCAACATTAATTTACAATTTCATAGAGTACTTATGATATTAAAAGTTTACTGTTATATACCTCTTTATCTGATTAAAAAGTCGACAGTACTTCTTTTCTTTCTGGGTATTGTGGAGTGTTTGCTCTTTCAGAATCTAGTAAATATCTGGCTAAAGGCATGCAAGAACCAGGATGTTTGTCAAAAAACTGCTCATGGATTTGCTGAGAGAAATGCTGTAATTTAGTGATCAAAAACTAGTGTTTTATTTGTCACATAAAATGAGTCAACTTATTATTTTTTAAATTTCAGTAAAAGGAGCACCTCGAAACCTAAAGGTGACGGATGAGACTACAGATAGCTTTAAAATTACCTGGACTCAGGCTCCGGGGAGAGTCTTAAGGTATCGAATTATCTATAGACCAGTTGCTGGTGGAGAAAGCAAAGAGGTTACCACCCCAGCCAATCAGAGGAGGAGAACGCTGGAGAACCTGACACCAGACACAAAATATGAAGTATCTGTAATTCCTGAATACTTCTCAGGATCTGGCTCTCCGTTGACTGGAAATGCAGCCACTGAAGAAGGTAGAGGAAATATGCTCATCATTTGGTAACAACCGAAATCTTAGACTGTAGGAGCAGCTTCGGACAACTATCCAGATGCTGTGGGCCATGAGACACTTTGTCTCAATTATCTGAGTACCTTCGATGGTAGTCCTATTAGACTTGACTTACTCAAATATTTGACTTACTCATGACAGCATTTATTGGTGTCAAAAGAACCTGAATGCTATGAGATGGTCCAAATATTCTTTCAAAATAATATTATTAAATATTCTAATATAAACGGAAGGGTGACTAGGGATTAAAAATCAAACCGTTATGTACCATTGAGACAGATTACATATGTTTCTTCAGGAAGATTTAAGAATATTCACATGTTTTTATTTAAATGGAATGGTTAGGCTCCTAGGATAGATTCTGATATTAGTTGCAAATTATTAATATTTAATGTGTGGTTTCATTGAGGAAAATTAAGACACTCTTAATTTTCATTTTATTCCTTATCTTTAAAGTTTTTAAAAAATAATAATAACTACATATTAGCAATAATGAAGTTATTAAGCAACTATTTGTATCAGGTTCTGTGCGAAGAGCTTTTCATATATTATCTCATTTAATCCCTGCATAGAATCTATGAAGTTGTTACTTTTTTATCCCAGTTTTACAAAAAAAATTGAGGCTAAGGGAACTAAATAATAGCTCAGAGTCATGTTGCTCATAAGCGGTGAATCTGAGTTTGTGGACTTTCTTGCCCTTGTGCAGACACTCACGTTCTAGCTGGCCCTGCGTCACTACTTCCCTCCTGGTACAGCCTAGCTAGTTAGCCTCTCCTGCAGAGACACTTTCTCTTTCCACCTGCTGTCTTCCTCCTCTCTTCCCTCTGGGAAGTCACTTCTCTTTCACTCTTTCCAGTTGGGGACCTAGGGCTCTTTGTGCCAGGCACCAGAAGAAGACCCAGTGACGCTTCATCTTTCTGTTTTCTGGAGTTAAAGTGGCTGGCGATGTGTGCCTGCTGGGGAGAGTCATAGACTTGGGTGCCTTGAGACCCTTCAGAGACCACATGGCCACTCTACCAGGAAAGGCATGAAAAGCCAAACATAGTTGCAAAGAGATGGGCAGCCCAGCCCTTGAGTTTTATCCAAGACTCGACCTCACTTGGGCTGTTTCCTCTCATATATTTTTTTCTAGGGATGGCATTCATTTTTATCATTTATCATTTTTATCACATTGGTGTGTTTCATGGCCATCACATTTAGATGTTCATAGCATTATGCTAACAAACCCTTTTTATTGATGATTTCTTAGCAGAGTTAAAATCTCCATTGTGATACTAATCAACACATATACATTTTATAGTGCTTTGTTCCACTTTTAGAGAAAACATCGAAGTTTTTACATGAAAGATTCTAACATGAAAGGCTTTAGCATGTGTAAATACAGAAGAGGAATTAGATGGCTTTTGCTTTGTTTCTACTGACACATAGGGCCCAATTTAGAGATGCTTAAACTCTTCTGGCTAGTCAATAGTTACAATAGCCATAATCTCACCTAGGATATAAATTTGATTTCATATATATATATATATATATATATATATATATATATATATATATATACACATAATACATATATATAAAGCAACAAAGTATATTTTAAGTCATTTTATTAAATAATGAGTTTTGATGTTGTTGTTATTTTTTAATGAAGTTAGAGGGAACCCAAGAGATTTAAGAGTTTCTGACCCTACGACATCAACTATGAAATTATCTTGGACTGGAGCACCAGGAAAAGTGAAACAGTATCTCGTCACATACACCCCCGTGGCAGGAGGCGAGACTCAAGAGGTCACTGTGAGGGGAGACACAACCAATACTGTCCTGAGAGGATTAAACGGAGGGACACAGTATGCCTTATCTGTGACAGCCTTGTATGCGTCTGGGGCTGGAGATGCCCTTTTTGGAGAAGGGGCAACGCTTGAAGGTAATTACTGTCATATTTTATAGAAATCCCTGAGCTTGCCTGTGATCGCATTTAGGGAGCTTAAAATGTATTCAGAGAATGAAATCTGGGAATGTACGATCCTTTCTCTTAAAAGGAATTTGTATTGAAAAATAAGTAGTCATAAAACTGCCTCTTATTCAGAGATGTAGAATGTAAGCTACTGAAAAAATTAAATTTGATTGGGGAGAATTGTATTGGGGAGCTGAGTGCATGGTAAAGCTGTAGAAATGCGTCTGCAATGCCATGGGCTGGTTAAATGGAGAATAGGTGTGTGACACTTGGGTGGGCAGGGGCCTTGGGAAACGTTTGCGGAGGAAGAGGGTTTGGATTGTCCAAGGTAACACAACTGCTGTCATCACCCAGGAGCAGGTAGAAACCTTTTTTGACTCTCAGCCTCTTTTCATGCACCATGCATATAAGCAGTCATAATAGCTTGAAAAATGTGAGAATCCAAGTTACTGTTGATTTGTTTTCTAAATGATCTCTAAAATGCAGTTCAGGGGTAGAAGTTCAAAGTTAATGGAGTACTTAGTAAGAACCATCAAGACCGGAGCTGTTTCCTTGGTTCTCTGGAGTTCATTGTCAGAGGGCTTCATACTTCTTAGGCTCTTATGAACTCTAATGGCAGCTTCGATTTGACTCACCACAACCCCAAAGCAAGTCCTGTGTGAGAGAAAATACAAATTTAACTTAACCACGATGAGAATGGATTGTAGTGTTAAAAAGAATTATCCGTGGATGGTTCCAATGATGACTCAGTTCCATAGTTGGGGGCCAAAATGGGAGATCAGGTATAGCTTTCCTTTTGTTATCACCATCTTTTCTATGACTTATTTAAAATAATTGTAGGAAGAAAATAAATCTGAAGTATCTTTTGTAAAGTGAGATCACAGTGATATTAGGCAAAATATCCATCAAATTTAGTGGATCCAAGAGCTTAGAGGACTGTATATGTTATGATTAACAGGGACGAGGCCTACAAGAGGCAGTTTTGATTAAAGTGTCAAGACTTAGTTAAGAAATAAAAACAAATAGACAAAAACATTCTAATCAAAATTCTACCTCTAATAGTCATCAAGAGTTGAAGTCCAATACTCTGTGAGATTTATTATTAGAAGAGGATTTAAACGAAAGATTAAATATCAGTGTGTAAAGTACTGATTATCAGAAGAGTCCTGGTTTGGCTACCTTGCCATGTGACCTTGAAATAATCCCTTAACCCTGCTGAGCCTCAGTTTACCCATCTATAAAGAGGGGATGACCACTGTTCCCCCTTCCTCCCAGACTTACTGTGGAGATCAAATGGGAGAATGTAAGTGAAACGCTTTGGGAACTCTAAAATACCCCATGTGTATGAAATTTATCAAGGGGAAACAACATTCACTTTAGAACTGATATCTAAAAATACAGCTTTTGTAAGTATTTCAAAGATATTGATTGGTTACTCTAAAGTCTTGAAACTAATGAGAGAAGTGGAAATTGCCTTAATTATGGAGACATAATCCAAACAACAAAAGCATGTGATCTTCATATCTGGAGCAACATTCAGAATTTCTGAGAAGGTTGTCCTTTTCTTTTGACCTTTGAAGTTCTCTTTCTCATGTGCTTTCTACAGGCTTTCAACATAGATTATTCATAGGATTTTTTAAGGATCAACTTTTGAGCTTTTATTTTTATAGAATAGTTGTAGATTATTTATATTTGCGAACATTTCTCCCTTATAAAGGATATCTTAGAAATAATTTAATAGTTTTACTTCTGCTTGTACCTTTTAACCTGCTGATATTCTTCTGCATTTCTTACTTTAAAAATATATTTATATTCAGTCAAAAATCTTGATTCTAAAGATTAAGGCATCTTTACTAAGAATAATGTATTACCAATTTTGAGAAAATAAAATGCACATTTTAACTTAACAGCAAACATATACTACTGGGTGATGATTTTTCTAGGCCAGGTGTATAGCTAAATTGTTTATAGTTTTATGCCTTTGCACATGTGGTATAGAAAATCTACCAACTTGTATGCATGTGTGAGTGTGCACACACGTGTATCCGATCAGAAATAATCTCGATGGGAGATACACAGGTAGTAAAATAAATTTAAAAAATTACTGTTTCCCATTCCCTGAGAAGGAAGAAAGCTAGATGATTTGCAAGTTCCCTTTAAAAATATAGTTAATTCATAACTAAATTGTAAGAGTAGATTTTTTTCCATTGACACCAAAGCTCTTTACTATAGTGAAGGATTAGAGAAATTGCTGCCAGCCTGATTTTATTAACATATTTATCTCATTGCATGATGTGTGGTAAACTTGAGGAATATGTGAAAGCATAGTTGTGACTAAGTGAAAATAATAGAAGATTTGTGCCCCTGGTTATTCTATTTCATTTTATTATATTAACCTAGCCAAATCCACATACCATATACAGGAATAGGATATGATGGTAAATGCAGGGAATGGAAAGCCCAGAATCAGAGCCAGGCAACTGCTTTTGAGGGTTGCTGTTTTTCTAATCTGTTTTTCTCTTGGGAGAGGAGGTGGTTAGAGCAGACCTCGAAGGAATGTTTCTTCCATCCAGAAGCATGGCTCAGCCAGGAAGGGCATTCTGTGGGTTGAAAATTTTATAGATTGACTGAAGTGCATTCTATTCAATTAAAAAAGAATTAAAAAACCTAATTAGTGTGGTCTACAACCATCCCTAACTTGAATCTGTTTCCTAGTGCTTTCTTGAAATGCCGCCAATGATCAGAAAATTCCCCTGTCCCTGGAAGAGAGATTTATTAGCATTGGCGTTGGGGAAGTTCATGGTTGGCCCCAGTACTGTATGAAACAGATTCACAAAGCCAGAGTTTATTACCATTTCAGATCCAAACTTCAGAGGAATCTGAGCACAAACTATTAGGTTTGATTTACATTGTTTCTTACTCCTGTTGTTGGTAAAGTGGGTTTAATGTAATTACTAAAACACTGCTGTACATGTAAATGAACTTCAAGTCTTGAAAGAACTTCTGGTTGTCACTGTTAGTGTTTACAGAGAGGGAAACCTGCTCTTATAAACCTCGAAACGAATAATGCCCATTTTAATTCAGAGATTACCACAAGTGAATGAAAATTTCAGTTTTGGAATAATACAGTTCTTTTATTTTTGAGTGTGTTTTTTGGCTATGGAAAAGATGATTTTTTTCAGAATTTCCTTTGTTTCGGTTGCCACAGCAACTCTCCAGTGTCCTACACATGAATGGCTTCCTATACATCAAAGCAAGCTAACTCAGCTGACATTTTGTTACAATGAGGTTTTCAGCACATTACAGGAATTCTTCTGCAAGATGTTGAATGACATGGGGCCCCTCCAAGATGGACTAAATAAGGCCTCTATGTTTTCCTAGATTTACTGCTGTCTCATAATTTGAAAAATCATACATTCTGCGTATAACAACCCTGATGTTTCCAGGGAACTTTAGCACAATCACCAAACAGTAATTCATATTTTCTTTTCTGCAAATCAATGGCTTATCAGAGAAAAATCTATATTACATCAGAGAGGTGACACTTATGGAAGAAATCTCACCCGGGCTTTGAGGTTGAAGGTCCATTTAATTGTTTAGGGGTTTTATAGAACTATGTGCTGCTTAAAGTAATTAAGTTAACTGATCAATAGTGAACTTTGTCCTTTGGAATGGTGACTCCAAGTCGTTGGTTGTAAATCAAGTGTGTTTCCACGTGAACGTTATCCAGAGCAGGTCGTCTGTATTCTGCTGTGGAAAGTTGGATGACTTTGAGCTGAGCTCTAACGGAAAAGACAAATTGATTCAGAAGAGGGTTTACATTACATTTTCAATTTAACTTCTATTTTTGAAAGTGGTATGTGAAACTCAATGGAAGCCGGCTGGAACCATCTATAAGGTGAAAATAGAGTTTCATTTCATAATGATTAATATTTCCGTTATCATCATTGGCTAATTTGTGTATAATTATGTTTGAATTGGATGACGATTTGCTTTTTAGAAAGCAAATGGAAAAGAGCTAAGGAAATGTAGGAAAGTTACTTAAATGAAGCCTTAGTTCTTTGGCCTCATCTGTGGAAAAAGTAGAATCAACCCTCTGTGGATGTTCAGATCATGAGAAATGCACCTGTCTAATTACTTGCCCCAGCAGCACAGAGATGCATGCACGCAGGCACCAGAAATGATGCCTTTTGAGTATATGTGAGTATGTCCTGTAATCAGATCAGAAATACTGAGTATCAAAATTTCAAAAACTGATGAATTTTGTTTGTTTAAATTTATGACAGAAAAGCATTGTTATTCCTTACATCTATCCTGGTACTATACTGGGCAGAACAGAGTAGAAGGGAGAACTATTGAGATGGAATCAAAGGAATAGAGATGAAGGCATGCCGTCATTGCAGAAGATGGCTTGTTTGAAACGATTGCCGGATATTCTATTCCCAGAGGTAAAAGTAATATGCAAAGTGCAGGCATATGGTTCAGAACGGCAGAAAACAAGTACCATGAGATTAAATTATTGAAAACAATGTCACTTAGGTAAAAAACGTGAACAAACCCAAACATCATAAAACATATATTTGTAAGTCTTGGGGCAAAGGGAGAGGAGGAGCTCAAAACAGGGGAGCCTTTGCTGGTGCAGAAGTGGGTCCACGTTTGGGGAAAGGTTGAGACAAAGCGGCAAAAAGTCTCCTGGAGTTGGTTTCTGCTTGCTGCCGCTGTTTCTACGTCTTCCCCTTTTGAAGAATGGTAACCTTTGCTGGGCAGAGGCTATATACTGGTCTTCTTACATCTTTCTTATTCCTCTCTCTTTCCTCTTCCTTCCCAGGTACACTAAAAAGAGACTCTCTTGCAAACCCAATCCAAGCCAAATAATCTCTTTCTGTAGCTACTGATGTCTGAAGTTCCATAGTTTGAGGACAAAACCTACAATTCAATATATTAAGCCAAAGCAAATGCCTGGCTAGGTAACACTTGGGTCAAACCTCATTCACAGGAAAATGTGATCAACACTTAAGGAAGAAACATGCATTGAGAGCCATTTCCTTCTGACGCAGGATGGAGGGGAGGAGACAGTGGTGAAATCCCACTCATGTTATGGGATGGAAAGGGTGTGATGAGAGGCTTTAGTCAACTTCTCCGTTCTCCGAGGGTCAGCCTTGGGCACGTGCCACTACCTAAAGAGTGACTTGTTGTGTGTGGCCATAGACCCATGCGATATAGAAACCATCACGCCGTCCTACACAGCGTCCCTGTGTCTGCCAATTTTGACCAGCTTTGCTTTAATCACACTGGCCTTTATTTCACCACACCTGTCTCTCATTTCAGAGTGAAAGCGAGTGTGAGGGTTCCTTCCCACACTGACCAAACAACTTCCAAATAAATGCCCCCAAATGAGAAAAGAGTAGAGAATCGTGGAGGAATTAGGATCACAGAGGAGATCGAAAAGATTTTTAGAAAGCATCAGGGCTCAGGCACATCTCCAGATACTCCAATTTAATTGATCTGGGCATGGCCGAGTCTTTAGCTCTCTGGGTGATTCTGTGTATCTGATCGGGTCCAGTCCAATTATTGCATTGCTGAGGGTCCCAGGGCCCCAGGAGGTGATGGCCTGCTCACCAGGTCCCCAGACCAGCTTGGCCATTTGGCAGCCTGACAGTCAGATCACAGGGTGAATTCAACTGCTGCTTTTTTTGTAAGTTAATATTTGGCGAAGCCAAGTTTCCATGTTTTAAAATTTCAAGGGTTATAGGTCTGATAAAATAGACTTGTCACGGGTACATCATATTCTCAAGATTCGTGGGTGTAATGCAACAGCTTGAAAACCCAACTCCCCCGCTTTTTGGAGAAAAAAGGTTTTTCAATGCATTTGACAACAGTATAAACTTAATATTTAGGATTATTATTATTTTTTAAAATTAATTAATTAATTAATTTATGGTTGTGTTGGGTCTTCGTTTCTGTGCGAGGGCTTTCTCTAGTTGCGGCGAGCGGGGGCCACTCTTCATCGCGGTGCACGGGCCTCTCACTATCGCGGCCTCTCTTGTTGCGGAGCACAGGCTCCAGACGCACAGGCTCAGTAGTTGTGGCTCACGGGCCTAGTTGCTCTGCGGCACGTGGGATCTTCCCAGACCAGGGCTCGAACCCGTGTCCCCTGCACTGGCAGGCAGATTCTCAACCACTGCGCCACCAGGGAAGCCCTAGGATTATTTTTATCAAATTGACTGATTGACATAACAAGAAACCCATTGAAGCAGCTTATCTTTTCAATCTTGGCTTCTGATTTGAGGTGTCTTTTTTCTTTCTTTGTATTCCACATTTCTTTGTCATGAACGTGCAATGTTGCAGTGCCAGTGCCTGCCAGTAATGCCTTTATGCGTGAGACAGAAACTATAATTTTTTGAGGATTTTTTTCTGTGATTGAGAATTTACTTAGTGTTCACTTGAATTAGTGTTGTCATGCCATTAATTGGAACTCAGGAATATTTTTCAGCTAATATTTTGTTTGAATCTTAAAAAGTGGTTTTACAGATTCTTTCCAGGACGTTGACAAACCTTACAAAGGCCTTTACTGCAGTTTTACTAGTATTTTGTTCTAGCTTTCCAGGTCTTGAGAGTGTTAACATAGTTGATTAAAATCCATGGGAATACATGTCTTGTGAGCTAGGCTCTTTTTGTTTGTAGCCCAGAAGTATCTTTGTGAATGTATTTTTGCTTCAACCACAGTTCCCTTCCTATTATTTTCTCACAGTGAAATCATTAGCCTGTGTTTGTGAGATTGATGTCGTGTTGCCATGGAAATAAACAATGTCACAAATTCGGTGCTATAGAAAGTAGGGAGAAAAACAGGCTGAGAAGCATAACCTTTGGGAAAACTAGAAACTAAAATTATTGTTTGTAAATGACTCCAGTGTTAATCTGGAAGATAATTCCCATGTTCTAAGCTAACTTTGTCTTATACTTTTCGGGAATGTTATTAATGCAGCTCGTTAGCTCACTTAAATTCAGAATCACTTTCAAGTACTTTCAAGTATTATTTCACAACAGTTGTTGCTAACTGCAACTTAGGAAATTTAAGTGAAGAGGCACATATGAAAAAAGGATGTAGTGTATATCAAGCAAAGGACACATGCTGCAGATTTAAAACTTAGAGACCAGTAGTTGGGCTATCAATGATCAAAACAAAATAAAAAGAAAAAAAAAAAAAAAAACCAACAACCAAGTCAAACCAAACCCAACCCAACCCAACCAAAGAAACAATTTGTTTATATTCCTGTAAATAGAGAAGATGTAAAGATGTGTGACCATTTAAGTAGCAAATACGATTAAAGAAGACCTTCAAATGAAGATTAGCCTCAAGTACTGGGGGAAAGAAGTCAGTATGTTCTTGAAAATAAATATTCTAGGTTGCAGTGAAATATGTAACTAATTTCCCTCCAGAGATGAGATGTCCTGTCAGCAGTTGAAGTTATTTATAATGGAGTTAGAATTTTCCATTTCATCTCGGGGTCTGGTAGGATGCCCGGCTCCCATTTTATTTATTTTTCCCTCTGTAATCTACCATATATGATAGGTTTTTGTCCACTAAGGTTTCTTTTTCATTTACTGTTATCTTTATGTACTGAAATTTAAATAATTATGAGTATTTTAAAGATACTCGTTTTTACCCTGATTCAAGTGAAATAACAGTCTTCAACATTCTTGTAGCAGCATTATATATCATTTTCTTGAATACACAACAATTACTGGTAAAACGTATGCTGTAGAAGCAGATAGTTTTATATTTATGTCATACTGTGGCATAAACCCTAGTAAAGGTAGCCAATATAAAGTGACCTGTATATTTATTGTACATTTAAATTACGGAAAGTTAGGGTTTTATTGGTAGACATCTGTGTCTCCTATTAAGTCAAGGTTGCCGTGTTTTTCCATTTGGGTTGTACTTTTTTTTTAAATGAGAGAGCCAAAATTTAGCAGCAAGCATTTTTGATTAGCTAGAACAAGTGGTGTGTTTTATTTTGATGACTAATTGCTTTTAGATTTTCCAGAAGAATTGGTGGTTTTTAGTTTCCTTAGGGTTAAGCTATAGTTGGAAATTTGCATTTCTGCTTTTTTTTAGCTTTGTGAACAAATAGAGTTTCCCCCCCAAAAAGATTGTTGGAATTAAGATTTGCAAGTGATATGAGATTGTTGGAGTTATTGGAAGTGGTATGTTGAAACTGAGCTTATTTAAATAAGATAAGAGAGGAAAAGATGATGGTGAAGAAATAAAGATCTTTGTGCACAATAAGGAGAACTGAACTGTAAAATTTGGGGATTTAGATGCTTTGTTTTCCTTTGCACTTTTTTTTTAGGCACGTACTTCTTCATATTTCGATGCCATTCTTGTCCTGAAGGACATTTCAATCTGATTGGACATATGGGGACCAGGGTGATAGGCAGGAATCAGGTATAATTCTAAAGTTTAATCCCATCTTCTGTTCCACTGACAGAATAGGACAGACAGCTTAGAAGGAAGAAATGGGCAACATTAGACAAATTGACTCCAGCAAATCAGGATGTCTACTAGGATGAAGGAGTATTTACATGTATAGTAGACATTAAAAAATGATCCCCCTTTCATTTCTATTCTAGAGCGTGGTTCACCTCAGGATTTGATTACTAAAGATATCACCGACACATCGATTGGTGCTTATTGGACGTCTGCTCCAGGAATGGTTCGCGGTTACAGGGTCTCGTGGAAATCGCTGTATGATGATATTGAGGCTGGAGAGAAGAGTCTTCCTAGAGATGCAATTCATACTGTGATAGAAAATCTGCAGCCAGAGACCAAATACAGAGTTTCAGTATTTGCAATTTACAGTAGTGGAGAAGGAGAACCTTTGAGTGGAGAAGCCACAACTGAATGTAGGTAACAGTCCAAGGGGTTTGAGTGTGTTGGCGCTACCTAATAGCTATCAGCTCATGATAACCACTTGCATTTTTTTTCCTTATATGACAAATGGGGACTAAAAAATTAGGACCTTTAATGAATGTGGTTTAAATTCAGGTTTGTTTTGCATCTAAAATTATATCAAAGTCTGAAATACTGAATCCCTTCCAACTACCTACACAGTTGACCCTTGAACAATGTGAGGGTTAATGTGAGTATAATTTATAGTCGGCTCTGCTTATCTGAGGTTCCTCTGCATCTCAGGAAAAAACCAACCTCAGATCATGTAGTCCTGTAGCATTTGCTAGTGAAAAAAATCTGTGTATAAGTGGACCCTCGAAGTTCAAACCTTCATTGTTCAAAAGTGAACTGTGTTTGTCTCTCTCTCAGTCTCTCTCTCTCTCTCTTTTTTTTTTTTTTTTTCTGGTGGAAAGATCAACTAGATAAGAAGCTCGGCTAGTAAAAAGATCAGAAGCTATGGAGACAAAGAAAATTCAGGCACATTTATAACTATATTACCTTGGGCAAGTTCTTGAACCTTCTTTGAGCCTCAGTTTCCTAATGTGTAGGATGCAGCCTCAGATTGTCTTGAGGATTAAATGAAATAACAGTGGGCAAAGCACCAAGCATAGTGCCTAGCTACTTAGAGAAGGTTGAGAAATGATCTGGCTATTGAGACTATGATTGTTATACACCCAAGACTAATCCTAGATTATTTTTACTATGTTTGGGGAGGCTAAATCAAGTCTACTCAGGTTTCTGGGGGCAAAAATTTACCTTCATCTCATTAATATTCTTTCTTGTGAAAAATTTTGAATCACCCTCTCATCATTTATTATCAGGTGGCTAGTGAGAGGTGTGTTGGTATTTCTTAATTGTCTTTCCTAAAAAGTAATTTGTTAAGGATGGGCATTTCTAAGTATTTATAGGAGGAAAGTTTATTCCCATTGTTTGGGAGGATTTTAGGAAAAGGGGAAAGATTGGGGCATTCTTGCATTTCCTTTTATTAGAAAGAATTGGAGGAAAGGGGTGGTTTTTCTGCCAAAGGAGGAGAGAGGGAAACGCCATGAGCAATTTCAATGAAGTCTTGTATCCTGATTTTAGGTTGTCCTTAAATGAAAATCTTTTGGTCTGAGTTCTCTGAGGAATTCATCTTTTTTTTTTTTTTTTTTTTTAAATCACTGGCAAACTCAGTTGGATATGTCTAAGCTTAAATCTGTGTCAAAATTAACCAGATTAAAAAAATCAAACTCCTTATAGGAGATTTAAATACAACAAAAGGCATATTTCTCAGATAGTCACATGATTGGTTTCCATGGTAGTGATTGAAATCTTGTGTCTGAATATATTGGCTGATATAGTTCAAGAAGCTGGCCCAAATTCATCTCTATTTCTGGTAAATGTTCACTTGTTGTAAAGAGAAGCCGTGTTGTAAATTTAGGCCACATATGACACATCTAGCTAAATTTATTTGTAGGAGTGAAGATACAATTCACGTGGCTGAGAAATTATCAAAATTTATGTATTTAGAGGGAAACTTTTTCCAAAGATTCTCCTCCATCATTTCTTCTTGTGAAAAGATTGAATCCTCAGATATTTATTTGGGATTTAAAATCTCCCCAAGGATATGTTTTCGTCCAAAGTAAGTATGTTAGCAGAAATCCTAGATAGACTTTCATCTCTAAGAAGCTGAGCATCTAAGAAATTTTCACTATTTCTTGGCTAATTGATTGATTTAAAGGTGAGTGAACAGAAAAGCCTCTTTTGACCTATGAACAGACTAAGCAGCAATGAAAGTACATTTTCTAGAGATTATGCCAGCTGCTCAAGCAGCTAGGCAAGTACGATGGAAGACAGGAACCTTTCTTTGTTCTACTACCATTTTGTCGTTGTGTTTTGCTTTGCTCTCTTTGTGGAAAGTGAGGTAGTTTAGAAAGTACTTGGGAGAAATCTGAGTCAGATGTAGTATATTCAGGTGGTGGATGAGTCCTAAATGGTGCAGATAACTGGGTCGAGTCACTGGGTCATGCTCTTCGAGTTTCTTCTAAACTTCCAAGGAGACATTTTGGAAGTATTTTCAGGAAATATTTTCTGTTTTCACCTGACACTCAGAGACATGGTATGCAGACTGTTGATACAATGAAAACCATGAATTGTGGCTAGAAAGCCAGCAGATGGGAAACTTTCTACTGGCCCTCCAATTATGGCAGCTGGTTTAGCAGAGGTACAGTGGGTGTTGGAAAGCATCTTGTGAGAGTTACTAAAACATGAAAAGAACTTAGAGTGGGGGTATTAACAGCATTTTATAGCGTGTGGCATACCTGTGAATGGAGTGAAAAATCTTGCTTTTTCCTTATGGGAAGCCAGCAAGGATTTTTTTTCTCTCCTTAAAATCCAAAGTTTCCCATTAAATCTAAGATGAGATATGTTGGACTTTATTTAGCTTCAATTCCTCTATTTTAAAGAATTAATTAAAAGTCAGGAATACAATTGAGATCCTTGAAGCATTTCAAGGTATGAAGTACAATATTTGACTATTATTAACATGTTTAAATTTGGGAATATTTTAAAGTTTGGGATCCCACTCTTTTGGGGACATAGGTTTCTTTTTAGACCAATACTCATAAGATTTAAATGTCCATTTTTCTCAATTCTGAGTTGTATGAAATTGGTTTGAGAAATTTGTGTAAGGGAGAGATGTCCTTTTCCACTGAACAAAAGTTGAAGAGATGGAAACAAGAGGTCAGAAAACATATTTTAGCAGAACTCTTTCTAGAAAAGTGTTAGACACACATTGATTTATTCAACATTTGTAACAGATAGACTGTTCTGTGTACTATTCTTTCCCATACTCTTTCTAAAATCCTATGTAAGGTCTTTATATTTTTTGTTTGAAAATATATATTTTTTTCTTTTAATAGTTCACTTACCTGGAGAACAGTAATGGAGAATTGAGGATTAACTAAATAAATTTTAATATTTCCAGAAAGTAATGGAATTGGCTGAGAATTCTCTTACTTTCTTTAAACCCTAAAATTAAAAAATTGCAACCAATATACTCTTAGTTGAAATTATACGTGCATCTTTCAGAAAACTAACTCATAACCATATATTGAATTTCTTTACCTATTTTGTCATTCTTACCTTTGCCCTCTGTACATAATATATCTTTTGCTTTTATGGCTGCTGTCAAGATTTTCTTTTTATACTGATTTTAAGTAATTTGCTTATGATGTGCCTTGGTGTAGTTTTTTCATGTTTCTTGTGCTTAGGGTTCATTGAGATTGTTGGATCTGTGGGTTTATAGTTTTATAAAATTTGAAAATATTCAGGCCGTTATTTCTTCAAATATTTTATTTATTGCCCCCCACTTTCTTCAGATACTCCGGTTCTACATGTACTCGTCTGCTTGAAGTTATCACAAAGCTCACTGCTGTGCTGTTCAGTTTGTCCATCTTTTCTCTTTTCTTGTGTTTCATTTTATTTTTATTTATTTATTTTAAAACATATTTATTTATTTAATTAATTTATTTGGTTGCACCAGGTCTTAGTTGCAGCATGTGGGCTCCTTAGATGTGGCACGCGAACTCTTAGTTGCGGCACGCATGTGGGATCTAGTTTCCTGACCGGGGATCAAAGCCAGGGCCCCCTGCATTGGGAGCGCGGAGTCTTATCCACTGCACCACCAGGGAAGTCCCTTGTGTTTCATTTTAGATAGTTTCTATTATCATGTCATCAAGTTTGCTAGTTTTTTTCCTGCAATTTCTAATCTGCTCTTAATGTCACCCTGTGCATGTTTCATCTTAGACATTGTACTTTTCACCTCTAGAAGTTTGGTTTGAGTCTTTCTTATTTGTTCTATGTGTTTACTTAACATGCTTAACATTTCTTCTACCATCATCAGCATATGGAATATAGTTATAATAGCTGTTTTAAAGTCCCTTTTGAATAATTCTGTCATATGCATTATTTGTAGTGCCGTTTCTATTAGCAGAATTTGGTTTCTGGTGAGAGCTCTCTTCCTGGCTTGCAGATGGACATCTTCTATGTCCTCACATGGCCTCAGTCTATGCATATTGCGGGGGAGCGGGGGAGACGAGAGAGAGAGAGAGAGAGAGAGAGAGAAGGAAATCGAGCTCTCCGGTGTCTCCTCGTTCTCTTATAAGGATTCCAATTCATCAGATTAGGGCCCTACCTTTAGAACCTCATTTAACCCTAATTACCTCCTTACAGGTCCACATTGGAGGTTAAGGCTTTAACATATGAATTTTGGGGAGACACAGTCATTCAGTCCATAACATGGGTAATTTATTTTTCTTTCTTTGCATTCCTGGTAATTTTTATTAGAAGCCAAACATTATGAATTTAACTTTGTTGGGTGTCAGATATTTTTATGTTCTTATAAATATCCTTAAGCCTTGCAGCTAACTCACTTGGAAACAGTTTGATATTTTTGAAGCTTTCTTTAAAACTCTGTTAGAGCTAGACCAGAGAAACCTCTAGTTGAGGGCTAATTTTGCTCCACTACTGGGGCAATGACCTCCTTAGTGTTCTACATGATGTTCTGAGAATTTTGAGGTTTTTTACTCTGGCGAGGGGGAACATTTCTGGCCCTGCATAAACTTCGGGAATTGTTCCCCCTGCTGTTTTTAGGTGCTTCTTCCTCTGGTTTTGGGTAGTTTCCTCATTCATATGCACTGAGTAGTACTGGGTCGAAGACTCAAGGAGGAACTTTTGCTGATTTGGGGAGCTTTTTCTCTGTAGCACCATTTCTACAGGACTTTGCTCTGCCAGCTCTAAGTGCCTTGGACTCTCCAGACTCACAAAACTACCTCCTCAATTAAGGGTGCTTCATCTGGGTGCCCCCTTCCTGTACGGGGGCTGGAAAGTCTCTCCAAGCAATAAGTCAGGGCAACGATCAAGCTCCTTCTCATTTGTTTCTCTTCTCCCAGAGACCATGGTCCTGTGCTGCCTGATGTTCAATGTCTGAAAAATGTTGATATATATGTATACATATATATTTTAAAGTTTTTCAGGTTTTTTTTAGTTGTTTCAAGTGGTTCTTGCCTGTTTGAACATGAAAAAAATTTTTTTAAATTAATTAATTAATTTACTTTTGGCTGTGTTGGGTCTTCGTTTCTGTGCGAGGGCTTTCTCTAGTTGCGGCAAGCGGGGGCCACTCTTCATCGCGGTGCGCGGGCCTCTCACTATCGCGGCCTCTCTTGTTGCGGAGCACAGGCTCCAGACGCACAGGCTCAGTAGTTGTGGCTCATGGGCCCAGTTGCTCCGCATCATGTGGGATCTTCCCAGACCAGGGCTCAAACCTGTGTCCCCTGCATTGGCAGGCGGATTCTCAACCACTGCACCACCAGGGAAGCCCTGAACATGAAAATTTCTTTTAGAATCAAAAATGATTCTTTGCAGTGTTTCCTTCAGCTTAGTCTCTCTCTCTAGAAGATACTTACGACCTTTGAATGCTGAGAATACTGAACTGAATGAAATGATCCTGCTTATAAGCTCAATTAGGTATAAGAAGAGGGATGTATTGGCTCTTTGTGGATGTTGGGTGACCTGTTTCTGATACAGTTATTAATGAAAGATAATTTAATAAATAATGTTTATTGTATATTAATCAAAACCTTCTTACATACAGTGCTTTCTAAAGCTACTCAGTATATACTAATTCATCTCCAGAGCCCTTGAGATATTTTTATGTGTCAGTTTCCTGCTCCTTTGTGCTGATAGTCTTACGTGTTCACGGCAGTCACAAAGGATGGCGTTAACTGCAGTCGCTCTGGGTAGTCATTTATGCATTGTTCTTTTTTCTGAAAAGACTCAAGGAATATTTCTGACCCTGTATTCGTGATTTTTAGTATTCTGCACACTGTAATTTCTACAGGAATTCTTTACAGATGGAAATATAATAAAAATTCTAAAAGCTCATCTCCAGAAATGGGTGTTTTCTTTCCTAAAGTCCCTGGAATGCAAATACGAAATCCTTGCAATATGAATTTCCATTTTTTAGTTATTAGCCAGATAAAGAGAAAACACCTCACTGTGACCTCACTGAGATTAGGCTCACATGCCATCTTGAACTTAGGAGAGCTCACAGTGCTAAGTAAAGGAATAGTGTACGTATTTAAGAAACCACACGTAGCGTCTTGTCACATAAATGGGGAGGTGGACATAATAAACCTTCTCTTTCAGCACAGTATACATTGTAATCTTCCTTTCATCTCACAGTATCCGATGATTTGAAAACCTTGAAAGTGGATGAAGAAACAGAAAACACAATGAGAGTTACCTGGAAACCAGCACCTGGGAAAGTTGTCAACTACCGTGTTGTGTATCGCCCCCGTGTGGGCGGGAGACAGATGGTTGCCAAGGTGTCACCCACCGTCACCTCAACAATGTTAAAGCGACTTCAGCCCCAGACCACGTATGACATCACAGTTCTCCCAGTTTACAAGACAGGAGAAGGAAAGGTTAGGCAAGGATCAGGAACAACAGGTATAAAACCATAATAATTTTTTTGGGAAAGTGTGTAATATTTTAAAGGGAGATTTTAATACATTACTTCATTTGTAAATGTCTAAAATGGAGTCTGTAATAAATTATACTATAATAGTTAGGTAGGATGCCTAATTAGCCTATGATTTTTACCAATCTAGTTCCTGGTAAAATGATTCTCCATATTAATGTTCTAATGCTAATCTAATCTTCTGAATTGTGAGTACTATTTATACTTCCACTTGGGTAGCACTCTACTCTATTATTCTGATTTTTATCGGGTATTATAGCTTGTGCTTTCTGACTCAATCCTCTTTATAAGTGTATATTTTGAAGTATTTTGTTTGTGATGATTGCCATGTATATCACTTAGATATTTTGGATTCAACTTATTACTGTAGGGGCTAAAAAAAACCCCCAAAGCCTAGGCTTATGGATAATATTTTAACATCTATTATCTTTACAGCTTCTCGATTTAAATCACCCAGAAACCTCAAAACATCTGACCCAACCATGTCAAGCTTCCGGGTGACTTGGGAGCCTGCGCCTGGGGAGGTCAAGGGTTACAAGGTCACATTTCACCCCACGGGAGATGACAGAAGACTGGGGGAGTTAGTGGTTGGACCATATGACAACACAGTTGTTTTGGAGGAGCTTAGGTAGGAACGAACTCTATTCCGTTTCTGTTAACAGATTGTGCCTTCCACACATGGTCACTTATGTGTCTCTTTGCCGGCAGAGTATTTAAAATCAGCCAAAGTTGCTTTCTCACTCTTGGTGCTGCTGAAGTTGAGGTTAGGGTTCAGAGACTCAAATTTAGGCCTGAGCAGTTGTACTCTTTTAATGACTTTTGTTATTAAGTGATCAGGAATGGTGTTATTTTCAGCAACACCCTGCTTTTTAAAAATTAACATCCACATTGCACGATTTCACCAAAAGCAGTTTATCACCAGCCAGCCTTATGGAAATGTAGGGGTCCCCATGCCTTCTGGAAAGGCCCAGGTGAATGACGCTGAGATGCGAGCGTGCATCCTCTCCCAGGGTGGGCTGCAGGAGTCAGGGGGCAGGCCTTTGCTCTTGGGCTCAGCTGGGAGGATTGGGGAAGGGGGGGCTGATGCAAGCTCTTGCTGCAGGCTGTGTGGTGGGAAAGAAGGAGGTTTGAGTTGGAACAGCAGCATTCTTCACAGTAAAAAGAACAGGCTGCTGTGCATTGCCTGGTGGAAAGTTGGTTTGTTTCAACGATTCATTCAACAATATTGAAATCTGTATAAATGCTTGATATTTACTTTTATCAGAAGAGGAAGGATGAAATTTATTGAGCCTCCTACGTGCCAGGCACTGTGCTAGGTGCTGTATGTTCCCTTGCAAGTACAACATTTAAATTGTTTTCTTAGAGCGCATCACTTAGAAGCAATAAGAGTGAAAGCCCGATCCTTCCCTGACTTGCTCAGTGGGAAGGTGGGGATTCTACATCTAGTGGAAAGGCAAGGTGGAAACTGGTGCCGTGAACCCCTAGTATTCTCTAGAATGCTGGCAGGCTAGTTTCCCTTGATACCTCATAGTGTGGGCTTAAACTAGAACGTGATGGAAATTAGTTTCCTTCTCCTGCAATGTTATGTATTATAAGTTCCTCTGAGTGAAAGTTCGTAAATCAAGATGAATGTTTATAACAAAGCAAACAAAAAAAAAATGCTACTACTTGAGGTTATTATGCATACAGACTATATATTTTAACATTTCAGGGCAGGTACCACCTATAAAGTAAATGTTTTTGGAATGTTTGATGGAGGAGAAAGTTCACCACTTGTTGGACAAGAAATGACAACTCTCTCTGACACAACTGTAATGCCAGTTTTATCCTCCGGTAAGAAATTGAGTTACATTCCCCTAGGAAAAGTCAGTATTTTGCAACTTTTTTCAAATATGAATTGTTAGGTGAATCATACCATGAAAATTGACTACACTAAAATTTATTTCAGTAACATATACTTAAAAAATTCTTCAAAGATCCAGCTAAGCACACTTTTGCCAACATTTTTTAAGGCTTTCTTGTCAGTATTGCATTAGTTACATAGTCCTGGATTATTTAAAGTTGAGATTTTACAATGATAATATACATTTTCTCTCTTTTTTTAATGATTAAAATGCAGTTTTATTTTGTTCAAGTAATCGTAAAAATGATTTATCTGGGCTGAGCAAGCAGCACTGTGTTCCATAAATAGGTGGGCAACTGAGACTTGGGAAGCAAAATGGTAACATAAAGCCCTCATACTTTTCTGCTCCTGCCAGGACTACAACTTTGATACGCATGAAGCTAGTTTTGAACATTCTTCCAGGTGAGGGTGGCGGGTAGAGTTTGCTTCTAAATATTTTAATCATTTGCTAGCAAAGAGTAGGTCTTGTCAGATCAGGAGCAGACTTGTAAAGGCTTAGGTGCTTGGAATAGTACTTGGGAATCCTAATTCCTGATGGAGCGCCCAATACGCAGTGACGCCTTTGTAGCGTGATGGGCATCACTGAATCTTTCTCAGTGAGTTTTTTTTTGTTATTGTTGTTGTTTTTTTGTAATATAAAGATCAGATGCTAACATGGCAGGAAGTTGAAAAATTTGTAGCTGGCAACATAAGCTCCTGGAAAAGAGAGCATTTGGAAACATGGATGTGGATAAAAGAAGTGAAAGGGTCAACTCTTGCTGTTTTGCATTAATGTTCAATTGTTTCTCTTATGATGATGTTAACTGACTTATGTTTTTATTTTGTAGCTTGTGCACTGAGGATATTGGGATAATTCTCTCTTTCCAAAGCACCCTAGCTTTGTATCAGTGTTTGTGCGTGTGGTCTCTGTAGCTCTCAGTCTGTATACTTGTTGTATCTTTTTTCTAGATTGTCTTCCTTCTCTCTTGATTTTTTAAATGTGCAGACCTCACCAGCTGTATTTACCTGATTGTTATACATAGTAGATGATTGAGTTAAATAATTAATAACTAAATAATAGTTATCAGGTTTTTAAACACTATATCTTTACTTCAAAAAGTTCTAATTTTAAGAGTTATGTGCCTAATCCTTTATAATATATGTAATACTGGGGGCTTTAATTAATTTAAAAGATATTTTTGGCTCACTGAAACTTTTTGTAGCTTACACATTTTAACAGTTCATCTCATACTTGTCTGCTAATGACCGTGAATATTTAGAAAAATGCAACAACATCCAATCTAGGTCACATTAAAAGTTTTATTAAAATTATTATTGCCTTATAGTTAGATGGCTGTACATTCCCACTTATATATTTTACCTTTTGGGTTTGTGAGCTCATTCAAATTTACGATGACGGTTTAAGTCTCCGTGTTCTATGATTGTGGCCAGAAATATAGTCAAAGATGAAGGAAAGATTTTCCACTGAAATAATTATTGGAGGGATGGATGGTTCCTATGACTCTTATTTGAGGTTAATAAATCATATGGACATGTTTTCAAAGCCTTCAACTCCAAATTACATCGCTGAGCCACAGAACTGGGACAGTTAGTTAGGCGACACTGAGCCCCCAGGGGGTGGCAGAGGCGTGGCTAGGAAGTAACCCGACAAAGGACGTGCTCCTTACTCTGTGCTGTCTCACGATTGCCGTGTCAGGGATGGAGTGTCTCACCAGGGCTGAAGCAGACATCGTGTTGCTGGTGGATGGATCGTGGAGCATCGGCCGGGCGAATTTTAGAACTGTGAGAAGCTTCATCTCTCGTATCGTGGAAGTCTTTGAGATTGGCCCCAAAAGAGTACAGATTGGTAGGTGTGACAACATTGAAGGCATTTAGACGTCTTCGTCATGCTCTTTTATATATGCTAATGCCAATGGTGTCCTTTTAGCCCTTGCTCAGTATAGCGGGGACCCCAGAACAGAGTGGCAGTTAAACGCTCACAAAGACAAGAAGAGCTTGTTACAGGCTGTGGCAAACCTACCTTACAAAGGAGGCAATACCCTCACAGGTGAGTCAGGTGCTCCAGCGCGCTGTCAGCTCCTGCTTTCGGTCAGAGCTTGTGGCTGAGTAATGATGTGACCGATTCTCTTTTAACAATCCCACTAGGCATGGCTTTGAATTTCATTCGCCAGCAGAGCTTCAAGCCCCAAGCTGGCATGAGACCTCGAGCTCGAAAAATTGGCGTTCTCATCACTGACGGAAAATCACAAGATGACGTTGAGGCACCTTCAAAAAAACTCAAGGATGAAGGCGTGGAGCTGTTTGCTGTTGGTAAGCATGGACGGGAATTGCCACGCCCCCAGGGGTGACAAATGTGCCGAGGATATTTCTGTAAAGATATTTTCTGAAGCATGAAAAAACAAACAGACACACTTGCCCTATCACGTTATTTATCAAAATAATGTACCAGGAAGTTCGTTCGTGTTTTTCTTTTCTCCTTGTAATGGGACGAAACTACATGGCTTCTTGGAAGGGAGTAATGAATCAAGAGGACAAATGTACTATTAATAGGATTCAGGAAATTCTTGTTTGGTTTTCCACAGCACCATGTTTATTTTTGATATCCGTTATTTCACTTTCCAGAAAAAACACTGAAGAGACACTTTTTGATGGGGAATCAGTGCTAGAAGCATTTAGAAGAAGCTAAACAAAATAGCCTTTAGTTTATATTATTTTTTGTTTCTATTTTATATATGTAATCATTTTATTATTCAGGAAAATCATACATACATTCTAGTTAACATTGAATATATAAGGGTAGCCCATGAAATATTTGCTTTGTTCCATTAATTTTTTTCTGAGACATGCTTTTAATTTGTGTACATCCATTTTCCCCAAGGTATTAAAAATGCTGATGAAGTTGAGTTAAAGATGATCGCAACAGATCCCGATGATACCCATGCATACAATGTGGCGGATTTTGAGTCCCTCTCCAGGATCGTGGATGACCTCGTCGTCAACTTGTGTAACAGCGTCAAAGGTCCAGGTGAGGTTAGCCCAGGGTTTCTCACCCTCAGCACTATTGGTATTTTGGTCCAGATAATTCTTTTCAGGATGGAGGAAGTGGATTCTTTTGTGCCTTGTGAGAAATTTTGCAGCATCCCTGGACTCTTCCCGCTGGAATACCAGTAACATCCCCTGAGTCATGACAACTAAAAATATCTTCAGAATTTGCCAGATGTCTGCTGGGGAGAATACTGCCTCCAGCTGAGAATCATTGATTTAGTCCCTGATTTTTTTCTGATGGCATCAAACTGTACATGACTTCTAGCTTATTTGAGGATACATTTAGTTTATATGTGCCTGCACCACACACACACACACACACACACACACACACACACACACACACACGCAAGTGAGATTGGGGAAGAAAGAGAGATGCTTTCTTTCCTGGTGTATATCTATTCTCTGGTAAAGCATCTTCACTCTATATAACTATTAAATGGTTGTTCTCAGACTTTTATTTTCTAAAGTTTGCTGCCTTTTGTTTTTGATTAGAAATGGAAGAGGGGTCTTATATATGATTCGCTTTGCCCCAACTACAGATGATCACATTTGATACTTTGCACTTGTAACCTCTAAATATAAAGACAAATTACAATTTTAGAATTTGGACTTTTAGAAAGGATATCATCTCTCTTTACCACTGAAGAAACAGATTTAGAGAAGTTCAATTACTTACTCAAGGCCAAATGGGTAAAGACATTTTGAGAGGTCCTTGAAAAAAGGTAGCTATTGATAAGGAATTAAGATTTAGAAATAAAATTATGGAAGTGAATTTTTAGTGACAAGGAGTGGCATAAAATGATTACTATTTGTGTAAACCATAAGGCAAAAAACATGGTAAGCACCAAATTGAAGGTTTTTGGAAAACTAATGATAAAAACTATGGTTCTTATTATATGAGAAAAATTTCTTTTAAATACATGTAGATTCTGGTAAAGATTGTCTTTCACTAATTTATTCTGGTTTTGGAAAGTTGGAATGAGTTTAATACATAAAGTGGTAGAAATGTTTCACATGCTTTGGATACTGAGGATACATTTATTTGAATGTTCCTTCTTGAATTTCTCTCTCCAAAAGTTTGCAGATTTTCTTTTTGGATTTTGAACAATAGACTGACCTTTTCCCAGGAGAAACAGACCAGCCAGGAATCCAGAATTTGTAGGCATCTGGCTCTGGATTAGCTGAGAGAGTTGCGGTTTTATTCAGTTGGAGAGAATTTTGAGTGGGGATGAAAACATCTTTTATCTTTTTTTCTTTATTTTTTTTTACATCAGCTACGTAATAGTTGCATTCATTTAGTTTCCCAGACAGTAAAATTGCTTGATAATTTTGTAGGCTTGATTATGACCCAAGTACAGTAAAGGTTAGGATACTAAGAATGGAAATTCTTTTTCTCAGCTTTGGCTTCCAAAGAAAGTAGAAAGAGTTTACATGAGAATGATTTGCCATGCTCACAGAGTCACTGCATTTGTTCTCGTATAATTATTATTTGGAACATCTTTCTAACGGTCCTAATGAGCCTAATATTTCTATTTTCATTGATATTTATTCCAAATATTTTTCTGTGTCAGTCATTTCACCTATACTTATGAACAGAGAAAACAATCACAGGCAGTAGGATATTCCCGAACTTTAGAAGACTTGGTGGTTTCTCCTGTCTCCTGAGTGAGAAAATGGTTAGCTTCTCGTACCACTGAATTAGATCTTGTAAAGGAACTAAACATGAATAGGAAGCCAATTCTGTCTTCACAGAGTATAACTTACAGTTATGGAGATAAGACATGAATATAAATAGTCAATAAGATAATGAGGGCAGTGAACTTGGATGGTGCCAAGAGTGATAAAGGCAGTGGAGCTGTCAGGACTCATGGTGTCATTGACTGGTATATGTACAAGGTTAGAGACCAGAGCAAGTATCCAAGGCTAAGTCAGAGGTTTTGAGTCTAGGTGACTGATAAACTGTGGTGCTTTCAGGAAGAGGGGGAGCAACTTTTCATGAAAGATAATGAGCTCAGGTTTGAATTTCCTGAGGCTGAAGAACCCTTTGGCCACCCATTCAGAGAGGACTTATGAGTATTGGGCCTCTAAGCTGATTTACCGTAACTTCTTAGTATGTGAAAGAATACATGTAAAAGCTTGAAATATGGAGAGGAATACCATTTCAACCAAATTTAAATGTCATCGCCTTGCTATAATAATGAAAAAAGTGTATGTACTTCATTTCCACGTGCAGGTGACTTGGAAGCACCTTCCAACCTAGTTATTTCTGAGCAGACCCATCGTTCTATGAGAGTGAGCTGGACACCTCCTTCTGACAGCGTGGATAGATACAAGGTGGAATACTACCCAGTTTCTGGAGGGAAACGGCAAGAAGTGAGTAGACAACAGCTACAACCCGCTCCTTCCTGGTCCTGAGATTGGGTCCTCCTCCTTAGGGCTCTGAGAGGAATGCTGGGGGGAGGTAGGGGGCAGAACTGAGTCCAAGATGGCGCTCTCCATTTCTTTCTAGGCAAGCACTTCCATTTGGGCTTAATTAGAGGGAAAGAGCTTTGCTTAATTTCTTATGGTTTTTTAATTAAGTATTTTTAATTGAGGATTAAGAGGATGCTTAATTTATTCATGATTTTATATTAGAATCATCGAGTAGGAAGAGAACATCGAAGACCTTCTAGTTTTACCCACTAATTTTACAAATAAGGAAACAACAGCTGGGAGAATAAACTGTATGAATTGTCCAAGATCTCATCGTAATCTGGTGGTTTCCAGAAACAAAAGACAATGGTCTCATTAAAACATAATTTCTAAGGTCATTGTAGTTAACTACTTCACAATTATAGGAGAAGAGAGGGAAGTGATTATAACATAAGTTGTTATTCTTTTTAAAATTTTTCCCCTAGTTTTATGTGAGCCGATTGGAAAGTAGCACAGTACTGAAAGATCTGAAGCCTGAAACTGAGTATGTTGTTAATGTGTATTCTGTGGTAGAAGATGAATACAGTGAGCCTCTGAAGGGCACAGAAAAAACCTGTAAGTCAGATTTTTAAAAAAATCTTCTCATTGTTTTATTTTTTAAGATAAAGAGGTGACAGCCCTTGTGGGATTTTTTTTGTGTTCTTTTTAAAAAATTTTTATCGAAATGTAGTTGATTTACAGTGTTGTGTTAGTTTCAGGTGCACAGCAAAGTGATTCAGTTATACGTATACATTCTTTTTTAGATTCTTTTCCCTTCTAGGTTATTACAAGATATTGAGTAGAGTTCCCTGTGCTATACAGTAGGTCCTTGTTGGTTATCTATTTTATATATAGTAGTGTGTATATGTTAACCCCAAACTCCTAATTTCTCTGTCCCCCCTACCCCGATCCTCTTTGGTAACCATAAGTTTGTTTTCTACGTCTGTGAGTCTATTTGTGTTTTGTTAAATAAGTTCATTTGTACCGTGTGGGACTTCTGTCAGCCTTCCAAATCATTCCTTTATTCGATATCCATTCAACACATATTTACTGAATGCGTACTTTGTGCAGGTCCTGAATAAATACTCTGTGGTTTTCTGCTTTTACTGGCTGCTCCTGCCATCATGGGACCTGGCTGGGTAGTCATGGTCTGAGATATCTTAGAGGGAAAAGTACCTTTAACAGTTATCCACTTCTTAAGGGAAGATACCATGTGGGGAGTGGGACTCAGATTACCTGGAAGAGCAGCTTGCAGGAGTGACCCAGCTCAGTTCTTCCTGTGGGCAGTGAGAGCTCCCCTTTTTTTTACTGACTCTTTACTGGAGAAGCTCTAATGCCTTTGGCTTTGAGTAGAGCTTTGGGGAACGATGTTCCTCACTCCTATTCCTGGTAGGGTTTCTGAAGCCATATGAAACTACTCTTTCCTTCTGCCATCTTCGTGGCTGGGCTCCAGGAAGAAGGGAGGCCTCTTACGAGAGGGAGGAGTGGGCGTCACTGCATCGCCTCTACTTACTGCTCAGTCCCTTAGGTCTTTATCTCTTCTCTTAGTTCCCTTTATGTTAGACCGTCAGAGGTGGGAAATAATGTATTTCATAATGCAGGATTAATCTGCTAATTCCTTAAAACTTTAAACTCAATCTTAGGACAAAAAAATAGAAAGCTGTGTAGGTGTTAAGTGGAGAGAAGGCAGTAAGCCTTTTACTCTGCCTCGTGGGCTAATCTTCTTTCTGAAGAATCCCCTAAGTTCCACTTATTAATAGATGGCACTCTCATTTAAAATTTTTTAAAAAGAAAAATGAAATGAAATATGATGTTGGCTTTTTATGTATGAAATTTTATGGTTGAAGAATGAAAATTGTCAACTTACAGATGTTCCAGAAAAAGGGATTGAAATCTCAGGAAGTTGGTCTCTGTTTTGGCTTCCACGTGAACTCACTAGAATGCCATTTTACACTTAAACTTCTTTGCTCTATGAAATAGTTATCACATGCAGTCCTAGTAGAGGTGGCGATAAACAATGAGATTGGGTTTTCGCGGGGAGAGGAAAGGGTTATATTAACTCTCATTGATTTCTCACAGCAACCTATTTTCTATTTAGCATATACAAATATCAATAACTAAGTAGGAAACGATTGAAAAATGGGTAGACTGACAAGAACTAGACTGGTGTCTTCTTTTCCATTCCAACAGTGCCGGTGCCCGTGGTCAGCCTGAACATTTACGACATTGGCTCGACCACCATGCACGTGCAGTGGCAGCCAGTGGGGGGCGCTACTGGCTACTCCTTGTCCTACGAACCCATCAACGCCACAGAGCCGACCAAACCCAAAGAGGTGGGAGGCGTTTGTTTCTTTATTGTTGGGTCTTCCTGGGACTTCAGGGTTGCAGAGTCCCCATTAAGGGGCAGTTACTCACGAGCTCATTTATAACTTTACACCCGAAGCAGAAAAACACAAGATTAGATTTGTGACCTGTGACGAATCTTAAAAAAAATCAGCGTGAGAAAGGAAATGCAGGGCAGAGAAATGAAAAATCAAAGTTGTGTGAAAATCTAGCAGTCACAGATTGGTGTAATTGTCCATCCCCTGTTAGTGGAAACGTCTAATTTGAATGTGTTGTCTCCCCTCGGCATGTCCATCGGCAGATGCGCTTGGAGCCGACAGTGACCAACGTGCAGCTGAGTGACCTCTTCCCCAACACTGAGTACGCGGTCACGGTCCAGGCCTCCCTTCACGACCTCACCAGCGACCCCTTCACTGCGAGGGAGGTCACCTGTAAGACGTCGCCAGTTCTCCTTCTTCCCTTACTGCTGTGAATACAACATGTTCCTTAGGCTTCTTCTTTCACCCGATCGTGCTAACGATAATTTTGATAATCTGTGTGTCAGTTGTAGGGTTATTACTTATGGCAATCTAATTTGAGAATTAAGGTTATTTCTGGACTTATGGCAGCATCTTAAATTGATTGTAAGATTCACATTTATTTTCCCATATTTTGAGATGTATCTTACAGTCAATGGTGTCTTACAATTGCTCTTGGCGAGGTGTCAGTCAGGGAATAGAACATAAAATAACGGTGCATCTTACAATCCCTATTGTTGTAGATGCATGGCACTGGTGAGAAGGGAATGTCGGGTGAGTGTAGTTTTGGAGGAAGGTACTAGGTTTAAGATCAAGATGTTCCAAGTTCTCGTTGAAGTAGAAACTATGGCACACACGAATAAGTCTGTTTCTGTTAAGTAAATTGACTCAATCCCCAAACATACCGATCATCTACGACACTCCAGTCCTGCGCTTAGGTGTTGAGAATGTACTGATAAAAATGTAGAGCAGCGTGGAGGACCCGGACCCTTTCGTGGTTTGCACTTCGCTTGTGTGTATTGTTCAGCCCCTTTTGTGTTTCTGGGTTGCTTCACTAGCATTTAGGTGCTTTTCCTTGGAAAGTGACAGTGATTGTTCTTAGGCTCCTGGCCTTACGCAGCCGGTAGTTTTGTTTCATGCTTCTCGAGGTGGGCATACTGGGATTCTAAGTATGTCTTGGCTTAAATTTTGTGAGTCTCAGACCACATTTCGAAGGAAATTAAGAAGTTGGAAGAAACGTTCAAGGGGGAACGGCGTTGAGACAGAAGCATGATGAGGCAGAAAAGAGAAACCCCACAAGGTGAAGCAGGATACAGTCACTGACAACAAATAATCATCTGTCACGTGTCGGATCCTATCTGGAGCTGGTGGTTTGCGGCAGTGGGTTGACGGCAGGTGGAGAGAGTGGGGAGCCAGCCAGGCGTGGAAACGTGTTCTGGGAGTGCTGGGCGAGGGGACCCGAGTCATAGTGGGGTGAAAGACGAATGCAGCTATGGATTTGGATGTGGGGCTAGACTGCAGCAGTAGGGCAGGCGAGGGCACAGAGAGGCGCTGAGAGACGAAAACATTGAAGGGATGGAGGTGCAGAAACATGGAAGTGGAGACAGAGATTCAGGAAGAGAGACGTACAGACTTGAAAGGAGAGACAAAGGAGGTTGATGAAAGAGGCAGCTCGCGAGAGTGAGATACGTCTCAAATAACAAGAGAAAATCTCTCCATTAGTTCTCCTCCTCCTTGTCCTTTTTAAGGTAAAGCTTTGTTCGACTTGGTGAAAATTTATCATTTGGATTTTCTTCTAACCGTTTGGGTTCCTGTGGGTTTTCTCGTAAGCTTATTGGTTGCTTAATTTCGGCTTATCTTCATGCTTCACTCTTGTAACCATTTGTTTTTCTATCATGTTCTTCAGGAAGCATGACTCATGTTGATTTCTATCTTAACCAATTTAAATATCTGATAAAGACACGTGAGCTGTACATTTATGGTGAATTATGATCTATTATAGCTGAGCAACAAGTAAGAGCTTATTTAAATAGAGTGGGAAAAAGTTAACATATAAATGAGAAGTTAGAGTTGTGATAAAAATTTAAATTTATCCTGTTTTTAAAAAGCCTCCTTAAGAAGAATTCAGCTGTACCTGGTAGAATCAAAGTGCTTTTATCATCATAGCCAATTTGTTTAGTTACTTTGCTGCACACCTTTAAGTTTTCTCCAAACAACTTCTTGAAAGCTTGTGTGGATGCTTTAGAGCTCTGTGGCTGAGAACCACATCTGGCCCTAATTTCTCATGCATTTCCAGTGCCTTTGCCCAGTCCTCGAGACCTGAAACTCAGAGATGTGACTCACAGCACCATGAACGTCTTATGGGAACCTGCACCTGGAAAAGTGCGTAAATACATTGTTCGCTACAAAACACCAGAAGAGGATGCCAAAGAGGTAGGCTGAGGTTGGAAGGGGTTTAGAAATATTTGTTTAGTCCTAGTAGGTTTAGCAGAAGAACCTAAACAAGTATAGCGTGTTTTGAATACTCGTCACTTTATGAACATAGTGTTGGAAACGTTATATATTTACAGAGCACTATTTGAATATTGATAATATATTGGACTGTCTTGCATTTAGTTTAGAAATGTTCTGCTGTGTGACATTAATCCTGAAAACATCACCCTTTGTAGGTAAAGAGTTATAGAATCTAGGTGGCATTTCACTCTCCTCCAGATGCTTAATATGGTGCTCCGCATTCTACGAATTACTAAAAAATGGCATAATAATGTTTCTAAAAATGAAAGCTAGCCAGGGGATGCAGGAAAGAAGAGGGGGAGTTTGTCAGGGAATAGGAAGATAGGCCACTTGAGCAGGACAGAGGGAAAGTCGGAATATAATGTCAGAGGATTGTCCCTTTGGCTTTGAGCATTTTTGAGGTGATGCTGAGATGGGGAGTTATTTCCATGACAACCCGCTTCAAAGTGGAAGCAAACTGAGGAGCTTCACCGGCGAATGGGTTTAAAACTTACGTTTGCCTGAAGGGGCATTAATGTGAGAATCCCAGAGGCACTTTTGGAAGCTAGAAATCGTTTCTCTAAGCACCCGGTTACAGACTGTGCTGGTCATTTGCATTGCACACAAGCTAATTTATACCTGTGCACACATTCATTTCATTCTGGGTTTCAATGTCAAAAGCAGTACAATGACCAGTGGGTCTAATCAGCTAAGGCACAGGAGAATTTTTCTGAAAGAAATCGCACAATGATACAAAGGGAGACGGGGAAGTGGGGGAAACGATTAGGTTGTTTGAATTCCTAGGCAGTCATCATTTACCAGACACTAGTGCCAGATACAGCTCAGTACATACATTTTTTTCCGCTTTGGAAACATTTTAAATGATCTCCAGTTCCTGGACTCTTATGCAAATTGGAAAACACTGCTGTTTTTTGTACCACAATTCTTATGCTCTTGTGCTGAGAGATATAGCCAACAACAGAGGGCTGTCAAAATTCAACTTTGTAAAAATGGTTGCACTGCTCTATTGTAGGTAGAGGTGGACAGGTCACGGACCAGCACACCTCTTAAAGACCTCATCTCACAAACCCAGTACACAGTCAGCGTGTCTGCGGTCTATGATGAGGGGGAGTCTCCCCCAGCGACTGCCCAGGAAACCACCCGTGAGTTGTGCTTACGCTTTACTGATAATTGGAAAACAACACTGCATGCACGTGTCACTGAACTAACTGGGCTATTTCGTTTCTTTAAAAAAACTTTTTTTTTATTGGTGTAGAGTCGATTTGCGATGTTGTGTTAGTTTCAGGTGTACAGCAAAGTGATTCAGTTATCCACACACACGCACATGTGTATACGTATTCCTTTTCAGATTCTTTTCCCTTATAGGTTATTACAAAATACTGAGTATAGTTCTCTGTTATTTTTGCCAGAATTTAATACTGTTTGGGTTCATAGATTGTTTTTCACTTATTTTCTTCCCATCTTCTATCTTTATGTCCATTCCTTTTATGATCATTTCTTTCCTATTAGTCTATCAGCCACTGTCACTAATTCATCTTCCAGATACTTAACCAGGGTGTGTGTGTGTGTGTGTGTGTGTGTGTGTGTGTGTAAGGGGGTGGGGAGAAAGCATATTGGACGTTTTCTCTGGAAAGTTATCAGTTTTTTTTGAGATCTTACTATATGTAAAGTGCTATCAGGGCTAACAAAATATAAGCATCTTTGCTCTCAGTAGTATTCCATTGTGAAGATAAAAAGTAACGATACATGGGATCACGTAAGGAAGGTGAGGTACATGGCACTCAGAGGAAGGGGAGATTCCACAGCGGGAAGGTGGAAGGATACAGGGCACCTGCAGGGGCCCCATCTTCCCTGCTCCATTCTGGGCCACCTCAAGGGATGTCGCTTTCTCTCCTTCTCATGCTGCTTCCATAGTATTTAACCCAATTATTATTGCCTGTTGGTCTTTTCCTATCTATTCTACTTCCCCCTCGCTCCTTCCTCATGAAGGCACAAACATATTTATTTTGCTCAGTTTTGAATCTCCAGTTTCTGACTCAGTGTTCAGCCCATCATTTCCTATTTAAATGCTGGTTAAGAAATTGAGGTCTAGAGCCAGCAGGGTTCCCAAGAACTATAATGGGAGCCACAGAGGTAACTCAAAATTTTCTAGAAAATAGAAAAGGTAAGGAGAAAAATGAATTTTAATAATGTGTTTTATTCAGCCCAGTGTATCTAAAATGTTAGCATTTCAACATTTATCCATATACTAATTATTTATATTTCACATTTTTTTTTGGTAGTAGTGTTTTTGCAATCCGGTGTGTCTTTTTTTTTTTAACATCTTTATTGAAGTATAATTGCTTTACAATGGTGTGTTAGTTTCTGCTTTAAAACAAAGTGAATCAGTTATACATATACATATGTTCCCATATATCTTCCCTCTTGCATCTCCCTCCCTCCCACCCTCCCTATCCCACCCCTCTAGGTGGTCACAAAGCACCAAGCTGATCTCCCTGTGCTATGTGGCTGCTTCCCACTAGCTATCTATTTTACATTTGGTAGTGTATATATGTCCATGACACTCTCTCACCCTGTCACATCTCACCCCTCCCCCTCCCCATATCCTCAAGTCCATTCTTTAGTAGGTCTGTGTCTTTATTCCCATCTTGCCACTAGGTTCCTCATGACCTTTTTTTTTTTTTTCCTTAGATTCCATATATATGTGTTAGCATACTGTATTTGTTTTTCTCTTTCTGACTTACTTCACTCTGTATGACAGACTCTAACTCCATCCACCTCATTACAAATACCTCCATTTCATTTCTTTTTATGGCTGAGTAATATTCCACTGTATATATGTGCCACATCTTCTTTATCCATTCATCCAATGATGGACACTTTGGTTGCTTCCACGTCCTGGCTATTGTAAATAGAGCTGCAATGAACATTTTGGTACATGACTCTTTTTGAATTATGGTTTTCTCAGGGTATATGCCCAGTAGTGGGATTGCTGGGTCGTATGGTAGTTCTATTTTTAGTTTTTTAAGGAACCTCCATACTGTTCTCCATAGTGGCTGTATCAATTTACATTCCCACCAACAGTGCAAGAGTGTTCCCTTCCCTCCACACCCTCTCCAGCATTTATTGTTTCTAGATTTTTTGATGATGGCCATTCTGACCGGTGTGAGATGATACCTCATTGTAGTTTTGATTTGCATTTCTCTAATGATTAAGGATGTTGAGCATTCTTTCATGTGTCTGTTGCCCATCTGTATATCTTCTTTGGAGAAATGTCTGTTTAGGTCTTCTGCCCATTTTTGGATTGGGTTGTTTGTTTTTTTGTTATTGAGCTGCATGAGCTGCTTGTAAATCTTGGAGATTAATCCTTTGTCAGTTGCTTCATTTGCAAATATTTTCTCCCATTCTGAGGGTTGTCTTTTGGTCTTGTTTATGGTTTCCTTTGCTGTGCAAAAGCTTTTAAGTTTCATTAGGTCCCGGTGTGTCTTAATTTACACCTTTAGCACATCTCAATTCAGATGCCTCATTTCAAATGCTCAATAGCTACATGTGGCTGGTGCCTCCCATGGTGGACAGCACAGGGAGTCTAGAGAATTTAAATGACTTGCCCAGCCTCGTCCAGGAAGCTAGTGGTGAGGGATCAGTGCTATAGTCCAGAACTTTACCTCCTATCCAGCAACTCCGTCACCAGGGGCTCAGAAGCTTCTCCTTCAGTGCCCAGCTGTCTATACATGATCAAGGCATCTTGTCAAATTTCACAGCCTCCTCCTTAACTCCAGACAGTATCCACTTCTGCTGTTTTCTTACCATGTGAAATCTCTTAGCAACTTTAATAACCTTCTTGGCATCAGTTCTTTCCTGGAAGGGTAGTGGCTAGAGACGAAAATTTGTCCATATGAGCAGGCTGACAGATTTTCATAAATACAACAGGAATTTAAAGGGAAGTAAAGGAATAGTAAAGGGAAGAAAAAGTCAAGAAGAAAGACCAGTCAAAGCCTGTCATTTAATATACTAAATTAATACTTGTTTTTAATCCTTAAGATTTCCTAAGAACTTTTAGATACATCCAAAGTGCACCCTTAATGGTTGGTTTGTTTTGCAGTTGTGCGTGTGAAAGTGGTATTATCTCAATGGGCCTTTTCATTGTAACTAATAGAAACAAATTTTTGGTGGCTCTGGCTTTTGTGTAGTTGGCTTTGGTTACCAGGAGATGATAGAGAAATAATTGACAATGAAAGCTCAGAACTGGTGTCAGACGTTCCAAATTGCTTGTGCCGCAAACCAGCTGCAGTGCCTGGTCAACAGAAGGGCTCTTAGTTGGGATTTCAGCCATCATCAGCACTGCAGGGCTAGTCCTGCCTGTGAATAGAGCTGATACAGTCAGCTTCACATTGTGTGTAAGGTTAGTGACCTGCCGGAAAAGCTTATGCGTGGATTACTTAGATCATAAGAGTTCATGGACCATGAAGGTCCATGAACCCTCTGATATTATGGGCTAAAGTCTGTGCTTCTGTACTGCTGTGCAAAAGAGTCCAGGGTTTTCCGTAGATTCTCAAAAAGCGTGAGGGACAAAACGATGAAGAACCACCGTGTTAGAACAGTATGACTAAATGGTACCTTTTAAAAAAAAAAAATCACCATTTTAATGGACGGGAAGTAGTCTATTATAGCCATAAAATGCTTGCAGTTTTCGGGGCTCTCTCTCATATTTACTTTCAAATGAACTGAATTGGTAAGATACTTGGTTCTAAGCAATGTTGTCAACCAGTTTTCCCATGTCCATTAAAATAGAACAAGGCAGTTTTATTATATTAAATTTGGGGATCACATCGAAAAACAGTCCTGCCTTTTCTCATGACAGGCACTGTGCCAGCCCCAGCAAACCTACAGATTACTGAAGTAACACCAGAGAGTTTCAGAGGGACTTGGGATCACGGAGCTTCTGATGTGTCTCTCTACAGAATCACCTGGGCACCTTCTGGAAGCACAGATAAGATGGAGGTAGTGTTAACTCTTTTTTTCTCTCTCTCTTTTTTTTTTAGATCGCATTTCATTATAGGGACTCTTGTTTGAAATATGTTATTACCTCTGTTGCCTGAAAAGCATCCTTTCCTACTAGTGACTTTTGAGCTCATGGCATGCCTCAAAGCAGGAGGAATATCTGGCTAAATGTTGTCAACCAACTGCCATGGAGTTCATGATGCACCTGTGACTTAACCTTGTGTGGGTTTGTTGTTTCTTCCTCTTCCCCTAAGACCATCCTAAATGGAGATGAGAATACTTTGCTGTTTGAAAACCTGAACCCGAACACTCTCTATGAAGTTTCTGTTACTGCCATCTATCCTGATGAGTCAGAAAGCGAAGACCTGACTGGCAGCGAGCGCACGTGTAGGTGTTCAGCCTTCAGTAGGACGTTGCTATCTTAAAATGAACAGAGTAGAGCTATGCCTATATTCGTAATATTTCCCCATATTCTGTTTTTTGTAGTGCGTTTGATACCCTTAACAACACAAGGTAAGAATTTAATTTGCTGATTGTACGGATGACCAAATAATGAATGAATGAATGAAAAATAACACAAAATCCATTGCAAACAGGCCTTCTGCTTTTAAATCGTAAGGTGTCGATTGGGACCTCTTTTAAACAGGTCTTTCTCGAAAAACGTTGCTCTTTGCTACTATGTGTTGAGGCGTCATTTGAGAGTCAATGACCGTCATTGACCGTCGGGTCAAATTTAGTTCTAAACCTAGGGGCAAGACGGGAATAAAGACACAGACCTACTAGAGAATGGACTTGAGGATACGGGGAGGGGGAAGGGTAAGCTGGGACAAAGTGAGAGAGTGGCATGGACATATATACACTACCAAACGTAAAATAGATAGCTAGTGGGAAGCAGCCGCATAGCACAGGGAGATCAGCTCGGTGCTTTGTGACCACCTAGCGGGGTGGGATAGGGAGGGTGGGAGGGAGAGAAACGCAAGAGGGAGGAGATATGGGGACATATGTATATGTATAACTGACTCACTTTGTTATACAGCAGAAACTAACACACCATTGTAAAGCAATTATACTCCAATAACGATGTTTAAAAAAAAAATTTAGTTCTAAGCCTAGAAGTATACAGCTCTCTTGATTTCCTTGGGAACAGTGCATATTTGTGGGAGAGGCATTCTCCAGTTTGTTTATTCTGTTTCTCAACAATCCTTTTTCAGCTCCGAAAAGTGGCCCACGAAACCTTCAGGTGTACAATGCAACATCTAACAGCTTGACTGTTAAGTGGGATCCTGCTAGTGGTCGTGTGCAGAAATACAGAATCACCTATCAGCCTTCAGCAGGGGAAGGCAGTGAACAGACGGTAATTCATTTGGGAAAAAACGTGACTTTTAGATAAATTCTACCCTCTCCTTCTCAGACTCCTCTCACTCCCAGTGTTTAGTTAGTCACACTTACTGTTTTGAGAGTTGCAAGATTTGCTGTATTGGATGGAATTTTTTGGCTTCATCCCTGACGGAGCCTCACAGCATCAGGCATGTGCCTCAGTGCATTCATGTTTTCCTTAGAAACTATTAGGGATGGGTCATCCACGGAGATAGCTGGATTTGTGACTCTATTTGTATTTTCATTTCTTACCTCTCTAACTTGATCAAGTGTTGAGAGTCTGCTAAACTTCCATTGTTCTAATTTTCCTGTGTTTTGCATGTCATAAGGTATCTTCTAGATCTGATGTTTCTAGATCTGGGTATCTGTTCAGCCTAACTTATACTATTTACCACTTTTATATTTATCCAAGTGGAGGTTCCTGAGAAGGATTGTAGGACTCTAAACTCGGCCTTTATCTTCGTTTTCTTCCCAGCCTTCCCGTATTTAACAGACCCCTTGTCCATTTACCTTGCTTACTTTAGTTGTCTGTCTTTGAACCTTCTTCAGCTTTGTTTTATGAAATGTGTGACCAGAACTGCACACATTACCCTGGGTCAGGAAGCAGCACAATTTTTACACAGATAGGGCGATGCTTTCTGATTTATTTCAAATACCTCTTTTGGTGAGGTCTAGCATTTTGTTGACTGTTGGGGGCTGTGATTTTTCCTCATGTTGCCTTAGAGAGAGTGAGTTATTAACTTTGAATTGTCTGACTCTCTGAGCTCCAGCAAATGGGTCATACCTCTTCCCAGTTTAGAGGCGTTAGCAGAGGTAGATGCTGGCAGTGGTTAAAGGTCTCTGAACCTGCGCAGTAAGTGGGTTTAGCTGAACTAGTGCTCTTGTGAGCTGCTGTGTTGAGGTTTCCATAGATCTAGACTTAGGTAGTGTGATACATTTGGATTAAGAATTTCTTATAGTTTATCAGTAGTAAACTAAATACCAAGTGTCATCAACTGGCTTTTATATAAAATGAGACACATCTGATGGACTGATATTTTAATGGCAGAAACAGAACTTCCGTCTGTGCCAGGCCAGATTTAGGCAAAGCTTGTCCTTAGCATTTCTGTTCTTGGTGGTACTGACCATCCAAATGCTGCCCTGGGTCTCTCTTTCCTGTCCCTCAGCTGTTTGTTATAATTAGAAGGAGTCTCATAAACGTATCCTCTGTACAGTATTAGCTGATAATCCCTTAAGGTCTGTTATTCTTAAGGATATTTGCATTTTAATGCTAGTCTGCGAAATAATCAAAGTAATGAATCACCGATGCTGGCATATTTTGGAGAGCTGGATGGGGGAAGCAGGCACACCCCATTCCGCTTCCTCATGAGGCTAGTTCTACTAAGCGGATGCTTTCAGATTTGTCAAGTATCAAATACATCGATACTTTGTTCTCATAACCTCAGATACTAAATCTGTTAGAATTAGCCACTGTGGTCCAATTTGCCCATATTGAGGAGGAGTACAGCGATTCACTGAGGCTTTCTCTGAAACGCAGACTGCTTGAGTGGATGCGTGCTAAGTGGGAAACATCTGGACCAGCCATCCCCATGTGGATTTGCGGGCCGCATGCCACTTTCATGCGATTTTAATTAGTATGGCATAAACATCTGAATCTGGTAGACCGTTAACAAATCATACAAATTTCCTTTCAGCAAGATAACTAGATGGCCTTAAGCAATGAATCAAAACCTTCAAACTCTGTAATCAGAGGATATTGAAGAAGCTTCATACCACAAGGCTGGAATCCTGAGTGTGGCCTGGCAGAGGGTCCCGTCACGTAGTTTACACAGCTCATGCTGTTAGAGGGGCAGTTTTTGAGGGGGAAAACCGAAAGCTTTAGATCTTTTGCTGAATCATTTTAATATGTTTCTTAAGCAAATAAAAAACATCTGTAAAAAGGTAAGAATAACACTTAATGGTGCAGAGCCTCTACTATCGTGCAATTCTTTGCTATCTTAAAGTTCCTTTGCAGCTCACTTATGATTAATGCCTTTTTGGGGAAGAGATCTGTGAAATGTGTTTTGGATGAAATTTCACAGTGCTGGCGGCCAGCAAGTTGAAATATCTTTTTTAAGGTCACCAGTTTAAGGCTTAAAATCCTTTTTTATGATTGAAAGTGCATATTTTACATTTAAAATTATACCCTAAGATGTATTTTCAGCTTTCACTGTGGGACCTGTTTCCAGATCTTGGCAAAGATCTCAAATAGCTCCCCTGTAGAAAGAGCTTTTTCTAACAGATCAGTGAGATGGAGAGAGCAAGGCTCACACTTATCCCTGTTTTACTCAAGACCACGATAGGAGGACGGCAAAACAGCGTGCTCCTGCAGAAGCTGAAGCCTGACACTCCTTACACCATCACTGTGTCCTCCCTGTATCCAGACGGTGAAGGCGGTCGCATGACAGGAAGGGGCAAGACCAGTAAGTGAACCCAGACTCCCACGGCTCTTTACATAACGTTCGCGGGGATGGAATCACATCTTCCTCTGGAAACCCTGGGGTGACACAGCCTTTTGCTAATCTTTTAAAAGCCATGTTAATAATGATCTTAATTGTTTTCAATATCCTTACTTGGAGTCATCTGTCTCTGTTCAAGGAGAAAGACGTTTATTACTTTCTAGGATAAGACAAACAAAAACCGCTCAGGGGCCAAAATCTCTCTGGAGAGATGAGACATGTGTCAGATGATCACAGACGTTCTTTCACTTATTCAGGACTTCAACAAATGTTTGTGGGGTGGGGAGACATCAGGGAACCTGTGTTTTGTGAGTGCTGGGTTGTTAGGACCGCACTGTGATGGGCTTTCCGTGCATTTCAGAGCCTTTGAATACTGTAAGGAACCTCAGAGTGTACGACCCTTCCACCAGCACTTTGAACGTTCGCTGGGACCATGCAGAGGGCAATCCTCGCCAGTACAAGCTCTTCTACGCACCCACAGCAGGCGGTCCGGAGGAACTGGTACTTATTTCCTGTAGGGAAAAAAGCATGTTTGTTTTAGCTGTAGCCGAATGATTGCAAAGTGGAGCTAAAGAGATAACCAATTTACCTTAGTGCTGAAGAAGTTCATATTCATTTAGTAGGACTTGACAGAGGGCGGTAGGTTGGTGTCTTGTGCCTGGGTGATCAGGGAGTTTTTTTTTTGTTTTTTTTTTTTAGAAATTCACGTTCTTTTATTTATTTATTTATGACTGTGTTGAGTCTTCGTTTCTGTGCGAGGGCTTTCTCTAGTTGCGGCAAGTGGGGACCACTCTTCATCGCGGTGCGCGGGCCTCTCACCATCGCGGCCTCTCTTGTTGTGGAGCACAGGCCCCAGATGCGCAGGCTCAGTAGTTGTGGCTCACGGGCCCAGTTGCTCCGTGGCATGTGGGATCTTCCCAGGCCAGGGCTCGAACCCGTGTCCCCTGCATTGGCAGGCAGATTCTCAACCGCTGCGCCACCAGGGAAGCCCGATCAGGGAGTTTTTGCGGGGGATTGGGGCTAGGGGAAGTAATCCTTCCAGGGAGTTCTGAGGGGGAGCCTGGGGTGAGTGTAGAGAAGTCTTTCTTCAGAGACTCTTATAACAGTTCGTCTGGGGGCACGTCGTTATATCCCGATATTACAGAACTTGCTTCTTGACTTGGTCTTGAGTTAATATTTTGAGTATTATATTATTCGAAGTATTATTTCTTTGACAGGTTTTTCAAATCAGATACTTTACATTTTATTAAAATCTTTAGGTACCAATCCCTGGGAATACCAATTATGCCATTCTTAGGAATCTGCAGCCAGATACCTCATACACTGTCACAGTCGTTCCCGTTTATTCTGAAGGTGATGGAGGACGCATATCAGATACTGGAAGGACATGTAAGTAAGAAGGCAGAAAAATATAGCTTTTTCGTGATACGCTTTGCTTTTCCGTGTGAAGGCCACATAGGCCCACTGAAGAAAATTTGGAAAATTCATGATAGAACAGAAACATAAAAATTACCCATAGTTTACCATCCAAACACCACCAACTGTTAATATTTTAGTGTATGAAATAAAAAGTTATAATGGCATTCTTCTTCTGAAATGATAATTTCAGGATTTATAAATGTGTATGTAATCACCAGTATTCTGTTTCACTCACAAAAGTTCATGAGCTTTGCTTTGTGCCTTATAAATTTGTGTGAAGCAGTGTTTTGTGATTGGCTTGCGTAGCGTCGATTGTTGAAATCTGTTCATCACATTACTTGATCGCACATTTCTCTGGTTTGCTGATGAAGTGCTTTTTGGCGCTGAAAATCCGTGTGCTTTCATTTGCCATTAACATCTTGAGAAAGCAGCGTATAGTGGTTTTACAATTCTTTCTAGTACTGCTTAAAGGCTTTGGGGCATACCTATAAATATTTCTTTGGCTTTAAAAATACACTTGCTGATGGCTAAAAGAGAGCAAATACAGATGACTTCTTTTGGCAAAAGATTAGCGGTCTGGAAAGATGATGTTATTGGCTAAACTAGAGTTTGGGGTTAATACATGGATTTAATTTGCATGTTTTCTAAGTCCCTATTGGGGCAGGTAACTGAGAACTGAGTGTATCTTTTCTCCCTCCTTTTGCCTTTTCTTTTAATCACAGAAGACATTCAGTATCTATTTGTTGAATGAGAAGGAATGAATGGGTGAATGTAGCTGATGGAACTAGATGGCTTCATCGGTGTTGTCAGTTTTCACCTAGAAGGCAGAGCTGTAAAATCCTCTGTCTCTCCATTACCTGTGTTGGAAAACGGAAGCATCTTGTCCCTTGCCCCTTGTTCTTTCGTGGCCAACCCAGTGCTATCATTGTGCTTTTACTAGCTTGTTTTTATTGGCAACAACTTTGCTTCCATATAGACCAAGGACATAGTTGGCTAATTTTGACTACATTTGGATTTGGAGAATTTTAATCTGCTTTTGTGTGTAGATAATTAGAAGTTTAAGGAGGACAGTATTTTATCCTGTTACAGAGTAGAAGTTTTGGAGAAGTGATAGCAAAAGCTTGACATACGTAAACAGATGTAAGAAATATGTGTTGGCTTTTCTTTCCTCAGTGGTGAGAGGGCTGGCAAGAAACGTCCAAGTGTACAATCCAACGCCAAACAGCCTGGACGTTCGCTGGGACTCGGCGCCTGGGCCGGTGCAGCAGTACCGCGTCGTGTATTCGCCCCTGGCTGGCCCGAGACCCTCGGAATCTGTAAGTCATGCTGTCGTCGTAGAGCTCGACAGAAGAATGCTGTAGATTTTACTGTGCCTCCTGCTCTAGTTGCTGGCCCAGAACAATAAGTCAGTTGGTGTGGCACCGGCTCTCCTGGAAACTTCCTTTCCTGATGAGCTTAGTCTCAACTTTGTGTCCTGTTTGGTTGCCTGTGAGGATGCAAGCCACGGGCATGCCCATGTGTAAGGCTTAAATGATTGCTTTTGATGAATTAAAGTAGGTGTATTAACGATAGGGTTAGTTAGCAAAAATGAATTTTGGAAAAATGCAAATTAGCTATATAAGTTAAAAGCCCCAGTAGTGAATGCAAATCATTGCTAGACCTCATCAGTATGGGTTTTTGTTGTAACATACACGTCTTTGTTATGAAAATACCTTAAAGTTTGCGTTCATTGGCTCTTAACAGGTTGCCCAATCTATCTTCAATTCATAGTACTATGCAGTTTTCTAAGTAGATTAATAATTTTGAGATCAGAAATTACTAATTTGACAAGGGATAGAACACCTGTGGGAAAGTAAATTTATAGACTAATTTAATTTACAAGTCTTTACCAAAATAGACAATGACGACGAACAAAGGTAAACAAATGAGGAGAGATAGATGTGCTCTGTAAGAATATTGATTTGTATGTCCCTGTGTATGGTAGGACACATTCAGACAGTACTGCCCTTATCCATTGCATGGAGTAGCTCTCTATTTTACCAGAGTGTGTGTGTGTGTGTGTGTGTGTGTGTGTGTGTGTGTGGTCCCTTTTCTTATGTGTATCTAACATTCGGGATGCTTTTGGGTAACTATCATGAGCCCTGGATGTTGTATTTGAGAACCTTTATAATGAACACAAACGGGAGATAGCTGAAGTCACTAAGGGTCAAGTATGAACTAACTTTTTTTGGAGAGGAAATTTCTGAGGATAAATTGCATCTAACAGTGTGGCTTGGGCAGATCTCATGAGGTAGCATAGAAGCTGGTTTCTGCTGTGCTGGGCTCAGCCTTTTACTGTAAACATTATCATGCCGACTAATAAAAGACTCAGTAAGCATTTGGGTTGTGGTCAAGCAGAATCTGGCGTGTCCTCCCCTCCAGATCGTGGTGCCGGGAAACACCCGCACGGTGCACTTGGAGCGGCTGATTCCGGACACACCCTATTCCGTGAACATCGTTGCCCTCTACCCGGACGCGGAGGGGAATCCCAGCCCTGCCCAGGGCCGCACGTGTGAGGCGGAAATCCTTTCTCCACCGGGTTCCCTTGTGACTTGGGGCGGGAGGCCTGGGGGGTGTGGGTGGTGAGTGAGGGGTGTGGGGAATCGCCTCTACCTTGCGCAGGTGAGGGGAGCACTGGGTTGCCCACAGTCACGTTCAGCCTGGAGCCTTGGGCCCATGACTGCCCTCCCAGCTGAGTGATGTCGTTTGGCCGTTTTCTCATCTGGGACCCCAGTTAAGGAGGCGTTTCTTCCCTTCTTCTGCCTGCGGTGGGTCTTCTCACCAACTGGGCACTTTGGAAGTGTTAGGGCACGGCCTCTCTGTTTCATTAAACAGGAGGTGCTTATAGCAGTTAAAATAATCCCTTTCTCTCCTAGTCTGTACTTTCAGGTTCAAACTTAGCTCTCTGTCACTGGAAGCTCTCTGTCTCTGTCACATGTAATCGTAGCTCTGAATGCAGCACTTTCTACTGTTTATGGTTTCACATTAGAGCCGTACATGTGTATTTCATCATAAGGGAGTAAGCAACCCAGAGAGTGGTGAAGTACCGGGGTACAGTTACTCTGCCCTGGGTTCCATTCTTTCGTGCCCCTCCCTCCACCCCTGTGTCCACTATGGTCAGAGACAGGAAACCAACTCTGTTGTATTTATTTATTTAGTACCACGAAGTGGACCAAGAAATCTGAGAGTCTTTGGGGAGACAACCAACAGCCTCTCGGTAGCCTGGGACCACGCTGATGGGCCGGTTCAGCAATACAGGATCATTTATTCTCCCACCGTTGGTGACCCAATCGATGAATACGTGAGTCTGTCACTCTTTCATCTGAGCATTGTGTAATCTGTCACCAGGTTGGAGGGTGAAAGGAAGCTTTCTTCTTTAGGAAGTGCTGTGATTACAGTTGAGTCTTTCTCTGATGTGATCTTGGGGCCACCTGCACAATCAGTATCTTTGGGCTCATTTCTCTTCTACGCACAGGTTGAAAAATTATCTTATCTCATAAAAATGTGTATTTCTAACTATCTAATTATACCATAGGAACTGAGTCGGTGAAACATGGTACCTATTATTCTGAGCTACCTAACTTAATGTTCGAGTTATGTGACTCTCTAAATCTTAACCTTTCTTGAAATACAATTCCTCCACAAGGTCTCCCTTCAATACTCCAGGGCTAATCAAGCTCTCTTTGCTCTGAATTTAACATTTTTGGGTACACTTTGGTTTTGGAGTATACATACTCTCATATTAGCTTTAAACTTTTTGAATGTCATATTTTGTCACTCCAGAACCAGATTCAAGTTTCTTCTAACTTCCTCCTAGCCCTCAGTATGTATATCCATCCATTATGGATGGAAAAACTCACTACTTTCTTTAAAGTCTAGTGATTCATTGATGTGATAGTTTAGTAGACTCTTACACAGAATGTTGATTGTAAGGCAGTGAGGTCTGTGGTTTGTAGCCATTTTGCCACATACATCCTCTTTGATGGTTCTCCCTTCATTATCCCCATGTTATAAAATATGATATCTACTTGAACTTGATATATTAGGCTTTAATTCAAGCTCCTATTTTTATTAATCAGAAACCCAGGTAACGGCCATTTAAGAGTTTCTGATCAGGATGGGGTAAGCGGTATTACCACACTTAGTTTGCCAAAGCAGAGAAGCTCCTGCTTTAGTGTTTATTCAGCCTTGCCATGGACAAATACGCAATTTCCCGTCACTTTCTGAAAACATTAAAAATGTAATTTCCCTCCCAATTCACCATTTGGAATTAGGGGACTCTGCGCTGGAATTCATGGTTTAAGTGATCCCTGCTTTTTGTAGAAGCAAAGCATAGAGTTGGAAGAGAGACTGAGAGGCCTGTCTGGTTCATTTGCTCTTCGTGGGGGCAGCTGAATGTATTTTCCATTTCCTCTTTTTCCCCTAATTAATATTAGCAAAACTGATACTTTTTTTAATATAAATTTATTTATTTTATGTTTGGCTGCACTGGGTCTTCGTTGCTGCGCGCGGACTTTCTCTAGTTGCAGCGAGCGGGGACTACTCTTCGTTGCGGTGCGCGGGCTTCTCATTGTGGTGACTTCTCGTTGTGGAGCGCAGGCTCAGTAGTTGTGGCTCGCAGGCTCAGTAGTTGTGGCACACGGGCTTAGTTGCTCCGCGGCATGTGGGATCTTCCCGGACCAGGGCTCGAACCCGTGTCCCCTGCATTGGCAGGCGGATTCTTAACCACTGCGCCACCAGGGAAGCCAAAACTGATTCTCTTGAGGACAGAAACTGAGTCTGCTTTTGCTCCCCAGTGGGTTCCCAGCGGCTGGTACCACACCTGGCCCACGGTGGGCGCAGGGTGCATGTTTGTGGGAGGAGCACCACGAAACTGACACACATGGAGGAGCGGGGAAGGAGGGGAGCACAGTCACGTGTGTGGAGGTGCTGTACGAGATACTGCCTTTTGTCCTCATGCTTCCATCCTTCTGAGACTCTGAGACACAGGACTGGGAGGTGGCTGATGCGGGATTTGAGCTGAGACCTGCCTGACTCTAGAACCATTTCCCGTGCTGCACAGTGGTAGACAGTTTGCCTCGCCCTGAGCATTGTGCAAGAAAAAGAAACCATGAAGAAAACATTACCGTTTATGGGGATACATACAAAAGTATTGATCTGGAAGTCTTCTAGCTGATGATAACTTCATAATTTAACTTCCTCTGCAGACCACTGTCCCAGGCAGAAGAAACAATGTAATGCTACAGCCCCTGCAATCTGATACCCCATATAAAATTACTGTTATTGCTGTTTATGAAGATGGAGATGGTACCCATTTGACAGGAAATGGAAGAACTGGTAAATGTCTTAAACCTTTTATAATCTTTCAATTTGGTAGTATTTGAGTATATACATCTCAGACACTCCATTGATACTGCAATGACATTTGTATTAGATATTGAATTTTGTCAGAATGATATGACAACGGAATGTGTTATTAACTTTTTAAAGGTCCACTGAAAGAAGGAAAATGAGACACAAATCTGCATATTTTGCTTTGCTTGAGATAGTTTTATTCTTTGGAAAACCACTGCTTAGACACTGAATAATGTTTTAGTTTGTGTGGTATCAGTTAAGGCTGTAGCTGTTAACTCAGTCAATTAAGTGTCAGCAAAAAAGACCCCATCACCATAGAATCTTAAGTCATGAAAAAGAAGCAAGATGATTGGTAATCATCTTCTGTCTTTACAAATTTAGCTTTTTTTTAAAAACTATTTTTTCTATTGTACTAATGGATTACCAGGGTTCAGGCCCCTTTTCTAGCCTGCGTGGGTGGCAGTTTCTTATGGTTTAGATCAAAAGTCCTCTAATTTGGTTGCTGGAATCATCTGAAGACCTTTAAAAAGGCTTACGCCTGGACGCCACCCCGAGAGATACTGATGTTAATGGTCTAGACGTGGTCCAGACCTGCCGAAGTTCTAGTGTGCAGGCAAAGTTGAGAGTCCCTGGCTGAGCGTGAAGGTGGGCTGGGCCATGGGTCCGCTGGGTTCCGTTACTGGGAGACATGGGTAAGACAATTTTCCACTTCGTTCAGCCAAAATCCACTTAAGTCACATGATTTCAGGCTCCTTGCTACACTTAGTCGCCCAAACTCTTTTTCTACTTAAATGATCTTGACAACATTACAGGATTTGGGAGAGGTAACATCTGAAAACTCCTGAGAGAAAAGCAGGACCAGAGGGTTTCAGCTCAGTCTTTGGAGGCCAGGAATTTGTATATTTATTGACACCTGTTGTCTACAGGACTGAGTCAACAGAGACTCCATGTAGCGACTCAAGATGATTTTAATTAACAGCTTCCCATTTTCACTCTTCCCTTAGGTTTCAGAATATATTTTGGTATTTTTCTGGAGGAAGTGCCGTATTTCAGAAGTCTATGCTTAATCAAGAACATAAACAAATCTCTACTAGATCTTTAGTTTTCTAGGAAGGGCCAAAGCCACTTCTGGTTTCTCTTGTAAAAAAGTTTTTGAAGTTGAGTCCTTATTTGTGTAATGCTGTGAATAATAACTCAGCGGCTGACTAACAGCCTACCTCACAGCATTGATCTAATAGGGGGTAGAGTTGGGTAGTGCTCTGGAGGTGTGAGCATTTACTCTAGGTTATGTTGGTAGAGGTTATAGTGGTGCTGGGGAAGAACCTCGTTTTGGTCACTAGCTAGCTGTGTGGTCTTGGGCAAATCATATCTTATTTTTGTGATAAGATGGTTAGATTAAATAGTCTGTAAATCATTTTTTTGGCTCTAACAATCTGTGATCTATAACATCCAAAAAAATGGTATGAGATCTCTTTTACTTTTTATAATTCTGAATCCAGTTCTAGAAATCACCAGTTCCTGAGTCCATTTGATTTGCTGTTTGAATTTGGAAAACTACTAAGCTTTCTGTTGAACATTTCAATACCTTTTAATTGTTTTCTGGAGCGGGACAATATGGGATATTATTAATTTGCTCTCATGAGGCTGCACTGTCAATATTCATGGTCAATACTCATAAAGTTCTGTGCTCTCTCCTCGTTTGTCAATAAGAGGTCAGTAACGTGTGCCAATATTTGTTTCCAGTGGGATTACTTCCTCCTCAGAACATACACATCTCAGATGAATGGTATACGAGATTCAGAGTGTCCTGGGATCCTTCACCATCTCCCGTTCTCGGATATAAAATTGTGTATAAGCCAGTGGGTAAGGAAGCACCTTTATCATCTTAGAAATGCATTGGAGGGTTATTTGTGCATGAGGGTGTTCTTTGTTGCATCCCCCATGATTAGATTCTCCTGATAGTTCAGTTATCACATCAAGTCCTCTCCTACCAGAGGTAACGTTTCTGGAAATAGTATTTAAGCCAATGGTCTAAAGTATCATTGTTACTATGGGTTTAGATGCCACTCCCGTTAATCTGCATGACTGAAACATCTGATCTGGTTCATAAGATTGCACAAATTGAAGCTGTGTTCAGACAACCTATATGTTATTATGATCGTGAAATAATGAGTACTTAATTAGTATAAACGTGTGTATTTTTCCCATCAGGTCAAGGTATTATTCCATTCGGGGACATGTGCATTTTAGTTTAGTCACGGCAGGCTTGCTTTCAGCTTCCCACTGCCACTTTCACCTAAATGGATGTCCCCTCTATTAAGTTATTCGCCGTCTATGTTTCCACCTTCTGTCTATATGTTTAGCAAAATGGAAGCAAAATACTTTTATAGTAAATTTGCTGGGGTATCTTCCATGCACCCAGGAAGGATGTGAACTAGAAAAAAATAAAGGAGAGAAGGCAAGTGTAAGGATATATGAGCCTGTGTAAGAAATGGAGAGGGAACTTCAAGGTGGAGGACTTTCAGTAACCACACTGCATGGAACGGGGTGGGAGATAGACGTTCTCAAATCATCTCTACAGCAGAAAAATGTTAATTGAGCACCCAGTATGTACAAAGCACTATGCTGGCAAACTGGAGCTTAAAGAAGAGGCTTGAGAGTCCAGAGTAGTTGACGGTGTGATGATCTATTCGTTAAAGGGACATTAATTACACACATGCTACATTCATTAGTACACATGCTAGCTACTGTGCTATGCTTTGAGAATAACAAGGAAAAGGCTTCGGTCTCTGCTTACAGTTTTGTATTCACCACGTAATGCAGCGTGTATTACGGGGAGCATGTGCATAAGGGCTATGGAATTAATGGTGTTCATACTATCATTTGAGTATAAGTTATTTGACTTTAAGAAAAATTTGAGACTAGGGATGGCATATTTCTATGTATTTTTTGTGATTGTTATTAAAGGTTCCAATGAGCCCATGGAGGTCTTTGTTGGAGAAGTGACATCATACACGTTACACAATCTCAACCCCAGCACCACCTATGACGTGAATGTTTATGCTCAGTATGATTCTGGACTCAGTGTCCCTCTGACGGACCAAGGCACTACATGTGAGTCACGTAGCTTTTCGTGGTTGTAAGAAAAAGCGTAGTATAAATGACCAGGTCAGTCTGTTTTAATTTTCTTTCTTTCTTTTTCTTACACGTGTTTCCTCAGCATTGAGTAGGTAACTCTTTTGTGTCCAGCTAAACAAATACTTAACGTCATATAATCAAGTATACAAAATGTATAATGATGAGATATGTTTGTTTCATAGAAAATACATTTTGAATTTTAAAAGATAAAAATTATAAACATTATGATTTTATCCATGTGGGATGCTATGTGGTTTTTCCTGACATTTGATGTTAAACGTATATTACCTAAATGTATTGATCTAATTGAAAGTTTTCGCATAAATGCCATGATGACTGATGCAGCTTACAGATAGATTTTGTTGTCATCAAGTGCTTTAATGGCTATTCGAGGACTTAGCAGATAGCCTTTCAGAAAATTTGTTTTATTATTTTTCATGAGGTGTCGTTGACATTCATTGTGTTGAGAGGGGCTATAGACAGACCTCGTTTCATTGCACTTGGCTGTATTGTGCTTGGTGGATGCGGTGTTTTTTTATAAATTGAAGGTTTGTGGCCACCCGGCATGGAGCAAGTCTATTGGTGCCATTTTTCCATCAGTATTTGCTCACTTCATGTCTCTGTGTCACATTTGGTAGTTCTTGCAATATTTCGAACTTTTTCATTGTTATTATGTTTGTTATGGTGATCGGAGATCCGTAATCTTTGATGTTACTATTGCAAAAAGATTACAATTTGTTGAAGGCTCAAATGATGGTTAATATTTTTTAGCAATAAAGTGTTTTTAATGAAGGTATGAACATTATTCTTTTAGACATAACACTATTGCACACTTAATAAACTAAGGTATAGTGTAAACATAACTTTTATGCACTGGGAAATCAAAATATTTGTGTCACTCGCTTTATTGTACCAATATTTGCTTTTTTCTGGTGGTCTGGAACTGAACCTGCAGTATCTCAGAGGTACGCCTGAATGTGGATTTTCCTTCCCTTGAAAATCAGTCATAGAAAGGGAGGTCGGTTTTGACAATACCATGTTTTCGTGTTTGCTTCATGTATGTTTCTCATGAAGAAACAGTGTGAGACTTTAGACATTATTTTTTTCAGCCACAGTGGAAGTTTTAAAATTGTGTTGTGACTAAAAGTATGCTTTTTGCCTTTATTTATGAAGTAAATCTATTTCTTTCTGTCCTTCTCTTGTAGTATATTTGAACGTGACAGATCTGAAAACTTACCAGGTCGGGTGGGATACATTCTGTGTTAGATGGTCAGCTCACCGGGCAGCCACTTCCTACAGGCTGAAACTGAGCCCTGCAGATGGTACGTGTGCAAAAACATGACCTGGAGCACATAGTAGCCACATTTAAAACTTCCGTAAAGGTGTCGTTCTATTTATAAAATGATGTATCAAAATGTCTTTAAATATAATTACTGGTGACACGGGCATTTTTCCTCTGCTGTCCTCATCAGGAACAAGAGGACAGGAGATTACCGTGCGTGGGTCAGAAACCAGTCACTGTTTCACCGGCCTGTCACCAGACACTGATTATGGCGTTACTGTCTTTGTGCAGACACCAAATCTTGAGGGACCAGGTGTCTCTGTCAAAGAACATACTAGTAAGTGTTTGAGTAATCTGGGGAGTCTCTGTAAGGCTTCAGAGTAGGATGCTCTGGGTGTGGGAGACGTAAGTGACTCCTGTGTGGCACTTCTCCTTACGAGCAGCAACAGTGACATGATGGCAGGTCCTTGAAGTGGCGTCTGTGGCTGGTGCAGCACCTTTATCTGCAGCAAATCCGTGCTGCCCCTGTTAGAGTTGGCGTAATTGTAAGGAAAGACCTAAAGGAGGGAGAGCTGGCTCTAGCTGACAGTGAGAAGGTGAACCTGTATCCGTATTAGTGACCTTTGCTCATTTGACTGTACCTGAAGGTCTTACGTTCTCCCTTTGCATCTGGGCTCCGCTTCGCGCTGCTGTAGTCAACGTTGAGTGACTACCCATGGTACCAATTTTGGATCAGATAGGATTCCCAGTATGTCAGCGCCCATGACACTTGCTTTGTTATCGAGGACTTAAATGGCTCTTAAAATTTACTTTCTGAGACATGAAATGTGCACATGTTGCGTTTTTCTAATTATTACTTTTAATTCTAGCTGTAAAACCAACAGAAGCTCCTACAGAGCCACCTACACCTCCTCCCCCTCCCACGATTCCACCAGCCCGCGAAGGTAAGCACTGCTATTAGGCAATGCATCCAGCTGATAGGGATTCATAGCCTTCTTACTTATGCAGTTGATACAGAACATTTCTGACCTATTATTCCTGCTCAAGAGTTTTTCAATTAAAGGCAGAGATTACCAGTCATTTGCTCTTCTGCTCCAGGCCCATTTTAGTGTGAATACAACCAATCATAAACCACTCCGCCTCTTCAGCTGGAACTCTGTTGCCTCGATTTTGCAGGTGAAGGTCTAGGGGTGCCTTAAATAACCCATTGTCACATGGCGGGCATTTCTTTCTTGTGGTTGCTGGCATCAGCAGGCACTGGGAACCTTTTGGGCTAAATTTGCAGCGTAACCCATGGGGCCTTTGGCTTTGGAATTCCTGGCTTCTGACCTGAGAAGCGCCCTGGATTACACCAAGCTAGAAACGTTCCGTTCACCAAAGTTGGAGACATAATTGTCCCTTGCAGTGAACTGGTAAAAAGACATAGACTGAGCTATTAAGATTGGTCTCTCAGTGATTTGGGGCAATGCTCAGTGCTTCATCAAATTAAGGTTTAGCTGATTAACAACTGGTTTATTCTTTCCCCACATTCTGTTTCCAACATTCAATTGAAAGTATTTTTCTTTTCTCTTAGAAGGCTCTAGAATGTTATGGCTTTATTAAGCCTATTAAAGAAGTAAAATTAAAAATTAAAGGTGGATTATTATAGGATAAAATAGTAATGTGTTTCTCTAGACTGTTGAAAGGAATTCAGTAAATATTTTTGGCTTAAAGACATGTTCAGCAAGACGAAAAGACAACCCTCAGAATGGGAGAAAATATTTGCAAACGAAGCAACTGACAAAGGATTAATCTCCAAAATATACAAGCAGCTCGTGCAGCTCAATATCAAAAAAAACAAACAACCCAATCCAAAAATGGGCAGAAGACCTAAATAGACATTTCTCCAAAGAAGACATGCAGGTGGCCAAGAGGCACATGAAAAGGTGCTCAACATCACTAATTATTAGAGAAATGCAAAACAAAACTACAATGAGGTATCACCTCACACCGGTCAGAATGGCCATCATCAAAAAATCTACAAACAGTAAATGCTGGAGAGGGTGTGGAGAAAAGGGAACCCTCTTGCACTGTTGGTGGGAATGTAAATTGATACAGCCACTATGAAGACCAGTATGGAGGTTCCTTAAAAAACTAAAAATAGAACTACCATATGATCCAGCAATGCCACTCCTGGGCATATACCCAGAGAAAACCATAATTCCAAAAGAGACATGTACCACAATGTTCATTGCAGCACTATTTACAATAGCCAGGACATGGAAGCAACCTAAATGTCCATCAACAGAGGAATGGATAAAGAAGATGTGGTACGTATACACAGTGGAATATTACTCAGCCATAAAAAGGAAATTGTGCCATTTGCAGAGGCGTGGATGGACCTAGAGACTGTCATACAGAGTGAAGTAAGTCAGAAAGAGAAAAACAAATATCATATATTAACGCATATATGTGGAATCTAGAAAAATAGTACAGATGAACCTATTTACAGAGCAGAAATAGAGACACAGACGCAGAGAACAAACATGTGGACACCAAGGGGGTGGAAAGGGGGTGGGATAAATTGGGAGATTGGGATTCAACATATATACACTACTATGTATACAATAGATAACTGATTGAGAACCTACTGTATAGCACAGGGGGAAAAAAAAAGAAGGTACAATCTGTTTGTAAGGCATATATTAAGTTTACCTTAAAAATGCATTCCAGTATACAGTAGGTGCAGACAAATACTGTTTGACTCCACTTAAATGAAGTACCTAGAAGAGTCAAATTCGTAGAGTCAGAAAGTACATTGGTAGATGCCAGGAGCAGGAGGGCAAGGGGGGTGGGGAGGGGGAATGGGGAGTTAGTGTTTAGTGGGGACGGAGTTTCAGTTGAGGAAGGTAAAAAATTAGGGCGATGGATGATGGTGAGAGTTGCACAGCAATGTGAAGGTATTTAGTGCCACTGAACTGTATAGTTAAATGTGGTTAAAATAGTATGTTTTATATTATGTGGCTTTTACCATGATAAAAAAACATTTTAAAAAATGGATCATAAGCCCACATATAATAATTAAATCTATAAACCTTTGTGTCTTTGTGACCTGAAGTTAGGCCAAGATTTCTTCAATATCACACCAAAAATGTGAGCAAAGAAATAATTGATAAATTGTACTTCATCCAAATTAAGAACTTCTCTTTGAACAACGTTGTTAAGAGAATGAGAAGACAAGTCGCAGATTAGGAGAAAATATTTACAAATCACATAATCTGCTAAAATACTTATATCCATGTTACATAAATAATTCTCAAATCACAGTAATAAAAATACAAACAACCCAATTTTAATAAGTGAGCAAAAAATTTGAAAAGACATTTTACCAAAGAAGATATATGAATGCTCAGTATCAGTCATTAGAGACATGCAAGCCAAAACCACAATGAGATACTACTACACCTATCAGAATGTCTAAAATTAAAATGACCATGTGTTGGCAAAGACGTAGAGTAACTAGAACCCTCATACACTGCTGGTGGGAATGTAAAATGTATAACTACACTGGAAACAGCTTGGCAGCTTCTTCAAGTTGAACATAAACCTATGGTACCACTCAGTCATTTCATTACGAGGTGCTAAACCGAGAGAAATGAAAGTATATGTTCACACAAAGACTTCTACATGAATATTCATAGCAGTTTTATTTGTAAGAAAAAAAAAACCGGGTAATTGGAAAAAAACAGGAAATGCCCCAAATGTTCATCAAAAAGTGAAATAATAAGCAATAATGGAATAAATGGAATTCTTCTCAGCAAGAGAAAGGAACAAGCTATTGTTAAACGCAACAACGTAGATGAATCTCCAAATAATGCTGCTGGGTTCACGATGCCTGAGGAAAAAAGAAAGATACTGTCTGATTCCATTTATATAAAATTCTGGAGAACGCAAATTAATCTATCATGTCAAAAGGAGATCAGTGATTTTCTGGGGATGGGAAGGGGTGTGGAGAGGACTGACAGGGAGAGACTATTATAAAAGGACACCAGTGAACTTTTGGGGGTGATGGATATGTTTGTTACCTTTTTGGTGGTAATGACTTACTTCTCTGGTGTATTCGTATTCCACAACATATAAGAGTGTGAATTTTGAAAAAAAAAAAAAAAAGACATGTTAAGGTTTTTTTCTTAATAGCCTTTACTTTTTAGAGCAGTTTTAGGTTCACAGCAAATTTGAGCTGAAAGTACACAGAAGTCCCGACATGCCCTGCCCCCTCACGTGCACAGCTTCCCTCCACTCTCAACGTGCCCCCTACCAACCCGGAGTGGGACGTTTGATACATTCTGTGAACCTATATTGGCACATCTTTATCACCCAAAGTCCATATTTACATTAGGGCTCATTCTTGGTGTTAAACATTCTACACGGTAAGTTTTTATCACTAAAATGTTAAATTTTTACTTTCAGAATTTTTAGCTTTCAAGTCTGAAGATTCTAATTAAAGGTGTTTCTTTATTTTATTCCATCCCTTCCCTCCCTCCATAAGATTCTAGTGGCCTAATTTAAAATGAAAAGACACCTTATCTACACCAAGTCTTTGATAATTATATACAAAAATCTCCAAACCCACTGAGGACTCTTCTTAAGTTCTGAGCATGGTTGTTTTTTCACTTGATTTCCTCCTTAGTTATTGTTTGAAGCTACTTGAAGAATCCCATGAGGAGGGAGCATATGCGTGTAGAGTGAGGAGATGGAGTAATTCCAGAGCAGAAATTGGGGGCCAGTTAGACTAGCGCTTTTCAGACTTCACTGTGCACGTGAATCATCTGGCACCTTGGTACCGTTGATTCGGATGCAGGAAGTCGGGGGTGGGCCCCAGGACTCTGCATTTCTATCAGGCTCCCAGGCAATGCCGTTGCTGCTGAACCGCCCTTGGAGGAGTAGCAGGGTGTTAGATTACGTTTCTCAGTTGTGTAACTTCACTGAAATGAAAGAATTCATGAGATTTGGGGCTTCCTCTGTGTTTTTCCCCCAGTGTGCAAAGGGGCCAAGGCAGATATTGTATTCTTGACGGACGCCTCCTGGAGTATCGGGGATGATAATTTTAACAAAGTTGTAAAATTCATCTTCAATACTGTGGGAGCCTTTGATGAAATCAGTCCTGCTGGAATTCAGGTGGGTGTCGTTTCAAAGGTTATTCATGTGTAATGTCTTGCTATTTCCTTCAACCTTTTAAGTAGAAAGACTTTTCAGTATAAACTCCATTTTGACTTTGTTATTTTCTCTTTTCTTTACACATAGACTTTTGGGAAGGACTTGGGTGCAAATGATAAATAAATAGAAAAATAAATATTCCTCTAGGTATTCTCTTGGCTAGATGATATTCCTGTTGCAGAATTTAGGGGAGTCTAATAACTTCCTGCTTAAATCTTCTGACAATGATACATTTTCCTAAAAGGTCATTTTATGTTCTGGAAGTTAAATGCATTGTGATTGTTGTACCCCGTTAAGTCAGAAGATTCAGTGATAGATAGTGACTGGAGGCGGGTGTGTAGAACCCTACTGCCCCCTCTATCATGACATTGCAGATATTATCTGAACCAGAAGAAGAAAGGCCATTGTTAACTCAAAGGGAAATTAATTTGTTTTCCTACGGTGATAACTACCAATTATCTTGCTTTGGAATCACTCCAAATTTATTGCTTTTACTAGAGTGGGAAGTTAGAAAAATTAATCCTTCCATGGCACACCTCAAAGAATAATTCCTCACTTAGCTCTGACCCACCAGTAAAGCCGAGAATCTCCTCCACTCCCAACATACCCCTGGACTCAGGGCCAGTGGCTCTGTTACTTACTACCTGGGTTCTGCAACCTTGAAGACCCACTTCAATTCCGCCCTTTCTGGAGAGGCTGCCTTGATAGTTTTAGGCATTTCAGACTCCTGAAGGGTTTTGTCTGTGTTGCTGTTATGGCGCGTATCTCTTTATATTGTCATTATTTGTGTGATTCTCTTCTGTCTAAATCATTGCCTGCTTAAGGCAAGAGACTGTATTGTATTATTATTTTTCTGAATTCTCTTTCCCTTCCCATTTCTCTTGGTGAATTTTCTTCTTTATTTAGACAGGTACGTCTTAGAGATGTTATGAAAATAAGAGATTTCTGACATAAACCACAAATAATTTCATAAACAAATCATGTCTTCTTTTATGGAATAATGCTTTGTGGAATGTATTAAATTTCAAATCCCCAAATAATCCTGCAGATGTTATTCCAACCCAAGAAGAGTAAAATGTCAGGCTAGTTATAGTCTTAATTTAAAGTGTGAGCAAGTAAGCCTTTTTTGAAATCCTCTTAGAAATTAAGATTTCTGATAAAAAATAAGAAAAAAAGCTACCATATTTTATTAACTTCTATGTGCCAGCTACTTTGTATACATGATTGTCATTCCTTAAACTGGCCATAGAAGTAAGTATAATTATCTCCATTTTACTGATAAAAAACGAAGGCCCAGAGATGTTGGGAACCTACCCAATGTCACAAAGCTATTAACTGGCAGCGCTAAGATTTGAGCCTATTAAATCCTGACTATAAAGCTTTTATTCTTTCCACTAAATCACACTGTCACTGAATTTGTGATGAGTGCTGATTATTATCACACACGTGCCATTTTTATATTACCATGAAGAATAGATGTGGTCAGTGCGGAGGGTCAGTTGTCTGAGAAGCAATTGCTTAGCCAATATTTGAGCTCAAGATTTCTCATTTCTAATCTTGGAATCTCATTGCTCTCCAGTTTTACCCATCCCTTCTTACATCCTAGAGAATAAATACAGTGCATGTACATTATTAATATCAATTACTGACACTTTCACTGAAGATCAGAAATTAGAGAATTTAGTGAGACCACAGCAGTCAGTGTTATAATATTAGCTATAAAGAGCGTACCATATTCCGTCAGGTCTAATACACTTCTTTTTCCCATTATGCAGCTAGAAGAATCACTTGACAATTGAAACGTTAAAAGAGGTGACTTACCCTCACCACCAAACCGCCTTTCCTTTCAGGTCTCATTCGTGCAGTACAGCGACGAGGTCAAGTCTGAGTTTAAGCTGAACACGTACAATGACAAGGCCCTGGCCCTCGGGGCCCTCCAGAATATCCGGTACAGAGGAGGAAACACGAGAACAGGTGCAGTTCGTCAGCGTGTACACAGACCTTTACTCTCCAAAGCCTTTGGAGTGATAGGCAGAGTGTAACTCTAACATTCAATTGCTTATCAGTTGGGCGTGGCTAAGGGCACTTGGATAGTTTTCCCTGAGATGACACTAAAATGTTCCATGCCACATTCTATAGGCAAAGCTCTCACGTTTATCAAGGAGAAGGTCTTGACCTGGGAGAGTGGTATGAGGAAGAATGTCCCCAAGGTGCTGGTTGTGGTCACAGACGGTCGGTCACAGGACGAGGTCAAGAAGGCAGCTTTCGTCATCCAGCAGTCAGGTAAGCACAAGCATACATTTAAAAAATAATTTTTATTAGGGTATAGTAGATTTACAATGTTGTGTTAGTTTCAGGTGTACAGCAAAGTGATTCAGTGATACATGTACATATATCCACTCTTTATTAGATTCTTTCCCCATATAGGCCATTACAGAGTATTGAGTAGAGTTCCCTGTGCTATACAGCAGGTTCTTATTCGTTATCTGTTTTATATATAGTAGTGTGTATACGTCAATCCCAATCTCCCAGTTTGTCCCCCCCCTCCTTACCCCCTGGTAACCGTAAGTTTGTTTTCCACATGGCACAAGCATAAGTTTGATGCCTAGTGATTGCACTCATTATTTTCACAGTTTCAAACGTCCGGGAATGATTGCAAAAGACCAAAATTACTGATGTTACTTTAGTTTCTGTTTTACTCTGTATTCCGTACCCTTCTAATGTTAGTTTACATTTCATCATGGAATGGTTTGATAATTGCTCAGAAATGACATGGTGTGTTCTTTGTATGAGACGTGCCTCAGGGTCTGTCCCGCATAGTGGCTGGAAGCCTACACAACAGCAGTAATGGGATGATCCTCGAGCAGGCTTCCTGCCGTAGCATAAATGAGTCTTGACGCTGGTTCAGTCCTATGCAAGGAGAGACATAGGTTTCGCACGTCCTGGCAGATGCAGACCCCAAACAGATTGCTGGAAGGTTCACTGCAAAGGAGCAGAGAGACCTCAGGGAGATATTGCTGGTGTAGATCTTGTCAATCAAACATCCTGAAAGCCTCCTTGTTACACTGCCCTTTGGATTAGTTATTCAGGATGATTAGAGATGAAACTAAGTCTTTATAGTTGCATTAACACCCCCAATCCTTCAGGCAGCGTCCAACGTGGACATATTTTAGAGAGAATTCTATGCTATGCATGATTTATTGTGGTGTAAATTGTAAAGTACTTCGTTACGTGGAATTTGTCATCTGCACATACATGGGTCTTTGGCTAAAAGTATGAGTCATGATTAGTGCTAAGTCATGCTGTCTTCTTACAACAGAGATTGTTCTATGCACTGATCTTTTTATCAGTTGTTGCCGTTATGTTATGCACTTTGAGCAGATTCCTGTATATTTTAGGCTCCTTTGTGATTTAACTTTGGGGTTATGAATGTTTGCTTCTCAAGTTACCTTACTTATATCTAATTATGTAACTAATTCTTTATATAGTCTATTTTTTCTACTGTTGAATTAAGCTTTTGGAGTGAAAACTTTGTTTATTTGTATTAGCCTAAATAAGTGAAAGTTTATTGCCAGTGGGAGTTGTAGATTCCATTTTGAAAGTGGTCAAAGTGCTGACTCTGAGCCTGAGTTTATTGAGTAAATCAGTTTCAGGAATTCGGAGTTTAAAATGAGCCCATTGTTGATTTCTGAGGCACATGAGCTTGAAATGTTAATGTTGCCTAAGACAGCTGCAGAATTAATGGGTATATTAGGACTCTGGATGTGTGGAAGGAAATGAGTACCACAGTAAGTCATTCTGCTCTTAAAGTGTTCATCTTTTAATTGTTAAGACTTTAGGAAATCCAGTTAATTGAATTTTATAAGCCAGAAAATAGGAAGACCTGAAAAAAGTACCTATTCATTAAAGAGAGTTTATGTCAATTAAAAGAACTTGTTGCATTAGCTGAGAAAATATGGCATCATTTCTGATAAGATTGTATTTTGAATTGTTTAAACCATAAAGGATGGAAAAAAGGATATGTAATTCTCTCTATAAACACTGCTCTGCAGGGTTCAGTGTCTTTGTAGTTGGCGTGGCTGACGTCGACTACAATGAACTTGCCAACATAGCCAGCAAACCAAGCGAACGGCACGTGTTCATCGTGGATGACTTTGAATCTTTTGAGAAGATAGAGGACAACCTCATCACATTTGTCTGTGAAACTGCCACTTCAAGTAAGTCATGGTCCACATGGATCCACAGTCTCAGTTGTTTTGAAAAAGTAACTACTGAGTAGACCACGGGTCCCCAACCCCTGGGCCGCGGACCGGTCCTGGTCGGCAGCCTGTTAGGAACCGGACCGCACAGCAGGAGGTGGGCGGTGGAGTGAGTGAGCGAAGCTTCATCTGCCGCTCCCCATCGCCCACATCACCGCCTGAACCGCCACCGCCCGCCGTCCGTGGAAAAACTGTCTTCCACGAAACCGATCCCTGGTACCAAAAAGGTTGGGGACCGCTGGAGTAGACCGTTCCCTATCCTATACGAGATCAAGTCTGTGCATAAATAGATCCTGGGAAACCACTTGAGAACCTGATGAATCACTGCTCCTATTGAGATCACGCTAACTGTATGCTTGTCAGAGGTCCATTTTTAGCCTTGAAGATGCAATGTTCCTTGTATGGAAATAAAGTGTTTGAACAGATCCTTTTCCCACCATCCCAATGCCTGTGACATTTGAGAAGATTAATCTTCAACTTAGAAATGCATTTATAGAAGCATTTCCGTGAGATGAAAGTTTTCCCCTGTTAGTAATCAATTGGTATTTGTTCCGTCAACATCCGTGCTTCAAGAGAGCCACGAGAAAACTGACTTGTGTGAGTGTGCACTGTAGAAATACACTTGGTTCCCACTTGTTTCCTTGGGTGTAGATTTTTCATATTATACCGAGACCTCAAGCTCAACTCTTAAAATACAGTGAAGGACAAAAGGTTGATTATTTAAGTTGATCTGTTCCTCTTCTCCATCCACGAACTCTGATTCTTGGGGGGTCTTAGATTATGGAGACAGTTGCGTGGCTGGTCCAGACCCCTGATCCCAGGCAGGGCTATGCTTTTTAAGTGTTCTGTTTTCCCCTATTAGACATTATGTTGAGATCTCAGAACTCGGGTTAGAGGCGGCAGTAGTGAACAAACGTCAGTGGTTTACGGTAAAACTTACGCTGAAGCTCAGAATGGAGTCGCACTGGTGCACGCGAGCAGGGAGCACCAGCTGCCCCTTCCATTTCACGAGGTCCTGGATGCAACCCTCTGCTGCCCCAGCTCCAGGGCCCAGGGTGGGACCCCCTGCACTCCTGCCACCGTGAGGTTTGGTGGCCAGCGTGAGCCTCCGTGGCTTGGCAGAGAAGAGGACTGAGTGACGGCAAACTCCTCCTGCCCTTGCACAGATCTGAAGTTTCCTGGGAGAAAAGTTCTTTTATTTTAGATTTCTTTTTTTTTTTTTCCACAACTCACACACACACACTGTATTTTATTTTTACAAGAGATAAATAGACTGACACCAAGCATTGTACATGGATGACCACAACAAAAGCAACAATGATTGCAATTACCAAACACGAAACACACTCATACTATGTCATAATATTGACATTCGGTCCAGTAATCCTCCACTGTAACAGCTCCTTTACTTTGCGGTGAAAATTGATTTGTATATTTTTTGCCTCTGAGTCCTTGTGGGATTTTTTTTTTTTATTCAAACAGAAAGTCACAAAAATTATAATCATCCTCATCAGTAAAAGTTCTTTAATCTATTGAAAAATATCTAAAAATTTCCCCCCTTTAATTCAATCTTACCATTCTTTTTTTTTTTTTTTTTTTAATTTATTTCTGGCAACGTTGGGTCTTCGTTGCTGTGTGCGGGCTTTCTCTAGTTGTGGCGAGCCGGGGCCACTCCTCGTTGTGATGCGCGGCTTCTCATTGCGGTGGCTTCTCTTGTTGCGGAGCACGGGCTCTAGGGCGCATGGGCTTCGGTAGTTGTAGTACGCGAGCTCAGTAGTTGTGGCTCGCAGGCTCAGCAGTTGCGGCGTACGGGCCCAGTTGCTCCACGGCATGTGGGATCTTCCCGGACCAGGGCTCGAACCCGTGTCCCCCACATTGGCAGGCGGATTCTTAACCACTACGCCACCAGGGAAGCCCCCATCTTACCATTCTTAAGAACATTCTAAAATTCCAGCTGGACTGGAGAATGTCCAGAAAACATGGTCACGCTGGTCAGTAGTATAATTTCACGTACACATGGAAAGTCTATACAAAATAACTTAGAAAAGGTTAGATTGATATGCTTTATAAACGAATGACCAGTTCTGTTACTTGATGTATGTACGCAGGTGCTTTCTGTGCATGTATAATGTTTGTATACCTTGTTGGCGAATCATACTTAAAGAACACTGTACTTTGCAGGTTGTCCTCTCATTTATTTGGATGGCTACACCTCACCAGGTAAGCGTTCATACTCGGGCTAATTTATTTCAGGATTTAAGCAATCAGATAATTAAAATGACCTCATTTCAATATATTTTTTTTTTCTGATGTAAAGGTTTTAAGATGCTTGAAGCATACAACCTGACAGAAAAGAATTTTGCTTTTGTGCAAGGAGTCTCTTTGGAGTCAGGGTCTTTTCCCAGCTACTCATCTTACAGGCTTCAGAAGAACGCCTTTGTGCATCAGCCTACAGCGTGAGTGTGACAACAGGAGTTCTCTTTCTTACCACGGGCCAGATGCTTTTTTGAGGCTTGGAATCTTTGCTGATGTCTTAGAACCCTGGTATTTTAGAATTGTCGGAAGAGTCCTATGGATGACCTGGTTTAGTTTCCTTAAGTACAGTTGGGTTAACTGTGTTCCACTGGGTCACATGGGAGACTAGGACTCAAGCTTGCTACTCTGAGACCCAAGAATCTCATCCTGTGTCCGCCATATGATGGATTACTGATCCTTTTGAATTTAAGTCTAGGATTATAGTTATGCTTCTTAAGAGAGGTTGTTTAAACAGGGAGGCAACTTCTTTTGAACATTTCTGCCTTAGTGCAGAGGGCCTGGATGGAATCAGTGCAGAATGAGAAGAGGCATTCTTCCTAGTGTTTCCGACTCCAGAGGATGAAAGACTGCAGTGGTCCTGCTTGTCCATGATCTGTGATCTGACAGGCAGCACTTAGTTTTTATTGGCTGGTGCTCTGGCAATCTGTTGGGTAGCTCTAGATGTTGTTATTTTACGTGATGAAAGTTTGTACCTGGGTCCAATAACCAAAATATGTACTTTTTATTTATTAGAATGAAAACACTTGAATGTCGAAAAATATGTGTTTGGCATCTTATGGAGGGAAAAGAACAAGAAGAAATAGAGTTTTCCGAACCTTAGGACAGGGTCAGACAATGATGCCTGAAATTTGAAATGCTCTGAGAAAGCTGACGGAAAATTCAGAGTAAAACCAAAGCTCATTTCTTTTAAGGAAGCAGATTTTATTGTTGTAGTGTGACCACACTGTGAGTTCCTAACTCTTTTATGGCTAACCACACTGGTTCACAGTTTTAGGTTTACCAGTGAACCTAAGTACCCAGCATTTAACTCTGTCACCTCAAGATATGATTCCTACATTTTAACTTATGACAGCCTGCTGTCCTCTTAAGATTCAGAACTTGTGGCTGAAAGAGGCATAAATGCAATTAAATAATTTTTTTCCTAATCACTCATTAACTAAAAAAGGGGAAAAATGGGCTAGGTGAGAAATGAATTAATATGGAGAAATTATTTTTAATGTGGAATATTATGAAGATGGTCAGTTTTTGGACATACAAAAGGCATCGTGTCAGCTTGCTCAGAACATATGCTTTAAGAAGTAGGGTATTACAGAGTATTGAGTAGAGTTCCCTGTGCTATACATATGGGAAAAGAATCTAAAAAAGAGTGGATATGTATATGTATAACTGATGCACTTTGCTGTACAGCAGAAAGTAGCACAACATTGTAAATCAACTATACTCCAATAAAAATTAAAAAAAAAAAACAGTAGGGCAGTGTTATATTCCAGAAGTACTAGCAGTGTGGTACTAGGACATGAAACCTCAAGAGACATTCTGTGCCCTCTGTCAAAATCCATGGAGGAGTTGCTTCTCTTCTGTTCAAGAGCTGATTTTTTTTTTTAACATCTTTATTGGAGTATAATTGCTTTACAATGGTGCGTTCGTTTCTGCTTTATAACATAGTGAATCAGCTATACATATACATATATCCCCATATCTCCTCCCTCTTGCGTCTCGCTCCCACCCTCCCTATCCCACCCCTCTAGGTGGTCACAAAGCACCGAGCTGATCTCCCTGTGCTATGCGGCTGCTTCCCACTAGCTATCTATTTTACATTTGGTAGTATATATAAGTCCATGCCACTCTTTCACTTCGTCCCAGCTTACCCTTCCCTCTCCCCGTGTCCTCAAGTCCATTCCAAGAGCTGATTATTAAGCCCCTTTTCCTACCTTCAGGAAGAACGTGCTATTAAATGGTCTCAGACAGAAAACCATTAATTCTGCTTCAGAGATTCCCCCAGAACAATGACTGACTCAACTCTAGAAGGGGGCCACATTTTACGTTTAACAGCCCTAGAGCCAAGAAACATTTCCTTTTAATTGAATCAAATCCCTTTATCAGCACTAAATGTTTGCACATGTACGTGGCCGTAAAATCTATTATTGGTTTTGTTTCGGGGAACATGTGACCTTCTGGAGATTATTTGATTTACTTGATTTTAAGGGAGGACTTGGGAAGTGTAAAAACTATTAGATATAGGGAGGGAGCAATTAAAGCCTTAAGCCATCTTGCTTATGATCTCATACCCCTGATGTTGGAAATTGAATATATTTAGTAAGATTTACTCTCTTTAAATTACACCCCTAGATACAAGTTTTATCACCCTAAAATCACTATATAGTTTTATAATCATCTATGTGCTTAGAAAAAATGATTTATTAACAGTAGGATGAAAGACCATTTGGCAATATCCCAGACTTTTGTGACTTTATCAGATTATAAATCATCTATTACTGCTTACATAATGGGTCTTTAGTGTTTGCTATTTTGAGGTCATTCTTAAATTTTTCCCCTTCTAATATGTAGCCAGATTATTATAAATGGCGTCTAATACTACTCATGATGAGATTCTAGCCCAAAGATTTAAAATATCCTCTATTTCTGATGAGAAATCCTTATTAATTAATTAATTTTGTTTCATCCAACAGAGATCTACATCCCAATGGCCTCCCCCCTTCATATACGATTATATTACTATTCAGACTTCTCCCAGAAACTCCCAATGACCCTTTTGCAATTTGGCAGATCACAGACAGAGACCACAAACCACAAGTTGGGGTGATTGCAGATCGTAAGGATTATAATTTATCTTATTTTAAGGCACATGCATGCATACTTTTGATTATGTTTTTCCTTTTTCTTTAAGAACCTTCTGGAGATATATATATATATATATATTTACTTGATTATGCTTTTATGTTTAAAGTTTTAAAAATATATCAGTAAATATTTGAATTACATTTTATCTTAACTGAAATTATTAATTTTTTTAGAGAATTCTCCAACAAGAATTATTTGTTAATACTTTCAATATAGAGTGTCCAGGCATTTGATTTAATAACAATTATGTGTTGATTACAGCTTCTAGCAAGACATTATCATTCTTTAACAAGGATACAAGGGGTGAGGTACAAACTGTTACGTTTGACACAGATGAAGTGAAGACATTATTCTATGGAAGTTTTCATAAGGTAAAAACGTAAGATTATAGAAAAATAAATATTGATAGAAAAAAGTTATTTGTAGAAAAAAGTATATGACTTAAAATTTAAACTAATTTATTTTATTATTTATTAAAATGTCATGTTAAACTGGTGGAAGCATAGCCATGTCTTTTAAAAACTACCTTATTTCAAAGAATTTGATTAATTCAAAGAAGGAAATTTAAAACGATAATTCTACTAACCATGAGATAACTGCTATGAACATTTCAATGTATTTTCAATGCTAATGTCTTTTCAGAATATGAGTCGTGTAGTATATACAATATTGTGTGCCCATTTTTCTACCTACCATTTTATTTTGAACCTTTATGTCATTTTGTTTCAAAAGCTTAATTTTTGTGGATTGTATTTAATTGATCAAATTATTTATCCTTTTATAGAGAATAGTAAGCTGCTTCTGCCTGCTTGTTTGTTGAAAAGTTACAAACATGCCAGTCCAAAAGTTATCATTAACTATCAAAATAATTAAGATAACTGTTTACTAAATTAACTTCTGCATGAACACATTTACAACTTCTCTAAAAAAATCTTATTAAAAGTTCTAAGATAAATTCTTAGGGGATTATCTATTCTTGATGATCTTAATTTTTTTTATCTCAACATCGAGGATAAATAGAAACTTGCTGTCAGGACAATTAACTTACAGATAAGAGTGCTGAAGTTGGCAGCATTAGAAATGAAAAGAACAGTCGAGGTTAGGAGTGGACTTTTTAATGGAATTTCTTCATCCACTGGATCAAGTTAACAGGAGGAAGACCACTTGTCGTGCAAGTGGTCTAAAATTTCCCCAGTATAGCACTCAGAAAGTTAGTCCCCATACACAGAAGACAAATATTTCTAGTTCAATGTGATTCTCAAGTGAAAATTGAAGAACTACCCTGTACTTGGGTAGATTTAGCTGAATTTCTTGCTGATTCTATGCCTGAGAATCTTGGCTTCTTTCCAGAATGTTTTTCTTATTCATGAATCAGATTCTTGGTGAGGATGGCAAGGGACTCTCTTCATGGGGCTTGGAGAGGCCTCAGCGTGCACATTAGTGAGAAGCAAAAAACAATGATGGAAAGACAGAGATCTCTGAGAATAAAGGTGTATTTGCTTAACAGTTTACAGACTTTCCTGGTAAAGTGCAGCAAAATAAATGCCTTATTGGGAAAGCAGATTCTAGACAAATATTACGGGCTTCAACTGCTCCTTGTCCGATAATAGATGTTGAATCTGGCAAAGTTCTTATGAACTTTTTTTTGGCTCATTGATACACCTATTAAACTTACACTTGAGTAACTTGCCCAAAAAGACTATTTTATTTTTCTTCCATACCCACTGAAGATATTAGAAATTCAGCCCTCTCTTAACCAACTGATAACCATTTAGGAACTATGATTAATAATATAACTATTATTAATTTCCAGCTTTCATTGAATGCTTCATTTTACTTGAGCAAAATAAGGCAGTATTTTGAAGAGGTCAAGAGGGACATTCATTAATTGTTGCAAATCAAGATAATTATTTTTTGACATTCCCTTCTTAATTTGGCTTTATAGAGAGAGGTATTTGTATTCTTAGGTTTTACATAATGCCTCTTCTTTCCTGTTCTCACAAGCGTTCTTTTCTCCTCAAATTCTCTACCTTCTTTTTTCATAATGTCTTTCTTTGTTTTTAGTTCCTCCTCTACTTTTTCATTATGCTGTTTTCCCTCCTTCATTCCCCACACCGTTCTTCTAACCTACTCTCATTTATCCTATCTATTCAAGTACCAAGTGCGATCACTACTGGCTACTTACATTCCACTGATCCAAGGATTCGAACACTCCTCTCTCATTTTCCATGTAATTCGGGCACTGAAGTTCTTCAGTCCTTGAGATAAGAACAAGTAGTTCTCTGATAGCAGCAAATTAGTGAGAATAACATACAGGGGGCTCTTGGGAGAGAGGGGATAGCTTAAGTAAGGAATGGCAGACAACTACTGCTTCAGGAGAATTCTCTTGAAGCGTTTTCTGTGTCTCCATCCTGTTGTAACAGATGACACAGATTCAAGAGAGAGATTTCTAATGCGAGAAAGAAGTGGGATAGATGACAAATAAGGTTTTAGGGAATGGGAGACCTTGGGAAGGGTGATGAGTTTACAAGGGTGTTCCTATTTCTTTCTACTGGTCTGTGACCAACAATCCTTCCCAGTTGGGAAAGAGTCCCTAAATACTTGGGACAATGGTCTCCAGATAAAAGCTGCTCTGAAATGTAATTATGCATGTGTTTAAAATGCAATGAAACACACTGAAGAGATTGTAGCAAAATATATTTTTAGCATGTGTTTCTTTCTGGTTAGCATTGAATGACAAGTGTATTTGGAATAATTTTGTTTCAAAAATTGAAACTTGATTTTGAAATAATTTTTCTGGATACTATGATTTTTCAAATAGTTTGTGAATGTTTGCTTCTGAGATTGTTCATATAAGAGCCAACAAATAAGTTTTAGTTCTTATTAGATAATAAATATCTTGGGAATGTTTGTATGGTGTTCTTCTTGAATTCAGGATTAGATGATTGCCCTAGGGGTATTTAAAATTATTTTTAGTAAGCCATATATCACTTTTATATAAAAGCAATATATAATTCATACTTACCACTTATAGATGCACTAAATTAGTGTTTTGGTGGTGATTCTATGTGGAAAAAATATTTACTGTTTAAAAAAATCTCTAGAGATTGTCCTTATGCTTATTTACTCAAAGCATTTAAGGGAATTTCTGTTCCTTAACTTGGAGCCAAACTTTTCAAAGTAATCATCATGGGCTTACTTGAGTATTTGGGCTGTGATAAGTGGAAACTATGAGCATAACTATAAAGTCAAAGATTACCCGCAGCCATTCTTTACATGACTGAAATACAGATGTTTTCTTAATTATCTGTACTCGTAGATTTTTTAAGATTCTGAGTGTCTTCAATATCAGATAAAAAATAAATCAACAAGATTGTTTTCTGATAAGGAAATTGAATCTTGAATCTATTGATTTCTAGAGCTGAATCTCTGTAAAAGACACGTGCTAGCTCTTTCCTATGTTCGGTATCTACATGGTGTGTAAGATCTTTTTGGCAGGGATTAGGGATAACGGATTAAAAATTGAATTTAGCAAAATCAGTGGAAGACATTCGAGGCTCCTTTGTCCTGAGTATAATAATATATTAATGATTTATTAACTTATATTTGAATAGTTCATTTTTTGTAATTTATTCTTAAATACTTACTATAAAGTATTGGCTCTGTTCCCTGTGTTGTACAATATATCCTTGTAGCTTATTTTATACATAATAGTTTATACCTCTTAGTCCCCTACCCCTATTTTGCTGCCTCCCTCCCTGCCCCTCTGCTTCCCTCTCCCCACTGGTAACCACTAGTTCGTTCTCTATATCTGTGAGTCTGCTTCTTTTCTGAATAGCTCTCTATAGTTTCCAGAAGCATCTCATCTACTACAATATCTCTGGCCATCTCAGGAAGAGTACAGAGTGGGGAAAATAAGAAATTATGCAAGTGTATAATAGCTGAAGGAAACTGGGACCCAGAAAGTTTAAGTGGTTCATTTAATTTGATGCTGTTAATAAATGACATTGACACTGCAACCTCGTGCTTGGATTTTTAGTCCAAGCCTCTTGATTTGGGATGAGAATAGCTTTAAGAACACATTTTTTAAAAACTGTGATCTGAAATTTGTAGAAGCCAGATTGTTCTGGGTAGAAATTTTGTAATGGAAACAAATGATCTTTTTAGGTTCATATCGTAGTGACCTCAAAAAGTGTTAAGATTTACATTGACTGCTATGAAATTATAGAGAAGGACATCAAGGAAGCTGGAAATATCACAACTGATGGTTATGAAATTCTTGGAAAACTACTTAAAGGGGAGAGGAAATCAGCCACAGTAAGTAACACATTGTTATTTTTCTTGGTATCTTGTATTAAGATTGAAATGACATTTAAAAAAGTAATCAGTGAGGTTTTTTTCCTCAGTGAGTTTTAAATTGTTTTATTTCTTGGTTAGATTGAAATGCTGGAAAAGTTACACTGAGAAAATATGCTACTGACAAAACATGATAATGTGCTTTACTGCTAGGAACAAATTAAGTTGTTAAGGCACAAGAGAGCATCATGTAGTCGACTTGAAACTGAATCAGACTGGAGAGTACAACACAAATAGTTGCCAGGATCATCAGTGAAATCTAAACTAATTCATTTTTTGTTCCTCAAAGGTAGTAACTGTTAATAAAAATTTGTGCACTCAGGACACTACGCATTTGTGGACACTGGCTGTGACCGTCACAGACTTGCTCTCCCCTCACTGGGGGGTCACATCCGCTTCAGAAGGAAGATGAGTGTAGTCGGTCGGCCACTTCACTCACAAGTGTCACTGGCTCAAGTTGGAGGCGGGGGCTTGCCAACCCTTTTACAACGCTATTTAGTAGTAAAATTTTAAACATAAGGTTTTCACTGTACCAGGCTAATTAAGTTCATATTAGATGTCGACCAATAATAACATTGTTCTAAAAGCAAGACTAATATCCCTGGCTTCTATTATTTTTAAAATTGCATTTACTGAATGTAGCTTTCTTCCACGGACAGGATTTTCTTCTTCTTGATTCAAAAGTGAAATTTTTATTCCACAATGTAGAACCAAAGAGTGCAAATTTAATATAATTGGGATTAAAATCATTTACTGAATGTTGGATTTGATATTTAAATAGAACAATTACACTAGGTTTATAAAAGAATGGCTGTAGCTAAACAATCTTTTCTATCAAAAGAGCTCTATTTCTATCTAAGAAAGATAGAAAATATATATTATATTGAAATAGTTAAGCTGAAGGTAATCATAAAATTATCAGTTAGCCCCTAGGTAAGAATTTATGAAAAGAAGGGCATCAATTTTAGAATAAATGAGGAATATTTTTTTTAATGTTACTTTTCTGCACGGGTGGACTCTTAAAAGTTGATTTAAATGTGTGTAGTCTTCAAATTCTGAATTAAATACATTCTTTTTTTTCTTTTTTTTTTAATTAATAGACTTTTACTTTTTTTTTTTTAAGTATTTGTTTATTTATTTATTTATGGCTGTGTTGGGTCTTCGTTTCTGTGCGAGGGCTTTCTCTAGTTGCGGCGAGCGGGGGCCACTCTTCATTGCGGTGCGCGGGCCTCTCACTATCGCGGCCTCTCTTGTTGCGGAGCACAGGCTCCAGACGCGCAGGCTCAGTAATTGTGGCTCACAGGCCCAGTTGCTCCGCAGCATGTGGGATCTTCCCAGACCAGGGCTCGAACCCGTGTCCCCTGCATTAGCAGGCAGATTCTCAACCACTGCGCCACCAGGGAAGCCCCATTCTTAATTTTTAAGGAAATAAAGAAATTAATGTTTTTTTAAAAAACCCAAAACTCAATCAAACATTTCATTTTAGCCAAGGAAGTGGATCAAAAGTGGGAAAATCACGTATGCATTTTGCTTTACTGTCGCTTTCTCTCAGGCATAGGTTTTTCTGTTCTTATGAAGTAAGGATCACGTTGCTTTCATTGCCTGTTCCCTCAAGAGAGTCTCTGTGAGAAGTTGGCAGGGGTTAAAAAATGTGGAAATGTTAATATGAAATGTTTTCACGCATCTTTAGCTCATGTTGCTGTTGGTTGTTTGCAGTTCCAAATCCAGGATTTTGATATTGTCTGCAGTCCAGTGTGGACCAGTAGAGACAGATGCTGTGATATTCCTTCCAGGGTAAGTAAAACAGAATGGAATTCTGTGGCGGTGTTAATAGTCCCCGAGGAATAAGGGATGTGGGCGTGGATGGCTTGGGAGAGGAAGTAACCCTCTGCGGCTGCATCTCCAGGATGGAACCAGGGACACGCAAGTTGTGTGTGCTCATCAGTGATCACAGCTCAGGCTGGGGACCTCTCCCTCGAAAGTCCAGAATGTAGAGAACCACATCTGGAAGTTCGCCCTGCCAGCCAAGGTGGTTATGCATAGTCAGAAAAGTCCAGCTTAATCAGTGTGTTTGGTAAACCCACTTATTGCAGAGTCCTTCCTATTGCTTGTAAAATACCAGCATGTTACAGGATAAGCCATCGCCTCTCTGGATATCTAAGTAGAAATAACCATATTTCTTTTCGAGATGCTGGCTTTCACCCACAGTATCTGTGTAGGTTGTAATAATTACAAAGGTGAATGCTGATGATGGATTTGAAGCTTTAGGCGAACAGTGAGCTACACGTACCCACAGGATGTGTGCGTTATTTATTCAACAGATACTTACTGAGCACCTGTTGTAAGCCAGGCGCTATCCTATGTGCCGGGGTTACAGCAGTGAGAGGGAATATTCTAGTGAAAGGCAGGGGGAGAGGAGGAATGAACAAGTAGGTATACACTACGTTACAGAGTGAAAAGTCCTTGCGTGAGAACACACCAGGGTACAGGGAGAGCTAGCTAGGTGAGTGCCCTCAGCCGTCAGTGATAAGGGGAGATTTAAGCAGAGACCTGAGTGAAGTGAGAGGACAAACAATGTGGATAACGGAGAGAGAGCCTTCCAGCCAGAGGGGACCGTAAGTGCAAAGGCCCTGAGGCGGCAAGGTGCCCTAAACATCTGAGAAGTGTGAAGTGGATGAGGGGGGGCTGGGGCAGAGTGAAAGGCAGTGGGAGGGGCTTGGCAGCACATGTAAGCCCTTGTAGGCCTGGAAAGGATTTCAGATTTTGTTCTGAAGGGAATGGGCCTCCATATCTGAGATACTCAGCCTTTCTCTAACACCAGACTAGAGAAAATTGGATTAAATTACCAATGGTCTTGATGATAGTTTTGTAAACCTATTTTTGTTGTGTGAGATTTCCTAAAGCAAAACATAAAATAAAGACATTAAGGAGCAAAGCAAGATTCAACATAAGACTGTTTGTAATCATAGCTAAAAATTATTTCTTCAAGTTGGGAAATAGATTCCCTGTTTATATAAGATAAGTGGGCGTGGGGGATGGGAAGCTGTTTTTACCATCAATTCATAGATAAATATTCTTTTCAAAATTTCAGAGAGATGAAGCCAAATGCCCCAGTCTTCCAAATGCTTGCACGTGTACGCAGGACAGCATTGGACCTCCAGGACCACCAGGCCCTGCGGTAAGGAAACAAATAGTTCCTCTAGTTTTTCCTGTTAAATCTTGGGCATGATCACCCTTTGGCCGGTATGTCATGCATAAGAAGTTTCCAGCCACTGGTGTGTTCTAGGACAGAACAAGCTGCATTGCACACCATTTTTGTAGCATGTTTTATGTTTTGAGATCTGAAATGGAGTAAATCGAGAAGAAAATTTGAACACATTTGAACACATTTCTCTAGCCACACAAGAACGAATGCTATCGGCTAGCATTCAAGAGCTTTTCTCTTAAAGATATGAATTTGGGTTTCTCTCTGTAATCACCTGATTTTGAAAATTCCTTCATTTCCTGATGCTTCTCATACGTATGTTATGGAGCCATGGTTGAGAGGCTGGCCCAACAACAACTTGTTTAGAACCTAGGATATGTGTGTGTTATTAGCAAACATATCATAGAATAACATAGAGGATAATTTACATATGTGATGATATCATAAACTCTGGGTGAAAGTGTGGGTGTTAGGAATAACTTGAGTGAGAAGACTGACCAGGTCTATTCATGGGTGGAGGGGAGACCAAGAAAATGCAATGCAAAACACTGAAGAGTACACTGATATGTCTCATTAATCAATGTGGACTCCCCAATTTAGTCAATCTAACATCTGACCTGGGCTGGTTTTTCAGAATGGAAGTGATTACCTTTAAGCTCTATTGAACTCTTTTAAGAAAATGGTTAATTAACATACGAACAGTTCAGAGAGCCTCAGAACACCAGATTTTACTATACATGGGTCATAGCAAATAATGTAAATTGATTTTAAGTTAATTACAAACCAGCTCCTTGTATACGGAATCAAAATGTCTCTGGAATTACCAGTGGTCCTGATGATGGTTTTGTAAACATAGTTTTGTGATGTGAGTTTTCCTAAAGCAAAACATAAAATAAAGATATTAAAGAGCAAAGCAAGATTCAACATAAGACTATTTGCAATTAACAGTGACTTACCTGATTTATATTTGTAATCATAAAATTATATGCTGTATGTGACTCAGATGTTCTTGAGAAGTAGGGATTTTTTTCTCCTCTAATTGTATAACATTGTTGGATATCACTATCATGTTTATTTCGTCTTTGTTCAGTGGTCTCTGAATTCCTGTTACTAAACTACACGTTCTGAGATTTTGAGAGATTCTTCTTTTTGCATATTATTTTCCCTGAAGAATGCACTCATATGATTCCAAAACAGATTTTTCTCCTTAAAAATACTTAACTATAGTATTTAAGTAATGCTTGTTTTTTTCCCAGTAAACCTCAAATTTTCAAATAAACTTCAAAATTTGCTAACAATTAAGAAACGTTCAGAACGTAAAAATGAGAGCCTTAGAATGTACAAAGTTTTGAAATTCTCTTTCCCCACACGTTTGTAGGATATAAAGTATTTACTTCCATATTTCATAAATAACTGTATTGTCTGGAGAATGCACTGCTTCTCGAAGCAATTTTTTTTTTTAAATATATTTATTTATTTTTGGCTGTGTTGGGTCGTTTCTGTGCGAGGACTTTCTCTAGTTGCGGCAAGTGGGGGCCACTCTTCATCGCGGTGCGCGGGCCTCTCACTGTCGCGGCCTCTCTTGTTGCGGAGCACAGGCTCCAGACGCACAGGCTCAGTAGGTGTGGCTCACGGGCCCAGTTGCTCCGTGGCATGTGGGATCCTCCCAGACCAGGGCTCGAACCCGTGTCCCCTGCATTAGCAGGCAGATTCTCAACCACTGCGCCACCAGGGAAGCCCCTCAAAGCAATTTTTATATATCAACTTCTTCCTACTTTCCTGTGTTCACTCTAAAATGTGCTCTTACTTTGTATTTTAGGGAGGACCTGGTGCTAAAGGTCCCAGAGGTGAAAGAGGTATCAGTGGGGCAATTGTAAGTAAATTTTAGAGTGTGTTTTTATTTTCACCTGTATGTTAAAGTCTGGTTATTCAAATTTCCACTAACGGGGTATGTGACCTTGAGCAAGTTGCTTCAAGTTTAGTGTGCCTTAGGCAATATAATTATCTCTGTCTTGTCTCTGGGTGTCAAAATGATGGATTAGGCTAGCCAGATAAAGAATGTACCGGGCATCTCACTGATGTAGGAATCGCACATGGGAAATCTGCAGAAGCACCTAAGGGCTCTGCTGTCACATGGGGAAGCAGAGGGGGTGACCTGGCCATCAGTTGGAAGACCCCACAGGGAGCAGAGTCCTGCTGGGACGGTTCACCTGTCTCAGAGAAATAGCTGAGCAGCCACATGTGTGTTCATGGCAGGTCACCAGCCCCTTCTACCAGTTCCATACTGGTCTCCATAAGACAACTGAAGCTTCTTAGGGGAATATATTATGAAGATGATGTGTAGTTTTTGTCATACTATCACTAATGATAAGCTAACCCAGTTAGGAAAGTGAAGCTGGGGTGCTGACCCAGGTCTGTCTGACTCCAAGTTTGTGCCTTTTCCACCTAGACACACTGCAAAGAAGCTCCAGCATAGAGTGAACCTATCTGCTCTTTCCTCGCTTGATTTATACATACGTTAGTCCCGGAAATAAGCCCAAGTCTAAGAGAAATCAGGACGAGCTTAAAATAAATCAAATCCAGTGAATTTTGAGCTTTGATCTCTGAATGAATCTAGGACTATAAATATATGAATATATTATATTCAATGTATTTTACTTCTTTTAGAAACCTACTTTTAATAGGAATTTTGGAAATATAAGTGCTCTTGTGAATTTATTGTACTTTCCAGTTGTTCTTTTAATGAGTAGCAAAGGGAAGAAAGGAATGGCATTAAATGTTTTTATAGATGGATAGATTTGTAAAATGTTTGCGAAGATTATACGATTGGCGTCTTAGAGTTATGCAGACAGGCACTGGAAGGGCATTCCATGACTTTGTGCCTGTTTCTCTCCTGTGTATTTAGGGTCCCCCTGGTGCTCGTGGAGATACAGGTCCTCCCGGTCCCCAGGGTCCTCCAGGCCCCCAGGGACCCAACGGCCTCTCTATTCCAGGAGAACAAGTAAGCACAAAGGCTTTCTGTATGAAATGAGGATGGTGGATTAACGTTGAGTTTAATGGGAACATTTTTTTATTCTATTTCGCCAAACTCAAATGTTTTCTCAGAGAACTCAACAAATTTTAGTCATTGAGGTGACTTCCTATGACTGTAATTTCAGATATGTAAATAGTGTATGTAATAATATGTAACTATGTAGGAAAAATTGTTGCTAATTATTTGACCTTAAAAAATTTTTTTACTAAGTAATGCAAATATCCTTCAACATCCTGAAAGCTTTGATACTGCTTTGAGTCTGTGGCAGCCCCGGGGGTCCTTTTCTAATGTTTATGACTTCAAGGCAAGCTTGCATTATTTATCTACGTCATTACTTCTATAAAAATTTTTAATAAAATGTTTACCTTTTGTTCCAAATGCTAATCTGAACTCATAAAGAGGTGTTTTATCTTTAAAGGCTCATATTTTATTTAACTACTTTTTTCTATACTTTAAAACATAAAGTAAATGAATAAGAATACAGATAATTTCATAGTTTTAAGTTTAGTTCTAAACTCCTTTTTAAAGATGCCATAATAGAAGATGCATACATTTTTTTGGCATTTAGAGAAAAAACAATCTGTATCAGATATCACTAGAAATGAAACATTTGAAGGACTAAGACTTTTTCACTCAAAAGGGTTGAATGCATCTACTTTTAGCTTCTTATGTCCAAAAGGGAGTTTTAGGGGCTTTTACCTTTTCTTATTATTACTACTAAATGAAGTTTATCAGCTTTAATTAATTCAGCTTTGCCTGTGTAGCAAGTGTCTTCTAGCATGTAGTTATAAAGACCAAAATTATGTTACAACGTTTCATTGAATATCTATTAAAATTAGCACCAAATTAAATATATTAAATAAAAAGCAGTTTTCCCTTCAACTTTTATTTCTATGAAAATCCCTATGTTAAATTAGGTTCTTTCAAAGGAGACATATTATCCCATGCTTATTATCCCATAACATATTATCCCATAACATGGTAAGTGGAAATTATAACAGCATTTGTAGTTTAAAAAGTGAACATCAGTCCCCCAAATAATTTATTCACCTCCCTTCACAAATATGCTTCATTGGATTTATGAAGTGACAAGAGATTTCAGGAATGGCTCACGTCTTTCCTTTTCACTTAATTTCTGTAAAACACCTGAGACCTGTTTTCCCGCTGCTTGCTCCAGGGTCGCCAGGGCATGAAGGGAGATGCCGGAGAGCCGGGAATTCCAGGCCGGACGGTGAGTTCCTCTTCACGCTGCCTTTTCTTTTCTTGTCGAGTGTTATTTGCAAAGTTGCCCTTGTAGTGCCTCAAAAGGTGAACCAAGGTTAAGCAGCAAAGCAGGAGCCTGGCCGTGCGTTGCACATCATTTCCATTCCGTTGCCTGGTCTTAGTCTTCAAGCTTGCACTGTTCAGTCAGGTCTGGGCTTGTTGACTGAGCGAGCATCTTGCTCTTGGGCTGGCACTGGGCTTGGTTCTGAGTTTCTGTTTCCTTTCAGAGCCCCCTGCATTTTTTTTTTCCAAACATTTTAGAGAATAACACAAACTCCTTTTCTCACACAAGAAGTTAATTACAGTGTTTCACTTGTTTGTTTCCTTTTGTGTAGGGAACCCCAGGATTACCTGGCCCACCAGGACCAATGGGCCCTCCGGGAGACAGAGTAAGTTTTCTTGGGCAGGCTGTAATGATGTTGGAAATGATATCACATTGTTGCCTATTAATTAAGAACCCCCCATAATTCAATTTGCGTGGCTGGAAATGCAGAGTTCACATATCTCATGGGAGGCAGAAAAGCTAGTATCAGTGGACCAACCGATACCAGGTCCATCTCAAGGTCTATGGAACAAAATGGTGGGACTTCAAACGAGTTGTCAGAATTTTAATTTTGGAAAAATTTTTTATTTTATCATATTTGGAAAAACAAGTCCCTAAAAGGAATTTTGGTTCATTGGAAAGAGATTCAAGAAACCTAGCAAATTGCTTTGAACCCTAAAATTAAAGTCTTTGTTATGAGGCATCTTTTACGTAACTCTAAGAATAGTCTTGATTTCCGTGGCACTTTCTATGCAGCCAGGGACATCTTTTCTACACCTTTAGAACTCAGATACCCCCTGTAGGCCTCTGTGATGGAAAGCCGACTGGAACTTAGTAGGGATTTTGCTCATTTGTGGCAGATTTCAGGTTTGCTCTTGACTTATGATGAAATCAGTGCAGGAGACCCAATTTTTTCTGGGACAAGTAAACGAGAAGCACAGTGAACATGGCTTCTGTGCTGTAATCCAATGTTATAGAAACATTTGGTTTCATAGGAGACGACGAATGCTTTAATAAAATATTTTAGAGTTGCTCAGAACCAAGGCACTAATGACTTTTCAGCATCTTCTGGTTCAGACCACAGTCTGAGAGTTTTCTGTATTCTGACTAATCAAGTTAAAACACAGGACCAGCATCAGGATCTGAGAGGGCCAGGGCTGTAATAGCTGCCACTAAAGGCATTGCTTTGTTACCCTTAACACCTCCGAGACATCATGGGGCAGGAGAGTCGGGCCAGTCAGATGGAGCAAAGATTTGCCCAGACAATACCAAATTTGGCTGATTTGCCAGTGAAAGTTATTTGCTCCAAAGCCTACTCTTGAGTTTATGAGAGAGTGAGGTCAAAGAGAAAACTGTATTCTCTGGGAGTCTGGGACCCAGTGGTACTTCTATATACATATTCTTCTGACTCTTTTGAGACTGGCACTTTAGTTTTTTGGAGTTCTTATTTCACAATAAAGGACAATAGTGAGATCGCAAAGGTGACAAGTCAGTCTATTCAGTTAGTCAACAAAACCCAAAATACCGCAATCAGGAAGTAATGATGCATACTGAATATAGTTCAATATCCTGTGATAAACCATAATGGGAAAGAATATGAAAAAGAATATATATATATATATGTGTATGTGTGTATATATGTATAAGTGAGTCACTTTGCTATACAGCAGAAATTAAACACCATGTTGTAAATCAACGATAGTTCAATAAAAAGAAGTAATGATGGGCCGCCTCTCTTGCTGCCGCCACTACTGAAGCCCTGTTGGGCCCTTCACACTGATGCAGCGCGGGCTTTGTGCAGACCCGCTGGGTGACCAGTGCCGTCCCATCAAGACGCTCCTCCGGAACTGGCAGTCAGGCAGCCACTGCTGCCACCGCTGTGTCCCTGGAAAGTGAGGGAGTGGGAAGGACTGCGTTCGTCTAGTTCTAACCTGTGACTCCAGTCCCGGTGAGGCCACGCAGGACTCTCGTGTTGAGGGTGAGGAAAGTCTTCAGGAAATCACTTGCCTTTTTCCATCACAGTCTCGTACACCGACCTCCCACTTAGTTTCCTACTGCTAATGCTGAGGGTAGAAGGCACAGCTGAGGGAACATAAACAGTTTCGGAAAGTTAGACTTTGGGTGCAGGCATCTCCGCTGAAACATGAAAGAAAGGAAGAAAGTTGAACCCTGTGGTAGAAGAGAAGAGAAGAAAGCTCAGGAGAGCAAGCCCGAGGACCCTGGTGAGGAAGACAGGTTGCCGAGGTGGAGCTGGTAGGAGCAGGAGGCGTGGGTTGCCTTCTGCACAGATGATTTTCAAATGAGGCACAGCTTTGGGGACTGTCAGAAAGTAGCAAGAGAACCACAGGTGCAGGCGTGGCATGCAGTGTATCTGTGAAAGCAGCCATAGGTCCTCTCAGCCACCCTCCCGTGGAGGGAAGCAGCAATAACCGCTACAGTTTTGAAAATGGAGAATAAACAAAAAATTAGTACAAAGTTCTACAGATGGCTCAGTGGTAGCCCTTCTGAGGCCATCAGAATAAAATCCGCTTCACCCCAACTTACATATGTATTTCTTCTAAAAGAAGATGGTTGGTTACACCAAAGTGTCCATCCATGGATGAATGGATTAAAAAATGTGATGTATATATATATCATGTATATAATGGAATATTACTCTGTCTTAAAGAAGAGGGAAATCCTGTCATTTGCAAAAACATGGATGAACCTTGAACTTGGAGGACATGCCAGCTGAAATAAGCCAAGCACAGAAAGATAAATACTGCATGATCTCACTTAATGTATGGAATCCTTAAAAAGTTGAGCTCATGGAAACAGAGTATAGTGGTGGTTGCCAGGGGCAGGGGAAGAGGGAGAAATGGGGAGATATTAGACAAAGGATACAAAGTTTCATGGAGATTGACATATATACACTATTGATACTATGTGTAAAATAGATAACTAATGAGAACCTACTGTATAGCACAGGGAACTCTACTCAGTACCCTGCAGTGACCTAAATGGGAAGGAAATCCAAAAAAGAGAGGATATATATATGCGTATAGCTGATTCACTTTGCTGTACAGTAGAAACTAACACAACATTGTAAAGCAACTACACCCCAATACAAATTTTTTAAAAAGGATACAGGGGCTTCCCTGGTGGCGCAGTGGTTAGGAATCCGCCTGCCAATGCAGGGGACACGGGTTCGAGCCCTGGTCTGGGAAGATCCCACATGCCACGGAACAACTAAGTCCGTGCGCCACAACTACTGAGCCTGCACTCTAGAGCTGGCGCTGCGCAACAAGGGAGGCCACCACAATGAGAAGCCAGTGCACCGCAGCAAAAAGTAGCCCCCGCTCGCCTCAACTAGAGAAAAGCCCAGGTGCAGCAACAGAGACCCAGTGCAGCCAAAAATAAAAAATAAATAAATAACAAAACAAACAAAAAAACCCAGAGCCTTTAAAAAAAAAAAAAAGGATACAAAGTTTCAGTTATGCAAGATAAGTGCTGGAGATCTAATGTACAGTGTGATGACTATAGTTAGTACCATATTGTGCATTTGAAATTTGCCAATAGAGTACATCTTAAATATTCTCCTACATAAGAAAATGATAACTGTGTGAGGTGATGCATGTGTTAATTATCTTGATTGCGGTAATCATTTCACAACATATACATATATCAAAACACCACATGTACGCCATAAATACATACAATTTTTATTTGTCAATTATACCCCAATAAAGCTAGGAAAAAAAGAGAAAATGGTTGATCAGGAAGTTCTTAGGAAGACTGAAGGAGGATTATTCAGAGATATGATACTTACCCAAAAAAAGTGAAAAAAAAAAGTGTATCTTCTACAGCAGCTGGAGGAAATTTAGATGGTAGAAATGCCATTTGAACTGTCCAAGCAATACTCCGAGCATTTCTGCTTCTTAAGTGGCTCTCAGAAGCAGTGTTGATGTTATATGAGATGAACTTGTAGTCTGTTTTTTGTTAAGCAGGCCTAGATCTTCCAGAAGACAGTCTGAAATGTTTATCTCTATAAGTTTCTGAAAAAAAAATTTTTTTTTTTTGCAGGGGGTGGAATATTTCTAACACAGTTTTTTAAAGAAATAATTTAAACTTCCTCTTTTGTAAAATCAGTGGGAGTGTGGATACTTAATGGAGGTATTGATCCAAATGTTCTTGATTTGTGCTAGAATCCAAGAATATGCATAAAATTAACACTTATTCTCAAAGGAGACAAAAATCTCCTTTGACAGCGGAATGCAGCAACACAAAAAAACGACCTGACTCAGAAATCCTTGGCTGGATTTCAGAGATCTGTACTTGGGATGAACGCTAACTGGCAGCGAGGGACTCATTCCAGGCAGAGGTCGTTTGGCACCATGCAAGCTGCGCAGAGATGCCCGGCGCTTCTGTACAGATCTCTCCTCCCAGTGCAGCCCTGACTGGGTCTGGCGTTTCTGTGAGATGAGGAGAGACGGACCGATAAAAAAAATTGAGTGAGGATTGAGGTTTTCCTTTCTTCTGAGTGGAGGAGTTAAGATAGTTTTGCCTCTTTCTTGGAGGGGAGGAGAGAAATCCCTCAGGACTGAAGCGTCAGTGGCCCCGCCCTGGCTGTCTGGCGTTGCTTAGGAAACAAGGAAGGGAGTTTTCTAACCGGGTGGTTGGCCCCTCCTGCATCTTCTGTGATGCAACACTCCCTGCATCTTACTTTGATCATTGCTGGGCCAGTTAGTCGACATTGACTTTCTGGTAGAAAGGGCTAGTCTTCCTTTTAGACTTCTTTACACTCTTATAAAAGTAAAAGTGAGTATCTTCGTAAAAGGAATCTGCTTTCTTCGGAGAAGACTGGATTGATTCTTAAAATGATTTTATCTATAACTATATAAACGACTGAGTATAGAAATGAATTATTCAATAAAACGCATAACTTAAATGGAAAACATTTTTTGGCATATTTGTCTTTATATTGAAAGGTTACCTGCAGTTGGGTTAAACCCCTCACCTGTCACTCTTATCAACCTGTCTAGTGTCTTTCCATTTTACTTGGTCATTATTTCACTAATCTGTAATTAATTTCATTTTTACAATAGGGCTTTACTGGAAAAGATGGAGCAATGGGACCTAGGGGCCCCCCTGGGCCACCGGTAAGAATGGAATAGGTGACACTCTTGTCTCCCCACCCTAAACCCCTAGCCCCACTTGCTAGGGAAGAGCCTGGTAACCTGACCTTTGAGGCATGTTCCATCTGTGCTGGGGGGCACACCGTCAAGGGAGCTACTTGTTTTTATTCTCCTAAATCAAAATGGGCTAGAGAAAACAGAGGTGTTAAAATAGAGAGTCTTTCTGTTTAATCAAGTTATATTTGAAAAACAACAACAACAAAAATACCCCTCACCAACCAGTTCCTTCCATGCCCACATTAAGTGGTAGGTTTTATGACCTTACTGGTTACTTCCTGTTCTAGAATTTTAAGAGTCTGTAGCCTATGATATTTGAATTTTAAGGACATTAATTACGGAACAGCTTTAAGTCATTCAGAGGAAGTAAGTTTTACCCGAGTAGGTTTTCTAATTAAGATCTTTGGGGAAAATGCTGAAGCCAATGATTTTGAAAGAAGCATCTGTACACCTGCATCCAGGTGAGATCACAATGATATTGTTTGAGTTGACGGATGCTCTTCAAGGCTTCTGGCTGGATATGAAGACTGGAGAGCATATGTTAAAATAATTTTATTATTTATGTTTAATATATATGTTCTCAAGTAGAGTTGAAAATGTATAATAAACTTTGATTTAAAGTATTTACTACAGAGATTAAAATGTACATAATTGATGAATAAAGGATTGTTTTACAAAAATCTGATGATTCTATTTTAAGGATATTTTAGCTTTAGAACATAATGTATTGACTAGCGATATTATAAATATTTTACTAAAAATGTTGCTAAAATGTCTTAAAGCTGTGCTAAAAGGAACAGGGAGAAATTCTTATGGTTTTGATGGGATGGAGGGTGCTGATATGATAGAAGAGGAGGCACCCTTTATTTGAATGCACCAAAGAAGAAGTGAGTTTCTAGGCTGAGATACAACTCCCAAGAGACAAGGGGAAACTCCACCACGTGGTGCCCTGTTACCTTCTCAATTTCTTCCCCAGCCAGAGTTCACTCCTGTCTTTTGATGAGTTTTCTGGTTTGGTAATAGAAACAAACTAATAGGAATTGCTTTCTGCAAATTCACTTAGCAGCCAATTTACTAGGATCACAGTCTGTGAATAGTGAAACTGATGAAATACAGTCCATAAAGATTGAATGGGAATTTTCAAGATTTTTTTTCCTCCATGTTATCTTAAAATTTGATTTTGCTCTTCCTTAGTATGTGATTATGTGCTAAAAGCTTTTAAAACCAGCCATGCTTTGTTAGTTTACTTTAGATGAAATTCTTCTTTAATGGTAAGCTTCCCTGTGTTGTAGGGAAGCCCAGGCTCTCCAGGAGTCACAGGACCGAGTGGGAAACCAGGAAAACCCGGAGACCACGGCAGACCAGTAAGTGGACGGCTTGCATGCCTAGTGATTCCACTGTGGCCGTGAATGAGGAGACGGCAAGGCTGTGGCATGTTTATGTTATCTCTGCTGTAATGTGTGTGAAGCATTTGTTGCAGCTATGCTAAACCCATGGATTTAACTTGGTACTAGTTCTAAAAATTTTCTCTCTAAGTTATAACATTCTGGGATGAAAATCGTGGTCATAGGGTTTCTTTAAAAGGAGAATGGGATTATGAGCCAAGACACATATTTCTGCACTGAATAAACACTCAGAGCTGGGTCAGCAAAATCATTCTTTTTATTTAGGAGCGGTATGCAGCTTAAGATAGAAAAATACATGATGGTGCATGGCGCCTCCATGGGTGCTTCTACAGAAGTTAACCCTTTGTCAGTATCCTGTAGCCACACCGCTACAGGCTCTTTTCTCTTGTGCTGAGGTTGCTAGAACATTCGTCCCAGAATTAAAAGGATTTATCTCACCCACCATTCTACTTTTTTATACTGCCCTGCTCCAATTTACATCCAGTTTAATTTTCTTTTCATCAAATGTTTTGATTAAAATAATAGTTGAGATGGTATGATGCATATCTTCTATTTTCAAATCAGTATCTCCAGAAGTGAATTCATAGTTTCTAAAATATCCAGAAGTATTTGTAATGACCGTTGGGCTCCATAGTCTTCGTTACAAGCTCTTCCTTATTTGTATGTGTGAGGAATGAGTTTATTTTAAGCAGGTTTTTTTTGTCTGACTAGAATTCTGAAATATAAAAATTTATCTCAAAGATCAACAAGTCCAATTATTAGTAATGACACATCTATCAGGGCTGTTCTCTGAACAGAACTTCTCTCTTCTGAAGTATTGTCCAAAGTTATATAAACCCAAGCTTAAAATTTTTTTTAATGTCAAACTAACTTAGAATCTTTATGTGATATGGCCTGCCTTCTATGTTTACATAAAATTAAGCAAGCAGCATAAAGATGAAAGGACTCCTGATGTACTTCATACTCTGTGTGTACTCTAGCATATGACTTTATTACTTTCTTTTCCTCAATGAATCATGACAGAAACTTCACAAGAGCACTTAAAAGTACACAGAACTTGTTAACCCTTTCAGAATTCTATTTCGTTTTACCATGACTGAAAGAGAGTCTAATGTAAGAATATCACTGATGTAATTGATGGCTGAAGTTAGAAACCTGAGAGAAACTTCTACTTCCTTTACTTGAAATGAGAGCTCTAGATACTGGCAATAAAGATGAGTTCTAAATCATATATCCTAGAACAATCTCAGAGTGGCAGTAAATTAAAAAAGAACACATGGGAACAAAGTAGCAGTAAATGTAAAAAAAAAAATTTCCTGAAATTTACAAAAGGCTCCAAACTAAATAATGTTTCCATAAGAGTCCAGTACTTTTAGCAAAGGGCAGTCAAACTCCAGTTTTTCTTTTTCTTTTTTTTTTTTTTCTTTTGCAACCAAAACTTTAATCCCAAGGATTCTCACAAAACATATTACAAATGACAGCATGAAAAAAATAATTGCACAGTAACTCAAAGTTCAGCTCTACAATATACTCTTAACAGTTTTTCTTATGACTATAATTTGGTAACATCTATTTGGACCTTATCTACCCCCTTTTCCCCCTTTATCTTCCTCATCCTTCTAAGGTAGCAAACTACCTCTCCTTTTCTTCTCTCTTCTATCTTACCTTTAGTTTCTAAAACCAAAACTAGCAGACGGGAGTATAAAGGTCTTAGCAGAGAGCTTAGCTCAGTCACTGTTAGCTTATGTCATTAGCTCTTGGAACCAGTGGTGTCTTCTTGCTAACTTGTAACACCTGATGTTGTGTAGTGGATGTTTCCAGGAACTGCTGCTGGAATATTTTTATTCATTTACTCAACACCCATTTGTTCGGTGCCTAAATGTGCTCGTGGGTGTTTTAAGGTCTGGGGATATAAACGTGAACAAGACAAAGTCCTTGCCCTCATGGAGATTCTAGTGGAGGATATAGACCCCAAAATGTAAATAAACAATATGGTTTCTGGTGATGATGAGTGATAACAAAGAAAAGAAATACAGAGTAAGGGGTTAGGGGGTAACTGTGGTGGCGGAAGGGGGCTATTTCAGATACAGCAGTCAGGGAGCCTGTCTGAGGAGGTGGAATGAAACAAGGGAGCAGCAGTGGGAACAGCATGAACAAAGGCCGAGGGAGGGTGAAGGTGGCACGTGGAAGGAACAGCAGAGAGGCCCGGGCACCGCAAGTAAAGGGAGTGAGGGGAGAGGGATGGAAGATGAGGTCAGCTAGCTGGGCAGGGGTGAGTGTGTGGACCCCCCAGCCCATGGTGAGGATCTCTTATCTTATTCTTAGTGTGATGGGAAGCCCTTGCAGCCAAAGAGTGACACGGGCCAATTTTCTTTTTAAAAATATCAGTCTGGTTTCTCTGTGGAGAACAGACTCAAAAGGGGCCAAACGGGATGCAGGAGGACCAGTTAGGAGGATATTGGAGCCGTTCAGGCAAGAGTCTTGGAGATGGTAAGAGGCAGTTTGGTTTGGGATGTTATCTGACCATCAGATTTGTCAACGGTTTGGGTGTTCCTTTCAGCTGGCAGCCTGGAGATATATTGAAAGACAAAAACTTCTTGCCCTAGAAGGAAGACTTGTTCCAAGATCCTCTCATGGCCAGTGAGAGGCCTGACAGAATAGGGACAAATGTTCTGTGGTTGCGTTTGGATGTGGGAACCACCGTTTGGATTGAGCCCTTTAATAAGGGAGGCACGTGGTTCCTTTCATGCCCACTGCACAAAAAATCACTGGGGACTTCCCTGGTGGCACAGTGGTTGAGAATCTGCCTGCTAATGCAGGGGACACGGGTTCGAGCCCTGGTCTGGGAAGATACCACATGCCGCAGAGCGACTAGGCCCGTGAGCCACAATTGCTGAGCTTGCGCGTCTGGAGCCTGTGCTCCGCAATAGGAGAGGCTGCGATGGTGAGAGGCCCACGCACCGCAATGAAGAGTGGCCCCCACTTGCCACAACTAGAGAAAGCCCTCGCACAGAAATGAAGACCCAACACAGCCATAAAAAAAAAATAAAATAAATAAATAAATAAAATTTAAAAAAAATCACTGGAAGAGGTTACAGATATATATTTAGTTAGGGAATTGACAGAAAGCTCTTACTAGAACAGGTTTTTATGGGTTCTAACTGAACCAAGATTAACCTCATGCACAACCTAAAATAACCACCTGAGCTCCCCAGCCATGGTGATGTAAAGGAAAGTAGAATGGTAGCAAGGGCAATTGTACATGTGTTTCAGTTCCAGACCTATATTGCGAATGGCATCATAAAATGTATGCACAGTGCATAACTTCTAAATTGGTGATCATAAAATTCACATCTCAGCACTATATTGGAGGACACGTGCTTCTGAGAGAGGGAGAGAGAGAGACAGGGAGACAGATTAGATTCCTTTTGACAGACAAGCAAAATGTGAGTAACATGGATGTAAATGTGATGTGTCATTTTGCTAATTTGTTAGAAAGCAGACCTTGCCCTCTTTCATCATCCTGTCCATTCATGAGTCATTTTAGACCATGTTTGTCAGTTTCTAATATCTGAAATTCCTATATTTCAGGGTCCATCGGGATTGAAAGGAGAGAAAGGTGATAGAGTATGTATTTCTTAAAATTTGACTTACAAATTTATATCGTGTGTTAAACATTGAACTCTGAAACTATGGAAATAATATGCTGATCCTACCTATTGATTTAATTAACTAGGGAGACATTGCTTCCCAGAACATGATGCGAGCAGTTGCAAGACAAGTCTGTGAACAACTGATAAGTGGTAAAATTTCTTTTCCTTTTAATGTATGAGTGTGTGGTTTTTTTTTTTTTTTAGTTAATTTCAGGAAAATGCAGTTTGTGTCATAAACTTTCAAAGATATATGTTTCTATTTCATTTTCGTGAGCTCTTATTTTTATACATTGTCAGTTTTGTATCCTGTTAGATAAGGCCAATGATATTTTAATGACTATCATTAAGATAAAACAATAACCCAAGGTAAAATAATAGCCTGTTATCGTTACATTCAGTCTGATACAAAATTGTATTTTAAAAGGGCCTTTCAGTTTCAGTATTAGGATTTTTAGTGATCTTCACCTCATTGTACACTGAAGCAGCGAACATTGGCTCTTTTAAGTTATGACCTTTGAGTTTTCCTGGAGGACCACTGAGATTAATTTGATCCTAGAAAGTCCCTGCTGATGGGGAACTTTTTCTTGCCTCGTTATTTTGCACAGACTCTTTCTCCTTATTCCATGAGACCTATTAAGTGACAAGGCTCAGTGCCTGCAAACTGAGTGTGGCCTCAAACTCAGGGCCCCCCCTTTTCAGAAACCTTAGTCCAGGTGTCTCCCAGTGTGGTCCTGAGGGGCACCCGCGTTACACTCACCTATGCTGCATACGAGAAATGAGACTCCTGGGCCACGCCTTAAACCTGGTCACTCACTGTCTTTGGAGATGAGGCCCAGAAATTTGTAGTTTTCAATGTATCCCACAGGTGATTCCAGTTTACACTAAAGCCTCATTATCACTGCCATAGGCACACACACGAAAATGCTATAATTCATTAATTTAAAAAAGGTTCTCTTTTGAGTGACATCATTGGGCAAACCTCGGGGCTTTATATCAGAGCCCTGTTAAACTTTCACAACTCCTTGATGTTTATAGTAATGCTGATGGCTTACTGGTCAGTATTTTGTGGAGACGGTTGTTTATCAGGGATCATTTTGTCCAGGATGACTGGAGTGTTTTATTTCAGTTTTAGGATTCTAATGAGAATGTTTGCTGGAGGGTGCAGGAACAGAGGTGGATTTCACCAGACACTAAGAGAAAACCATTTCATCCTCTCATCCCTCCCTTGTTGGGTTTCTTACTAATAAGTCTTACTTATTTTTTTAGGTCAGATGAGCAGATTCAATCAGATGCTGAATCAGATTCCAAACGACTACCACTCTAGTCGCAACCAACCAGGCCCACCGGGTCCTCCAGGGCCCCCTGGCAGCGCGGGAACCAGAGGAGAACCAGGACCCGGGGGGCGGCCAGGCTTCCCGGGCACACCAGGGATGCAGGGACCCCCGGGTGAACGAGGTAGGCATTCCTGACCGCTGCATAGGGATAAAGGAAGGAATCTGCAAGCGTAGGAGCCGGGTCCGGTTGAAAAGCATGTAGAAGACTGGACTTGGCAAACTACACCGGTCTTGTTTGGACAGCCCCAGAAGAGCCGTGCATCTGTGAACCTGTCTTTCTTTCTAGGCAGCTGCAGGCTGTAGAGATCCCTGTCTTAGAAAACAGGAAGATTTTGTCATGAGCTCTCAGTAAAGACAATGCTATTTTCTGATTGTTGTTGTCGTTAATGGGAAAAACTGTATCCTGGCAAAGTGAATCAGGCATAAGATCTTATTAATTGTTTTGACTGGCAAGAGCTGCGCAGCAACTGAACGTAAGCAGCCCTAAGAGTTTAGATCTAAATTCTTCTGGTTCCTTTATTCAGGGCCTGGAAACTGGTCTTATGTGTTTATTTGGCTTTAATTTCATGGTAGATAAGTGTAACAGAAGGAAAAGAAGAAAAACAGGATTATCTGATTCCAGATGTTTCAGGATGCTGGGTACTCACTTTTGTCAAAGTGATGGTTAACAGTCTGCGGAAATCTTAGATATGTCTATAATTCTGATTATTTAGATGCGGTACTGATAGGGCTACTAAAGATAAGATACCTTTAAGATGTCTTCAGTGAGTTGTAACTATTTATTCAAGATTTCTGTTCTTAATTGCTGTTTCTAAAATAATATATTAGATGTGTTTGTTTTCTTCAAATAATTTTTCCCCTGACTTGTAGCCAGATTTGTTTCTTGGCCATGAATCTGGAATTACACAAATGTCTAGAAAGAATTTGGCTTAAAGAGTGGACTTCTGTGAAAAATTGGGTTCTGCTTTCACTAAGGGAAATGAATTACTTGAATCAAGTACTATCAGTGCCGATGAAGACTACATATTTCCGGATAATTTTCCCTCTGTGTTTTCCCATTTTGTGCTTGCTTAGGTTTGCCGGGAGAGAAAGGCGAAAGGGGTATTGGATCTCCAGGACCTCGAGGGCTACCTGGCCCCTCAGGTAGGTTTGCTAGTACATCAAACAAGTGAACATATCATTACTGAGAGAGCATACGACCCCACGAGATGCACAAACTCATCCTGTTAGCTTCAGGCATACTGACCATCACGGAATATATTTTAGCAAGAAGTCCCACTTATATAACCACCTCATTTTTATGTTCTCTTTGTTCAAAAAATGTTTCAGTGCGTTCTATTGAAGCATTCACTCTAACTTTAATATATGAGGGTTTGAGCTTTAGTGACACAGAGGGCTGTTGTTTTCTTTTTATGGGATTCCTATTTGTTTTGTTTGGCCTCATAGCCTTTAAGGATGGTGTCATTTCCTGTTCCTTCTGGTATTCTTTAAGATGTCGCTAGTAGACTGAGGAAGTATACTCTCATTAGAAATCCTGACACATTGCAAGATTTCATTCACAGTTTCTTTGTTAATGTTTTGGAAGGAAATAATAGTTGTCCTGTGCATTTTGTTTACTAGATTGAAAATGAATTTTTTTCTTCGTTATAAGGTCCGTGAGACCCTTGCAACCATGGTCCGTCCTAGAGGTTAGATCTTTACATTTATGTTAACCATGAGTAAGTGTCACTTGATCCAGAGATAACACTGCTTCACACCGTCTGGAGGCGTGGAGCAGGCTTCCCGTCTGCCTTGGCTACCACAGCCATTTCCTGCAGCGAGTCTTACCTCTAAGACAGCGGGAGCAAACCAGAGAACTCACTGATATCTTTAGTTTGGCTCAATCCTTGCTAAGTCAGTTTTCTTTGAATAAAATCATTAACATAGTTGGATTTTTGGCATTAATTCTTGCATCACTGGTAAGAAAGTTCTACACTGGGTCAGACTGGTGATTTCTTAAGGAAATATTTTCTTACCGTACACTAGTGAATCGTCTAGTCTTGAAGTAGTGGAGGTGCCAAAGTATTGTTGACTGCCTCAGGAGATGTGTGTGACAAGAGGGGAAATATTTGTTTTCAACCCATAATAGGTCCACAAGGAGAATCCAGAACGGGTCCACCAGGGTCCACAGGTTCAAGAGGTCCTCCAGGTCCCCCTGGTCGTCCTGGAAACTCAGGTATCCGAGGCCCCCCAGGTCCTCCTGGATACTGTGACTCTTCCCAGTGTGCCAGCATCCCATACAATGGACAAGGCTATCCAGGTATGTTGTTGCCATTATAGGGGCCCAAATTCACCTGAATTAAAAAACCTTTATGGAAATGAAGTTCCCTAGGACTGAAGGAAAGTTGATTTGAGTGTTTCTTCAAGATATCAACTCTTTCAGTTGTATGTTTTGTTATTCTCTCTCAAAAGAATTAATGTTAATTTTATCACATTATTTCACTGTTAGGAGTTGAATAATTATTTTCTCCTCCTTTCTATACTTCTGCACTTACCAAATCACATCATAAACCTCTCTTTATTTCTCTTGGGAGTTCAAAGAATGCTACCAATTGACTGTTTTTTGTTTTTGTTTTTTTTTTAACCCTAAAGGCTGGGAAGAGGGATCTGTTGAATACAAGAATATATCTAAAAAATTGTTTTGAGACTCTAATGTGTAGGCAGACTATTTGATCACATGGTGCAGACAACTGAAAATATTTCACTATTTCACATTGTCCGTGGAATTAATATTTATAAACTCTGGGACTTAATGTTTTTAGAGTCAGTCATGAAATCCTAGGACTTGTCAATTACAGGAGGCAGAAGTCTCTTAAGCCTGATTTTGGGGACTGTGGGGATAAAGGCGATATGCTGATCTGAAAATAAATATATTAATGCTGTGGGCAGCGGTCAGCGGTGACCTTTTCATCAGCACACCCTCAAGCATCTTGCAAGTTTTAAAAATGATACTGCTGTTTGATATGGTTGGCTACTAGCAAGTAGTGCATGAGTAGTTGAATATCTAAATATCTATATATCTATATATTTATGTGCATACTTACATATGACCAAAAAGTAATCATGAATCGTCAATTTCTCAAGCAACCCATTCACAAAATTACAATTTCACTCTTTATAAAAGAAATTTGAATTACCTCTGCCTTCTGGTATGTGTGAATAACTTGAAATATATGGATATATACATATATACTTTAACCATTACATACTTAGATGAATGTGTATAGATGTTTTTTTTTGCATAGTAATTCAACTTTTAAAAACTATCATCTTTGACCTGTTTCAGGTTCCGGCTAACAAATTTTCTAAGTCGCCAGTGCTGCTTACAGTTTGAATACATGAAAATCCCGTTTCTGAGATGTTTGCGCACGTGCTTATTAGGAAATGAGTCTGTATGGAAATCTCACCACAGATGTGGTTAATGAACCGGGTGGACATCATAACGGAGGGTGGAGACTCTTTATTACTAACTTGAATGAGACAAAAGCAGTGGTGTTAGTTTATAAGCCTGATGCATTTCAGTAATCATGTAGAAAAGTATTATTTAAAAACAGAAGTTCAAACACACAGCTCATGAGGGGTCTCAGCTTTGAAAGAGGCGCACGATAAAACTACTAACCGCAGAGATGATGCCATTTCGAGAAAAACAATTAACCTGGTTAAAGAGAAATATCCTATGTAAATAATAAACTAATTATGGCTTGTAAATGATTTGTATGTGATCCTGTCCCACTAAAATCACTTAACAGTCCTGTGCAATCAGCTTCTGCCTGCTGCTCCCTCTCTGCCGGAATAACACCAAATAGACTCTCCTCATCTCTAGCTTGTTAGCGATGTGTCTGATTCAGGGCCTGTGTCTTACTATGATTTTACCTTTTGTACATGTACTTTCATTTGGATTTTGTAATCGCAATTTTCAAACCACAGTTTGAGAGTCACTTCTCCTCTTCCTGTTTCGCTGTAGTCACTGGTGGTCCTCACCCGCCAGCTGTTAACTCAGGCCGTGGGGGAGAGAGCCACAGAAAATGTCATGTACTGTATATTACCTGGTGGTAGTTGATTTTCACCTCCAGAGTTCAGTTTCTAGGAGCCAACGTAAAACTTCCCCTCACCTCCTCATCTTTCCAAATGGTTCTTTGAACTGAGGAGTTTGAAGTCGTGAACAGTCACTTGGGGGATTTGCAAATATCCTACCTAGGTTGGTTTACAGTTCTCCTTGGCCCAGTCTCTGAGCCTTCCCAGGTATTTGTGCAATGATTGTACTTACTGCTGGATCTTTGAAGGTTAAAAACGAGTGCCATTTCATTATTGATCACCAAATTCTCTCTGCAAATGGAAGCAATCAGAACATTGTAATTTATCTATTTATAGTTATGAGATTAAGACTGGAGTGCCATCCCCTCGGGTGATGATTTAGCTTTTGCTGTGTGTGTGTGTGTGTGTGTGTGTGTGTGTGTGCCTTCCAAATCATGCCATAACTGTAATGTTGAATCGGACAGAGCCCTACGTGCCCGAGGGCGGGGCCTACCTGCCTGAGCGCGAGCCCTTCATCGTGCCGGTGGAGCCCGAGCGGACGGCGGACGAGTACGAGGACTATGGCGCCGACGAGCCCGCCGAGGAGCGCCCTCCGCATGCGCGCCGGCGGCGCGCCCTGCTCCGCGGCCCCCGGCCGTGAACCTGACACCGCGCGCGCGCGCGCGCAGCACGGCCAGGCTGGGGGCGGGGTGGGAGGTGTTGGGATTCTCATTTCCAGGTCAGACGGAGCGGTGCACGTGTTATCTGTCACGTTTCTTCCGGCGTTGCTTCATCCGAGAGTACCCTTTCTGGCTGTAGAGAACCTTGTTTCTGCAGGAAGCCTAGCTCGCCGCACGCAGTCTGTAGAAGTCTTTGCCTTTGCCCTTGAAGTGCTTGCAAAATACTTTGTTCACAAAAGCTGCAGGGAGAGAAGGCGCCTTGTGCTTTTAGGTAGCACAGCGGGAAGCCTCAGTGAAACTCTTAGGTTAAGCAGTAAGTCCTGGAACCCAGAACGACTGTGTATTTCGAGAGGGCAGTTTATCTTTTCCAACGCTTATTTGCAGTTCAATTACATCCCGATCCAAGCAGTTCCCCTACTAAAACCAAAAAAGAGGGAAAAGTCAACTCTGTTGCAACTATTTATCTTCCTCTTCTATCTTCTGTTATACATTAGGGCATAGTATGCTCTTATACATCTCCTTTAACAACCACAAACCTTAAGCCATGTAGCTGAAATTATTGTATCAACTGGATACAGTTCCATATTGCCTTAAACCTCCTTGTTTTAGACACGCTAACATTTATACCAAATTGCAGATTATTCTGCAGAGATGGAATTGCATGTTTGTGTTGTACATTTAGTATGAACTTTTTTTTTTCCCAGAACATAATGTTTCTTAGTTATCAAAAGCAGTTGGAAAATGTTTGCAAGACTATGAACATAGAATTGCTGCTTTTATATTTTAACTGCAGATTGTGAATTTCACTGCCTTATATTATTTATTTCTGAAACAAAAGAGGCATTTTTCAATAAAACTACTGAAAATTTGACATGGTATGTTTTTTCTTTAATGGCCTTTTGGACTGTCCAGGCGGTTGTTAAAACAAACAAGTTCATATCCTTGGATACAGTTACAGATCTTGCTAATACTATTAAATTATGCTAAATAACTTTAGGTTTTTAATGATGGGGTGAAGTCATAGAAAGAGAGTAGTGAGAGAGCCTTAAAAAGCCCAGCAGATTCCAAAGGCTTTATTAGGAATGTAGAGGAAGTGTGGGTTGGTGGAAAAACAACTAAGTATCCTAGGAGACCCCAAACAACCAAACAACCTTCAGCAAGCCACAAGATTTCATATGCATTCAGTCAATTTCCTATACCATACTTTACCCAATAGCATGTTTAACTGCAAAAAGGATAATCCTTAATGGAAATGTTTACATTTAGTGATACCTTCTTTTTTTTTTTTTTACTTTTATGAATACAATAACATCATTTTAAATATCAAAGAAAACAATGTAAATGTTTGTTTGAAAGAACTGACATCAATCGAAGAGAGAAGTACTGAAAGAACATTTTCCACAGAGCAAAACATCTTGAGTTAAATACTTCCTGGAGACCCCGATCAAAAGGACTAGATAATAAATGTATTGTGATCAAGAGGTTTCAAGCAGATTGCCAAATTCATAGCATTCGTCTGTAATTTCTGATACGTACATTTTAAAGTTGAAGGAGACCACTGAGATCATCCCAGTCTAATTCTTTGCTTTCTGTTAGGAAGAAACAGACTCGGCTAACCAGTGTCAGAGCAAGACTAAGACTCTAGGCCTTGTGCTTCTCACCTGGTTTTATCATCAAATACTCTCCTCTCTCTTCCTGGGAGCCCTTACTTTCTGGGCAGGATCTTTCATCTTTCAAGGTTCTATGAATTTATCTTCATTAATTTCTGATTCATTTGGGTTTCTGATACTCCTTGATAATGAGCCTCTGTATCAGGGGCCTGAAGATGGGTTCAGTTCCTTGTCACTCACCCAGCTGGGTCCCAGGGCCACATGGATTTGAGGCGCAAAGGAATTCCACCTTCCCTCACCGGCTGGACGTGGGTTCAATTCTTGATGTTGGCGATGCAGATTTGCTACCTTCTGGTCTGTGCTGGGAGAGGGGGGGAGGTGCCAAGGCACTCCTAAGCACAAATTAATAAATAACTGAGATATATGTTGGGGTTTTTACTTTCATAGTATATTTCCTCCTTGATGAAGTTAAAATTATTTCTGTAATCCCTGAGTACATACTGACGAGTGATAGGGAGAAGATGGCCAGATAGTCTGGGTGTAAAACCCAGTGGTAACCCACACCCCCCCAAATCAAACCTGTAGGTGCTGGCTTATTTATTCACACTTCCTTTGAGGGAATACAGAACAACTTGAAACACATTTTCTAGTTCTTTAAATCTGGAAGTATTATAAGAAATTCATTATAACTTTTATTTGAAGCTAGGGCTCTTATTTTTAAGAAATTAGAAATAACTGTGGGAAGAGGTGGTAGCTTCTAATGAGCTCTACAGTGGGAAAGTTTTCAAACTTTAAAAACAGCGCTTACATAGATCCTAAGTGCTGAGTATTTTTTTTTAATAGAATATTTGTACAATGGGATTAGCAATTTAGCAAGTTGAATAGGTGGCTGCATGTATATTTTCTCATATTTGTGAACATCTGTTTTTGAATCTGTAAAGAATTATGCTGCCTATTCACTTGGTCAAACTTACATTTTATTTTTTCTACAAATCACATCAATGTAATTGTTCCTAAGTATTTATTATTATATCCATTGCACTGTATTTGGCACATAAGATTATTCATCATTCGGGTTTAGTCATAATTACTCTATAATAAAAGGGGGCTTGACTATACTATCCTCATGGGGTCTGAGTGCCTTATAAAAAGCAGCCAATTATACAAGAACAGCTGTGGTAAATCTTTCATTTTCAAAGGCAATCTTTTAGATGCAAATTAATATTGATCCCTAATTCACCTTATACTTGTGGTTAGAAAATGAATGTAGATGTGAATGTCTAAGTGAACATTTATTAACTTTTTCGTCTTAAAACGAGGCTGCTGAAGGCTATAGGGAAAAATCACATGGATTTGCTTTCAGGAAATGACCTGAGTGCTGGTCACTTAAGGATTTTGTCTCCAACTCATCTCTTGCCTGCTTCCATATCAGTATATCCAACTGTATATCCTTCCTTGAAGTCCCGCAGATACTTCAAGATTAACACATGTGATATGTGTTAGGATTAGATTCAGCTGTGACTAACAGAAAGTCACAAAATAACAATGGTTTAAACAAGCAGAAATTTATTTTTCACGTTTACAAAGTCAAAGCCCAGGCCCCTTCTGTTTTTCTGCTATGCTTTTTGTGGCTTCTGTGGCCAAGTTACACTTCTAGACCAAGATGGTTAGTAGACCTCTAGCTATTATGTCCATAGTCCCCTGCCAGAAGGAGGAAGGAGTGAAGAAAAACTCACCCCTCCTTTTAAGGATGCTTCTGGAAGTTGCAAACACAGCTTACAACACCAAACTTATATCACATGCCAGTTGCCAGAACTTTGTCACGTGGCTACATGCAGCTATGGCTGTGAAATGCTGTCATTATTTTGGGTGGCCATGTACCAAACTAAAATCAGCTACCTATAACAATATGAGGGGAAATGCATACTGGGCGTCAACTCAAGACTTTAGTCTTTGACACAATGTCCAAATCCGAACGTATCTCCTCATAAATCTGATTTTCCTCCACTGTCCCCCACCAACCACCAGTTCCTGAGGCTAGAAATTTGAGAGTCATTGTAAACTCTTTCTTCTTTCACTTCTCACATCCAATTCATCAAGTCTAGCTGACTGAGCTCCTACGTACATATCTTAGTCACCCTGTTGTTACTACTGGATTTTAGACCCTTGGGGTTTCTTATCAGGAGTATAATCACAGTCTCTTTTTTGTGCGTGTGTGTGTTTGATTCATTGACAGTTTATTTATACAAATCAACCATTTATCCAATTTCCTTTTAAATGAAACGGGGAGTCGCTGTGCAGACCCGAAGTAATGCTTAGATAATGTCATACAGGTGATTCCGGCTCCCCTTCTCTGGATTATGACTGTTAAGAAGAGCTCAAGTTAGTAAAGAGAGGAGAAATGCAAGAAATTCACCTTCATTTTTCTTACATTTTGACACAAAAACCTTATACATTGCTACAAGATAAAGGACTTTGGTTCTATTACATTTATAGTCACATCCAGTTCCAAATAAAAGAAGCTGTTTTGGCCACAAACTAGTGTTTAAGAAGGAGATACTGAGCATCTAATAAGTTCGAGGCAGTTTCTAGCCACAAATCACAGTCTCTCAAGTGGTCCTTTTTCCTATAGCCTTGGAGCCCTCAGAGAAGTCTTTCACACATGCCAGTGTGATTTATCTAAAATGCAAACCTGACCATGTCATGTCCTCTGCTCAACATTCTTCAAGAGGTTTACAGATTTCTCTAACAAATCTTGACTCTGCCAACTCCCTATTCCTCCTTTATCATCAGTCTTTCCACTGGAACATCTGGAATTCCCATTCCATTCTCAACAAACTCCCCCAAAACCTTAGCCTCTTCAGTGAGCAATCCCAGCACCTCCTGGCTTGACCCTGAAGACACTGCAGAGACGGTTAATACCTCCCAGAGTTGGTGGGTGAGGATGTGTCCTCCTGACTCCTCAGCACTGTTTCCAGACCAACAATCCTTCCTTCTATAAAACACCTTTATCATTTGAGGCTTATACCCAACTCCCCATAACTGTCATCTAGTTACTTCACGGTCACTCCACCCCATTCAGTAGGGGCTGGTACAGGGCCAGCAGTGCTTTGATCCACCCCGATATCTTCTGGGTGTCTTAAGTCTCCATGTTGGATGACAAATATGTAATTATCTCAGTTATCTTCTGCTCTTCAAAATCATTTTCTCTCACTTAATCTCAGCTACTCAGTCTCTTGAAGGTCTTGGACTTGTATCACACTGCCACTACTTTGAAATCACTGTCTTTTTTTTTTTAATTAATTAATTTATTTTTGGCCACGTTGGGTCCTCGTTGCTGCGCGCGGGCTTTTCTCTAGTTGTGGCGAGTGGGGGCTAGGCTTTGTTGCGGTGTGAGGGCTTCTCATTGCGGGGGCTTCTCTTGTAGTGGAGCATGGGCTCTAGGCACACGGGCTTCAGTAGTTGTGGCACGTGGGCTCAGTAGTTGTGGCTCACAGGCTCTAGAGCGCAGGCTCAGTAGTTGTGGCGCACGGGCTTAGCTGCTCCGCGGCATGTGGGATCTTCCCGGACCAGGGCTCAAACCGTATCCCCTGCATTGGCAGGCAGATTCTTAACCACTGCACCACCAGGGAAGTCCCGTAATCACTGATTTAGACAGACCAATCTTCTTGGGTTTCCAGCTCACCTACTCAAGTACCCGCACGGCAGCTCTTCCAGCTTCGTCATGACACTCAATGTGATGAAGCTTCTGTGATCTTCCTATCCATCACCTCCTCGTCATCTTCACTCCTTTCCTTGTCTACCTTGGATTTCACGTCTTGGTAACATGCCCAGTTTAATGAACCACCTGAACTCCAAGGAGTACAAAACTAGTTTTATTTTTCTTTAGGCACTGCCTTCAGTTATGCTCTGTTGGATATTCTTTTTCCCTTCGTATACCTCAGACAGAGCCCATTGCTTTTAGATTATTTCAAGTGTGAATACTCCAGTCCAGTCCAGTGCAATTTAATCCACTTGAAAATGTGAATCTCAAATCTAATTTAGTATTCCTTTTCCTTTCATCCTTAAAGTCAAAACTTAGGACTTGGACTGTAGAGATGGTATGTCAGCTCTTTCACTCCAGCTTCTTCAGAATTCAGCTAGGGGATGAGGACTAGGGAAAAAGGAGGTTAAGGTTTTCTCCACTTAATGTGTGCTACTAGAATCCTCTCTTGAATGTCAATGCTCACTGCATGGTGTGTACCCAAGTACTACTCCTCTTGTTGGGTACCTGTGTATGTTCTTCAGAGGAGAACCCCCCTGAAGGGGAAGAAGGCCCCCCCGTGAAGGGCCCCGTCCACTACCCAGTTTTGTTCAGAATGACCTCTCCCAACCCCCAGTCAGCTTTTGTCCCCATGGAATACCTCACGGCTACTTGCTAGTCATGTCCTCTCCCCGAACCTAAAGTCCTGTTAGGGGGGATTCCAGTAAGATGGCCCAAGTCTGGTTACTTTCTAAGTGCCCATTTGACCACAGGAGACTGAAGCATCCGTGTCAAGCCAAATGAAAAATGAAAGTCTGCTCCCACAAATGCGACCTCTCTTCACCTTGCTGCCTCCCATTCATTTTTCCTCATTCAAGCACGTAGGCATGTAAGTTAGGTCAGCAAGTCTACTGTGTAATACATACCCATCCATGGAATAATATGCTCTTCTTGAAGACACCCCTCAATCTCTATAAATGGTTTTCCTTAGAGCTTCTCTCATGTGGCTCACTGGGTGAAGGTTTGAAGCACTCTTTTTTTTTTTTTTTTAACATCTTTATTGGAGTATAATTGCTTTACAATGGTGTGTTAGTTTCTGTTTTATAACAAAGTGAGTCAGCTATACATATACATATATCCCCATATCTCCTCCCTCTTGCGTCTCCCTCTCACCCTCCCTATCCCACCCCTCTAGGCGGTCACAACGCACCGAGCTGATCTCCCCGTGAAGCACTCTTTCTATAATAGAAAGTAAAAAGCACAACTCTCTGCCCTACACCAATGATCACCTGCTTCCAAGGATTCTTCTTGATTCTTTCTTTTGCAAATATAGGCTGCTTTGGTGTGATGGAGTCAGTTTGGATGGCAGAGCCAGTTCTACCAATTCTTGGAAGTTCCAATGGAATGTGCTTTATGGCTCTCTTTAGAATGTGGGTTGTACTTAATGGTTTTCTTTTATCTTTATGGCCATTTGTCAACTTCTGAGTCAAAAGGAAAAGCCCCATTTAATAGCTCAATTATCCAGATGAGCCAAACTCCCTTGCTCCTTTATTCTTCTGTCACACCTATGTATTAAAACCCTAACTCCAGTTTATCCCAACTGCTTGTAATATCCATGACTATACCCAGGGTACTTCGCACAGTAGGAGAAAATCAACCATTGGGGCAGAGGGTTAAGTCTATAAGTCCATTATGATCAACCTCAACTTGCCTGTCAACACAGTAGTTTGACTAGCCATATTCTCAACTCTTTTCAAAAATTTCCAAACTCCAAACCTATACCTCACCCTGATCATGAGATTTCTCGTTACTTCTCATAGAAGAAGTTATTTCATATTGAAATGAGAAGCCAAACTGGAACCTCACCTTTCTATCACCAGGGCTACAAAACCACCTGCATCTGGGCCCACTCTTTCCTCCTGTGTCAAAAAAAGGAGCATCTCTACTCCTTGAATTCTGAACCCTTTTTTATTCCTTCCACAAATATTGGATTAAGCACCTACTCAGTGGTAGGTGCTGTTAGAAATGGTGCTAGGATTCTACAATGTACATAGGAAAACATCATAGACAAAGTCCTTTCGTTCATGGGGCTTACATTTTTGGAGTGAGAACAGACACTAATAAGTAAACAGGTAAAGCATTTATATAGTCAGAGGGTGTTAGGTACCATGAAGGAAGATATAGCAGGCCTAAAGGATAGGCAGTGCTGGGTATGTGTTCTAGTTTAGGTAGGGTGGTAGGAAATGCCTGTCTGAACAGAGACCTGAATGAAGGGTGACTGAAAGCATAAGCTGACATCTGGCCGATAATTGTATAATTGGATGCTTTTGTAATTATGTAGATTACCAGCCATATCCCTAGAGCGGTAGTTCTTGACTTCTGCCTACACACCTGGGGAACTTAAAAAAAAATCCTCATGTCTGAATCCCATCCTCATAAATTCTGGTTAATTGGGTTAGGGTGAGGTCTGATGATAAGGAGTTTTTAAAGTTCCCAGGTAATTAAAAAGTACAGCTAAGGAGTCAAGCTATGACCTAGAGATTCTGATTCAGCATGTTTGTTAGAGACGGAGGCTCAAGAATCTGTATAATTTAAATATATTCTTCAGGGGAGTCATATAATCAGCAAGGATGGGAAATTTTACACCCTCTCTCTTTGGCTTTGGATATTATTTTTATGCCCAAACTGTATTTTTAGCCCAGTCTTTTCTTTTGATCCTTGAGGCATGTATCTCCAACTGCCTTGGTATGTCTCTAGTTGGACGTTTTAGAGGCATTTCAAATTTAATATGAACAAAGTGAAACCCCTCACCGTCCTTTCCACACCAGCTTCTTTCTACAGGTTTCTTGCCTTGGTGAGTGGTTCCACCACCCTCTCAATTGCTTCATCCAGAACCCGGGAATTGACATGATTTCTCTTTCTCTCACCTCCTACGTCACGTCCATCAGTAAATCCTTTGGCTTCTGTTTTCTAAGCATCTTTCAATTGATCACCTCCCTGTATCCCCACTGCCATTCTCTTCCTCTAGGCCCCAGCGTCTTGTCTGGAGTCCTCCGAAGACTTCCATCTGATCTTTTTCCAGCCACTCTTACCTCTCTCCAATCCATTTTTCTCACAGCTTAGCAGCCAAAATGATTGTGAAGAATGCAAATCTGGTTATATCATGGCATTTCCTAAATTTTTGGTGGTATCAGGTTCAGAAACCTTATCAAGACTCAGGTGCCATCAAGGATCTGGGTTCTTATTACTTTTGCCATCATGGTACCTCACTTATCTCAATTGATTTTCCCCAACACACTGGAATTCCTGCTCTACCCCTGCTTAATCCTGAGCCTTCCTGGGTGCTATTTCCTTTATCTGGAACATGCTCTCTTCATTTGGTCACATCCTGTTCATCCTTTAATTTGATGCTCAAATAATCACTTCCTTTGGGACACCTGTTTGTCACTTTCAAAGTTCAAGATCCCTGCAGTGTGCATAAATACCACTTATGTTCCCTTTGATAACTTCTATCATACCAGCAATTTCTTACCCAATTTGCCTTCCCCACTGGATAGCAAGTTTATATAAGGGCAGGAATCATATTTATTTTGTTTACTTTTATGTTTCCAGTGGCCACCAGAGTACTGGTGTTTAGGTGGTGTTTAATAAATATTTGTTGAATGAATAATTTCAGTGGAGCAAACTCTCTTCCTTGATACACAAAATTTTATTTGAAACATCAAAATACTGTATAAAGATTGAATAATGCACATGTAATTGAACTTCTTCATGCCCACTTTGTTGCAGAGCAGGGGAGGATGCCACCGTGTTTTAAAAAAAGTATTTAGTTATTTATTTCCCTCTGTAAGAGCCACTAGTGACAGGAAGGCTTGTTTATTCTTTACTCTGGGCTATTATACAATTGTGCTTCTTTTCATGGTGCTGTTCTACCGTTGGAGGAGATCATCGAGAGAACATAACATCCTGTTGACCCTCCAGCTAGATCTGGGCAATTGGACGCTCCTCACCCCCTCTCCTCTAACTGTGGGTTTTACGTTCCACCCGCCGTTCTTACATTAGGAGCTGTTTTCAAGGATGCAGCCTTGAGGGAGCAATGTGGTCTTGAACCATCTGGACTGAATATATGTCTGCACCCAGTTAAGGCTTCCATATAAACTCATGACTCTGGTAGGTGGATGTGGAGATCTTCTGGTCTTGGGGCCACCCAAGACAAGCCCCCTAAGTAAGTCCCCTTGCTTATTAAACCTGCTACCTACCAATCCAGAGTGCTCTGCCTCTTTCTTTGGTCTCTCCTTGCCCTCTGTGTACAGGGGCTGGTGTCAGCTTTCACCCAGGAAGCTCCTGAGCTTTCGAACCAACACCTATACCTTTGAATTCAAGGTAACGTGAGCAATGAAGGGAAGATAATTGGCTAGGTTATAGGAAACATTTCATGTTCTTTTCTTTTTCAGGGTTCATAACTGGAAAATAAGATAAAGAGGTTGCCCCAAAATCCCATTGAGTTATTAATTAAAAAAAAGCATAAGGTGTTCAAGAAATGACACAGAGAAGAAAGAATGCCTTATTCCATTAGAAAGAACTATTTTGCCCAAGCCATGCCCCCAAGAGTCAGCGTATGACAGGATGATTAGACAATGGAATTTGTTATAAAATTAATTGTTGAGAAAGGTCCTGGTGAGAAGTGTTGTCAATCACTGGAGCTTTTGATTGTAGTTCAAGTTACCCCAAATGGGATAAGTCAAGTGTGTCAAATGGGAAATACCTTTAATCAGAACATCTCCCAGGGTTGCCAAATCAAAGCAGATGTGAGATATTTATCAGTTTAAATTTCTGCTTTTTAGATCCCTCAAAGCAAATGCCACTGGAATACATTGTTTAAGGTCAATTTATTCAAGTTGAACTACGCTGACAATTTACACATTTTTTTCTTCTATATATACCTTTTAACTTTAGATTTTCTTATAATATTATATGTATATTTCTTGACCTCTCAATTTCTTAGTGTCTCATTTAGCAATATTAATTTCAGAACAGAGTGCAAAATGTAATTGATGCAAAGACATTAAGTTAGATATTAGGAGAACTTCTAATGAAGTTATAAAATATTTTTCATAGATATTTTAAAGACATGAAATAAAACTCACATGTAAGTTATCTTGTGCCTGACATGGTGCTAAGTGCCTTTACTTAGCTATTCTTATAGGTATTATTGTCTTCATTGTACACATTAGAAAAAAATTTCAAAAAATTAAACTATTATTGAAGCTCATACAGTTAAGAGAGGTTTTCAGTCTGTGCCTTTCTCCTACACTCTGCTGTCCTTACTGTTTACCTGTGGTGATGAAGGCGTAATCCTGTGTATAAATCATGATGGCGTTAAGAGTGCAAACTTTGCTCTCAGATAAACCTGGGTTTGAACCCTGCCTCAGGTGCTTTCTGTGTTATGAAGAATTTTCTTAACCTCTTTGATTCCAAAGTTCTGAAAAGTTGGGCCTCATAACTACCTCTAGAGTTGTGGGAACATTCATGCCAATATTTGTAGTAATTTTGATCATATTAAAAAATTAAGCTGGATACAAATCCCGTGAAGAGGCATTAGAAACGTCTCCAGTAGCTATTCCAGCTTAGGCTAGGGTTTTTCCCGTTCACTTTCCAGCTGAAGCTTTCTTACTTTCTCTTCAGTTTTCATTCCATCACTTTAAGTTCTAACATCTGTTTCTCCTTTCACATTTTGATAGCGGATCATCCTTCGCTTCTTCCCTCTTATCAATAGACTCAGAGAAGATAATGATGTGATGCGTAGCACTGGTCCCTGAATAGATGCTCTCTCTCCACTTTAGCCATCCAGTAGCTCCAGTAAATTTGTCTTGACATGTGACTGGATTTCTCAGTGCTTCTTGGGGATTATGGTGAAGACTTTGCACAAGGTTTTAGTAAGGATCTTATACCACAGGAATTTAACATTCCTTGCCTTGACTTAACCAGATGGAAGAATGTGGAGGAGGAAAGTGGAAAGGATGTATGAAACAGGAACATTCTGGGAGTACGTAAACCTTTATCAGAATATGTTAATGAGAATAGTTTCACAATTTTTGAAGGTATTTGTATTATGTCTTTCTTAAATAACATTGTGTTCTTAGGTTGTGGAGTAGGGTTACATTTTTAAGAACAAAATACAAAGAGAAAGCAGCCCATCTGGGGATTCGCAGTGCAGTAGGGGAGAAAGAAAGGCTCTGGAGCCAGGAAAACCTGGATGTAAGTCTCGACTTTGCCACTTACTACCTGCTTTGGGAAAGTAATGCAACTTCTCTGAGTTTTACTTTTCTGATCTATAAAATGGGTATAGGGCTTCCCTGGTGGCGCAGTGGTTGAGAATCTGCCTGCCAATGCAGGGGACACGGGTTCGAGCCCTGGTCTGGGAAGATCCCACATGCCGCGGAGCGACTAGGCTCGTGAGCCACAATTACTGAGCCTGCGCGTCTGGAGCCTGTGCTCCGCAACAGGAGAGGCCGCGACAGTGAGAGGCCCGCGCACCGCGATGAAGAGTGGCCCCCACTTGCCGCAACTAGAGAAAGCCCTCGCACAGAAACGAAGACCCAACACAGCCATAAATGAATAAATAAATAAATAAAAATGGTACAGATGAGCCAGTTTGCAGGGCAGAGGTTGAGACACAGATGTAGAGAACGGACATATGGACACCAAAGGGGGAAAACTGCGGTGGGGTGGGGATGGTGTTGTGTTGAATTGGGCGATTGGGATTGACATGTATACACTGATGTGTATAAAATTGATGCCTAATAAGAACCTGCAGTATAAAAAAACAAACAAACAAAACAACTAATACTAAACTTTCATTGGGTTATTTGTATGGAAATATGTTAATATAAATGTTTCAGACATTACATGAAATTTCTAAAAATCTTATATGTTCTGGTATAATGTTATAAGTCATAATCCTAGTTATTACCTTAAAATGTATATCTCAGAAATAACTAATTTTCTTGTCAACTGCATTGTTATGAACTTTCATCAAATTTTTAACTGTGGTCATTTTTAAGTCTTTTGTCATTTACAGACAGTTCTGTGTGTACTCTGATGCTTTTGCAAATATGTTCCTATAAAAGGGTTTCATCTTTAAGAAATTCATGGAAAAGACTCTGACAAGTACAGGTTTCTGGTAACTGACTGTACTGCTGAACTGAATGAATAAGCATTTTCAGAACTCTAATGAAAAACTGATGAACTCATAAAAGTGCTAACAAAAGATCAAGATGAAAAAAAAAATTAATTACATGGGACTGAGTGAACTGATGAGGATGAGTATAATTTTTGTGACTTTCTGTCTGAATTAAAAAAAAAAAATCCAACAAGGACTCAGAGGCAAAGAATATACAAATCAATTTTCACTGCAAAGTAAAGGCGCTGTTACAGTGGAGGATTACTGGACTGAATGTCAATATTATGACATAGTATGAGTGTGTTTCATGTTTGGTAATTGCAATCATTGTTGCTTTTGTTGTGGTCATCCATGTACAATGCTTGGTGTCAGTCTATTTATCTCTTGTAAAAATAAAATACAGTGTGTGTGTGTGTGAAAAAAAAAAAAAAAGAAAAGAAATAATTAACACAATTTCATGAGCCCTCTAATAGTATTGCAGGCCCTAGGCCTTGTGCTAATAAATATATCTGTGTTAATTAAATGGAAAAAAAACACAACTGCATAGCATTAAACACACAGAGGAATGAAAAAAAAAAATTAAAAAAAAAGGGTATAATATCTCTTTTGCAATGTTGTATTAGAGGTAATTAGAGTTAATACATGTATAAACACTTGATATATAGTAATTGATTTTTAATTTAGTGGAAATTTCTAAATGAGTAGAATTGGGTTTTTTTTTTCTATATTTGATATAGGGATTATTTCCATGCTGATGTTCTGTGATTCATTATAATGAGTAGGATACGAGCAAGCTGTTATGAGAGAGTAAGTGCCAGAGAAAAAAATGTAGCTTTCCTCAGAAACATTCTACATCTAAGTTATGGCTGATTGGAAATTCCTCCTCAGTCCTCAAGTTAATTGGGTGTTTAGCAGGATTATATTTGTCATGGCATATTTTTTAGCAGAGATCTATCTAGAATTTAGAGGACTCTTAGTGAAGCTAATAACCAGCTTTAGAATTGATGTAAGGATTAGATGCTGTCATGTTAGTAAAACGTGTTCAAGAAATGATAGGTATTGTTACTAGTGGAAATATCTTACGAGACCTACCAATCAGATAATGACACCAAGATGTTAATTACATGTACTATCCAAACTGGATGCAATCCAATTTTTACTATGACTTTATCTTGGGTATTTTGACAGCTTCCTCAAATTGGGCTAGCCAATAAGATAATTACTGACTGAATTATTCCTTGGATTTCTAGCATATCCATTCTGCAAATATTCTGACCTGCAGGTGAATAAAATATATATATCTAGAAAATCACTTCAACAAATTTAGAGCTCAATAATCTATTTATGAACAAAATGAATGAGTCTGGGCCATTTCCTCAACCTCTCTACCTTTTCAGAATTGAATAAAAATAATAGCACATGTCAACCAGGAGTCAAAACACCCTTTGATATACTGTGGTATGTGGTTTGGTAAGGGGAGGTGGGGACTCTGCTGTCTTGGGACGCAAGAACCTCAGATGGATTTTGTTTGGGGTTTTGATTTTGTGGGCAGGCAGCCATAACCACTCAGTACTTTCCATGTGAAATCCAAAGTCTCTTCCTGGAACTTGTGGGTCGGGAGAAACTTCCTAAAAAATCTGCCCCAAATTCTCATTAGACCTTTGGTCACTAGTGCACTGAAAGTGGGCATTCATATACTGAGTTTTCAGTGAAATCCTATTAAAGAGATTATTAAAATCGAATGTGATACTATGAGAAGAGTCGTAGAAGATAAGGGAACAACTGAGTCATGTTGGCAGGGTATGTGAGGGGTGTGGAGGATTTACTAGGAGGGAGTCTTCTTGGAGACACTTATGGCTGAGCTAAGTCAACAAAGAGAAGAAGACTTCCCTTTTATCATTGTCAAGGATGGTGCTAATCTGAATCTCTTTGGTAAAATGTTGCCTCATTATTGCTACAACATACTTGAAAACAAATATAGAAAGATTATATTCTACAAAGGCTAAGCTAGTTTTTATTGTGAAAAAAAGGTAGACCCTTGTTTTATTTCTGATTTTTAGGCGGTAGTCAACATTTAAGTTGATTCATTAACATTATTAATAATAGCAAACATTTATTAAGCTCTTTATCATGTGTCACCAAGATGACAAACATACAATATGCATTAAATGGGTTAATACATGGAAAGCACTTAGATCAGTTCCTGGCACATAGTAAATGCTCAAAAGCATTTTTAGCAATTATTATTCATCACAAATCTACTGTTATATACAATCTATTATAAAATGAATATGGGGACAGAAGTTTGAAGAGATTTAGTAATTTACTCAAAGTCACAAACCTAGTAATTAACAAATTTGGTATTGGAATTCGGGAAACTCTAACTCAGAGCCCAAGCTCTGAATTATTATAATACTCAGTTTATTAAAATTATTCTCCAACAATCTTTAAGCTTCATATTAAGTAATAGTAAGGAGAACATGAATTAATCCACATGGCTTTAGTCTAGACTATTGCTCGTCAGTTTTTTTTAAGGCCTGATAAGTGTTGTACATTGTAATGAACAAGAATTTATTCATTAGTGAGATTTAAAATTTCTGAAGATAAAGCAGATAAGCATTTACAGGGGCTACAGATGTACCAGGAGTCTGATAATACTGGTAAAAAAGTGTCTCACTAGGCATAAGAAATGAATTTGTGTCGGTTTAAGGAATCATCTGGTGGGGGAGGAGACAGGTCAACTTGGGAGTCAATAAAGGCACGTGGCAGCCCCCGGGAAACCTAAGAAGCAAACCTGGTAGTCCTTAAATTATATCGGGGATTTATATGGATTTTGTGTTCTACCATTAGATCTGCATCAAGCAATTTGCCAATCAGCTACATTTACAAACTCCAGCAAAATAGAAGCCCTTGGTTTTGATTTGCTTATTTATTTGCTCTCTCCTCTTTCTTCCAATTGTTTTTGTTTTCCTCTATTCTCTATAAGGACAGTTCTACATCCACAAATCAATCAACATGATACACCACATTAATAAAATGAGGGATTAAAATCATATTATAACCTCAATAGATGCAGAAAAAGCATTTGACAAAATTCAACATCCACTTATGATAAAAATTCTCAGTGAAGTGGGTATAGAGGGGACCTACCTCGATATAATAAAGACCATCAGTGACAAACCCATAGCTTACATCATACTCAATGGTGAAAAGCCTAAAGCATTTCCTCTAAAATCAGGAGCAAGACAAGGATGCTCACTTTCACCACTTTTATTCAACATAGTATTGAAAGTCCTAGCTGAACAATCTGACAATAAAAAGAGATAAAAACATCCAAATTGAAAAGGAAGAAGTAAAACTGTCACTGTTTGCAGATGACATAATATTATATATAGAAAACCATAAAGACTCCTCCAAAAAACTATTAGAATAAACGAATACAGTAAAGTTGTAGGATACTTAGTTAATAACAGAAACGTGTTGCATTTCTACACACTAATAATGAACTATCAGAAAGAGAAATTAAGAAAACAATCTCATTTACATTTACCTGAAAAAGGTTAAAATGCCTAGAAATAAATTTAACCAAGGAGGTGAGAGACTACTCTGAAAACTATAAGACACTGATGAAAGAAATTGAAGATAGCACAAAGAAATGGAAAGAAATACAGTGCTCATGGATTATAATAATTAATATTGTTACAATGTCCATACTACTCAAAGCAATCTACTTATTTAATGCAATCACTATCAAAATATCAATGGCATTATTGATAGAACCAGAACAAACAATTAAAAAATTTGTATGGAAACACATAAGACTCTGAATAGTCAAAATGTTCTTAAGAAAGAAGAACAAAGCTGGAGATATCATGCTCCCTGGTTTCAAACTATACTACAAACTATACTAATCAAAACTGTATGGTACTGGCACAAAAGCAGACTCATAGATCATTGGAACAGAATAGAGAGCCTAGAAATAAACCCATGCTTATCTGGTCAATTAATTTATGATAAAGGAGGCAAAAATATACAGTGGGGAAAAGATAGTCTCTTCAATAAATGGTGTTGGGGAAACCAGACAACTACATGCAAAGAATGAAACTGGACCACTTTCTTACACCATATACAAAAAATAAACTCAAAATTGTTTAAAGACTTAATGTATGGTCTGATACTAGAAAACTCCTAGAAGAAAACATAAGCCATACACTCTTTGACATCAGTCGCAGCAATATTTTTTGGATCTGTCTCCTCAGGCAAAGGCAACAAAATCTAAAACAAATGGGACTACATCAAACCAAAAAGCTTTTGCACAACAAAAGAAACCATCAACAAAACAAAAGGGAAACCTACTGAATGGGAGAAAATATTTGCAAATGATATATCTGATAAGGGGTTAATATTCAAACTATATACAGACTTCACACATCTCAATATAAAAAAAAAATCTTATTAAAAAATGAGCAGAGGACCTGAAAAGACATTTCTCAAAAGAAGGCATATAGATGGCCAACAGACACATGAAACAATGCTCTTCATCATGAATTGTCAGGGAAGTGCATGTCAAAACCACAATGATATATCACCTCATATCTGTCAGAATGGCTATTATTAAAAAGGCAAAAAATTACAAGCATTGGCAAGGATGTGGAGAAATGGGAGCCTTTGTGCACTGATGGTGGGAATGTAAATTTGTACAGCCACTCTAGAAAATGTTATGGACTTTCCTCAAAAAATTTTTAAAAACTCCCATATGATCCAACAATTCCACTTCTGGGTATTTACCCTAAGAAATGAAAACATTCATTTGAAAAGATATATGAACCTCTGTGTTCATTGCAGCATTACTTACAATAGCCAAGATATGGAATATGGAAACAACTTAAGTGTCCATCATTAGATGAATGGATAAAAAGATTATATATATATTCCATATATATAATGGAATATTACTCAGCCATAAAAGAGAATGAAATCTTGCCATTTGCAACAACACGGATGGACCTACTGGGTATTATGCTAAGTGAAATAAATCAGACAGAGAAAGATAAATACTGTATAATTTCACTTATATGTAAATCTAAAAATCAAAACAAATGAACAAACAAAACAAGACAGAAACAGAGTCATAGATATAGAGAACAAACTGGTGGTTGCCAGAGGGAGGATGGTAGCCGGTTGGGTGAAATAGGTGAAGGGGATTTAGAGGTACAAATTGCCAGTTATGAAATAAATCATGGATGTAATGAACAACAAAGGGAATATAGTCAATAATATTATAATAACTCTGGGGTGGTGACAGATGGTTACTGGACTTAACATGGTGATCAACTTGTAACATATATAAATGTTGAATTACTATGTTATACACCTGAAACTAATATAATATTGTATTCAGTTATACTTCAAAAAGAGATGCACAATTAAACAAAATTAAAAATAAGAAAAAGGAGGCCCACATCTGGGTCAGGTAAAGGCACAGAGACATCCCAGAATTCTAAAATGGGAAAGTAAAAGTTGGGTTAGAACTGAGTAGAAGTCAGAAATTCAGGGAATTCGATGTTAAAGACATTTTTCTTCTGAAGATCTTATCAGTCTCCACTGGTGTTTGGCTTGCTCCTTTCTTGTCTGACTTGGATCATTGCTTATAATCAAGTCCACTGTGTGTGTGTATGTGGTGGAGTGTGCAGTGGATAACACTTTAAGATATTTGTGATCTATATTCCAGGGCAAATGAATTTTGGAAAAAGGTTTGATTAGGGAAAAGGGGAAGAACCTATGAAGACACCAGATGTCATGTAAAGATATCTGGTGAATGGAATTTGAAAGGCTAAGAAAAGGAAGAACCAGAAGCCTGCTTTGTTAAGATCACAGCTCAACCTAGAGCTCTCCTTTGGTTGTCACAGTTTGTAGACATGAATTCTACAGTTAAACGTCCCACACCATACGGGTCAGACTGGCCAAGAAGGTCTTTGTCCCACTTTTATGTGGACTCTTGGGGCCAATAGCTGTACCAGATATGCGTGTGTGTGACAAGCCCAGTCTAGACCAAATCATGGAAAGCCAGGGGGAAACTTCTTCTGTCTGGGATGTTGGGAACACTTCCAGAAGAAAATTGGGCTATCAAAATATAATCGAGATAACTTCATTATGAATGCTCTCCACCTGCATGGCCCAAGGACTCTAGGTTAGTGATTCTCAATTATGGCAGGAAACATTTTCCCTGGGGAGGGGTAAGGATGATATCAGAATTTGAAGGATGAGAGTAAGTGTGTATCTGAAGATGCATGTTCACCATGCTTATTCGGTTAGTAACACAAATTGCAGAGAATGAAGTTCCATAGTTCTTTTGGTTGGTGGAAATACGTAGGAAATAAAATGAGAAAGCACTGTTAAAGACATGGAATAGAAAGTGTTGATAGCGTTGTAGACCAGTGGGATATATGGGAACAAAGGACATTTCTCTTTGATGAGATGCAAGGGCACTTTCCATTTTTGGAGCAGTGGAGCTAGGGCTGCATTTGACTCAGTGACTGTGAGGGTTGAGGAAGTGTTAGTTCACCAATTGCGATGTTTTATCTTGATCAGATGTTCAGACCTCTCTCCAGCTTTTTCCATGGGGCCTCTCATGAAAAAGAGCATTAAAAGTTCTCATGTGGTCTACGTAGACTCTCCTAGGGAGCCTCATACTACACTCCAGAAAGCTCGTGGCCTGGTAACATGAGTTTTCTGATGCTGGATGATTGGTTGACCAGAAAACAAGACTCTTATAGTCTTTAGGAGTATTTGAGGTCATAGGCTCTTTTTATATGTAAGATTACACAAGGATGACATGTCAATTAAGTATTAAGCAGACTCTTTCAAATGGGAATGATTCGTATCTCTAGTGGTATGAATTATACCTTGAAAAATAGAATCATCAATTCACAAATATGGCCTAAATAAAGTGAGCTGGTTATTTGTTTTTTTCCTCACCCTCTAGCCCTAACCTCTAAATCTATCCTGCACCCTTGGCCTGTGGATGCTGACTCCTTAGGAAGCAATCACTTGGGATCTTTTCCTGGCTGGCTTTGGGTGGGGCTCAGGCAACAGGGAACACCAGCAGGAGATGAGAGGGAGAAGGAGGCAAGTCTTTGCTGCCCCATCTCTGTCAGTAGCCCTGTCCCACCATGCTCTGCCTCTTGCTGGGTGTCTTTTTCTCCTCACCCCCAGCTCCCACTGAACTCTGACAACAGCAGCATAGATGTTTCTACCTGCATGCCTCCAGCGCTGGGAATGGTAATGCCTTCCCATTAGCAAGTTCCCATTGCTAGTTTCTGAATGCTTTACTGTTCTTAGTTTATTTTCTATGTAAATCATCTTTTTACTAAAGACTTATAGCATTTGCACCCTTTGGGAGAAATTTCTTTCCTTCTGTAACTCTGACTGATACACAAGGGGTCAAGACTTCAGAGAAGAACACTGGATTGGAATTAGAAGTAGACTGGCCACTAATTGATTCAGGGATCTCTGGAGAAAATGCTTTAGCTTTTCTGAACCTCTGTTTCACCTCATGGAGAAAGGGCAAGACATTATCCTTTGACTCCAAGCCATACATGGCGTATGTGATTGAAAGAGAAAGTGGCACTTTGGGTTGGGTGACAAGCCTTGTCATTTTTAGATAGTGGAAGCAGATACAAGTACAAACAGGGTGAACTGGACACTATCTCAGGCACTGTAAAGAAATGTTTATCTTTGTAAGAGAAAAATACTAAGAAAATTCTCAAGCCACACATAATCTCAGGCTGGATTTCCTCTAGATAAGGAAAACTGATGCAAGGGCACAGGAAGCTGGGAGAAGTGGACTTCCTGTGGGAGAAGGCAGCCGTTTCCTTGATTCCCAAATGCTGTAGTTAAGGAGGATTAAGTCACTGCAGAGATATGGGCGGCTTGCCATCATTGCCTAACAGCACGTGTGGGGAGCTGCGGCCTGCAGATGTGGGCATCCCCTGGGCTCTAGTTTTAGATCCTTCTAGGTGCCCTCCTAGGGCCAGTGTCTTCATTCATTCAGTTCTTAGACTTTGTCAGGTTCCACTTGCCACTCCCAATGAGTTTTTTTTTTTTTTTAACATACTTTTCCATTCCCAGGTCTTAGAAAGCACAAAATTGGAGGGTTTAAATTTATATTTTATTGAAAAACCACATAAATTTTTTGTTTAATCAGTCATCAATTTTATACACATCACTTTATACATGTCAATCCCAATCGCCCAATTCAGCACACCACCATCCCCACCCCACCGCAGTTTTCCCCCCTTGGTGTCCATACGTTTGTTCTCTACATCTGTGTCTCAACTTCTGCCCTGCAACTCGGTTCATCTGTACCATTTTTCTAGGTTCCACATACATGCGTTAATATACGATATTTGTTTTTCTCTTTCTGACTTACTTCACTCTGTATGACAGTCTCTAGATCCATCCACGTCTCAACAAATGACTCAATTTCGTTCCTTTTTATGGCTGAGTAATATTCCATTGTATATATGTACCACAACTTCTTTATCCATTCGTCTGTTGATGGGCATTTAGGTTGCTTCCATGACCTGGCTATTGTAAATAGTGCTGCAATGAACATTGGGGTGCATGTGTCTTTTTGAATTACGGTTTTCTCTGGGTATATGCCCAGTAGTGGGATTGCTGGGTCATATGGTAATTCTATTTTTAGTTTTTTAAGGAACCTCCATACTGTTCTCCATAGTGGCTGTATCAATTTACATTCCCACCAACAGTGCAAGAGGGTTCCCTTTTCTCCACACCCTCTCCAGCATTTGTAAACCACATAAATTTTAAATAAAACCAGAGTTATTCATTCAGCTTACAGAGTTCCTCTTTCCTGGAGGGTCCTAATGTGCTGTTGAACTGTAGCAGAAGGTGAGCTACTGAAATGTTGAATGTGGGGATGAGTGAGAGACTATGGAGGAAAAGTAAGCAGAGAAAAACAAATGATGAAATTGATGGAGAGAAGAAATATATTTGTAAAGAGACAGAGAGCGAGAGGGGCTGAGAGCTAAATTTTGCTCAACAAATGAGCAAATGAAGAGGAATGATGGCTACAGTATGTGAGCTTCTTGACTAAATGTAGAAGAAAAGAAAACGACCTCAGTGATATTCTGAGAATTTTTCATTGAATATTTAATTTGGAAGTAATTTTTCCAGAAGAAATGCGGAAGGTGATGACTCACAAAAATACTATATTCATATGATATTGGAATGAATGAATTTTTGAAAAGGCTCAAGGATAAGCTGTCTAACATAATTTAATAAATTTTGAAAATAAGAACAAATGGAATAACATCCACCACTTGATTTTGCTCATTGTTTTTCACTCATCATAAGAAAGGAAAGGTCAATTGAAATGAGCATAGACATTCTTATTAAAAGTGAGAGCAATCATTTAATTGATGTCTGTGATGGGAATAGCTTTCCCTATTGTGTAAGAATATTGTGTAAGGTGTAAGAATCAGCTTCCGAAGCCAAGGAACACTCCCTATTCCATTAATGCTCTATGGATTCCTTTTGGAAGTTCTTCCAGCTTTTATCAGTTCTGTTTGATTTTATTTGGGGTATTTTTTTACCCAGCCAGCATCATTTGCACATTAAGGTTCCAAGGAATCCTTATTCCAAGAGCAGCTTGAATCAATTCAGCTTTGGCATATCAGAGCAAGACCTAAATGTCTCATTCTATTAGTATGTCATCTTTTTGGCATGTACACTGTCGTTATTCACGGCACTTAATTCTGTGGTCATCTTCTTTTTCCTTGTTGCCTTATCCATAGTTCATGTTCCTCAGATCCAAAAACACCAAGAAATTATCTTGGGAAAAGCAATAGAGGTCTAATTTTTAGTGTAGAAACCATCAAAACCTGGGGCTGTAGGGAAGAAAAGTATATGGGAGAAACACCAAAGAGGAGACTGGGGACCAATTCTCTAATCTGATGAATATCACTAAAATATTCCCTCTTGATATTTACCACAGATTATAAGAAACTCCTAGTGACTCTTTATCTCCACAAAACACTAGAATACATAGCTCTAGGAAATTGTAGACTATAATTTCCAGTTATTCTGGTACTACAGCTTTTATAGAAATGATACATCATAGTCATGAGAGTTGATCTGAAATTAACATCTTGAATCCCCAAGGCCCTTGGAAGCTTAAATTATTGTTTCCAAAGACCTTTTAAATGATGGGCTTTAATTATGATTTTCAAATGACATTTTACTTAAAAATTTTTGTTGACACCCTTAAGTCCTTCAGCATTTCAGCTATGAGCAAAGGTAGCCAGCAATAGTGGCTGCAAATATAATACACAATAGAGTCCAATCCACACCGTTAAGGTGAAAGTCAAATTGCACCTATCATATATATGACGGTGAGTATTTCTCTTGAGCTTTCATTGGTATTATTCTTGTTTCCATTAGAATTCTAATGATTTATCCATTCAAAGTGGATTACCAAAAACAGAGTTTAGGCTTCCCTAAAAAAGACCAAAAGTAAAACTTTAGACTGAAACATAGGCTCCTTTTGTAGGTGGCAAGAGGTACCAGTGAGGCACTACCTTTGGGATTTTACTATTTTCTCAGACAAGAACACTGCAATATAACCAAGCAATTTCTGTTTCCTAGAGGAAAGGCATTTCTGGCAGAAGAAGCCACTTTGAAAAAGGTGTGAAGGAACGCGGAGGGGGAAGGGAGACCGGGTGGGCACAGGGATATGTCGGGAGAGGGAAATGGGAACCAGATGGTGGAGAAAGGGCCTTGCAATCAAGCTGAGAAGCCTAACTTTTATCTTGAGGATGAGTGTGGAGGTGATGGAGAGACGGGGAGGGAGATATTCACTCCGAGTGTGACATGATCAGAAGTGCTTGGATTTGTTTAATTTATTTAATCCAGGCTTTCCCCCCGGCCTGGCTGCGTCTCAGAGTCACTCTGGAATCCTCCCCTCCAGTCACTGGCTGAGAAACAGAGAGGCAGCCGAGAGCCAGAGGGGAGAGAACCGGACCGGGGGCAGCGCGTTACTTAAGAGTTCCTTTCTTGCCTGGGGTATGACTACTTTGCTTAATTTAGAGGGAAACTGAACTTGCTTATAAAATTACTGTTAGATGACCTGTCAACATATTTGTTTGAATAGAGTCAGGGAACCAGAAGAGCAATAGTTCCTCATCATGCATCTGTTTTGTGTCCTCTGCTGCGCTGAAGACACATTTGAATTTCCTAGCCAATTCTGACTGAATGGAAACTCAAATCCTACAAATATGGACAGAGGTATTATATTGTTATTAAGGGACTTTTCTTCACTCATTCCTCCTTCTCATTTTTCATTAGGATTATGCAGATGTGGACTTAAGAACTCTCTCAAGCAGGCAGCTATGTTCACTGTTCAAATGGGCAGATTATTCTGCTAAGCCAGGCTTACCCTCAAGGAAGGAGAAAAGAGCAGACAAAGAGATTCAGTTCCTGCCCAAGGCACAGTGTGTTCTCATTCGAGAATGTATCAAGATTTCCAAACTGGAGGGCTGTCCCTGTGACTGATATTTTTAGATTATACTGAAAAAATCAGAGAAGTTATCTGGAAAGCAGTCAAATAAAAGAGCTTCTCAATCTACACTAATGGAAACCCACATTATAGATGTGTGTTATTATTAAACACATAGTAGGCAATCAAATATTTTTAAAATAAATATTGAGCAAATATTCTCCGGGAAATTGAATGACTTATAGGTGTATGATATTCCAGTGTAAGGCTAAACTACTTGGACATGTCTCCCTCTGTGGGAATTTCGCAGCTTTGGCCGGGTTTTGTTTTGTTTTGCCTGCTTCTGTTTGCTTGGTATCGAAGATTTGAAATCTGAGGCTTTCCAAGTACAATTTGTTCATTTTGAGACCTCTAATTCAACAGAGCACACTTAAAATATGTTTTTTATTATTAACTTACTTATTCAGAGGCACTGTGTCAGCCTTTTTTGGTAAACTGAAGAAGTAAGATACCTCCTGGTCTTCACAAATTTTTAGTTTATAGCAAAGGATCATTTCTTAGACAGTATGAAAGTGACATCATTTGGAGCACAGCTCAAATAGTAGCCCACTAGCTATCTACTTCTTTATCTCAATACATTTCCAGTGTTCGCAAACGTGGCACAATTTATGCGTTTCTTTCTGTCTGCCCCTAAATATATTCAGGTTTTCCCCTTCAGAAAAATCATGTTAGGGTTAGAGTTAAGGTTAGATGGTTAGGGTTAGGGTTACACACTGAATCTCGTTCTGTCCTTTGACAGAGAAACTTCTGGAAAGATGAGTCTCTGCCTTTTGCTTCCACCTCCTCACCATCCACTTAAGCCATCATTCTGTGAACTATTGAACTATGACTAACAGCACCCCCTCCCCAACTCTGCTCAAGTAGCCCTCGCAGTGTTACTAACGATTGCTGGATACAAAGACTTTTTCTTTTTATACTGTTAAAAAATTATTTATTTATTTATTTATTTATATTATTATTTTTTTGGCTGTGTTGGGTCTTCGTTTCTGTGCGAGGGCTTTCTCTAGTTGCGGCAAGTGGGGTCCACTCTTCATCACGGTGCGCGGGCCTCTCACTATCGCGGCCTCTCTTGTTGTGGAGCACAAGCTCCAGACGCGCAGGCTCAGTAATTGTGGCTCACGGGCCCAGTTGCTCCGTGGCATGTGGGATCTTCCCGGACCAGGGCTCGAACGCATGTCCCCTGCATTGGCAGGCAGACTCTCAACCACTGCGCCACCAGGGAAGCCCCTATGCTGTTTTTTGACGTTTGCTGAATAAAACACTTTTGCCTTCTCCCCGCTTTATGACTCTCTTCCATGTTTCCCACGAAATTCGCACCTTCTAGTTACCTGAAGGGCTGCTCTCTCCCTTGCCTGATGGGTCCACTCCCCTTTGTTTCCGTATATGTGGGTACCTGCAGGGTTTTCTTGCCTGCCCTGCTCTTCTGGTTCTAGCTCTCAGTTTTCCTTCAGAGAATCAACCTCCCCATCATCCGCAGCCCACGTGGTCCCAGAGGGGCTGGCCCAGCTCCTTGGTTCCAGGGCCAGGCACCTGGACCTGGGCTCTACAGTCAGCATATTCCATCCAGGTCGTCAGCTCCTGCCCTACCACAGGGACTGATGGAGGGGTGGCTGTGTGACCCGAATCAAGCCAGTCCGTGGCAGGCTGGAACATTTGCTACAACTACTGGGAAGGAAAGCTTTTTGTCTCTGGCAATGCTGACCTGTTAATATAGAAGTCTAGACCTGCAGGTGACAATTTTACTTCTGCCAAAGGAAGTGAGGAGAGAGGGAGGCAGGACGGGACGGTGTAGCCTGAGTCAGATGAAGGGGCGTCAGTGCAGCAGGCAGGGCCGAAGCAGACGAGCTTGTCCTCAGGGCCGCCTAAGCGGGGAGGTTTGAGTGCCTGCTACCTTTATTTATACGTAACTGAGTCAATTGCACATTCAAATCATTTACATTTTAATAATTTTAACAACGGATTCACAAAGTTCCTGAAGATTTAACCATTGACTCCAACACGCCAGTGCCTCTGGTTTGACTATCCATGGGTGTTTCTTGGCTGAATTAATTATTACTATGATGGCTGCCAAAAGGTAAGTTTTTATCATTCAGCTGTTCCTTCCACACTTATTAGCTGGCCTTCTAACCCTAAAGAACAGCTTCTTTATTTATTTATAAGTATGAACTCATCCATACCTATTTTTATTCAATAGATTGTAATCCATTAATATCATAATTGTCCACAGTTGGGCCAGTAGGAGGCCCTTTAAACTGGCATCTTTTACCTTCTGACATATCCTCATGATTCTTTTAGGACTTTCGGGATTTTTAGTTCTGGTGCAGGAAGATTGTTCTCTGCATGCTTCCATATTGTCTACATTCCCTGTGTAGGTAACTTATTTTCCTACTGCCATTGCTGCCTGCAGCAATGAATGCCCTGTATTTTACTTGGGTCCCTGAGCTCACTTTGCAGACACTCTCTGTCTGCTTGGGCTGCTGGCCCTGTGCCCATGCGTAGACGCCCTCCTCACCCGACTTTGGCTCTGGGATCTACCCCACCCTGCCTTGCCCTTTGTGGACTTGGTCACTAGGTGTTTTATGCTTTTACGTATTGCTCAACTCAACTTTGCTGCTATTTTGTTGAGGAATTTTGCGTCAGTGGTCGGCAAACTTTGTAAACGGTCATATAGTAAACATTGTTGACTTTCGGACCACATATTTTCTGTTGCATCTGCAACTGTTCAGCTCTGTCATAGCAAATGAATGGATGTGGCTGTGTTCCAATAAAGCTTTATTTACAGCTTGCCAGCCCACAGACTGCAGTTTGCTGACCCTTGGTCTGTGTTCATGAGAGTTCATAGTTTTGGTTCCTGGTTTTCTTGTAATGTCTCTGTCTATTTTGGTATCAGGGCAAGGCTGGCTTCACAAAATGAGTTGAGAAGTGTTCCCTCCTCTTACGTTCTGGAAGAGATTTTGTCAAATTGTTATTACTTCTTCCTTAAATGTTTAGTAGAATTCACTATGAAACCCTCTGGGCCTGGAGTTCTCCATCAGCCCACTCTCTTTCATAAACTGGGCCCTAGAGACCAGGAGTCCGTCTCACAACAAGCAGGAGGGATGCTTGGAGAGACCTTGGGAGCGAATCCTTCTCTGACCAACATTTTTTTTTTTTTTTTTAAACCAAAGTAATTGACTACTGAAAGAGAACTTTTCTCTGAAATTCCTAGGTGGAAGTTTGATCCATTTTGCATAAGAAATGAGCCAAGTTTTATTTTTCTAAATTGAAAAAAAATATAGAAAAGGAGAGTAAAGGATCTATTATCTATCTATCTATCATCTATCTATGTATCCATCTATCTATTATCTATCTATCTAAATGTCGCAAACCCAACAAGCAGACAAAATAAAAGATATTCTGGCATACTTTTCATTATAGAGGTATTAATGGATGTGACATTCTTAGGTTAATATCTGAACTTACCATATGTTAAAATCTTATAGTGACATATCATCTTATGGTCATGAATCCTGGATGTCAGCTGAAATTACTCTCGAAATATTCCAATGAGAGGGAAGGAAGTGCAAGCCCTTCATACAATTCTGATAATTTGCTGATAGCATACACGGAAAAATGAACTTTCCTGGACACGTGGAATGATTATTGGCTCAAGTAGAGACCATCACAATTCCTACAGGTAGCTTTGACCTTTGACCTGCTGGAAACAAGTAACATTTAAAATATGTGCATGTGGGCTGTAATAAACTTAAGAACATTCATCTTCCTTACTTTCTGTCTCTTCCCAGTTAATTTTCTCTCTCTGTCAGGTGCTGTAATGAAAGCAGCTAGGGAAATGTGGTTACAGTTTGATACTGTATTGATACAGCTATTGATACTGTGGATCTCTACGCTTGTAGTATATTTTGGTTCTACAAATGGAATAGGAGAAGCCAAGTCTAAAATTAATGATCTTTTTGTTCTTGCGGTGAATGAACCCCTGTCCTCTTACCAAACTGCCCAAGGCATGTTTGTGCCATTCAGTTTGTGCTCTGAATGAGATGTTCTATTCCATGGACTATGCCAAAAGATGCTGTGTTCTTCTTAGTTTTAAACTATCAGCAGCCTAGGCTGCTACAGGCGTTGAGTGGAAAGACAGATGCTGTCCTGGGTATCGTCCCTTTGTCGCTTCAGTCACTCTTTCTTATTCACCCTGCTCTATGGCAAGCAGGCTGACCTTTGGAGATTACATCAATAATGTCTCTTGCTCTCTGGTTATGAGTTGGATTTGGCCCATGGGGAGGTACCCCTTCTTGTGGGTTCTCAACTGGCTGATTTTGTGCCTCAGCTGAGGGTCACAGCTCTTCTAAGATGGTCTTCTCCACACAGGTCCCTTGGTAACTTGCCTCCCCTTCCCTCTTCAGGCACGGGAGTGGTAATTAGAACGACAACTCCTGAGGCCCTTGGGGTTTCCTTATACCCTACCCACACCTCTGTCAACAAACCTTTCTTAAAGTTTTCATATTTTCTTTATTTGAGCATGCCATCTGTCTCTTGTTGGTATCTAGACTGACACAGAGGATCACTACAGCAAACCTCTTCAATCTTTTAATCTCTCTGATACCATGCCATAATACTTTTTAGCTTGTCTTCCATAGATTGAAATTAATTCATCCGAAAATTCCGGTGGGCAGTAAAAAACCTGGAAAGTCAACCTTGTATTTCCAGCAGGCACCTAGTTTTGTGTATCTGCAAAGCTAAGTGAATACAAGCTGGTTAAATCTTGTTGCCCTACGATTCTGTTCTGTAAGTTTATGGAGTTCACTTTATTTATGGCTCTATATACCTTAATGTCATGTTTGACCCTCACATTCTGAATAGAATGAGCTCTCCTTAAAGGTTGTTCCCCCCAAAACTAAAAGATGAGGAAGAGTTCTCCAAAGTTCTTTGTGTGGGAAAATATAGGTCAGATCTAGGGAAGTTTCTGCAAGGATGGTGCATGTTTTTAAAAACAGGGTAAATAAAGCAGTGACAATGAAACATTTCTCTCCATCTTCCCCATCGAATGGGAATTCTTGTCCAACTCACAGGCCTGCTGCATGTTGGTCTGCTCAGAGCCGCGTGGTGCTGGCTCTTTCCCCATCCTGTTGTGCTGGTACGTAGGGTAATATCTCTCACCACTGCAAACAGCCTCTAAATGTGTCTGTTGCTGGTTTGTTCCTGGGGAGTGGGTGCAAAGTGAGTGGCACTGCTGTGTAGATCCAAGGTCTGTCGATGCCTCATATTCACAGTGTCCTATGGGATTATTACTGTTTCTATTCTTAGAGTGTTTACCTGCTCACTTATCACAGCCCTGTTGCTGTAGGATTTAGATAATGAAGTCAAAGCTCATTGGCTGACGGCTCATGGTCCTTGAACCACCCTAAGAATGAATGGATCCTTTGGAACACCTGTGGTCCTGTCTATGAGGGGACCCCTGGCTGACCTGTTTCACCAGCCCTAAGAACATTCTGAAGGAAACTTCTTCTACTCTGTAGGAGCCTCTGATAGTCTATAGGGAGGCAAAGTGGCTTCCCTAATAGTGGCTTCCCTAGTGGCCAAGCCAATTCCTGGCTGCGTACCTTTGTGTAGATTACATATAGTCCCTAACCTCAGCTTCTTCATTTGTAAAACAGAGTGGATAATAATATCTACCTAATGGAATTGTTCTCATAATGGGATAAAATATGTATATGAAGCACTTAGCACAGGGCCTGACACAAAGTAAGCTTTCCAAAAATGTTAGTAACTTTTTTATTATTACAAAAGTGCTTAAAAATTTGAAAATTGTTCCCATTCTTTAGAAAGTAAAACTTTATGAGTATTTGAGTACAAAAATACTCATGTGTCAATGGATATGCTTTCAGAGAATAATTGGATAAATAACTGAGCTGGTTTGAGATACGTTCCTCCTAGGCCCAAATTTTTATAAAAAAAAGAAAGCTCAGACCACAGATTGTTTTGCACAGTTTCTAAGAGGTAAGATATCAGAGGTCTGGCTTACTTTTCTACCCCTCTTTATTGACTACTCACAGGGAAAATTAGGTTGAAATTTCCTTTTCACTATAATTATTGGAGAGCCTCTGTTAGGTCATTTTGGGCAATGTTTTAGTAAATAAAATGCTTTTGACTCACATGAATTCTTAGATCAGTCAGTTTATCCGTGAGCCACCTGTTTTGAAGGCCAGATGACAGCAGTGGGAACATGTGTAGGCCAAAGGAGCAGGTGTAGTTTAGGTGAAAAAGTATCCGTGAACAATGGCAACATATTGCCTTACAATGTATTTGTACCTTTAAATTCCTCAGGTAATAAGATAGCAAATCAAATATTAGCCTTCTCCTTTCTCTTTCTGATCTACAGAGTCTCTCTTCCTACTCTTTGAATTTAATGTTAGCCATTTGGTATGTGTTATTCCATGTTTTTTTTTTTTCTGTTTATCTACAAATATACCCAGATACAAAGAGTTTTTAAAATTTCACTATTATACTATACACATTATTTGGTAAATTTTTTTCTTTTACGTGAAGAATATACGATGAATATCTTTTCAGGTAACTACATATCGATAAACCTACTCTTTTCAGTAGCAATATTCTATAGACTCTCTAAGTGTGATTTTATGTTAGTTTATCCAGCTCTTCCGCTACTGATGGGAATGGAGGTTACCAGTTTTTACTACTACAAGCAGTACTGCAGAAAGCACTCATGAACATTCATCTTTAGGTACTGGTGGTCTTATTTCTGTGAATGTAACTTAGATATGGAATTCCTGGATCAAAGGTTACACACATCTGTAGTTTTAATAGATATGCCAAATCACTGGCTGGAAATATATTTACTCATATTCTCATCACCAGTATATGAGAGCCCCTGCCAATACCAGGCATTAGTGATTGCTAATATTTGCCCATCTGGTGAGTAAAAAGCAGCCTCTCATTCTTGTCATTTTTTTTTTCTTTGCATTTTGAAGACAACCAATGAACTTGAGCTCATTTTATATGCTTATTAGCCATTCAAATTTTCTATTCTGCTTCTGTCAGTTACCCTTTGCCCATTTTTCTAATGGGCAGTTTGAGGGGCTCTTTGTCTACAGATATTTACCAAGAGTTAGTTACAAGGGCTGCAAATGTCTTCTGTGAGGAAATACAATCTTTATCAAAGAGGCATTTTACATTAAAAAAAATTTGTTTTTAAGTCTTTATTGAATTTGTTACAGTATTGCTTCTTATGTTTTTTGGTTTTCTGGCTGCGAGGCATGTGGGATCTTAGCTCCCCAACCAGGGATCAAACTCACACCCCCTGCGTTGGAAGGCAAAGTCTCAACCACTGGACCACCAGGGAAGTCCCATTTTTACATTTTAAAGAAGTCAAATTTGCCAGTCTTCTCTTCTGGGGAATTCTGGATTTCCTGTCTTTCTGATGAAGGTCTACACGCATCCTGTGTTATATGTATATAAAATTAGATCCTGCAATATGTGAAAACACGGATCACCTTGAGAACATTATGCTGCATTAAATAAGCCAGTCACAGAAGGACAAATACTGCATGATTGCGCTTATACGAGGTATTTAAAACAGCCAAACTCATAGAATAGAATGGTAGTTGCCAGGGGCTGGGAGGAGAGGGAAATGGAGAGTCACTAATCATCGTGTATGAAATTTCTGTTATGGAAGATAAACAAGCTCTAGAGATCTGATATAAGATCTAGAGGTACCACTGTGCTTATAGTTTACAGTACCATATTGTACACTTAAAAATCTGTTAAGGTCTCATGTTAAGTGTTCTTACCAAAATAAAATTAAAAAAAAACTTAAAACACACACACACACAATTAGATCTTTAACCCATCTGAAATTTATTCATGTAAATGGCATGACATTTTTTCTAGATGGATTGTGGTTCTGCCAATACCATTAAATAATCCATCCATTAAAAACCGAAATGTCACTCTTTTCATATATTAAGATTTCTTTGGGCTTTCTACTTAATTCCATTTGTCTACTTGTCTATTTTCATGTCAATAAAATACTGTTTTGGTGATAGTGATTTTATAGTCAGTTTTAATATCTAGTGGGCCACATTTCTTTAATAAGTCTCTTACCCCTTAACCTTCCTTTTTTCTTTTAAACACTTCTTGGCAATTTTCACTTATTAATTCATTCATACACATTTTATTCACATGAAATATATAGTTATTTTAATCTATTCCAAATAAAACCACATTGGGATTCTAATTGGAATTTTCTTAAATTTGTATTTTATTTTGAGATAAAATTGCCACTTTAATGGTAGTAAATTTTCCCATTTATGAATATAGTATGTCCTTCCCTCTGTTATTCACTCAGATTTTGTTTTAAAACCTTCAAATACTCCCTATGAAGTTATTGTAGTCTGTTGTTATGACTTGGAAATATATATAGAAAATTCATATATTTTTTATTAATTATAGATGTTAGAAAGGAGGACTGATATGATTTCTTCCAGGATGTTGTGGCTTGGAGAGTGTTTGATGAGGGTGTGCCATATACTTAACTAAGTTGTCAGCCTTTTCAAAGTAATAGACCAGAAATGGAATTCATTTTTCTGGAAAAATGCTTGCATCTCTGATACTTAATGGAATGCTAGTTTTGCCTAAGGATTACAGAATGCCAACTTTTGATGTGTGCTTTTTGGAACAAGATTGAATTTCTTCCACACTAATTTCTTTTCAATAGGATTTTTTTCCTGTCTGGTTGAAATAATCTGGGGGGAACATTTATTAAAAAACAGCATATTCTATTTATTTACCCATTAATATTACTTTGGATACAAAGAATTTTTCCTGCAACTAATTATAGTCATTTTTTTTTTAAGTTTGGATTTAAAAATAAAAAGTGATATTAATTACTTCATGTAACTTTTATACTTCTGATCCCATGCATTTCCTTATCAGATTCGTTAAGAGGGAACAGGAAAGGAAATTCTCCTGGGAGAGTCATTACTGTGCCTAAATTTGCTCTTTTATTTTCTTTCCACAGTTGTAAGATGCAGAGAGATGTTTGAACACTCGGGTTTATGGAGCAGCCTCTATGATGTTTCTTTTTATCTCAATTTACGAATCTTAACCTTAACCGTGCACATCCCAGGCCTTTACAAAGTGTTCCCCAGTGAGCCTTCCTTACTATCAGTAGACATGTGGACTTTCGTTGCCTTCTACAGTCACATTTTTTCAGGGTGAGTGTGGAACAAGCTGCACGTGTAGAGTTTTATGGATTAATTTAAACAGCATGAGGGCAGTGCCCAGACCTTCCTAATTATAGGACCTCATTTATTAAAATAGCAGCAATAACCATCGCTTTCATTGAAAACTCATTTTCTGCTCTCCATGGTCATGAGTTTGTCAGCATCTTTATTAAAGCCATTTTAATGCCTTTTTTTAAAAAAGTCTTAAATAATTGAGGATTGAAGTTGGTGGGGGAATCTCTGTATTTAATTAAAATAGTTGTTCTATGAGACTGAGAACTTAAAGTTAGACTGTTGTCTGGAGTCCTTAAGGGATTCTTTATTGATTTGTGCAAGGCAAAAACCAGCTCAAGACATTTGTTTCCGTGTTCTTGGGGGAGAGTATTTGCTGTATCTTTTTATGTTTATTTATTTTAAAAATAAATTTATTTAATTTATTTATTATTTTTGGCTGCATTGAGTCTTCATTGCTGCACGTGGGCTTTCTCTAGTTGCGGCGAGCGGGGGCTACTCTTCGTTGCGGTGCGCGGGCTTCTCATTGCGGTGGCTTCTCTTGTTGCGGAGCACAGGCTTTAGGTGCGTGGGCTTCAGTAGTTGCAGCACGTGGGCTCAGTTGTTGTGGCTTGCTGGCTCTAGAGTGCAGGCACAGTAGTTGTGGCGTGTGGGCTTTGTTGCTGCGTGGCATGTGGGATCTTCCAGGACCAGGGATTGAACCTGTGTCCCCTGCATTGGCAGGCAGATTCTTAACCACTGCACCACCAGGGAAGTCCTGCTTTAGCTTTTTAAAATTAATGATATCCATGAATTGGAGTACCAACGCTCCTTTTCATAGACAAGTACCTTTCTGAAAAGCATTTCTTGTATTTGTATTTTTTTTGTCAAGTAACACTTAAGAAAGTATGGGTCTGATTATAGTCAGGAAACTCAGAGATTTCAGAGACTCAAGTCATTAGCAATCTGAACAAGAGCCAGATAAAGAGGTGTTAAAAAAGTTCACTAAAATAAATTAGAAACATGGTATCAGTTAACTCAAGTTTCCACTGCTACTTACATAATTGATGAAATACCAGTTGTCTTGATCCAGCGATTAGAGACAGTGACCCTAGTAGAAAGTTAAACACTTTTCACCCATACGTCTCCATCTCTGTTAAAAATCTGTGCAAACTTCATGGAACAATTCCAAGCCGCTCTACCAAGAGACAAGAGAGTTTCCTCTTCCAAAGTTGTCAGGCATAGTCAGCTGTTACTCTGAAACCAAATAATATGTGGCATAAGGCTATTTCCCAAGAAGACTGGCTTGTTTTATTATCTAAAGTTAAACCCTTTCAAATGCCTACTAAGATGCTGACTGGCTCAGAAGCACATAAAGTAAATGCATGTAATAAATCCCTTATTTTGAACATGAACAGAGAACATAAAATTTTTATTAGCAGAAAAATCCGGTTCTTTTTATCTGACTAAACAAAGGTTCAAAGGGATTTATATATTTGTGGTTTGAAGGAGTACTAAATATTTAGCCTTCTCAGGGCATCCTCAAGTCTCTGGCCCTGAGGGCTGGGTAATCCACTGGTTCCTAGTCTCTGACCTGGGGGTCCGTCTTACTAGGCTGCAGTGAATTGAACCTACTCAGTCTTTCAGCATACAAATGTAAATTTGGGCAAATGCAGAAACTAATCTTTGAAGAAAATTTGGTCTCCAAATCTAAAAGGGAAAAATGTGTCAAGTAAAAGTTGTTCTAGGGATATAAATCAATATTCCTGTCGTATCCATCTTTCCTCTGTTGCTTAACTTACTACCCACCAAGCATATGTGGCCACTGAACCAAAAGTGACCACTGGACTTCTGTGTGTTCCTAGAGGAAAAAGCTATGCCCCAATATAGCTGATCTTCTCTGATCAGATTTCATTTTGTAAAACTTAGAAATAAGGGACACAAAAGGAAGCCGACAGTTGGGGTTGAGGAGATTGGAGGTGATGACCTTGTACCATGTGCTTGATTGGAGTATGAGTAAGTGAAGGCAGCAGATGTAGGGATGCTTTAGAGGGCATTAGAGGGGATCAGAGGGAGGGACCATTAGCCCCACAAGAGCCTGAAGGCTTTCAGGCCCTCCCTCCCAGGTTCCCATGATGCTGGGAAGTGTCTGCCATGCCCTAGATTTGTGAGAGCCCCTCATCCTTTTAACCTGACTTAGTTTGAGCAATTTCTGTTTCTTGTAGCCAAAGGATCCTTGACTGAAACAAAGATAAAGACATTATTATAAAACCCAAAAGATTTGGAGGACTGACTGATAAAAACATCATGCTTTACAAAGAACCCTGTCCCATACCTGGGTTCAAGCTCTGGCACTTTCGCCAACAGAATGGCCTCTAGAAAGGACTTTAAACTTCTGGTCACAGTTTGTTTATTTGAAAAATCAGGGAGAGGAAATGGGATTGAATTACACCATCTGTGAATTCCCCCTGAGATTCTACATTCTTGGAATCTACTGATTTTGTTGAATTTCAACTGGATATAATTATTTGCTTTCTGTAAGTGCTGGAGAGTAGAGAGAGGAAGGTAAAGGTCAGGGAATCATGGAGGCCCAGGAGTAGAGGTTTCTGGATTGAAGATCAAAGGACCCTCAGTCAATGTTCAATATGGCATCTGAAAGATTCTCAAGACTTCTGATTTAAAATCAAAACTCTCCCTGGGGAGGGACTAGTAACAAGTTTTCCCCTTCCTCCAGGGGAGATTATTCTGGATTATTCAGATGGGACCAATCTAATCACAAGAATCAAACATAGAGGATCATTCCTTGCTATGGTCAGAATAAGAGGGAGGTGTGACCATGGAAGAATGGCCAGAGAGATGCAGTGTTGTGGGCTTTGGAAATGGAGAAGGGGACCACGAGCCAATATATGGAGACAATCTCTAAGGGCTGGAAAAGGCGAGAAAACAGACTGTCCCCTAGAAACTCCAGAAAGTTATGCAGCCCTGCTGACACCTTGCTTTTAGCCCAGTGAGACCTGTGTTGGACTTCTAACCTACAGAACTATATGATAATAAATTTGTGTCTTAAACCACTCAGTTTGTGGTAATTTCTTACAGCAGCAATAGAGACCAATATAGTGAACATGACTGTGAGTGCGGCTGTGTCTTACCTTTTCTCTAGAATTATATTCTTCACTCCTGATGATCAAAGTAAAGTTGGCAACAATTTATGATTTGTAGTCTGGAGCTGTTTCCATGGAACCATAACTCAGAAGGTGAGTGTGGAAAGAAGACCAGACTGGAAGTTGAGATATATGGGTTCAAGTTCAGGCTCTGTACTTGGTGATTATGTAACTGGGATGAGTCACTTAAACCCTCCAGTTCCAGTGTCCTCAACTCTACCATGAGGGTTTTGGTCTAAGATAACCTCTAATTCCTTTAAGTGTTGCTCCTTGATGATTTCTCTGAGTGCCTGCCTCACCCTGAGAGCCAATGTCCATGGGAGACTCTGTCTAACACGGCCACCTCTGCTAGGAGGTGGAGTTTTACAGAAGGTTCCATGAGTAAGAGCTCTATGTGTCATGCTTAATTTTCAAATGTAGCTTTGCTTGCTTTGGTGGCAGATGGATGTTTAAATGTATTTGTCAAAGGGAAATATTTTATCCTAACTTTTATGATTTCTCAGCATGGAGTGAGATTTGAGGACTTGGATTTAGGATGTGAGACACGGTAGCTCAAATTCAGGACCAAAAACTTCCAGTTTAATTTTCAACAGAATATTAATTATCTATTCTACAGTTATTAGAGGGCAGAATTAATTGATCTCACAACTTCTTTTCATTATGAAATACAGATATTTTGATAATATAACTTTCCCTTATTTTACCCCAAGAGTTTTGTCTTTCTAGTTTGCATAGTAATTCTTCTTTTCCTTTAGAACATTCTGTACTATGTTTTTGATGTGATATTTACTTTAATCTACCTCAATATATTTACATTCTTGACTCATTTGATTACTTTCATTAACTTTTTCACTCATGGATTTTTAAAAACCTATCAACAAAACCTAAACCTTCCTTAAGTTCTTTTTAGTTATTTTGCCAAAAATAATAATTAAATGGTTGCTTGTTTTTATATGTTGGATGGCTTTGGTCACTGAGGTAGAGAAAGTTATCTGTTATAGTTTTGGAGTCATTTTGATACCAATTACAAAAATTTACTTTGGAAATTCTTATTCTCCTTTGTTGTCAGGCAAATGAACATCAGGAGACTTGAATGCATTTTAGAAAAACCTCACTTTAATTATTTTTTGATCTGAAAACCTGAAATTTGTATGAAATATACAAAACATACCTAATAGTCGTGTTGAGATTTATGTAAACTGTTTTATAATATTCAAGGACATGTAATTATAGAATGTCAATGTTGGAAAGGACTCTAAACTATAGTTTTTATCATTATTACTATAGACATTCATTGCATGTCCTTTTAAGTAAAATGTTTACTAAGCATACTAAAGTAATTGGATTAGAAGATTAAACCCAAGTATAAAATAAGCTTAGAATAGACAATCCGTTGTACCCAAACAATAGACACAATTATAAGGGACTTTATATTTAATTTACAGCCCTTTTTTTTTTTTTAAATTAATTAATTAATTAATTAATTTATTTTTGGCTGTGTTGGGTCTTTGTTTCTGTGCGAGGGCTTTCTCCAGTTGCGGCAAGTGGGGGCCAATCTTCATCACGGTGCGCGGGCCTCTCACTATCGTGGCCTCTCTTGTTGCGGCGCACAGGCTCCAGACGCGCAGGCTCAGTAGTTGTGGCTCGTGGGCGCTAGAGCGCAGGTCAGTAGTTGGGGCCCACAGGCTTAGTTGCTCTGCGGCATGTGGGATCTTCCCAGACCAGGGCTCGAACCCGTGTCCCCTGCATTGGCAGGCAGATTCTCAACCACTGCACCACCAGGGAAGCCCTACAGCCCTTTTTGAACTTAGACTTTGGATTGCTAGTAGTTCATGGTGACCCCAAGTCTAAAACAAGCCATTAACTTGACTATTTTGAGGTTGACATAGCAGTGGAAGGAGCGCTGGTGCTGGGCTCTAAAGGTAAGTCTTTCTAGCTGTGCAATCTTGTGTGCGTTCTTTCATTTTGCCAGTCTTTAGTTTTCTCATAGTCCAAATAAGTCCATTGACAACTGGCTTAGATCCTCATCAGTAATAAATTATTTAGATAAAAAAGTGCCTAGACTATAGCAAGCATTCAGTAAGTCATTATGCTTTTGCAAATATTCCCTTTGGTTCCTAAAACATGATGCTTCCACAGCACTCTTTAAGAAAAATCTGAGGGCTGTTCATGGCATACACTCTATTTTGTGAGGCTTAAAGCTTTATGTCCCATGATGTCCTGCGTGTTGGAATCTACATTTGAGTAGTGGATTATCTCACCTGCATTGCAGGCACAAGGCCATTAGTGAGATAATCTACGTAAGAGTACTACAGATACGAAGTAGTAGTATTATTTTCGAGAAATCTTAGTGCACCTTTATTGTCTATTGGTACCACGTGTGTACAAATTTGTGACACGAAGTTTTATATTTGCTTCATTCCTAAGTTTATTTTTTCTTTCTCATTTATTTCCAATTTACGCTATCTTGCTTTATTTTCTATAACTTTGTTTAATGCCATCACTCCACTTCAGAACAAGGTAGGATGCTAACACACAAATATATATGTATATGTGTATATACATGCACATTAGTATCATTGTTACTGTTTTTAAAATTCTACACTACGAAGGAAGAAGTGGTGAGCTCTGGAATTCTGTCTAATTTGTATGTGGTGTACTTCTGATTGTTCTGACAAGCTGGATGTAAGAGCTTTGTGTTGAAGAAGAATTTAATTTGGGCATCAGGCTGGAAAATTTCCCCTTTTGAAACACTGCATGCCTAAATTGTGAAAGATAGAGACAATATTATCAAAGTTTATGTATGCGTATAACAAAGTGTTTGAAACACATTGTACTTTAGATCAAACCAATTAGCATTTAATTGCTTTGATGACAATTTTCTAACTACATGAATGTGGAAATTTGACTCAACAGACTTATCTCTCCCAGGCAGAGCATAATTCTAGAACTTGTCGCTCATTTGCATCTGGAATATATTTCTACAGGAGAGCAGGGGGTTTTCTCAGGCCTGGGTTTCTTCAGGCCCACTGTTTTAGGAAATATGATCCCTGAGGAAGCAATATCTCAGTTTAATGTGGGACAGAATTATTGTCAGAGCATTAATACTTATGCTGTATTAGAATCTTAGTTCTTAGGAATCAAAGTGTAGATTAGTATCACAAAGTAGAGTCTGGGGTTGAAAGCAGAGAGACATGTATATACCTTAAATACTTTTGCATTTAAGGTATTGCTAGATGCCAAGCTTGGGTATTCTATTTATTTGAAACTAATGTTATGATTGGCATTGGTTTGTAAAAAATGAGTTTAGTTATTGACTTTTCCATGTGTGGAATCACTGAAGAATACATAAGCTATACCAAATCAACCAATGTTTATATCTGATATGGAGAGAAAAATATAGAAAAATGTTTCTTTAAATTTAAATATTTACTTGTTTTCCTTAGATGTAACTAACATGTTAAAAATCTCTCTGATCAGAGATAAACCCATGCACATATGGTCACCTTATCTTTGATAAAGGAGGCAAGAATATACAATGGAGAAAAGACAGCCTCTTCAATAAGTGGTGCTGGGAAAACTGGACAGCTACATGTAAAAGAATGAAATTAGAACACTCCCTAACACCATACACAAAAATAAACTCAAAATGGATTAAAGACCTAGTGTAAGGCTAGACACTATCAAACTCTTAGAGGAAAACATAGGCAGAACACTCTATGACATAAATCACAGCAAGATCCTTTTTGACCCACCTCCTAGAGAAATGGAAATAAAAACACAAATAAACAAATGGGACCTAATGAAACTTAAAAGCTTTTGCACAGCAAAGGAAACCATAAACAAGACGAAAAGACAGCCTTCAGAATGGGAGAAAATATTTGCAAATGAAGCAACTGACAAAGGATTAATCTCCAAAATTTACAAGCAGCTCATGCAGCTCAATAACAAAAAAACAAACAACCCAATCCAAAAATGGGCAGAAGAGCTAAATAGGCATTTCTCCAAAGAAGATATACAGATTGCCAACAAACACATGAAAGAATGCTCAACATCATTAATCATTAGAGAAATGCAAATCAAAACTACAATGAGGTATCAGCTCACACGGGTCAGAATGGCCATCATCAAAAAATCTACGAACAATAAATGCTGGAGAGGGTGTGGAGAAAAGGGAACCCTCATACGCTGTTGGTGGGGATGTAAATTGATACAGCCACTATGGAGAACAGTACGGAGGTTCGTTAAAAAACTAAAAATAGAACTACCATACGACCCAGCAATCCCACTACTGGGCATATAACCTGAGAAAACCATAATTCAAAAAGAGTCATGTCCCACAATGTTCATTGCGGCTCTATTTACAATAGCCAGGACATGGAAGCAACCTAAGTGTCCATTGACAGATGAATGGATAAAGATGTGGCACATATATACAATGGAATATTACTCAGTCATAAAAAGAAATGAAATTGAGTTATTTGTAGTGAGGTGGATGGACTTAGAGTCTGTCATACAGAGTGAAGTAAGTCAGAAAGAGAAAAACAAATACCATATGCTAACACATATATATGGAATCTAAAAAAATAAAAAAGGTCATGAAGAACCTAGGGGCAAGGTGGGAATAAAGACGCAGACCTACTAGAGAATGGACTTGAGGACATGGGGAGGGGGAAGGGTAAGCTGGGACAAAGTGAGAGAGTGGCATGGGCATATATACACTATCAAATGTAAAATAGATAGCTAGTGGGAAGCACTCCCATAGCACAGGGAGATCAGCTCGGTGCTTTGTGACCACCTAGAAGGGTGGGATAGGGAGGGTGGGAGGGAGGGAGATGCAAGAGGGAAGAGATATGGGGATATATGTATATGTATAACTGATTCACTTTGTTATAAAGCAGAAACTAACACACCATTGTAAAGCAATTATACGCCAATAAAAACGTTAAAAAAACTCTGTGATCAAATCAATAAAATATTAATATAAGAAGAGAATATAAGTAGAAGGTATAAAATAGATACAGCAGAAATATTTCCCATTATGTACAAGAAGTTAATATGTGTTAAAGTTGGTATTTCAGTTCAGTGGGAAATGAGTACTTAGTTACTAAATGGTGCCATAATTGGCTACTCACATGAGATAAAAGAAAATTGAGCCCTTATCTTGCAGCACACACAAATATAAATTCCACATAGATTAGCAACTAAAACATGCAAAATAAAAAGTTGCAAGAAAATCTGGGAGACTAGATGTGTTAATTTAGAGGCAAGGCAGACCTTCTCAACCAAAACTGGTTGAGAAAACACAAAATAAAATCAAATATGGAGACCTGCCTGTTCTAGAATTATGCTGCTGTTCTTCATTTTTACTCTTGAATTTAATCCAGGATCGTTCGACTGACCTCCTTGAAAAACACACCAATTTGAAATTTTGCTCTACCCCCTGTAGAGCAAAATTGGTGGCTAAATGCCCAAGAAAAATGCTCCAAAATAATGACATATAGAAATGGACAGAACTTTAATTATTTTAGGTGGAAAGGAAAAGTCATTGATGCACAATTGCTTTATTTTCAAAGGAATATTAAACTACCTCCCTGACCAGTTGCTACGATTGATGTTAATGTATATGAGGTATAGAGGTTGATGAATCGTGTGCGCCCTGAATAACTGTGTTCCTCTCCGCCGATCCCTATGAGGAGAAAGGCAGAGAGTATAACTTCCTCGCGTCCCCCCAAGTTGTGCCACTTAAAACCTGTTGGTGAAAAGAGGACCCATGTAAACAATAAAGGTATACCTTTGGATCCAAAAATATTTAAGCAAGATTCTCTTATACTGTGTTTTGAAGGAATACCCAGATTCATTGTGTGATGAAAAACCCTGGGCAGGTTTCGTAGGCTGTTGTGTATGTGGGGAAAATGTAGTTGAGTGTGAGAGGCAGAAGAGACTTAAAGATCAGTGTTGAGGATTTGCCATCGCTGGCTCTTTGATTCTCTCCCGCTGTTATCTAAACTCCCCTGCCTTCCTCAACAACTCCTTTCATCGAAATAGTTCCTCACCTGGGTCCACATTTATCCTCATCCAGCTGGAGCATCAATTTCTGGACACATGCACACTATGTAAGTAAGTATATATACAATTTAAAGCATTTATATATCTTTTAAATTTCAAAAAAGATATTTATAAAAGTAAAATGACAACTGAGAAGTATTTTGTTTTGTCTTGTTTTCCTTAAAACTAAACCACTTAAACAAACGGAAGACACCTGATCTGATGTTCTGTAAGAGTACATCTTGCTTACTTTAATCTTATAAGAGAAATATATGTATATGTAAGCACATTTTTGTGGCAGAAAATCCTTTAAAAACTACTGCTTTGTTTTCTTTCCTTTTTCCCTGTTTTCATGCCACCTATTACACTATCCCATTGTGCACTAATTAACCTGGAGGCTGCATTAAAATGGCATATGCTGAATATTTATGGGACCCTGAGAGCTTTATGAACAGTTTCATTCTACGGGTTGGAAAAATGGTCTGAAGACTGTAAATGCTTAGTCAATTTAACGAATTCCAAGAAATTCAGCATCCAGAGAGAAGAGCAGAATTCATAAAATATATTTTCTTTAAAATCTCTGATCGACTTTGACCTGATATGGAAAATTTCAAAGATTAATTTCCTCAATTTTCCCCTCCTCAAAGCAATGAGCTTGACATCACTAGAAGCAGAGAACAGATAGTGATGTTAGGAATATAAAGATCTCTTGAAATACGTGTGTAGAAACACTTTGAATCTGTCAATCATTAAGCAAAGAAGTAATTAAGAGCATGAACTTAACTTCACTGTCCTATTTTGTCTACCATGGTCCTTCCCAAGTCTAAGAGTCAATACTTGAAACTTTAGCCTTTTTTCCCCTTCTTAATATGGTTACTAAAAGTAGTTTCTACCCATAAAGTCAGCCAACTCTATTTCTTAACGAGCTCTTAGGCCTCAGATTTTAAAATATCAAAATATGTGTGTCAAGGTCCAATAAAAATACTTGAAATTTTAGGAAAGAGTTATTGGAAGTCCTTTGGGATGTATAAATGAACAAGATGATTAAGTTTATGTGTAACTTCCAATTTGGTTGAATGTCTGGGCAAATTCAACTTCTGTTTTGTATTAAGTGAAATTCTGGGGATGAAAATGCCTCTTATTGGGTCTATTGTTTATGAAAACTTTTTTTGCCTATTAGAAATAATAAGAGAAATATTTTCATGGAAGTAGATAATGCAATAATAATAGTTAACATTTAGTGAAAGCTTACTATTTGCAAAGCACTGATCTTAAGGACTTTGCAGGTCTCACTTCATTAATTTCTACAATGTTCCTGTGAGATTATTAATTTTATCCTCTCCATTTTATTGATGAGAAAATTAAAGCACAGAGAATTGAAACAACTTACTTAAGGTCATTTAGAAAAGGTAGAATTAGAATTCAAACATAGGCAATCTTGATCTAGAATCTGTGATTTTTACCACATACCATGCCGTCTCCCACATAATTCAAACTCAAAAAGACTTAGGTTCAAATCCTGGCTAGATCTCATGTTAACTGAGTAACCCTAGAAACTAGGTCTCAGTTTTGTCATCTGTAAAAGAGGCAGATTAACACCTATTCCACTGGGTTGCTGTGAATATTAAATGAGATAATCTGTACAAAGGAACAGCAAAGTTCCTGGCACAAAGTTGATAGCAAACAAATGCCAGATGCTTCTCCTTCCCCTAATGTGTTGGAGTTTAAAAATTTATGGAAAAAAAAAACATTTTTTCTCCCCAAATATGATCTTCATAAAATCTAGTTAAAATATTTAACAGCAGGTAGCTTATTCATTCTCCATATCCTTTAAGATGATTTTATTGTGAGCATGGAAAATTACCTAATCTTTTTCTCTCCTTTCCTTTCTCTTAGCTAGCTACTGCTTACTGTGATGTTTTTATGAAAGGATGAGGTGGGACTGGGGCTGAGGCAGAAACAGCAGAATTTGTGGTTCTTTTTGGAATGTTAATTATAAGTCCAAGAATGCTCCTTTGATCAGATTTTTGTATAAATTTTCTTGAAAAGATCTTTGTTTACTGACTCTTAAATGAGGAGTTATATAATACAGATCCCACACCTTGTCATAAGCTAAACCCCTTCCGTGAGAAGAGGGTCCCATATACAGGAATTCATGGTGAAATTGGTATGTGGAGGGGGGATCTATTTCTTAGACATCACTCAGATGTACTCCTCCAGCAAGAACTGGGTCTGTTTATTTAGATGAAGGGTTCAGGCATCTCTGACATCGAACTCTGAGGGCCGCGAGTAGAGAAAAGTGCCATTCACTGGGCAAACTTAAAACCACATTCCTCCAGCTGTGGAGCGCCTCAGTGTCAGGCTCTGAAGAAGCCAAGGTTGTGGTGAATTTCGGGGCAAAAACAAATCGTTGAAAAATGTGCCCTTCTCCGTCCTCCGCTGTCACTTACAACAGTCGAACTTGAACATCTTTAACGTATCCTACACTTATCTGGTACCGGATACGTGGAAAAAAGTCTTGTGCTCCGTCACACGTAGGCTGTGGTTTGGCAGGACACTTGCGTGGGTTCCCCGGTCACTTCTACCCACGTGAATAATGGTAACAGAACCCCCTTTCCATTTCCCACCCATACTCATGTCTGCAGAAAAAAAAGACTAAACAAAACGTTCTTCTTTTTTTATCTGAAATGAAAACAAATAGAAGAATGAGTGGGAGGAAGGTCTGGTCAAATTTACCGTAAATGTCTCCGGAAAGAGGCTCTATCACAGCAAGGAAGAAATCCTTTGTTCTAGTTTGTGAAATACCAGTACACTTTCTGTGAATATTTAACCTGTAAGCTGCTCTCAAAATAAATGAAGTTCTTACTAACTCCTGTCTTCCCCTTCCTGCAATAGGTGCTGTGGGTCAACTGTCCCCAAAGAGCTTGCGATTTGCTTTTTTAATAGTTTTAATTAAAAATTTGTATTTGTCTCCTGGGTAAACAAAGCAGAAGTAACACAAGTGTTTGTATCTGCTCCTCTTCAAAATCCTACTAAACTAATGGCACGGGAATAAAACAGAGAATAAACCAAAAAGATGAATAAACCAAAATGATGAAGAGGCAGAGAGAGGAGGTAATAGCAGGTGAGAGATGACAACAAGTTTTGGAAGGTACAAATTAGAGGATTTCTAACTGGTTTGAAAGAAAGTTGCAGCTGAAAGGGTCTACAGGAGGGATCGCATAGGAGAGGAAGCTGAGTTTTTCCTGCAGAACCCAGCAAAGGCTCGCGAGATGGAGACACCAAATGCTGCAAAAGTCATGGGGCTAAAACTGGGAGGGTGAATTGGGGTTTTGTGTAGTTCCCTCCTGGAGGGCAGGTGAGTACTTCTCCTCCACAAGTGCAGAGCCCTGGGGATTTATGACTACAGGGATGTTACACCAGATTAGTTTTTTTTTAAAAATAAATTTATTTATTTTACTTATTTTTTATTTTTGGTTGCGTTGGGTCTTCGTTGCTGCACGTGGACATTCTCTAGTTGCAGCGAGCGGGGGCTACTCTTCGTTGAGGTGCGTGGGCTTCTCATTGTGGTGGCTTCTCTTGTTGTGGAGCACGGGCTCTAGGTACGTGGGCTTCAGTACTTGGGCACGTGGGATCAGTAATTGTGGCACGCAGGCTCTAGAATGCAGGCTCAGTAGTTGTGGTGCACGGGCTTAGTTGCTCTGCGGCATGTGGGATCTTCCTGGACCAGGGCTCAAACCCGTGTCCCCTGCATTGGCAGGCAGATTCTTAACCACTGCACCACCAGGGAAGCCCACCAGATTAGTTCTTGACTTAGAGAGATAGGGAGCAGGAGTGAGCTGCTGGGCTGAAAAAAAGGGAATCAAGTGAAGTCTTTACATGGCTGGTGAGTCACACAACCCCCAACTGTCTGCTCCCAGGACTCTGGTTCTCAGACATCTACTTCCCAGGCAGGAGACGGGAGAATCTTTCTCTGGAGAAACTGAAAGGACCCGGGCATTCTGATATTTGGAGGAATCCCAGTAAGAAATCCGTCTTCTTGCCTAGTCACTCGCTGGTGAAAACCATTAACTGACAGCTTCTTTCCTCCCCACACCTCATATTCTCTCCTCTTCACTTCCCCCTGCATGGAGAACTTCCAATCATCCCTGTTTATAGCCTCACCTTAAACATGAACTGATAGCCAAGGATCTCCAAGAAATATTCAGGAAAAGCCTCCTTCATTGACTAGAGACTATAACAAGTAAACAGGAAAAGGGAAATAAATACAATGAAGGGAAAAGGAAAAAAAATCTTAAAAAAACAAAACAAAACAAATTCCTAGAGTTAATATCCTCAGAGAGACAAAATTCACTGCATCCATAGTATTAGAATAGGATGCTGGAAAGAATAATATTGAGAAGCAGAAAACTCATGAGTGTTAAAAATATAATACTCCAAATTAAAATTAAACACAAGACAAAATTGAAGAAACGCCTAAGAAAGCAGAATGACACACAGAGAAATAGATAAGGAAAAAAGATATGAAAACTTGTAGCTCAATCTAGGTTCTAAGAAGTCCTTGGAAGGCAACATTCACTCAAGAGAAATTATAGAGGACAGGAAAACTGGAAGAAATTTCAAATAATCAATACAAGGACATACATTTCCAGATTAAAGGGTTTATCAAGTGTCCATAATAATAATAAAAAAAAGACCCACACTAAGATTTATTAGGAAATAGAAGATTCTGAAAAAATCTAGGTTGATGATATGTCATATTTTCAACCTAGGCTAAGAATGCCATGGATTGCTCAAAGAAACTGAACTGAAGAAAAATGAAGAAATACTTTCAAAATTATGAGGGAAAAAATATCCTTCCTAGAAATTATAGTACTATTTAGATTATTCAAGCTCTTGAAAAATCATCTGTCCTGCATGATTTTTCACTGAAGGATATAAGAGATAGAAGTATGGGACCTGGAAAATTAAGAGACAGACGATTCTCAGGATGATGGCCAAGGGAAGTCTGGCAGTGAAGAGTCAGCTAGTATAGACTTCCCCCACAAAAAGTGACATGATAGAAAGAAGTGCTTAAAAGAGCACTTTTGGCGGAAGGCTGCAGGTAGATTGAATGGAGAAGAGCTAGGATGCTGATGTAATAATATAGGCATAAAGAGGGTTTTAAATGTCCCAATCCACATTTCCTTGCATTTAGCAAACATGATTTTGCTAAAAGAAAGAATACAGTAACATAACCTGTAGTTTTTGTTTGTTTTAAAATCCTTTAAATCCAACCAGAAATGCAAAAAACAAAGGAGCAGAAAAGTGAGTGAAATAGAGGCTATAAGCTGAAGTAAAGGAATGAATAGATTAATTCAGAACACTGGATGTAAGAAGAAAGCAACTTTAAACAGCAAAAGGCAACAAATAATTTGGCAAGAACATCCTTTAGGTAAACACAGTTGTCAGAGAACAGGGGAATTCAAAGTAAAACTACTTTCTAGGATGAGTAATATGAGGGAAAAATATAATGTAGGTTAAACTTTTAATATATTTTTGGTCTAGGAATAGAATGTTACTATAATTCCTTCATAATTTGGATTGTTTAGATAGGGTTTTTATTGCATATCTACTGTGGTCTTTGTTTTTGACTGTGAGGAAAACAGAAATGCTGTTTTCAGAATTGGAGTGAGATAAAAAATAATATATGATCATCATATAAGCTTATAAGACAAAGTAGAAACACAGATGGTGCACATAATTTGTTTGTAAAGATCCATATTACATGTGCAGATACACACACACAAACACTTCTTGTGTCAATGAAGTAACCAAGTCACTCACAGGCCAATAAAAGTTAAGCAAATTTTAAAAACCAAACAACAACCAAAAAACAGGTTTTAATTTTTAAAAAACTGAAATGCAACTAATGACTTTCTGGAAGTTCTTTCAGTGTTCTGCATCTCTTTCTGCAAGAGTGCAGGGGGCATTTTGACCCTCAATTTTTTAATTCTTAAAGGACACAATTTTCAGTTAAAATAGAATAATGAACAATTATTTTGAATAGGTAATTTTAAAGGGATTTCTTTGACCACTTTATTGCATTTTTTTTTTTTTCTTGAAGAGGGTAATGTAATGTTCGTGATCAGCTATTTCTGGCTGTTCTTTCTCCAGACTGGTTTTGGGGAATTTTATAAAACATTTAAAGAAGAGTTAACACTTATTCTTCTTAAACTAGTCCTAAAAACTGAAGAGGAAGGAATGCTTCCAAACTCATTTTATAAGGCCTGCATCACCCTGATAGCAAATGCAGACAAAGAAACAACAACAACAAAAGAAAATTACAAGCCAATATCACTAATGAACATAGATACAAAAACCCTCCACAAAATATTAGCAAACAGAATTAAACAATAGATGAAAAGGAACATAGACCATGATCAAGTAGGGTTTATGCCAGGGATGCAAATATGGCTCAATATCCACAAATCAACCAATGTGATACACCACATTAACAAAGTGAAGAATAAAAATCATATGGTCATCTACATAGATGCAGAAAATGCCTTAAACAAAATTCAGCATCGATTTATGATAAAATCTCTCAACAAAGTGGGTATAGAGAAAACATACCTCAACATCATAAAACCCCTATATGACAAACCTACAGCCAACATCATACTCAACAGTGAAAAGCTGAAATCATTTCCTCTAAGATCAGGAATAAGACAAGGATGCCCACTCTCACCACTTTTATTCAACATAATATTGGAAGTTCTGGCCACAGCAATCAGAGAAGAAAAAGAAATGAAAGAAATCCAAATTGAAAAGGAAGAAGTAAAGCTGTTACTGTTTGCAGATGACCTGATAGTATATATAGAAAACCCTAAAGATGTCACCAAAAAACTATTAGAAGTAATAAATGAATTCAGTAAAGTTTCATTATACAAAATTAATATACAAAAATCTATTGCATTTCTGTACACTAAAAATGAACTATCAGAAAGAGAAATTAAAAAAAAAACTCATTTACAACTGCATCAAACAGAATAAAACATCTAGGAATAAACCTAATGAAGGAGGTAAAAGACTTGTAGTTGGAAGACTATAGGACACTGATGAACGAAACTGAAGATGACACAAATGGGAAGATGTATACCATGCTCATGGATTGAAAGAATTAATATTGTCAAAATGACCATACTCCCCAAGGCAATCTACAGATTTAATGCCATCCCTATCAAAATACCAAAGGCATTTTTTCAACAGAACTAGAATAAGTAATTCTACGTTTTTAAAATAGAAACAGGAAAGGCTCTCAAAACAATTTGAGAAAAAGAAAAAAGCTAGAGGTGTCATGCTCCCTGATTTCAGACTATATTACAAAGATACAGTAATCTAAACAGTATGGTACTTGTACAAAAACAGATACATAGATCAATGAATGGAGCAGAATAGAGAGCCCAGGAATAAACTCACACTTATTAGATCAATTAATCTATGACAAAGGAGGCAAGAATATAAAATGGGGAAAAGACAGCCACTTCAGTAATGATGCTGGGAAAATTGGACAGCTACATGAAAAGAATCAAACTGGACTACTCTCTCATACTACAAACAAAAATAATCCCTAAATTGATTGCGGACTTAAATGTAAAACCTTGAACCAAAAAACTACTAGAAGAAAACATAGGCAGCACACTCTTTGATGTCAGTCTTAGCAATACTGTTTGGATCAGTCTACTCAGGCAAGGGCAACAAAAGCAAAATAATCAAATGGGACTATATCAAACTAAAAGGCTTTTGCACAGCAAAGGAAATATCAACAAAATGAAAAGGTAAGTTACTGAATGGGATAAGATATTTGTGAATGATGTATCTGATAAATGGTTAATATCCAAAATACACAAAGAACTCATATAACTCAAATTACAAAACAAAGAACCCAATCAAAAAAATTGACAGAGGGCCTAAGTAGACATTTTTCCAAAGGAAACATACAGATGGCCAACAGATGAAAAGATGCTCAACATCACTAATTTTAAGGGAAATGTTAATCAAACCACAATGAGATACCACCTCACACATGTCAGCATGGCTATCACCAAAAAGATAGAAAACAAGTGTTGTTAATCATGTGGAGAAAAGGGAACACTTGTGTGCTGATGTTGGTATTATAATCTGGTATTGTTACTATGGAAAGCAGTGTCCATGTTCCTCAGAAAATTGAAAATAGACCTGCCATAAGATCTAGGAATTTCACTTCTGGGTATTTACCAGAAAAAAACAAAAGAACTAATTAAAAAAGATATATGCACTCCGATGTCCATTGCAGCATTACTTACAATAGCCAAGATGTGGAACTTATCTAACTGTGTATCAATAGATGAATGGATAAAGAAATTGTGGTATAGATATATATATATACAATGGAATATTACTCAGCCATTAAAAAAGGGAAAACTTGCCTTTTTAAATACAGTGTTTCTTGGTGTGGATCTCTTTGGATTCATCTTGTCTGGGACTCTCTGTGATTCCTGGACCTGGATGTCTGTTTTCTTTCCCAAGTTAGAGAAGTTTTCAGCTATTATTTCTTCAAATAAGTTCTTTGTCCCTTTCTCTGTCTTTTCTCCTTCTGGGTTTCCTATAATGTTAATGTTGCTATGCTTGATGTTATCCCTAAGTTCTCTTAAACTATTCTCATTTTTCAAAATTTTTTCTTTTTTCTGTTGAGCTTGGATAATTTCCACTACTCTGTCTTCCAGTTTGCTGATCTATTTCTCTGTATCGTATAGTCTATTGTTGATTCCTCGTGGTGCATTTTTTGTTTCAGTTATTGTATTCTTTAGCTCTGTTTGGTTCATCTTTATATTTCTAACTCTTTGTTAAACTCTCTCTGTGTTCACACATTTTCTCCTGATTTTTGATCATTAACTTGAACTCTTTAGCTGGTAAATTGCTTATTTCCACTTCCTTTAGTTCTTTTTCTGAGGTTTAATCTTGTTCTTTCTTTTGAAATATATTCCTCTGTCACCTCATTTTGCCTAATTCTCTGTGTTTATTTCTGTATATTAGTAGGTCATTCACATTTTCTGATCTTGAAGAAGTGGCCTTATGCAGGAGATATCCTATGGGGCCCAGCAGCACACTCCTCTCCACTCACCAGAGCTACATGCCCTTTTATGGGCTGCATGAGCCCTTCATTTGTGGTGGGGCTGACTATTATGGGTGTAGTAGTAGGCACAACTGGCCCTTGGCTTGGACACTGCCAAGCCATGCCTTATGTGGTGGTTGCCAGCCTGCTGGTAGATGAGGCAAGGTGCCTGAATGGCTGGGTACAAGGCCTGAGTTAGCCTGGGCTGGTGTTGGCCCATAGGTGGGCTGGGCATTGAACTGGGGCTGCTTCTGGCCCACCTGCTGGTGGGTTAGCTCCTCGTTCAAAAAGGTCAGAGTAAGGGCTCAAAAATGGCACTTGCCAGCAACAGTGTCCTAGAATGAGCTCCCACAAATGGCTGCCATCAGTATCTATGTCCCCAGGGGGAGTCTCCTGTCAGTCTGGGAGACTCTTCAAGATCAGCAAGTGGGTCTGACCCAGGCTCCTTTCAAATTACTGCCTCTGCACTGGAACTTGGAACGTGTGAGATTCTGTACATGCCCTTTAAGAGTGGAGCCTCTATTTCTTATAGCCCTCTGGATCTCTCATAGCAGAGCTTGCTGGCTTTCAATGACAAATGTTCTGGGGATTTGCCTTCCTGATGCAGGTCCGCTGGGCTAGGGAGCCCTATGTGCAGTTTGGATCCCTTGCTACTTGGTGAGAACCTCTGCAATTGCAATTATCCTCCTGTTTGTGGGTCACTTACCTGGGGGCGAGAGTCTTGACTATATTGCATCCCTGCCCCTCCTACCCGTATCATTCTGGTTTCTTCTTTATATTTTATATTATGGAAAATCTTCTTGCAAGTTCTCAGGTTGTTCTCATAGATAGTTTCTCTGTAGTTAGTTGTAAATTTGGTGTGCATGTGGGTGGAGGTGAGCTCAGAGTCTTCCTACACCACCATCTTGGCCACACTCAAACAAATGCTTTTCTTTGGCTATTTAATTAAGATGACCAATGGACACTCATCATACTATATGTATTTCAGAAATGTAGTAGGTAAAATCACATTTTGATAAATCACAAGATATTGTAAAAGCATAAGGGGCACAAGATATTAAACAGGTCCCAAGTTTCGTTACATTTTTAATGTGGATGCCACTTTCTAATTGGCTTTTTTGTAAATCTAGATTTTTATCAGCTAGCTTCATCACATGGATGGTGCATATCCTCTTGAAAGAAAATCCAAGAGATCATCCTATAACTTTAAAAAAATCAAATTAATTTTAAGTGAGGCTGTCAATAAAATATAAATTAATTTCACATTGCATGAAATTAATATAATGGAAGTTATTGCTCAATTGCTGTTTTATTGATATGCAGTTCACAAAAGATTTAAACATATCAACCAGAACAGAAGTATTTATTAAAGAAATGCAGTTATGGAAGCATAGTGAGTGGTATTTAGCCAAAAATATTGGATATATTCAAAATCTAAAAAATTAAGGGCAGGAGAATCTGATTTACCCAGACACTAACGCTCAACATGTTCGAGTTAGTGTCTTCTATTTAATCCAAAATTCCTGTATTTAAAATAAGCAAGGATTGTAGCACTTCTGGTGTGGAGCATGTGATTGTCAGTGTAAACTCACGTCCACTTTTGAGAACAGAGCCAGGCAGGATGAAATAATTAAAGAGTGAATTTCTTCAAGTCAGCCTAATAGCTGGCTAAATCTGAGTTTTAATTAACCCATGCTATTTATAATACATTTTCACAAAATGGTAGCTGAAAGCCTTTAGGTAAAAATGGAAATACTTACTGCAAATCAATATGGAGATTGTTAAATATAACTTACTTACTTTCACATGAACATTTCTTCTTGTTCTGCTCCCTTGGAAATATATAATTTTATGCATAGCCCCTGGCACTCTTATCGCCATCAACCTCTCCTCTTCTGAAACAGATGTCCTACTGTAGTATTTTAAAACACCTCACAATTAAAAAGATATTTTTAAAAAGTTCAGCCAGCCTACTTTTGCTAGCTGTAAACTTGTTCTCAAAATAGAAAAACAAAAAGTCATATGTGCGTTAGGTGAGAAGCAGAAAAGATTTTAAAAGCAATTATTTTCTGTACAGAATCTAAAAAACACATTACTTCACAAGTACATTAATAAAGGACAAATTCAGAAATCAATTTTATTTTTGTCTATGTTTTTCTTTTACCACTGTATTATTTCATGTTATTGCTATCAAATTATTTTTTGAACTTCTCTAGGCCCTTGGAGAATCACTGCTTGAGTGATATACTTGGTTCCTGGTTTTCACTGTGTCCTCTGTGAGGCCTGAGAGTTTTCTTCACAGGAAAGATTTTAATTACAGATTGTTTCCTTGGTAGATACATGACTATTTACATTTTCTATTTCTTCCTGTGTATTGTGGTAGTTGTTTTTGTTTTTTCTTTGTTCTTGTTTATTTTTCTTTATTATATTTTTAAATCCATTTTATTAATTTCTCTCTTTTTATTTCCTTTTTTCTACTCTCTTTGAGTTTATTTTCAGTTTTTTTCTTTTAACTTTTTGAGGTGAGTGAAAGATATTGATTTTATGCCTTTCTACTTTTTCTAAAACATGCATTTGAGGCTATAATTTTTCCTCTAAGCAAGTCTTTAGCTGCCTCTCACAAGTTTTGGTATGATGCATTTCCATTTCCATTTAGTTCTAAGTGTTTTGTAATTTCTACTACGTTTTCTTCTTTGACCAATGTTTTGTTTAGAAGTGTATTGTTTATTGAATCAAGGTTTATTTAACATTTTATATTTTTAAAAATTAGCTTTTAGTTATATATTGTTTTAGTTGTTAGCCTAGGGCTAAAACATGTTGCTTTTACTTAATAGAGTCTAGTATAAATGAGTACATTTACCAGTTTCTGTATAATGTTAAGATCTTAGAACTCCATTTACCACCTACCACCTTTTATGTTATTGTTGTTGTCTGTTGTTGTCTACTTTAATTCTACATATAGTTTAAACACCACGTAACATTATTATTATTGTTTTATACTGTCATATTGATTTCGGTTTCTTTCTTATCTGCCATATTTCTGTTTTAAATTATTTTCCCTTTGCCTAAAGACCTCTCACTTATTTATTTAGTTTTGTTTAGTTTAGTTTTATCTTAATTTTTAAAGGGTGTATTCTAAAATGTGTAGACTTTAAAGTTGGCAGCTATTTTTTTTTCCAGCTTTTGAAAGTTATGATTCCATTATTTTCTGGCTTCCATCATTTCTGCTTAATAGTCTGTCTTACTGTTGCATTGAAAACGTTTTGGTTTGTTTGTTTTTTATAAAATCAATGGCTGCCTTTAAGATTATCCTCTCCCAGCAGTTTTACTATAATGTTTCTGGACATCATTTTCTTTGTATTCTGCTTTGAGTTTGTGGAATTTTTCATGCTGTTACTTAGTGACTTTCACCAAATTTAGAAAATTAATTATTATCTAACTCTTCAAATATTGCTTTTGCCCTACTCTTTCATCTCTTTCTAAAATTCCAATTACATATATGGTAGGATTTTTCACTATGTATGTACCATTTATATATGTATTTTCTATCTTCTTTTCCTCTTCATGTTCCAGTTTGCATAGTTTCTACTGAAGCAATCTATTTCTCATTTCTCTTCAGCTCAATTCATTCTGTTTTAAACTCATCAGTTCAGTTAATTTTGTTACTGATTTGTCATTGAGTTGGAGAATTTCCATTAGATTACTTTTTTATAATTCTAATTTGATGGCAAATTTTACATTTTGTCATTTGCTCTCTAACAAATTAATCACAGTTATTTTAAAGTCTATATCTGATAATCTAATATATAATTCATTTTTAGCTGTATTTCTATAATTTATTTTCTTTTGACCCCATTTTCAGGTATTCTTGGTAAATTTTTTACTTAATACAAGATTTTCTGTGTGTATGTGAAAACATTATAAAGCTCCAGAGACTATTATCTCATTCCTGAGAGGATTAATTACAGCTTCTGCCAGATAGTTAGAGTAACAGATCATCTTTGTACAAAGATGGAGCCAATTCAAGTTGGGTTTCAGTCTTTATAAGGCCTCACCTATTTACAGTTTGCTTTTATTCTTAAGATGTAGTCCTTCACATCAGAAATCCTGTTGAGTTTATCAGGATCCTATATACCATTTAGGAATTGGCATATGCTGCTAGGGAAAAAGAGGTGCAGAATGTCAGGCACTGCTATTATCATCTCTTTGGAATTTTTGACTTAGAATTCTCCTGATTTGGTAGCCTTGAGTTCCAGTTCTTGTCAGTTAGAGTTTTGGAGTCATCTCAATGTGCTGCCAATTTCTCTAGGATCTTGACCCCTCAAATCCTGGCTGCCCTGTTATCTGTATGATGCCTCCAAACTTATACATTTTTGTATTTATGCAGCTTCTCTAGTTATTTTTAGTGAAGTGATTAGTCTTCTACAAGCTAGATTATCACAGACAGAAGTCCTCCCTGAAATCGATTTTAAGTTAAATCTTCTCTTGGCAATCCCTCTTCCACCCCGTTAACCCTAGCTGACACTGCCATGGGCTTCTCCTCCCCCCCCCCCCATTTTGCTAACCACAATGAAAAAGATGCAGGGAGGTGGATATAGTGTACATGTAACTTCTTACTTGATTGTTAGTGCAGTAAGATGATTTTATTCTCTCTGGGTCTAGTGGACATTTAAACTTGCTTCTCTTGCGGGCGTTTTGGTAGTTCCTTCTGAGGACCCACTTTAAATGTTTATCTGCCTTTCTTATATTGCAGTCAGTGCATCTTCCTCTAGTGAGAACTCTCCTCTCATCCTCTGATTTTCTAGTGGTCTCCTGGATGGTCTCTTTCTAATTGGATTCCATTGCTTTTCCAGGCATCTATCTTTGGCAAGACTTCAGATCACCTTTCTCTCCCTTGTATCCCTATCTTGTTCATGAGAGACATTCAGAATCCTTGCCTCTGATGTCAGTGAAAGTGCAACTAGTTTTTAATATATTCTGGTCTTTCTGCCTTACTACCTTGGGCTGATAGTTACAGCCATTTGACTTTAGATTCTTTAAGTGTTTTTATGTATCATACAGCAATCCATTGTGATCCCTTTCATACCCCAGGAAAGACACACTAAGCCTTCTGATTGGGCTCTTTGAAGTCCCTCTATCCTTGGAGAAAACACACACCCTTGCTAACTCATGGTACACTAGCAGCTTTCTTGAAAGGAATTTCTATCTTAAAAAAAACCCCTCAAACTCCATCTCTTAACCATTTAAACCTTTGCATTAGTGTCCTAGGGCTGTTGTAACAAAGTACAACAAAGTGGGAGATTAAACCAATAGAATTTTATTGTCTCACTATTGTACAGACTAGAAGTGGAATCAAGGAGTTGGTAGGGCCATGCTCCCTCTGAAAGCTTTAGGGGGGCCCTTTCTCACCTCTACTTGATTTCTGGTGGTTTGCCGGCAATCTTTAGCATTTCTTGGCTTGTAGATGCATCACTCTGATCTTCTTTCTCCACAGGGCATTCTCCCTGTATGTATGTCTGTCTTCACATAGCCATCTTCTTATAAGGACACCGGTCACGTTGAATTAGTGGGCCCCTAATCCAGTATGGCTTCAACTTAACTAATTACATCTGCAATAGTCTTATTCCCAGGTAAGGTCTTATTCAGAGGTGGTGAGGTTAGAACTTCAACATATCTTTTTTAGTGGGACACAATTCAACTTATAACATCCCTAGATCTATTTGATTTATCTAACTGATTTTCAAACACCTACTGTGAATTCCTCCAAGCTAGTTTAATAACTCATTTTGGTATCTGATGTCCATTGACCTTGGCGCCTTGGTTGAAACTTCCAATTTAGCACTCTGTTAGAAATGAATACACGTTGCGTTACGTATTTAGTTGTAAAAATACTACTGGTGAACGGTACTGGTTAATATGGGCTTAGGCAGTATATGAACAACTGAAGAATTGTAAAAAATTTCAGGAGACACCTAAGTGATTTTTTAAAAAACACAACTTTATACTTAAAATTTTAATCATGTAACTTCTTCAATGAAGCTTTCTGGATAAATTCAAATATGTTATTGCTCACATAGCAAAAATTTAAATATTTCAATGAGAAATTGATAAAAGATCAGAAAATACATTTGAGCAAATATTTTAAAAATATTTAGAAAAAAATTCTGAGTTTACAAACTGGACTTCTGTGGCCAGTGAGAAAACCAAGACTTCAGTGTTTATTTGGCAAAAGTTGAAAAGGGAATTTAAAAATTAGTTATTAGTAAATATAGTCATACCGTTGGAAGGGAGAATTACTGGTTATGCTGCCATTTGCGGAGGAAGACTTTAGAAACAATGAAGGCTTCAAATATTGAAGATAATTTAAACGTTTAAATAGTGCTAGAAAGCTCTTAATAAAAAAAAGTAGAACCCCTATTGGATTACTTTTTCATCCCATTACACTTCTAAGAGATAGCTGCTTCTAATTTCTAGCTATTTCTTCAAGAAATTATCTTCATAATTCTAAATAATGTACATGTATAATGCTTTCTCTTGATTAAGCATTTTTATGCATTTTCTATTGACTTCCTATTTTGGTACATAAAGATTGAAACTCTGTTGCTTCTCACTTTTTCCATATCTTTTAAGTATAGCAGTACTATAATTTTTTATTAAATGTTTTCCTTATTATGATATTAAATGTTGTTCACTGCTCAGACAACTAATATACGTAATTATTCTCTTTCTTTTACTGCTGTTTGCTTTTCCTGGAGTTAGTAATTTACTCAATTTTTTTTTTATTTTTTTATTTGTTGTTTCTTTGAACCTAAGACTGATTCTCCACACATTTTCCAATTGCTCTGTAGATTACTTTCCTTTACAATTCCCTATATGGTCAAATTGGCCAGGTAATCTGTAATTTCCAATTTTTCTTCCTGGGACTTCCCTTCTGGTGCCATCTATATTCCTGATTCAATCTAGATTTGCTCTACAGGAACATAGCTGTCATCCTGGGACTCTCCTTTGCAGAAGTTCCAGGAATTCTCTACATCTTGTTCCTGTATTAGATTCTGATTCCCTGTTTCACATCTTTTCTTTCTTTTTTTCCCTTCAGTTTGGTGAAGCACATTGTCCGATAGCTTCCTGAGAAGGGGTACACAGGAAATAAACAGAGGCCATGAATGTCTGAAATTGTCTCCATTCTATTCTTGCACTTTCTTTACAGCTTAGTGAGACATAAACTTCTAAGTAGAAAATAATTTTCCTAAGAATTTTGAAGATGTTATCCATTATTTTGTTTCCATCATTGCTGTTGAGAGGCCCAGTGACTCATTCTTAATTCTTTGCTTCTGACTTATTTTTTCTAGGATTTTCTGTTTTACCCTAAAAATTCATGGTGAGGTGTCATAGAATGAATATTTTTTTCATGTTCATTGTCCTGAATGTTTTCAGTTGGGAACCTTATGCTTTCCAGCTCTGAAAAAATTTCTTGTATTATTTTTTTCCATCAGTTCTGAAAATCTTATTAGATTTGACATCCCAGCTCCCTAATCTTCTCTTCATCTTTTTTATCTTCTCTTCATCTTTGTCTACCTCTGTGTTTTACTTTTAGGAAGATTTCTTTATTTCATCTTCCCACTTGTGCTCATAATTTTTACTTTGGCTATCATATCTCTAATTTCTAAGAGCTCTTTTATAGTTTCTAAATATCCCTTAAAAATAATACCCTCTTCTTCCTTCATGCATAGAATATACTCTCTTATCCCTGAGGGTGGATGATATAGATTTTTCTTTTCTTTCTGTTGTTTTATTTTCTTCTACTCCTTGAAGTCTCACTTTCTTCTGATTCTCTTGCATGATTTACCTTCTTCATGTAAGAGACTTTACTCAAATATCTGTTGGTGATCCCTGGTGTTCATTCACATTTGAAAGTGAGAGCTTGAAGAATCAGTTATGAACCCTTTGTACATAATTTATTTCATTGGCAGGGAGAACTCGTTGCAAGAAAATGGGCAGTCATCCAGTTTTGGGGTTGCAACCTACTTATTAGGCATTTTTTTCTGAGTATGTTACATTTCTCCAGAGAAGGGTAGATTCTCCAATCTGGCTGAACTCCAGAGACAGTATAAGATTGGGAGGTGGCACTCTGGATCTGTGCAGGTGAAGGTTCCTGAGGGCAGTTTTCATCTTGCTAATCAATGTGTACATTTTCACTGAGTACACTAGTTTCAGCACCTCATCCCAGTCCTCGTTTCTACCCCTGTTCCTGAGTCCAGAATGTCTCTGATCTCAGATTCAATTCATCTAGGAAACATACTTCCTTCTCCTATAATGATGGGGGCGTAGTTGTTGCTAGATGGGGGTTACAGCAGGGATAGGAATGTGGAGATCTAACTGCTCCTTATATAGACTTTAAATCTACACTTATGGTTTGTGGCCTTATTTCACTCTTTCCTTCTGCCATAACTGATGTCTCCAAAAGCAGGGCTGTTGGAGTCCTGCAGCCTATTTCTAGTGAGTATCTCCCGCTCCAGGCCTTTGGTTTAGAGCTCCCTTTCCTCTGTTCAGGTGTTTACCAGTCCCAAGTCTTTTTTTGATCTTTATGCATTGTGGTTATTACTTTGTTTAATTGAAAATGGGAGTTTGCTTTTCTTTTTGTTTTGGGAAGATCTTCAGAAAGATCTTAAATCTGAAAGGCCAGGAGACTATTTGAAGCAGAACATTAATTTTCATGATACAAATACACGGTTAATTTTACAAATCATACATAAAAGTAAGAACTAGTCAACTCTCTAGTTGCTGGAATCCCAGGTAAACAGGGAGCCTCTCATTCTTAGACTTGTTAGTTTGCCACTGAATAAGATTAACTGTCTTTCACTAACATTTTTGATTCATTATTAAGGACTCAGACATTTAACTGGGACCTTGCTCTACTGTGTAACTCCTCATTGTTACTTTGTTTAGGAGTGAATTTTTTGAAAGAATTGGTCATTCACATAATTAATTAAAATATTGATAATAGTTCCATTTATTAAACTAAATGGACTCTGAATTAGAAAAGTCTTTTTCCCCCCAGAATTTTCTGGGGATACACACCAATCCAATGGCCTCTCTCACTATAGTTTTTCTCAAACAGAATTTTCAACTTTGTCTGCCAAATCAGTTACAAAGTTTGAAACTCTATATATACATTAAAAAAATTATTTCATTATGATATCTGTTGATTTGGATATGATCCTTCCTGGCAGGATATGAGATCTCTTTGCTCAGAAAATACTCTGGCCATTTTAGTCTCCCAATGATGCTATAAACTTCTCAAGACATTTTATGCATATTTGGCAGCTGTGATTTGAAAAAGTGGAGTGGATAGCAATAAAATAGGAATTCAGAGTAACAGAGCTCTTGGGTGATCCTAAAAATAATGAATATACAGAATATTTTATATGAGACAATGATTTGAGAGTAAATCCTCTTTCTGAGAAGTTAGAAAAAGCCTTTCCTTCACAAACCTACCAGTGAATTCTCATCTAAGTTACTCTAAGATAAACCACACTAGTGAACATGCAGATCACTACTGAATGAATGAAAGCATTTCTATGGATCTAAACCAATTAATACTACCTGGTCCCAGATCAACTCCTTGGAATAATTTCTGCCAAAAAGTCCTCAAATTGATCATGCAGACCCTCCTCCTCTCTCACCTCCTCTGTTTTTGCAAAGGCAGTTATCTTTATCCTCTTTTTGCAAATCACACAGGCACCATTCTAGTTCAACTTTTAATTTCATTAACCAGGCTAATATGGTAGCTTCTGGAATAATCTTCACATTTTAAAAGACTTCTCTATACATCTCAAAACACTACAGCCAAATTTAGCAAATTTAGCTTCATCAAGTGTAACTCTGAGCATATAATCTTTTGAAAAAAAAACCACAAAACAACCCCAAAACCCTTTGTAGGCTACTCATTTTCTACCCAATTAAAATGCTATTTATTAAGGACATCCACATATCTTTCCTTTCCACTTATCTGCTGCTATTTTTCAGAATATACTCTGTATTCCATTAAGCAAAATTTTATGTTCTTCTCTTGCAAACTCACATAACTATAGGATCCAAGCAGGGAAGGATTTTAGTGAAGCAGGTCTATACATTTTATTTAAATAGCATTATTGAGCTATAATTGATATACACTCAACTGTAGATACTTAAAGTACAGAATTTGAAGCTTTGACATATGTATACACCCAAGAAACCACGACTACAGTCAAAATAATAAACATGTCCGTCACCCCCAAAAGTGTCCTTGTGCCACTTTATAATCCCTCCATCTCCTTCCTTCTCACTTCTCTTTCCCAAGCAAGCACTGATCTGCTTTCTGTCACTATCTATTAGTTTGCTTCTTCTAGAGTTATATACATGGAATCATTCAGTATCTACTATCTACTCTTTTTTTTTTTTTGGTCTGGCTTTTTAAAATTCAGAATATTTTGAAATTTTACCTTCTTGGGTGTTGAATATTTTTGTACATCTATAAATATTCTTGAACTTTGTTCTGGGATGCAGTTAAAACACTTGAAGGCAGTTTGATTCTTTTATGCTTTGCTTTTAAGTTTTATTAGATGGGACCAGTCTAGAGCTAATTATTCCCCAACACTGAGGCAAGACCCTTCTGTGCACTCTACCCAAAGTCCCGAGTACTCTACCCAAAGCCCCATGAATTACGTGACTTTTCTGGTAGGACCAGGCACTATTCTCGTTCTGTGTGAGCGCTGGACCTGTTTTCCCCTAGTCCTTAGATGGCTCTTCCCCTGGCCTAGGGTAGTTTCTTCATATGCATGTGATGATTAGAAGTCTGCTAAATACTCAAGGGGGACCCCTCTGAAGATCTTCAGAGTTCTTTTTCTCCAAAGCTCTCCCATTGTCAGCACTCTATCCTGCAAACTCTACCCACTTTGGGCTATCAGACTTTCAGTTCCGTCGCCTCAATCAGAATCCACTGGTTCCCATCCGGGTTCCCTCTGCCTGCACTGCTGCCTGGAAACCCTCTCAAGGAAGTCAGCTCAGCAGCTGGCTCACCTTGGTTATTTCTGGTCTCTCATGGATTACTGTTCTTTGTCGTCTGATAGACAGTGTCTTGAAAATCGTGGTTTCAAATATATATATATATTTAAAGCTATGTTACAATAAAGTTGAGTTTTAGTTGTGTTTTCTTGTTTATTTATTTATTTATTTTTGGCTGTGTTGGGTCTTCGTTTCTGTGCGAGGGCTTTCTCTAGTTGTGGTGAGCGGGGGCCACTCTTCATCGCGGTGCACGGGCCTCTCACCATCGCGGCCTCTCTTGTTGCGGAGCACAGGCTCCAGACGCGCAGGCTCAGTAGTTGTGGCTCACGGGCCCAGTTGCTCCGCGGCATGTGGGATCTTCCCAGACCAGGGCTCGAACCCGTGTCCCCTGCACCGGCAGGCAGATTCTCAACCACTGCGCCACCAGGGAAGCCCCCGTGGTTTCAGATATTTTGTTTGGGTATTTTGTTAGTCTTAGGCAGGAGAGTAAGTCCAATCCCTTTACATTTTCTAAATATCTCAACCAGATATGATCTCTTTAGTATTGGAACCCTCATACGACCTTGTATCTCTCCGTAGCACTGTGTGCTGCTTTTCATTATTATGATGCTTGTAATTATTTTATTCCTCCTCTTAGCTTTCAAGCTCCTCTGTGATGCTTGTTTTTTTCTCCAAGTGCCCAATAAACAGATGTTGAGTTCAAGTAAGGTAAAAGATAAGAGGCCTTAACCTGTTACTTCAGCAAATGACTTTTTTGTTTAAACTCAATAATCCCAGGTATGTGCTTAAATTATCAGCACCAGAATTTCCCTCTTTTGTAAAGTGGTGAAATAATGAAAGGTATTATATTTATTATATATAAAAAAATAATTTTTCCTATATTAAATGATCCATAGAGCTAAGTTCTGGGCAGTTTCTAGAACTGTCATGGTTGTTAGCACTTAACCTGCTTTAAAAAATTATTACAGATATCAGTCAGATTTGCCATTAAGGGGCCTTACATGTCTGATAAGAATACTGACATTATTTTTCACCGCTGTGCAACTTGGAAGGTGACAGAGTTATGTCTCGTGGTTCTATCACAAGGCTACAAGGCTCAGTTTATTGATGTAATTTTTTGGAAGTGCTTGACTGTCCTTTACCAAACTCTGTGTGTGATTTAAAAAATATCTTTATTAAATGTATGTATCTCTGGTCTATTCCCCAGGATGTGTATTATTGTTATAGGAGAGGCTGGGGATGACAGAAAAACCAAGAACTGGATGAAAACCCATTTTCAAGTCCTGACTCTGTTACTTGGTCACAAAGAGACTTTGGAAAATTAAATTAGAATATATGATTCTTAGTTCTTTATTTAAAAATAAGGATAATATTGTATTCTTCAAAAGGTTCCTTTGAGGGTCCAATGAGAAAGTGTTTTGTAATTTGTAAGGCATTCAACAAAGACTAGTTCCTACTGTTTTCCCCAAATTTCTATATCCTGTCTAGAGCTTGAGTCCCAGAGTCTGCAAATCTGGCTCTACTTGCCAGGGTCCCTGTGACTCAATCCACTGGGAAGTGGGGGAAATAGCTTTGAAACTTGGTGCTACTATTCTAGCAACTGTCAGGTTTCCGAATTCAGAGGAGATGTTTGTATTTCAGTAATTCATTTATTCAAAAATATTTATTGCACAACTATCATGGCGAAGGCCCTGTTCTGGTGTTGAGGATAAATCAAACTGCAATCCCTGCCTTCACGGGACTCACATTTTGGAGGGGAGGGAACAACAAAAAACAACTTACGTAAATAAGTAAATTAGATATCTTTTGGAGGTAACAATTGCTATAAGAAAAGATAAAATCACAGAGGATAAGGGGGAATCGGGAGTGTAGGGTAAGGGTAGGTGTTGAAACTTTGAATAAGGCCTCATAGAGGTGACAACTAAGTAAAAGCATGGAGAGGCTATATGGGGAGAGCACGACAGGCATAGAGAATGGCTGGTGTCAGCAGCTGAGGTGGGAGCATCTGGGGCCTGGGTGGGGAGGTTAGGAAGTGAGGAGGGCCCAGGCACATCTCACTGGCCTGCAGCCACGGTGAGGACTGGCTTTCACTCGAGTGAGGACTTTGAGCAGAGGAGAGATGTGACCTGATGTTTTAAAGGAACTTCTGGCCTTGACCGCAATATCTATAATAAGCATATTCAAAGGCTTATTAAATTGAAACCATTTTATAATTCCAATTTGCAGCAGAGCAGTCTGGTTAAATAATGTTGAATGACTGATTCTCAGAGTTGTTCAAACTGAAGGTTTTTATCTTTGTGTTTAGCCACACATCAGTGATGTCTTACAGGAAACCCTTGTGGTTGATGTTATTATTCTAGCCCGATTTCAGGTGTGGAAGCAGGCCTGGGATTGGACTAGGGGACCAGAAGATGCCCAGAGCACGATCCCCACCTCCAAGCCTGTTTGGTAGGTTTATCAGCCTCTGATGCTACACACATCGGCTGTGAGATGGAGCCCCAGCCAGAAAATGTCAAGGGAATGTGTGTCAAGTGAGTGTGAACTTGTTTTCTGCAGCCAAAACAAACAAGCTTGATGATGGTAATATATATTATACCCAACCACAAAAGGAGGGAGATTATCTGAGGCAGAAAAAATGGATTTGGTGTGGCCCCTCGTGCCTGCCTGTACAACACACCTGATTAACTACAAAGATAGTCCTACGAACCGTGGACCTCTCTTTCTCTCTCTCTCTCTCTCTCTCTCCTTTTTTTTTCTCCTCCCAGTATGAATTTGGGTGTGGACAAAATAATTCCAATGGAAGACCCAAATAAAGGGTCTACATGTGGAGAGATTACAGGCGCCTGCGTTTACACGCACAGCCCTGGGGTGTGAGGGAACACCCTATCCGTGGCAGACGGAATATAAATCCTGCAAAGAGTGAACAATAACTTATCTTGGCATGAATATCAGCCACATCCATGTGCAGTGAGCGTTAGTGATACCCACTGACATCCTATATCCTCCTAAAGACCATGTACGTAAATACAGAGCCCTATTTCGCAGTTTTAATCAGAAAGATGATTTCTTTTCCCCTGTAATGGAGTGTAATCAAGATTAATAGATTTTACATCAGAAGGTTAAGGAAACTCACACTTTAGATATTTTTGAAATAAAAATACCTTGAGGGCTTCCCTGGTGGTGCAGTGGTTGAGAATCCGCCTGCCAATGCAGGGGACACGGGTTCGAGCCCTGGTCTGGGAAGATCCCACATGCCGCGGAGCAACTGGGTCCGTGAGCCACAGCTGCTGAGCCTGCGCGTCTGGAGCCTGGGCTCCGCAACAAGAGAGGCCGCGATAGTGAGAGGCCCGCACACCGCGATGAAGAGTGGCCCCCGCTCGCCACAACTAGAGAAAGCCCTCGCACAGAAACGAAGACCCAACACACCCAAAAATAAATAAATAAATAAATAAAATTTAAAAAGAAAAGATGACTACTATCTTAAAAAAAAAAAAAACAAAAAACCTTGAGCAGGGCTGAATCTGATCCCTGAAGAAGATGAGGAGGAGTTTACTGGGCATTTTACCCTCAAGCAGGCATTTGAAGTACAGGTCAAGATCTAACCATCTCAGACCATTCAAGGGCCACTTGTAAGCTTGATAACAAAGGGTTAACATAGGAGCACCACTTAAGCGTTTGCAAGGACCATTGGAAATCTTATATTTGTAAAATTGTGAAGTGAATAATGTATCATTGCAAATAACCACCATGCTGGCATTTTTTAACTTGTGATTGAAGCATAACATACAGAAGTAAAAGTGTACAGTTTTTTAGAGTATAGCTGAAAGAATTTTCACATGGTACATATATCCATATAATTACTTCCTGTATCAAGATGTTAACCACTGCAGCCTCCCTTTTGTCTCCTTCCAATGAGTTAACCACTATTCTGATATGTAACAGCATTGGTTAGTCTTATTTGTTTTGGAGGTTTTATTAAATGGAGACGCAGAGCATGTGCTTTTTTATGTTTTACAGATTTATCGGTGTTACTGTGCTGATTTTTCTCATTGCTGAGTGGTATTCCATCATATGGATATCCCATATTTTATTTATCTGTTCTCCTGTTGATGGACATTGGATTTTTATTTATTTATTTATTTATTTATTTATTTATTTATTTATTTATGGCTGTGTTGGGTCTTCGTTTCTGTGCGAGGGCTTTCTCTAGTTGTGGCAAGTGGAGGCCACTGTTCATCGCGGTGCGCGGGCCTCTCACCATCGTGGCCTCTCTTGTTGCGAAGCACAGGCTCCAGACGCGCAGGCTCAGTAATTGTGGCTCAGGGGCCTAGTTGCTCCGCGGCATGTGGGATCTTCCCAGACCAGGGCTCGAACCCGTGTCCCCTGCATTGGCAGGCGGATTCTCAACCACTGCGCCACCAGGGAAGCCCTGGACATTGGATTTTTTTCCCAGTATTTGCCTGTTTTTAATAATGCTACTCTTCACATTTACATACATGATTTTTGATGCACATAAACATGCATTTCTGAGAGGCATTATACCGAGGGGGTAGAATTACCAGTTCATAGGATATTCTCATGGAAAATATTCATCTGTCTCTTCAATCTGACTCAGTCTCTGTGTTTATTTCTACATATTAGGTAGGTTGGTTTTGTTTTCCAATCTTAGTGACACTGCCTTATGTGGGAGATGTCCTATGGGACTCAGAAATATACTTCTCTCTGGTCATCAGAGCTATTGCTCTAGGGATGCCCCCTCTGGGGGGTGTAGTGCTGGGGCTGACTACTGTGGGCACACTGGTAGGTGGGGCTAGACCCTGGCCCAGTTTGGCTGTCAGGCACTGTCTCATGCAGTGGTTATGTCCTACTGATGGTCAAGGCCAGTTCTTGGAGCAACTCGCTGCATGTGCTGTTAGGCCCAAGGCTGAGGCAGGTCTGCTGGGAGGCAGTAAGCCCCTGGCACTAATAGGCTAGAGGTAGGACTCCAGAATGTTGCTTACAAGCACTAGTGTCCTTGTGGTAAAACAAGCTCCCCCAAATGGCTGCCAGTGTCTGTGTCTTCAGTGGGAGTCCTAGTGGCCTCTTGCTTTTCTGGTAGGCTCTCCAAGATCAGCAAGTGTGTCTCACCCAGGCTCCTTTCAAATTATTGCCTCTGTACTGAGTCTTGGAAGGTATGAGATTTTGTGTGTGCCCTTTAAGAGTGGAGTCTGTTTCCTACAGCCCTCAAGCTTTCTTGTATGCAAGTCCCATAGATCTTCAAAGAAAGAAGTTCTGGAAGTTCATCTTCCCGGTGCAGAAGATGGGGACTTGGGCTGGGGACCCTGATGTGAGGTTTGGACCTCTCACTCTTTGGGGAGAACCTCTGCAATGGTGATCATCTTCTGTTTTGGGTCACTTATCAAGGATGTGTGTCTTGCCTATACCATGCCTCCTCTCTTGTACCCATACTGTTGTGATTCCTTCTTTATAACTTTAGTTGTGAAGACTAACACTTTTGCTAATCTTCAGTTCTTCTCATAGAAATTTGCTCTGTAATCCCATTACTGGGCATATACCCTGAGAAAACCATAATTCAAAAAGAGAAATGTACCACAATGTTCATTGCAGCACTATTTACAGTAGCCAGGACATGGAAGCAACCTAAGTGTCCATTGACAGATGAATGGATAAAGAAGATGTGGCACATATATACAGTGGAATATTACTCAACCATAAAAAGAAATGAAATTGAGTTATTTGTAGTGAGGTGGCTGGACCTAGAGTCTGTCATACAGAGTGAAGTAAGTCAGAAAGAGAAAAACAAATACCGTATGCTAACACATATATATGGAATCTAAAAAAAAAAATGGTTCTGAAGAACCTAGGGGCAGGACAGGAATAAAGAGGCAGACATAGAGAATGGACTTGAGGACACGGGGAGGGGGAAAGATAAGCTGGGATGAAGTGAGAGAGTGGCATGGACATATATACACTACCAAATGTAAAATAGATAGCTAGTGGGAAGCAGCCGCATAGCACAGGGAGATCAGCTCGGTGCTTTGTGACCTCCTAGAGGGATGGGATAAGGAGGGTGGGAAGGAGACACAAGAGGGAGGGGATATGGGGATATATGTATATGTATAGCTGATTCACTTTGTTATACAGCAGAAACTAACACAACATTGTAAAGCAATTATACTCCACTAAAGATGTTTAAAAAAAAGAAAAAGAAATTTGCTCTGTAAATAGTAGTAATTTTGGTGTTCTCACTGGAGGAGGTGAGCTCAGGGTCTTCCTACTGCCATCTTGGTCACACCTTCTTCACAGTAATTGGATTTTGAATATTACACCTACCTTGAATTCTTGGAATAAATCCCACTTGATTACAGTGTATAATCTTTTTATGGTTTGCTGGATTCAGTTTGATAGGATGTTTCCATATATTCATAAGAGCTATTGGTTTGTAGTGTTTTGTTTTGTTTTTCCTTGTTATAGCTCTGACTGGTTTTGGCACAGGTTAATACATTGTTTTCATGCAAATGAGCTGGGAATTGTTCCTTTCTCTTCTGTTTCATACAAAGTGTTTGTGAAGAATGGTATTAATTCTTCTTTAAATGTTTGGTAGAATTTACCAAGGAAACTATTAGGGTCTGGGAGAGTTTTAAAATTATTAATGGAGTCTCTCTACTTATTATAGGTCTATTCAGCTTTTCTATTTATTCCTCAGTCATTATTGGTAATTATATATTTCTAGAAACTCTTACATTTCATCTGTTATCTAATTTGTTGTACACTTGTTCTTAATATTCCCTTATACTTTTTTTCTGAATGTCTATAGTAATTTCCTTCTTTCATTCATTATTTTAGTAATTTGAATCTGCTCTCTTTTTTACCTAGTCAGTCTAGATAAGGATTATTACTCTTTAGATATTATTTCTGCTTCATTCTCTCTCTCTCTTACCCAAGGCTCAAATTATACATATGCAGACATATTCACTATGGCCCATATGTTTTACATTCTATTCTGTATTTTCTATTTTTTTCCTCTGTGTTTTTAAGTTTGTAAATATTCTACTGATCTGTCTTCTAGTTCACGTGTTCCTTCTCCAGCTATGTTCTACAAGTTAAATTCGTTTACTGTGTTCCTAATTTAGTTATTGTTAAGTTCCAGAATTTCAATTTTTTTCTTATAAATTTCAATTTTTGTGACTAAACGCTCCATTTTCATCTCTTTTCTTTTTTTCACCTCTTAAAAATATTAATCACAATTATTTTTAAGTCCATGATTGAGAATTCAAAAATCTGGATCACCTGTGAATTTTTTTAGTCTGTTTATTCTCTGATCCTATTTATTGAGAATACTGATAAGTTTTGATTGAATGCCAGAAACTATAAATATCATAGTGGTTTGGGTGATATTACCTTATAGCTCACAGGAAGTCTTACTTTATCTTTTGACGAGCAGTCAGAGTTGGGGCAGACCTACTTGGTGCAACCCAGGAGCGTGCTCTCTTCATTTTAGCGCATTAAGTATAACAATACATTTAGGAAATAGAATCTCTTTGTGTTAAATATTGTAGGTTTTGAATTTTAAGATAAAATATAGGAAATGAATCTGTAAAGATTTTACTTCAATATCTGTGGCTGTATAAAAGTCAACACAATGCTTGATTAGGAAAGATAAATAGAAAAGATTGTTGTATTTATTTTAAGCCATGGGGTACTAAATACTGGAATACTGCAGAGCATTTGGTGCATTATCCCTTGGAGAGGTGGTACTTAGCAGATAGCTTCACATAGAGTAAATGCTAAATAATGTTTGGCCATTAAATTGAACATCAACGATGCTTGCTTTGAGGAGAATATCTAATTTCCAGGATTGTTGTAAGGACTAATTGTGGAACTAAACAATCACTGACTACCCTAAGAAAAAATTAACTTTTATTGTATGTTTATGAGTATATGTTAATCAGTTTTTAAAAAATATTAGCATACTCTTCCCTTCCTTCATTCCTACCTTTGCCCTGCTCCCAACATACATACATACACACATCCATTGTTGCCTGTTTTCCCATTGTTTCCTTGTTATTTGAGGCTCTGGCCACCAGATAGTCCTTTATTTAACATCTGTACCCTACTGGGAGTTCAACTCATTCTAATATTTGATTATTCATTATACATGTCCTGTGCTATACAATACTTATATTTTTCAGGTCACCATAAATCTCTTGTAAGTTCCTATTTAAACCTTCAGCCTGAATGCTATTTGAGAAGAAACTATAGGACATTTTGTTATTAAGTAAAAGTCAAGGTCAATCCAAATACATTCCAAATCACTATTGATTTCCCAGATGTTTTGGTCAGTGACATTGGCTTTGAAGCTGTGGACTGATTAATCTAAGGCATTAAACACAGAGACAAAGAAATGTTAAATATGGCTTCAAGGTCTCTTGTGTTATAAGACTTGCAAATTGGATCATGAGAGGGAGTTTAATCTTCTGTAAGCTTACTTACTTTTATTTTTTTTAATAATAAACAGAACTAATTTTCTTCCAATTCTTTGCAAATAAAATGAAAGGAAGCTTTTTGGATTCAATTAAATACTATCACATTTTTATTTTATAATTTATGTCTTAGGATTCTTTATTAGAGTACCTTAAAACAGAGAGGCCACAAACCTCTCAAAAAAACCAAAATCTTTGCTTCCTCCTTTCAAACACAGGGTTATTTTCAGAGTTAATCAGTGTTAATGCTTTTAGATGGAAACAGTCTCTTTGGAAAATGAATTCTTAAATTTTCCTTACAAGAAAGCCCTTTACTAAGTTGGTGGAGAAAGCTGACATTTAGATTGCACATACAGGATTAGCAACTGATATGTTTGGACTGGATTAATTTAAGGGAAGAAAAAATTTTAATTGTGCACTAGCCAATGAATTTAAAGAATTGACTTGGCAGGGTCTAAGCATGGAGTTATCTGATATCCAGAAGAGCATTTGTTAAAGTTATTGTGATTAAAGAAATGCAGCCTTTCTTTTGTTGTTGAAATTGCTTGGGTCCCCTCCTCTGGATGGTCACCAACCTGATAGATCTGTGCATTTTCAGTAAATAGCCATTTTGTTTCATCTTATTTCCAGGAAGGAACTTCTTCTTAAACACAATTTGTGAGTATCAGCTTGGTTCCATTTGTGAGTATCAACTTCAGAAATAAGTAGGAATCACTATTTTGTGCTCTCTATACTAAAGGAGGGAACTTTATTAGTCAAGTTAAAAATAATAGTATAAACACTCTTCACCTTCTTATTTTCACAGGACTAATTAACTGAATATATTTTGTTAGATAGTTTGATGAAGAGAAAGAAATAGTTTTCTTATTCAATTAAGGTTTATGATGGAAGGGCTGAAAAACTAAAAAGAAACCTGTTTGGTTTAATTTTTATGGAAAACTTAGATCCTCTTTTTTAAAAATTAGTCATTCACATCTTTTCCACATATAGGTTGGGAAGCAGTGTGCTTGACATGATACTTTCCTAGTCCAGGGTGATTTGTTCTTTAACTACCCCTATTAGGAAGATATCTGGGCTCACCATGACCTTATCACCAGAGAAAGAATGCTTACTAAGAACCAAGAGGTCACTTAGAAAAGTTTGATGGAACCACTTGGGATCAAAGACTTGTATTTCCTACAGATGGTTTGAGAATTCAGTATTGGGATAGATTCTGTCCACGGGAAAACAAAGCACCAGAAGCTCTAGATTTAAAATAATAAAAAGCCATTAACGCCCTATGAGGCACCAAAACATACTCTAAAGCTAGCCATCAAAATATTACTTTACTAGCACCAGAATCAATAAATAGATCAACGGACAAAATAGAAAATATAAAACAGATCTTAGTAGGCAGAAAAATTTGTCTATTACCTATAAAAGAGGCCCCAAAAATCAGTAGTAGAAGGCAATGTTGGATTAAAAGTTAATGAGATTGTGTTGTGATGATTAGGTAATATTTGGAAACTACAAAGGTAAAATTTTACCTTGTCATATATTCCAAAGTAAACTCCAGATGGATTAAAGATTTAAACATAAAATATAAAACCATTTTAAAAGAAAAATATGAATAAAACTCATCTGATTTAGATTAGGGAAGTCTTTCTAAGAATAAAAGCCATGAAGAAGTGCCAAATATTTAAACTACATTAACATTCTGATGTACAAAGTTTAACTGTACAAAATTTTAGCTATGTAAGAATGTACCATCAAAATTAAAAGGCAAATAAATGTGGTCAAAGGATTAATATCTTTCTTACAAGGAATGTTATTAAGAAAAACAACAAGGCTTCAATAAAATAATGGTCAAATAATGGTTTTTTTTCCTATAAAATAGGAAATGCAAATGTGCTATAATGGATTCTAAAAAGGTTCAGATTCATTGGTAAGTGAAAATGCAATAAAAATTGGATTCCTATGTCACATATCATCTGGAAAATGCTACTAGGAATGCTGGCAAGGGTATGCACAAGGAGACTGGCCCCATCCCATGTCAGTGGTAGAAATGTCAATTGTTATTAACTCCTGGAAAATTATACAGCAATGTGTGCTGTCTGGTGAGGACCATTTTAACATTGTAATTATTCTAGGAAAACATTCTTAAGAAATTATAAGACTTAGAGTCAAATGCTGATAAACTAGTAGAACTTTTGCCTCACTATTCATAGTGGCAAATAAATTGAAAAGAGCTCTCCAACAAAAATAAGATTATCAAATAAAATAAGTAGAATATTATATAGTTATTATAAATTATGTTTTCAAGTAATTTTCGAGACATGGAATGTCTTGATATGATATTGAGTGAGACATGGTCGTATAGAAAATTTATATAGAGTATGCTATAAATTTTGTAAGAATTTTCTTGTGTGTGTGTGCACACACATATGTATAGGGAGAAAAAGCTGTTTGGAAATATATTAAAGTGTCAAAAGTACTTTTTTCTAGGTGGTAGGATTACAGGAGATTTTGATTTTTTAAAATATTTTATAATTTTTACAGTTGCTACACGAAGTTTGATTTAATATGTTAATTAGGGGAAACATACCATTTTAAAGTTAAAAATTTAGTATTTACTTTGGTAATAAGATTAGTTCACTTGGAAATTTTGAACTTAAAATGTCTCTTGATGAGCTATGTAAAATTGACTAATGTCTTGATGAATATCTCTGACTCAAACATTTAATTCATTCCTTGCAAGCTTCAGCAAGCAGGTGACATCCTTGCTCTTCTCTCTCACGTTTATCTCTTCAACTTTAAAATGTGGCAAGAACTGTGGGACAATGAATTTCTTCCAGTAAATGGAGCAATACAAAAAGTAAAAAAATAAAAATAAAAATCAGACATTCCCATAGGATTTGTCACCATTTTTATTCTTGGCTGGACACTGATGATTAGCAAATAAAGAAGTTGGTCGCAAGGTAAGAAGCAAGTCTTTCCTCTGGTTAAGGCAACATTTATCCCCTCAAAGGGGAAAAGTAGTAAACTGGTGTGGTTAGGAAACTACCTCATAAGCATTCTCTTTCTCCCTTAACCTCCATCCTACATTTTTTCCCCTCCTGTGCACTGTCATATCTCTTGAGCTGGTCTGCCCCTGGGTCCTGATTTCCTCACCACTCACTCACCCTCCCCACCTCCAGCAGTGTGACTGTCATCAAGCCCATTCCACTGAAAGTGCCCAGATCCAAATGGCTTGGTTCAGGTTTCTGTCTCCTGGACCTCTCTCAAACATGCCAAACCTCATCACCTTTATTTTGAAACAGTCTGTTCCCCTGCCCTTGTGACACTGTATCACCCCTACTAACCATGGGTACCTTTCAGGACTTCACGGGCTCTATGTACTTCTGACTTTGTAGCCTTTGGGATGGGGGAAGGCAAAATTACATCCTCTTGTTCCAGCCATCACTTCCGTAAAGATTGTTAGTTTACGAATTCTTCCATGAACAGTGCATCTGATGTGCTGTGTGCTTAGCTAGAAACTGGATTTGTAGAGGTGGTGATAAGGATATGATGAAGAGTACCAACCTTCAAGGTGTCTTAGATGGGTTAACTAATTTCATTTGCCCAATAATCCTATGCAGCAGATGCTATTATTTCCCCCATTTTGCCAATGAGAAAATCGAGGCATTGGTAGTTTAAATGATCTTGCCCAGATCATGGAGTTAATAAGAGGCAGAGCCAAGATTCAAACCCAAGCAATCTGTGTTCTTAACATTTTACTGTCCATGGCCTCAAAGAGGCTCTTACTCAGGTGGGGGAGTCAGAAAACTAAGTAAAACTACAACACAGAATGAAGGTTGTCATTACAAGGTATGGGAAAGATACTGGAAGCACAAAAGAAGGACACATTCTATGGGCATTCTGCGGATACAGGGGAAACCTCCTGGAGTTGAGTTTGCAACGTGAAGATGGGAAACAGCAAAGATGAGCACACCAGGCAGAGAGAAGTGCATGTGCAAAGATATGCATGAGATGTGAGAAACATCCTTTGTATTTTTGAGGAACTGCACATTATGTGGTTTTTCTCTCTGTGGTGGATTCTCCAGATATGAAATGAGAGATAAGCAATGACCAGATAATACAAAGCATGGAAGCCATGCTTAAAATGCTGGCCATAATTCTGAAAGTGATGGAGTGCCATTGATGGATTTTCAAATGGGTAGAGACATGATGAGACTTTCATTTTATAAAAATCACCCTGGAATCAGTAGAGAGGATAGAACAGGTAGGCTGCACAAAGGGTGAGTGGGTGGTCCCGGTGAGAGCAGAGAAGGGCCACAACCAAGGTACCGCATTTAGAGTGGAGGGGAGTGTCAGACACGTACTTTAGGAGGCAGAATTCACAGAAATGGTATTTGATTATATAGGAGAAAAGAGTAAAGGGAGGAGTAGGAGTCAAGGATGACCTTTATGCTGCAGGCTTGGGTGAGAGGTGATCCTAGTTCCTAAAATGAGGAACAGAGTAGGGGAAGCAGGTCTGTGAAATGGTGAGCTACAGCAGGTGACCGAGGAGGAGGCTGAGAAGGAAACTGCAAATGTAAGTCTTGGGGTAGGATGGGAGGTCAGGGAATACAGATGTGAAAGTCCTGGGTACGTGAAGAGGGGAGGCACAGAGCAAGAAGAGAAGTCAAGAAATTGATTCCCCAGAAAATATGGATATTTACAGGATGAAGAGAGGCAGAGACAGCAGCAAAGTAGTCAGAGAGAAAACTGTCAGAGAAATTTAGGTACAGTTTTATTAAGTCCTTCCCAAATCATAAGGAGCTGACTAGTCTCCTCTTACTTAAAAGAAGTCCAAATTCCATGAATTTCTAGTGGGAAGGTGTGTCAGGGGAAGAAGAGTTAGAGGTGATGAGGTTGGATTTCTTGCTTTCTTTTGTTTTCTAAGTGGCAAAGAGAAGGCCATTCTGTAAGATAGACAGATGGATCTAGCCAGTGAGGTGCAGTAGTTTTGCTGGGCTGACCACCAGAGAGAGAACTGAAAATGTAAAAACAAACAATGGGCTTTCCTGAAATGAGCATGGCAGGTTGGGAGAGAAATTTGTCTACTTTTCATTCTTTGATTCCATGTTTTGAAAATATCTTTGCTTTAATCACTTTTCAATTTAGATTTTGCTGTTAGAATCCTGGAATCATATAAGAGTTCCTCTCCAAGAAATCTTGAAAAAGACTTGAAAATATATGTCTATACAAAGGCTTGGAATATGAATGTTCAGAGCAACATTATTCACAACAGCCAAAAACTGGAAAAAAATCCAAGCATCCATCAACTAATGAATGGTTAAGCAAAATGTCATCTATCCATACAATGCAAGAGTATTCAGCAATAAAGAGGAACAAACCATTTGATATATACTATAGCATGCATGGATCTCAAAAATTATATTCAGAGAAAGAAACCAGACATAAAGGTTATATAGTGTATAATTCCAGTTATATAAAATTCTTAGAAAAGGCAGAAATCAAAGCAGTAGTTGACTTGGGCTGGGAATGGGAGAAAATGGGCTGAGAAAACTTTTTAGGGCAGTGAGAATGCTCCAAAACTCTGTCAACCCATGAAGAACAATCAATGACCTGTATACTTAAATTGGGTGAATTTTGTAGTATGTAAATTCTACCCTAAGAAAGCTTAGTGTACCATAAAAATCATAGAATCATTCTTTATGGATGAAAAAATAATTTAGTCTAATCTTATTTTGTTTCAGATTCTTCCAGTTTTTTTCCCTCTTACTATTTCTAGTTCTTTCTAGTTATCTCCCCTCTTATTTCATTGACAAGCTTCTACACATGGTGACTTTTAATTTGGAGACAGAATGAATCATAGACACTTATAGACAAGTTGAAACATTATGATAGCCATCTTTTCAAATGACTAAATACATTTGTTTAAATTTCATCTCCAGTACTACCTACAGGATATTTGAAACCATAAGAATCAATTTTTGAAAGTTGAGGCAGAACTTGTTACTTGGGAAAGAGAAGATTTATGCTTTCTATTGATTTTCTCTCTTCCTTCTCTTGTGTAAATCCCAGTATTGGAGATTCACTAGGAAACTTTAAGAGTCCTTGCAGGTTGAATATGTTTATCTGTGATTTTACTTTATAGAAAACTAAATCTCTTTTATTCTTGAAATGTAACTCTTTTTGTGTGTGTGTGAATCTTACAAATATAAATTGTCAAAGAGAAGGACCTGGAAAATCATATGCATTGTCCCATGCTCTCATTTACTTATGAGTCTCACAGCTTATTAATGCTAGAAAAAAACCAGAGTCCACGTATCAGTTTAAAATTCTTAAGTGGTTTATGACATTCTTCAAAAATTTCATTCTAATTACCTAATACTCGCATCTCTTGAGAGTTGGATCTGTTTATCTAAATTCCAACGAGAAATGTTCATTTGATTGATCCATGGGTCCATGGATACCTCTTCCTCCAAGGGTCTAAAATTGAAGTTATTATACATTCTCCCTCAAGGATTGAAGATCATGTGCTCTGTTGACTTTCAAATGACAACTCATCTATGTGTTAATTTTGTGACCTTGCACATGTAATTTAGTTTCTTGAAGGCTTAGTTTACTTATCTATAAAATGAGGATTATAATAGTATCCCTTTCATTGGTTCGTGGTAAATATCAAGTAAGATAATTCATCAAGAAAAACTGCACAAGATTTCAACAATCGTAAGTACTCAATATTATCTATTTTCTCTTTTTTTCTTCTTTGTTTCCTATTTCAGTAAATGTCATCAGATTCTTCCAAATTACACAAGCAACAACCTCCCTTTGGTCCTTCTTTACCTCTTAAATAAATAGCATCAAATCCTGCTGTAATAAAAGAGAGATATCAGAAAAAAGAGAGGTAAAATCAAGGGCAGTGAAGGAAAAATGAAGAGTTGGGGGCTATGGAACAAAAGTCTGAGGAGTGTAGGTTGCGTGGTCACTGGGAATGGGGCCCATGAAAAGTGCTGCTGGATGTTATGAACTGTATTCCTTTTTACTGCTACGAGACAGCAGTAAAGATTGGAATTCTTTTTCGTAGTAGCCATATTACCTCACATCTGAGCACCATAGGTCCAGAACTTTATTAGGGTTATAGTTGGATACATTTTAATTTAAAATTGAATACAAAAAGAAAGAGTGTTAAGAGTGGGCGGCAGATAGTTTTCAATTTTCCAATACTTGATTTAATAACTTGAGGAGAGTTTGATCACCAAAAGCATTTGATTGTCAAACTAAACCCAGGAGGATGACATACTCTTACTTCCCAATAGGCAACCACTTTAAGATGAGAGATGACATATCGTGAGATAAAATTACATTAAGTTTTTAAAAATAAAAACGTTAAGAATTTTGGAATATATTCCTGCAGTATGTATGCATGGATGTGTGTGTGTGTGTGTGTGTGTGTGTGTGTGTGTACGAGCACACACACTAAATTAAGATCACAGTAGTCACACTATTGTGACACCTGCTTTTCTCATTTAACAAGAAATCTAAGCATTTTATCATATCATTCATATCATTGAATATTTCCCAAAATATAATTTTGCATGGATGCATATGGATATATGTAAACTAATTTTTTTAGATCAACTGCTTCATGTTTTCTTTCAAAATTTTGAATTGAGATGATAATGATTCAAGCACTGATTTTTAAAAACTCAAACCTTTCCTATCTTTCTGCCTTCCCTGACATTTTATAGATGCTGTGGGCTTATTCATGGTAAGTTGTCTAATTCTTTCTTGATGGTAACCACATTTACTCGATTATAAGTAAAAGTAATTAATTTGGTATAAATTATAGGGGAGAAAGCCCATGTGACTCATAAGAAAGTCTGAATTGTAGATTATTTGAAAATAAATTTACTTTTATTTCTAATGACCATATATAAGTAAAATTAGGATAATAAAAACAGTTTATAATTGTTCAAGAATCTAGTGACAGGAAGAGTAAGGGGTCACGTGGAATCCATTCTGGTGAAGGGTGTGGAAGGAGTGAGTTTGCTGGGCACTGCTATCTAGTTTCGGTGTTATCAGTGGGGTGAGCTTAGGCCCAGTGTTGGCTATGTGTCTTCACCAGCAGAGTAGTTCTGTGCTGTGATATGAGGTATTGCTCTGGCTGTGTAGCTTCCATTCCTGGTTCTGCAGCCATCTTAAGATCCTATGAGCTAGGTCCTTTTAATAAATTCCTTAAATTTTTTTCTCAGTAGCTTTCTGTGGCTTGCAATTACAAATACCGATAGAGCTGTAGATACCATTCATCACATGAAAGCTTATCTAGAATATGGAATGTATAAAACCAATGAGCCTTTTAAAAAATGAGGAGATCCAAGGCTTGGCAAGCTGATTAACTTACTTATGGACTTGCAGCCAGTTGATGTGAATTTTATGATGATTTTAGGGGAAGGAGGTGCAATGGTCTGGAATAATGGAAGCTGCCAGGTCCGTTGGGCCATAAAATTTTGACCTTGAGCGACTGAGGCAGCTGTTACCTCATGGAAGTGGTAGAAAGAGCCTAATTTTGCCTACCTTTTTGAATTTGCCCAGGAAGAGCCTGAGAGCCAGCTGTAGACTTCACTGGTGTACTCTGTACTCTGTAGGCTTCACGCCTGGGGTCCGTGTCTTTGTGGAAGGCACAGGGGTGGAGGTCATGAGGCTGGTCCTGCACCGTCTGCTGTAGCCGGCCTTCCCAACTAGGTTGTACAAATAGAAAAGACATTCTCATGCTTTTAAAGAGAGAGGAATGCTCCGGGCTGCAGAATTTAATAGTGCAATTTAGGTGCCAGGCCAATCTCAGTCTTTGGAAGGAAGGTACGTATAGGCTCTGCCTTCCATACAACAGATTGCTCAGTAATTACAGCGTGGACCTGGGTGCACTCTTCACCACAGAGCAAGGGGATCACTTTCTGCCAAATTGTCCAGAGGAGTTCGCCACAGTCATGACAGGTGTTTTTATTTCACTTGCAGACTTCTTTGAAAAGACCTTGGAATGAATACGTTTTTGGCATGCCAGCTTAACCTGAAGGGAATTCCAAGTTGCAGAAAGCCTTTTCTTTGGCTACTAAAATTCCTCCACCTCTTTCATAACCAGTCTCTTCCCTCTGCTTCCAAGAATTTCTTATTTTGAGAGGTCGCAAATTGGCTCACACCAACATCCGCATGTTGAAAGCTCGATGCTGTACCTGTGAAGATTTTGCAGGTTGATACCAGATAGAGTCTCTTCCTATTTCCACATCAGATCTGTGCCTTCCTCTCAGACTCTGGTTCCTCCCTGCCCTTGGTCAGCCTACGGCCACATTTCTGTGTAATACAAAAATTAATAGGATTTGCTTATCACATCAGCTTTGGAGCATTCATTATGAAGCATTTGTTTACAAGTCACTTGCTCATCTGTTTCGGTTACTGTTCCTTTCCTGATTGGTTACTTCCTTTGCTTCCTGCTTCCTTTGTCCTCTGCATCATTATCACTCTTCACGGTGGTGGTGGTGGTGGGGGATTGTATTAACCTTGTTCTCCTTTGTCCATTATGGTGTTTCTAGTTCCATTAAATAAAAGCACACACACGTAATAGATGTGTTTATGACCGTGAGCAGCACAACGATCTCAGTACAGCTTGCGTCCAATGGTAGGTCGTGAAATGTCTTGGTTCGGAGGGGACTTTCGGAGGGCCATTCCCTACCCCAAGGCAGACTCTCACTTCTGCCCACACAGATTCTTTGCCAATGGGAATTTTATAACCTCTTCACTAGCATCTTAATGATGCCTCTTAAGAAATCCTGCCTTCTGTTTAAATGTGCACGTGGATGATATGAACTGACAAGGTGTCAAATCCTTTCCTCTCTTTCATTTCAGAGAATAGTTTGACACTGAAATCGACTAGGAATTCCAGATTCAGCTCCAGGTCAAATTTCAGAGGTTGGGTTGTTAAGAACTCCTCAGGCCTACTTTGAGCAAACTGTTTTGAACCTTAATACCAAGATAGCCTTAGAACTGGCTGGCCTACAGAGGCTTTTATGCTGTGTGCAAAGACTGGGGTTTAACCTGTGGAATTTGGCTTCAGTAAACATCCCTAAAGCTGGGATAGAGTTGAGTGATTTCTAGTGGTAGAAAAATACCTTCCTTTCCTCACAATCACTTTGGTGTTAGATTACCATGAAAATCTCTTTTTCCCTTCTGTATTCAGGGAAAGGAGAACAACATTCCCCACTTAATAGCTATAGATATGCATAGTGGGTGGAGTCAAAGTGAGAATATAACTGATATGGAACTCTTAATGTGCATGAGCAGAGAAGGCACTGCATGCAGGGCCAAATCTAGGCAAATTCTGAGGACACAAAATATGTGTTTTTATATTTTTAATCTCCATATCTGGGCACTATCCTAGTATTCTCTAATACAAATTCCCAGACTGTCATGCACCCAGCACTCTTATATGTTCCCTCCACCCCCGTTTTTAAAAACTTGCATTCAGGAAGAGATGAAAAATGCATCCACATTGTGTTAGCGCTACCAGGACTATTTATACCAAAGATCACTGAGTAAATCAACTGTGAAACTTTCTGTGGAATTCCAATCAATCAGTAGTATGGGAGGTAGAGTTCTATGTAGTGGATTGCACTCTGTAGAAATAATACAATATAGGAACTTAGACCATAATTTCTGACTTGAAACTAACTATTTTAAATAGTTTTCATGTGATGACAGAGCAAAACATTTGAACTAGAGATTGTCTTGGAAAAATTAAGACAAAAGTTCATTCCACACTGGAGAGGTCACCCATTGTATCTTTATATATTCTACTTTTTTTGTGTTAATTCTGAGTCAAAATCCTGCCTAACGTTACCTTCTCATTTTTTTTTTTTTTTTTTAACTGCTAGTTAACAGTGGATTTAGGCTCCTAACATCAACTTTGGAAATCGGTCAAACATAAGTTGGGAAAGCTAACACATTATTAGAAATTCTTTGAAGTCACTTTCACTTCAGTAAGACTCATAATATAGCCTTGTGTAAGTGGACTTGAGGATATGATTACTGAATTTATTTGAAAATCATCTCCAACAAGCATACAAAACACTAGTTCTTCATCATATTTTTTATGGGCTGGGCTACCTTCCGGCATGGAGGTGCATGGAAGGAAGTGGAGTGAAGTCAGTGTCAGCTTCTAGCCTGAGACACATAACAACTTTTCTCAGGTGTTTATGGAAGTGACCATTTATAAGACTATTCTAGAGAAAACATGAGAAAATAAGACTTGGAAATGTGGCCTTTTCAAAACCAATTTTCAGGCAAGAACCTTTTTCCTAGCTTAAATAGTTGGGATTTTTTTTAATACCTTCTGTTCCCCTCTACCATTCAATCCCATTTTTCATTGTGTAATACCTTTTTCTTCTCAAGGAGAAAATCTGTGTTCACATAAATGGTAGGTAGATAAAAGCTGTCTTGTATAGGACTGCTCTAATACATTATCCTTGAGAGTCGGGAAGGCAAACCTCTAACTCCTTTCCCAAGGCTTGGCCTAGGGTAGATACTCTGTAAACATTAGTTTAAAGAAGAAAAGAAAAAAACAAATGAATGGCCAATTTGAATGAAGCACAGATATTTCATTTTGAAAAGGAGTACAAACTTATGGTTTAAAACAACATCTGCCTAAAAACTCTTTATGGAATATCTTCCAACTTCTTCTAAAATAGTTAAAAAAATAAAAATGTAGTAAAAATCAAATCACAGCCTAACTGTAAGTCTTAGAGACAACCTACTGCAGATTCTTGGCGAAATCCCAAGATAATAAGTTTGCCAATATCTGGACTGATAACAATAAACTAGCCTAGCTGTATTTTCCCTAATGTAACAAAACAAACCTCACATACCTGAAGTAATGGAAGACATCTCCTTTATTTACTAGTCTAGATTTAGACCCAGGTGGTGAATCAGTTAGGAAATGAGGCAAGGGGTTCTTCTACCCATGCTTTTGGAAGAGCATGATACTATTCTTCTACTCTCCATTTTTTTCTCCATATTAATAAAATGCAAGCTCATTAGGATGACAAGTATCTCCCGAAGATGTCAACTCTCCAAAAGACTACCAAAAATTCTGGTGATCGGTCAAATCTGTATTGATTAGACCTAATGCAATAAAGGAGAACACTACTTTTGTCATCTTAGAAGTGTCTCAGAAGAGGAAGGTCTGGGAAGGATATTTATAGGGTGTTAGTGTCCTGGCTAAAGTGGCTTAAAGCTAGTTGTTCGGGGCGGGGAGCATATGTATTTGGACTGAGCAAAGTTCATGACATAATAGTTTAGCGTTAGTGAATGCAGTGGAATTACAATCTTGAGGGAGTCTTACTAAGCAAGCTGTTGTCTTAGATTAAAAAATATACATTGATTTGTAGGAATTTACTGAAGCCAGCAGTGAAATTATTTACTGGCTTGCATCCCTCTCTTCCTTTAATAATGTCCTGGAATAAATAAAGTCATGTTGACACACATGGCCGGATTCCTCCATTCTGATAGTTAAGTTCTGTGGACAAAAGTGGTCTTAGCTCTCACAGTTTAGGAAGCAGGGAGAGAATGAGTGGTGATGACATTTAAAACTGAGGCGAACAGGGTAGAAATAGGAAGAGTCCTGGTTTCAGTGGACGCTGTGGCTCATAAATGCACACAGTCTGTTAGGAATATCAGATATCTAGGGAGCGGGATATGAAGTAATCTCATCGCAGTTTAGCCTCAAAGACACTGGGAATTGGATTAGAAACTGCACGTGTTATCATGCTCCTCTGCAGAATTTTGATGGATGGAATTTTGACCAACACCCAATCAGAGGATAAGCAGGGCCAAGGACCTGCTATTTCCCAGGTCTTTTGGAAACATCAGGTCTTCATAGGGCTCTCCTTATTTGAGGATAAGTAGACAATACAAAACTTACACAGAGCCAATAGAAATACAATAGGAGAATGGAAAAAGAATACCATTTGTAGCATGCTGCTCTAAATGATTTTCCTTGGAAGTCAGAGGAAACTTTTATATGCTATTTGGCATCCTAGGTGGGGTGCAGAATGACCTGCCTGACCACTATGAACAAGGAGCAGAAAATTATAGGCACTGAGAAACTCAGATAAAATGGGAAGAACATAAATAAAGAGTCAAGAAGATACGATAAAAGGAGCGGAGAAGAAAATAATTAAAATTAATAGTCAGATAACAAATTTTTTCTACAGGTTGACCTTGTTGAAAAATAAACAAAGTTTTGAGTTCTGCTACAGGATTTGTGACTTCAGAGGCAATCTTTGTCTTAAACATGTCAGAGCAGAGACAGAGTGCTGCCGTTTCAAACACTGGAACTAACACAGTAGTGTTTATGGTACTGGTGGAAACAACGATATAGCTTTGGGGAGAAAAATTGAAAATTAAAAATTACATTTTTTGTCACCAGTTTGTGAGTTACCACAATAGCATGAAACATATTTCATGATTCTTTACATTTATAAAAGCTTTTAGAAGTTTATAGAGCTGATATCTAAAAAGAGTCCTTTATGTTAAAATAATTTAATAGCAATATAATCCTTATTTTGTTACATTGAGTGGTGTGAAAACACAACAGAAAATAATTTCAGTTGCACTAGAACATAGTTAGAAAATAGTCCTTAGTTTAGCAGCCTGGGTTATATGTACTCTGTATCCTCTAACTTCTCTCATCAGCAAAGAGAAGATATGTACATCACGGTGCTGGAATAAAATAAATTCCCTCAGGAATCGGTGAATGGCTTCACAATTTTTTGACAAAATTACAGCTGACTGTAAAAAGGAGACTCACATTTCTGGTTTCATGTTTTTCTCTTTCAAATGAGAGCTCTTACAGCCTCCAATTTAGTTACGTGTAAGAAGTTCTGCGCCTAGATTTCAGCAAAGTAATTGAGTTTGAAAGAACTAGCTAATATAAAATTAAATATAAATTATTTCATAAACATAGTTACATTTAAGAGACATTTTCCGGATAAGATACTGAAATGAAACTGCCTTGTAGAATCTCCCTGCTCCAATTCATAATGAAATAAATAACAACAACAAAGGAAAAACTAGGCAAAAATGTCCAAAGCAGCAATCAAAACCAGAAAGGGGACAAAACTCAGGCTTCAAAGAGTTACAGCTAAAGAAAGAAACATGATTCTGGCATGGCAAGGCTCCTAAACCCACAGCACTCCCCAGGAGCCATAGTGACGAGTCCATGAAATCCTGAGAATTCGCTCTAATATGCCTCAATCTGGAAAGAAGCAACCTGAGTAAGTCACCTTACATTTTCAAGTGATGATCTTTTAAATGAGAAATAGCAACCCAAGTTTGCAATGTTGTATTTTACTGCAGATTTCTTTCCTTTGTGGATACACGTTATCTAGAAAATAGCTATTATTTTATATACCCTCTACTGCACAGCACTAGAATACACAGATTATTTTTTTTAATTTTATTTTTTTATAAAGAAGGGAGTCATTATTTTTTAAAGTATTTGTTTATTTATTTTTTATTTTTGGCTGTGTTGGGTCTTCGTTTCTGTGCGAGGGCTTTCTCCAGTTGTGGCAAGCGGGGGCCACTCTTCATCGCGGTGCGCGGGCCTCTCACTGTCGCGGCCTCTCTTGTTGTGGAGCACAGGCTCCAGACGCGCAGGCTCAGTAGTTGTGGCTCACGGGCCTAGTTGCTCCGCGGCATGTGGGATCTTCCCAGACCAGGGCTCGAACCTGTGTCCCCCGCATTGGCAGGCAGATTCTCAACCTCTGCGCCACCAGGGAAGCCCTAGAATATACAGATTATTAAGTAGACTTTTGATCTAAAAGGGCTGGAATCTGTGTTTCGAATGATAAAGAGCAAAATGGCTAATATCTCCCACACATCAGCTCAGGGAGCCTGGCTCACGCTGGGTTCTACAGGACCCTTGTCCTCCTCTAGGATGTTGATTTCCAGCTGGGAATGAGTGTCACTTCAAGAGATTTAAAAAATACAAATATCTTCTATTCCTTCTTCTATCCCCCCACCAACTGGAGTTGGGAGAGCTACATAAGTATTTTTTAAAAAAATTCCACAGATGATTTTGATATGCATTCCGTGTTAAACACTTCTTTGAAATGATATTTATTTTGTGAAAAAGTATGGTCAAATAAAACTAAAATAATTGTTCTGTGGTTAAATAAATGTGGATTATACCAGGTGAAGCAAGTTTCTTTTGTGCAGAATTATACACACATTTTAATATATTAATGTGATTGTGAAATTCCAAACGGGACTATTTTGTAAGCAAAGTCTGCAAACAATGAACAAAAGGGCCATGCCAGATTCTTTAGCAAGAATATTTCAGTGCTGTCCAAACTTTTTATCCTCAGGTTCAGCATGAAAATTGTAATCTATTAAATCTGGTTACAATATGTCAGGTCATATTACATCAGAAATAGCAAATGATTAGTCACTTTGACTTTGTTACAGAAAATATGAAGGGATATATGCATTAATCTTGTGAGTACACATTTGTTTGTTCTTTGGTTTCCCAATATTCCTTTCTGTTTGCAGAAGAGCCTTGAATTCCTGGTGGGGAATTACCATCACAAGTGGCCTTGATATGAAGGGGTTCCCAGTTTTCCCTCTTAGTGCAACTGTCAAAGGGGCCAGATTCTTCTTCTCGCCCTGGGGACATTCAGTGTGTGGGCATGTGATCCACACACACTGTGCCAACCGGACACTTATTCCTAGGACTTAGCTAAGCATGTTATAAGAGGTAGGGGACAGCTAGAGTTCGGATCATCTCAAGGATACCATTTACTCTCTGAAGCGTCTAGAAAATTAGTTGATTATCACCATGGTGGAAATTTGGATCAGAGCATTATTAGTAGTATTATTCACAGTTATTTTTCCGAGATAAGGGGTGGTTACTTTACTGGTGTCACTGAAGCAATTGGGAACGTTGAGTGGTTCCCACTAGCATTTACAGCCTTCTCTTTTGTCTGCAGAAGGATGTCCCAGCCGGAAAACTGAGCCAACATAAGTAACGACTGAAAGAGGACAAGTATGTGTAAAAACAGAATATTAGAACACTGAATGTCTGGCCAAAGTTTATTTAGTGCAACAAACATTTATCCAGCACTTATACTCTGTGCTAGGCACTCTGTCATACAAATTATTGAAAACGAAAGGGTTTTTCATTTTTTAAAGCAATCTATCTGACTCAATTATTTTTCACGTGAGGAATTATACCACAAGAGATCAAATCTTTTCCATAAGTTTACAAAGCTGGTTAGTGAAGATCCAGGACTGAAACTCACATACACTGTCGCCTGACTCAGGGCTGCTTCTTCTGTCCCCATTAGGCTCCCCATGAAGGGCTGCTCTGTAGAGCGTGACTGTCCTCAGTCCTTGGAGGGTGAAGGCAGTGGAGAAGCAGAGACCAGATGGGATGAAAAGAAGGATTTGCCAGTGCGGGCTGTCATACATTCCTGTCAATTATTAGATCTCTTCTTTGAAAGGTTTGTAAATAAATATCATGGTCCATCTCTGGGAATCTATTTGCAGGTAGCTGGGTGGCTTGTACTCAAATTTAGAAAACGAGAGTATTGATCTTGGGCTCAGGAATGTAGACCCTGTTCTCTGATTTTAGGAAGTCCGTGAATCACACTGAGTCTATTTGTAAAAGGAGCAATTGAGCCGAAATACAGGAGGACGGTCTGGGGGGTACCGCCTGTGTGGCCAGACCGCCTTACATTCCAATCCTGATTTTGTCGCTTACTAATTGCATGACTGTGAGCATATATCTTAACTCATTGTGCTTTGGTTTCTTTGCTGTAAAATGACAATAGGCTTGTCTGATTTTTGTGAGGACTGCATGAATAATAACTACTAAGCTGTTAGTACAGTGTAAGTGTTGACTTATTATTACCTGATATCTGCTGAAGTCTCTTCAAGCTAAAAAAATGTGTACTCTGTCTATAATTCAGTTCTATACAAATGTATTATAAATATTGGTTACGATCTAAGAAAAAGCAGAACAAATACACCTGCAAAGGAAGAGAGTCACTTTAGTTGTATTTAAGGCATCTTTCTTGAGTGTCCATTATGTAGCTAACATAGTTCTGAATAGATTAGGTGACTTTCTGCTTAGAGATGGGAGGAATAACTTCAGTAACCTTGTCCTTTGATTTACGATGTCCGTTGTTTCCCTTTATTTTCACTGTAAAAAAGTATATAGAGGGACAGAGATATGAAAAATTAGATCCATGCTCTCAGATCCGAACAGAAATATCAGGAAAGTGTTAAAGAGTCAAGAGAGGGATAAATAACCCTGAGGGGAATCTGAGAAGGCTTCTTAAGGAAGGTTTGAGATGCCTTTATTGTCACAAATTACCTTTCGTTTCCATGGAAAAAAGCAGACAGATGCAGCATTGGGCTTCAAGAATATACAAATTGTCTTAAATAGTGAAATGTGAACATGAATTCTTCCTGAAATCAATTCCCTAATCTGGGTTAGAAGTCAGTAAATGTGAAATTCCACGATTTTCTCAGCTCTGTGCTAGTTAGTCTCTGTTGGCTGAGCTGGCACATTCTGCCATCTTGATGAAAATTAGTTATGGTTCCCACTGAAAACCCCTCTATGCCAGGGATGTGGGGTGATTTCCTGGGATTACGGCTGACAGTTCTGTCTCAGAGTCATGGGCTCCTGATTTATTGGACTTTCCTTAAGTGGAAGCTTAGTTTTGTTTGAAATTTGAGCTCTAGTATCTTCTTTGTCCAGAACCAATTGTTCCCCCCAGATGTTTAGATTTTTTTGGAAGTAACCTTGAAAGACTCCGACATAAGACTTTGACTAAGCTTGAGTCATGAGACTGTGGTGCCACCCTGAGGTGCTTTTCTTGTGCCTAAGGCCTTAGGCATCACCCTTTCTGTATGAATACCATTTGTAGTTTGCCTACACTTTTAATAAAACCTTTTTTGCTGGAATCAGCATGACTCCTTCCAAGTTGCTGCTTGCCCAAGAAGGCAATGCCCATAAGTGCCACCATATGACCAAATCTGTTGCAAAATTGTGTCTTTGGTTTTGTTCATAGAAGCTGATGAAGAGACGTTCTCCCTGAGAACTCAGGTTATTCAAGCTCAACTGCATTTTCATCTGAGTTGAAGCTTGTTTTAGAAAGTTTTTTGAAGGCACTTTCAGCAAATACTGGAAAAAAGTTTATGTAAATAAAAATAGTGAGACATTTTAATTTTAAGAAGAAAGTCAAAGACATGTTTTCCTTGAATAATATCCCTGCTTTCCTCCTGTCTTAAAACAACACGATCACTATGATAAGGTTATACAAACATAGTCCTTAAGGAAGTGGACAGATGCTGAACATCAACACGGGAGTGGGGACTCTGGTCCATAAAAACCCTAATCTGCCAGTTGTCTGTCAACCCAGGCCTTCTTCGTCTCTGTATCTCCTATCCCCTTGCCTAGTAGAATAACTGCTCTTTGCTGGGGAACCTCTATTTGAGGGTATCAGTACACAGATGCATACTCTCTAGTACCTGAGAAATGAGTAGGACAGAATCAGTCCAAATCCACCCATGTGACTGGAAAAACAATTCCAGATGATATTGATAGCATTTTGTTTACAAAACAAATGTCATTAAACTTCTTATGACAAATCAGTTAAACTGATGGTGATTAATTTTTAAGATCCCTAAATTTGGTTTTCTTTTAAGATTTTCCTTTTATTTTTCAAAATGAAAAAGGTTCTATTATTTATTTTAAGTGTAAAATAATACATGTAAAAAATCCCAACGTTAAAGAAAAATATTATAACAACGTAAAAGTTACCTATATTCCAGTATCCAGCAATAACGTCTCCTACCATTTTAGCGACTGTCCTTCCAAATGGTTTTCCATACTACAGTTCTCAAATTGTGCTCTCAGAACCCTGGTTCAGTTAATATATTATTTTTTAATGAGAACGGTTTAGTGATAAATTAAGTCTGAGAAATACTACTTTGAACAATGTTAAGCATATTTCTTTATTGTAACTTCCTCAGAACTTTTAATATCTGGTTATGCTGTGAGAACCACGAAGAAAAATTTAGCATACAGTAGTTCCCAAACTTCGGACACTGGAATTCCTTTTTGGAAAACAAAACCAAAAAATATGGAAAATGCTGACCTTTGAGCACTTACTCATACATTCATACACTTTATACAAATGAGGTAACAAAACTCAAACCAATCTTTACTGTGTTTTCATGTAAACTCAACAATGTGTAATGAACGTGTGCTTGTATTCATGAATAGAGATCTACATCATCATTTTTAATGGCTGTGTAATATTCCATGGTATACAAGTACTATCCTCTACTCAGCCAAATTCTCTATTAGTGAGCACTGGGGCACAAAGCCAAAATAAAGACATGCACACTAAATTTACAAAAATATCTGCAAAAACTATAATAAAATCAATAGGCAAAACGTTAAACATATCATTAATAACATGTACAAAAACACAGACAATTCACAGAAGGAAGAACAATAGACCAATAGAGACACAAAATTATGATCAACCTTACATCTATGCCATGCAAATAAGGACATCGAATTATAATGCTTTATTGATTAGATTGGCAAAGGGTAGAAAGACTAACAAAACTGAGCACTGGTGAGGATTTGAGGAAATGTACACTTTTTCCCTGTTAGTGAAAAATGTAAATTGGTACCACCTTTCTTGGGGCTAGGGTATCTATAGTTATTAAATTTTCAATGAGCATATCCTTGGAACCAGCAGGTCCACTTTAGATTACTTTTTGGCTGAAAAACCACTACCATCTTCTATAAATTATCCCCTATTGAGGTATTGCTGCAGGCTGCACAGTGTGCTAGATTTGTGGGCAAGACAAAACTCTGTTCTTTACTTTTCCTCAAGAAGCTTATGATATGCAGACTTTGAGGAAATCAAGCTCACAGAGACACCACTGGCTTTTTCACCAAAAACTTTTGAATACCCGGTAATAATAACAATGCATTTGACTAAAATCGTGATTAGAACACTGAAATTAATCAAGCTTTTTCTAAACAGAATTTTTCCTCTTTCAGTAGGGATTAAAAGAAAGTTTATATTCCCAGGAGGTCCTGACAGGGCTAGCATTTGGTACAACTGGAAATCCTTCTAGTGAGTATAGGCTAGTGAAGGGCAGGCTTCAAGTCAGTGTTTCCTTTTCTGAGACACTCTGTCTTTTCCTTCTTGTACTTAGTTACACGTCTATCTCCATCATGATTCCTTACTTCAGTCGCTGAATGGTGGCTTTTCTTTTCAGAAAAATAAATTCTGGCATAGAGGGAGACATCAACTGTATAAATAAGATAAACCCTTTCAGCTGGAAGGTCCTTGAGGGGAGGGGTTGTGTGATACTCACTGTCCTTTCCCCAGGACCCAGTGCTAAATGCCCTGCCCAAGGGGTGGACTCAGTAAAGACTTGTTGACTCTAGTTGGGCAAACCTCATGAAAGGTGATGTTAATAAACTTAGACCTTTGAAGGTGCACTTTAGGTGGAAAGCGTAACCCTGATATCCACTCCACATCCATGTTTAATAACTTTTAATAACATTTAATGACTTTAAAAGTTATTTCCTAGACGTAAATTTAAAATCACTGTATATAGAGAGTAGAAGCTTCATGGCCAAATGGAAATTTAGCTAAATGAGAATTATAAAGAGTAAATATTTGGAAATGCTTCTCAAAATCAAATTGGATCATTAAGATGGAGTATCAAGAAATAGGTGATTCAACAAATATGAAAATATAATGAAAGGAGGAGGAAAGGGGGTGAGAACAGATATGTGTTAAGTACCTTAAGTATAGTTAGTGGTTTTATGTCTATATTGCACTTAGTCCCTCCTGTGACGGTGCAAGATTGATGTTATTGTGTTTATTTTGCAGATGATGACAGAGTGGGTCACCTGGAAAGATCTGCCAAACACAGTGAAGACCGCAAATCAAAGGAACAGCATCAGAAAGATCAGTCTGATAAACTAGGATGGTTGTTCTCAAACTTTTGTATCAGGATCACTAGAAAGCTTGTTAAAACAAGTTCTCTGGGCCTCACCTTTGGAGTTTCTGTGTCCGTAGGTCTGGCATGGGGACAGAATATCTGGATTTCTAGGTGGTTCCCAGCTGAAATCAATGGAATTTGATTACTATCATCTGTATTGATTTTAGAAAAGCTTTTGAAAAATCTTTTTGTAATACCCCTTTGGTCAAGATTTTTCCAGTATTAATCCATAATTAATTTATTCATTCAATAAACAATTCACTCAGCAAATTGTTTACTCAACAAATAGAGCAATGCTGGAGATAGACATGGATTTACAGATTGAAATCTTCTCCCAACTAATAAACGTTATTTGTTAGGAATTAAAGACAAGTTCTGATCATAAAGTCAATATAAGGTTAACAAAGAAAAAAGGAGGTTCCAAAAAAATCCTTAGGTTACCTCAGGATATATTAGTATGGGTCTAATATTATAATCATGGGAAGGAACTCATTGTACACTGGGTTGCAGAGAATATCTAGATTAAGAAGTTTAATTCCAGGTGGCACTTAAAAGAGTAGAAGAGAGTCCAGGTGTCCAGAGCTTGGCTAAACCACTCCATGATATTTCTGCCGGGACACCCATTTTGTTTGGTCAAGTGTCCTGCAGGGGCTGTAAGCTGATGCCGTATCTCCCTCAATCCAGAAAGTTAACAAGAGTCTTTTTATCCAAGGCCAAGGAAGTATTAAAGGTTTTGCTGCTTGTTTGGAATGGGAAACAAATTATAAATAGTATGTTGGTATGTTATAAACTATCTTATGTGCTCCCTTATTCTGGTAATGCAGACATGGGGCTTGCTGGTCTGGACTGGTTTGGATTCTGTAGGATTGTCCAGGACCTCTGTGTTATACACCTCAGGGCACCATACCCATCAGAGTCTGTGTGCCTGGCATCCCCTAGCACTGGGCAGAGCAGAGCCAGCAAGACTGCGTATAGCCATACACTTCAGGGTTGGCAAAGCAGAATATCCTGGCAAACATGGCGGGATGCAGTGTTAATCCTGAATCTTACCACCTCCATCCACCACGCCCTCAACCCCCTCCCCCTCCCCATGTGTGACTCTTGCTTGTTTCCTTATATTTGCTTTTATCACTATCTAACTCTATTTTTCTGATTTTCTGGTCTTGAGTTTCCCTTAGAAGCAACATTTTAAAAAACTTTAAAAATAATATATTCAATGAATTAGTCTTTTGGACATGTGGCAACATGTAGATGCATTTCATGCCAAAATAGCTTCTTTGATAGGTGTTTCCCAAAGCAGGTATCATGTCCATTTCTTTAAGGCAGAAGGGCTTACCTCATATATTTTTTAAAGCTTCAATGTCTAAAGGCATTATTTCTAACAGAAATGGAATGCCAAAGTTGTGATCCAGACTAAAATCCTAAACAACAGACACAGATGATCTGTGAAATTCTTGGTGTGATTTCATAATATTTTTTTCTTTTGGTTATATTTTAAGTAAACAAAATGAAATATTATCTTAAAGCATACACATTAACTTCCAAGCAAATGAAATTGAATGATAAAAACTGAGTCAGTGACCAAGAAGTATTTATTTGAGGCCTGTGATGGGCCTAATACTGTTTTAAGTGCCCAGTGGTGCATGGAAGACATAGAAGAATCATCTCTGCCCATAAGGATCTTTATATTTAGGTGGAGAAACATGCATAGACAATAATTCAAGGATAGTGTAGAAAACACAAATTCCTTTTGATAGGTAAAAACATTCAGCACAGTGCCAACCAGACTGTAATCTCATCATAGGTTCTGTTAAGAACGTGGAGCCCCAGTGGAACTGACAAACAAACAAAAATCGAAGAATAACTTTTCCACTTTACAGATACATTTGACATCTTGCTGATTCTGAATAGTCTTGAGTAAACTAAAGATACCGTTGGTCATGCTGAGAAGGAGTAACTCCCAACCTAGGCCAAAGGCACGGTAGGGAAAACATTCTGTCCTGGAGGGAAAATAAGATGAAAGATGAAACAATAAAGCACTTTCCAGGTTCAACAGAGATCTAAATAAACTGAAGAAGTGAGGGGAGAACAAGACAGAGTTATGAAAAGATCAAATGGAAAAGACTTGTGGACCAGGTTGTCTCTATGACTCACCTGGGAGTGAAACTGCTATCACGAGACATTTCCTAAGGCCTTTGAGCTCTAGTCAGTCTTCCTCCAAAGCCTGTGTTCCTACATCTTTCATCTTCCTGTGAACAGTCCCTGGAGATGTTGTTTGGAGGGTAACATGATGGAATTGCTCAAGGCTCTTGTAGGAGACACAAGACGTTAAGGAAGGGGAGGTAGAACAGGGAGATTCAAACTCCAATGGCTCAAAAACGCTGCAGGTATAGGAGACAAGGGGGCTGGTGGGGAGCAGGGCTGGGAGAGGACTGCAGGTCCGAAAGCTCCCCCTGCCAATCAGCTGCCACCATCTGTTGTCATGGGGAGATGTGGACATGCCTGTTCTCTCAGGGTTTCAAGAGGAGCCAGAAATCCATTCGTTCATGTAAAGACATCTCTCACATTTGAAACATTGGAATTTAATTCAAGTTGGTTTTAAAAAAAAATACTGTGTAGGCTAACGAAAACATATTTCTAGTTAATAACTGACAGGTTGCAAACTCTGAGATGGTATGCCATGCTGAGCAGTCTTTATTACTTGAAGGTTTCTGCCTTTCTTTTACTCGAGAAAGCCTTTAGGGAGAAACTGGTCATCTTCCTTTGTGCTATTGACTTCAAGAAGGAGAGTGGAACTCTTTGGGAGAGAAAATGGTAATGGGTTAAAGGCTCAGAAATTGTGTGGGTCTCAATCACAGAAGCCCTAAACAGCCATTTGACTCTGTGCTAATCCGCTTGCAGTCTGTCCACCTAGAGTGTCAGCACTTGTAGGCAGAGGAGGGCTTGATATACCTTAGAACATAGTTGTAACTAGTGCAGGACAAAGCAGAAAGTGAGTGCCGAAGGAATACTCAAATGTTGATTAAAACATTTAACGTAGATTGAGCTGTATGAAATGGGCAATATTTGATTGCTTTTGACCCAAAAAAGTCACTGTTGTGGTATTGTGACTGGCTGAAAGTCACCTCCTTTCTCAGATACGAACCCAGATAAGATGGTTGGCCTTGAGCATCAGAAGATATTTTGGGGGGAATTTAACATGATGAATAAAAGTGTGGGCTATGGAGCGAGACTGCCTAGGTTTGAAAACTGGCTCTGCCATTTTCTAGCTTCTTTGCCTCAGTTTCCTCATCTGTGCAAGGGGGCTAAAAGTAGAACCTACCTTCTATTGACATTGTGAGGGTGAAAGGTGTTATTGAAAGTGACATTTAAGAATGGTGCTGGGCACTTATTAAGCTCTTAGTAAAGGAGAGCTATGATTTCCATGTTCTCTTTCTCCACTTCTCATAATCTGTCTGCTAAGGAAAGTTCACCCTAGACACCTTACCCAGTCTAGCTTTCCCCTGACAGCACTTCAAAATGACCTATTCATCTCCTTATCCAAATTTCTTTCCCAACAGCTGTAATCTTAATTTTCACAAGAAATGCAGTTGGATAGGTTATGACTGAGACCAGTTTAGAGGTGACTTTTCCCTGTGGCATTTGCATTTTAAATAAAACTCTTGAGGAAGCAATCTTTTGTTTCCCAAACCTGCCTGATGGCAAGAAATACTCAAGGCTGTTTAACCTTCTAATCCCATCCTTGGAGATTCAGGCTTAGGTGGTCCAGGATGGGCTCTGGGAATCTATATTTTAAATAACTACCTCAGGAATTAATATTTTGGCGCAAGTTTGAAAAAAAAAACTATTTTAGGCCAAATAACTCAATTTCTGATGATTACATGCCATCCTCTATGATTGGTATCTTTTTTTCTTCTTTCTTGGGGGGAGTTTGTTCTAATGGCCCTTAAATCACAAATATGGGCCACTCTCTTGTCCATCCACACTGATAAACTGAGATCTTAATTTTGAAATTAATTGTGAAATTCTAAAATAAGTTACTCTGTCATAAAGTCTACAAGGAGAGGATCTTGCTTGTGATCGTTGCTGATAAAAATACTCTTCAGATGAGTGCTATTCAAGGTGAGAAGGAACAATAATAGCACTTGCTTCACCTGGAAACTTGTTATACATGTAACCTCCTTTGGCTTCACCCTGGACCTCCTGAATCAGAATCTGCATTTTAAAGTGTCCTTGGGTGATTCACATGCATATTAAAGTTTGAGAAGCATAGCCTCAGAGCATGAAAAGACCTTTCTGACACATTTAATTTACTCAATATAGTTTGATTAGCAGTGATATTTAAAAATGTTGTCTTCTGTTTTCTTGATGTTCTCTTTTTAAATAAGGTAATTTTGTGTTTTGTATTTTGACAATATCATTTTATTAATTTTTATTTTTAATTTAATTTTTATTTTATATTGGAGCATAGTTGATTTACAATGTTGTGTTAGTTTCAGATGCACAGCAAAATGATTCAGTTATACATATATTTATATCCATTCTTTTTCATATTCTTTTCCCATGTACGTTATTACAGAATACTGAGTAGAGTTCCCTGTGCTATACAGTAGACAATATCATTTTAGATGAAAAGAAAAATATTTGATTATATATTTCTATCTGTAAAGAACCTCTCCTGTAGTTTAAAATGTCTTCCATATGTGTGATACTTTAAACTGTGCACTTTAATGAAAAAAAAAAGAACATGTAGATAACCACTATGAAAGTTAGCTCAACAAAAGTTCCAAGCATATATTCCACATGTGGCAACTTATAGAAGAGCACACTAGCATGATCTATTTTGACGTATCTGTGGTTTCCTTGCAGAATATGTCCTAGCCACTTCTCTAACTTTTTAATGAAAAGTTACAGAGGAAAAATTAAACCTAGTTCAGATCAGTGACATTTATTTACTAGATAGTATTCATTTCTTCATGTTTCGTAGGGAGAAGTGCTTACATTTTTTAAAAAATCAAGCTGACTTAGATATAGGTGATAAAAATTAACATTGTCTTTATGTCTTAATTTTTACCTTTTATTCACCTACCTCCAGCCCCCAACCATCTCCTGTAGGGTATGTCCCACATACAGTAATTGCTCATTTAATATTTGTTGAGTTGAAATTGAATTGTCTCACTCATGGACTCTCCCTTTATGCTCTTGGTCCCGTATCAATCTTTTCAGTCTAAATACACATATAATCCTTGTGGTCCACACCATCATTAAATATGAAAGAGTGAGTCAGCTCTCTGTGGACACTTACTAAACACTCATTGAAGATTATGTTGTTTTTACAGAGTATGTCTCTTTGAGGAGAAACATGAACAGGACAACATGCTTACATGAATTTTTAGCCTATTTTTAGTCTGTTTTGATATGCATCAACTGATTCAGATGAAGCGTGTTATTTCACGTAGGAAGAAGAAGCTACTGAGTCAAGTGTCCAGAGAACATATGTTGTTTTACCAGAAAGGTAATCAGTTTCTTTGAGTCATCCACACTTTCAGTGGAACATATACTGGGAGAGGGGGTGTCTGGGTATAATTTTAAGTATCAGGAATCTATGGTTTATATAAGGGCAACCACAGATCACTGGTATTGCTGTCTTACTTTTGAAAACCACGACTTCTCTTTCTACCCATATTTGTAAGTCAGATCTATATGAAGAATTGGTTTGTTTAAAATAAGATTTTAGCTAATACAACCAACAACCTAGAGATAGAATTGTTACTGCTTCTTAGAGTTGAAACTGACTTGGGAATGTCTGTATCATCAGAATATTGTTAGCATGGCTCTAGTATATAATTCAAAGTATGGCGAGGTGCAAAGCATATAGTCAACACAAATTGGGATGGTACATAGATGACATCATGTATATAAATATAAATATTGTCTTATTTTATGATAGCCATAAAATTTTTCATAGCTCTTCACTGATGTGTGTGTCTATATTTAAAAAAAACCCCTTCTTTAAAAAATTCAAACAGTATTGAAATTATAAACATCTGGGGGAAGGGTTTTCTTGAAAATTTATTAATTTCATGGCACTTCATTATATTTCCAGAATATCTTACATTTAAAAACCAAATTACCTATATATTCCAACACAAAGACAGTAGACTCAAGTTCATTATATGGTAAAATGCCAAGACAGCTGTTTTTACAATGATCTTGGACATTTCTTTTCTAAGGGAATAGAAAAGTATTGGAGAAAAACATATTTAAAATGAGAAATCTGATAAACAAATTGCTTCCATATTTTTCTAGTTAGGAAGAAAATGTGATACGTAACTATACTATTGTGAATTGTAAGCTTAAATTGTTTTTAAATGAAAAAATGCTACACATGGTGATGTAAGGCTGAGAACCCCTTATGAACTCATTCTTGGATCTACTGCCTCTTCTGGATGAAGCCTGTCTGTGCTGTCCAATAAGGAGCCGCTAGATGTAGGGGACTCTTGGGCACTGAAAGTGTGACTACCAAGACTAAAACAGTGAATTTTAAATTTTATTTAATGTTGATTTAAAATTGAGGTTTAAATAGTCACGTGTGGCTAGTGGCTGTAATCTTGGTCAGTGCAACTCTACAATAAAAAAGGAAGAGAACTTTAGTTCCCAGGGAACCATCTCTGGCTTTTCTTGTGGCTGGAATTTTGTTAGTAGACTGCTATACCCCAGAAATTGGGGTTGGGCTCTCAGATTTTTCTGGACTAAACAGCTAATTTAGATCAAATTTGAAGCACAGTTTGTGAAGAGGAATGGTATGCATATTCATACCGTATACATAGCAATAAGGATTGCTAAGGTTACTACACGTACATCTCTCTTCCAAATTCTCTCATTTTTGAAGAAGTTCACCCCAAAATTTTGCATGTGGGAGACAGCTTTCGTGTGAGCTTCTCATTCCTCTGGGTTCCATTCCACCCACCACTTCTCCCAAATAACATCTCCCCTGAATTACTCATTTAGGTGAAGGAAGGGATGGCCAGGATTGCAACCGTATCCCAAAACTTTTTAATCAGGTTGTTGAGACTGAAGGGCAATACAAATGTGATTTCCATTCATGCTGACAATGGTTGGGAGATAAAGCCACAGGCACACATCGCAAAGCGTAAGAACTTCCGTCTTCTAATACAAGTCAGAGGAGTCACAGAGGCCTGAAGAGCCAGCCAAGCTCTTGAATAAAATGTCTGCAGCAGTGCTGGAGAAAGACACGTTTAATGCTCTAATTTAGGTGAGAAGACATGAGGGTAAGGAATTGACCAAGCAAGGTGTGGAATGATCAGATTTTACTGGTGCAAGGGAGCTGATAAAGAACATTTCAACATCTTAAGTCATAAATTTATCCAGAGAGAATAAATGTCTTGACTCAGATCACAGGTATATGGGAAGGGAACTATGGTCTATACTCTGAGTCAATTGCTAGGCCAGCGGTTTTAACTGGAGAATATGTTTCTTACTTTCCTAATTCCCTGAGAGAAAGCCCTGACTGTTGTTTCTGGGATAGACCTAGAAGACGGCAATTGAGAGGCCAACTTACAGCAGGAATGTCTCATCTCCTTTCCCCAGTGTGATCCGCAGAAGAGACAGTCCCCAAACAAGTCTTCAAATAGGGGCTTTTTAAGTACCCATAATAACCTACAATTTCAAGCCTTTTAAGGTCACTCTGGGAGAGAGGTTTAAGATGAGAGAGTTCTTTTTCCTTTTGTAAAAAGAAACCTCTAGTTTTCCAAACATTTCATAAACCTCTTGAACTCTTTGGAATGAGCCAGAAGTGGAAAAAGTAACTGGAACTTCTTGGGAAAAATTAGTGGTAGCTGTTGAAAAGAGCATTGATCCGTATTCCAGGCAGCAAGGAAGTCTGGACATTGCTGAACAGGCAGAGTGTGTTTAGTTGGGGCATTGCTGGTCAGGTTAGGCCTGGTCTAGAAGTGGCTGCGCTGTTTTAGTTTCCTGGGGTTACCATAGCAAAGTACCACAAACTAGGAGGCTTAAAACAATGGGCATTTATTCTCTCACAGTTCTTGAGGCTAGAAGTCCAAAATCAAGGTGTTGGAGGGGCCAAGCTCTTGCTGAAGTCTCTAGGGGAGAGTTTGTTTCATACCTTTCTCTTTGCTTGTAGACGCACATGTCAATCGCTACCTCTATCCTCTCGTGGTGTTCTCTTTTGTATGTTGTGATGTCTCTCCTCTTCTGTGTGTATTGGTCTAACTCAGATGTACTCCCACACACAGTGACATCTAGTGGGTCTGGACACAGGCATCTGAATCCCCTTGAATGCTGGGATTCCCTGATGGTTTGAGTATCTCTTATTCCTAGGACTGCAAGCTTATGTGTTTCCAAGGAACTTCGCTGACACTGTAGAGCTATCAACATGGAAGGAGGCTCAAATCTATTAACAGCTCTGTAAACCTGGTAGATGCAAAGTATGTTTGATTTTCTTTTCTTTTCTAATTTTTTTGAGAACCAATAAAATTCCAAGAAGCCAACATGGAACATGAGACACGAGTCATTTCATCTGTCTTTAGTACCTTTAAGCCGCAAGAGGGGCACAGTCCCATCTGAAAGAGACTTCACAATTGTATATGAAAATTTGCTTCATGAAATATGACTCTTAAAGGTAAAAACAGGGACTTCCCTCGTAGTGCAGTGCTTAAGAACCTGCCTGCCGGGCTTCCCTGGTGGCGTAGTGGTTGGGAGTCTGCCTGCTAATGCGGGGGACACGGGTTCGAGCCCTGGTCTGGGAAGATCCCACGTGCTGTGGAGCGGCTGGGCCCGTGAGCCACGGCTGCTGGGCCTGTGCGTCTGGAGCTTGTGCTCCGCAGCGGGAGAGGCCGCGATGGTGAGAGGCCCGCGCACTGTGATGGGGAGTGGTCCCCGCTTGCCACAACTGGAGAAAGCCCTCGCACAGAAACGAAGACCCAACACAGCCATAAATAAATAAATAAATAAATTAAAAAAAAAAAAAAGAACCTGCCTGCCAATGCAGGGGACACGGGTTTGAGCCCTGGTCCGGGAAGATCCCACATGCCACGGAGCAACTAAGCCTGTGTGGCCACAACTACTGAGCCTACGCTCTAGAGCCCACGAGCCACAAATACTGAGCCCACATGCCACAACTACTGAAGCCCGCATGCCTAGAGCCCGTCCTCCGCAACAAGAGAAGCCACCGCAATGAGAAGCCCGCGCGCCACAACGAAGAGTAGCCCCTGCTCACCACAGCTAGAGAAAGCCCGCATGCGGCAACAAAGACCCAACACAGCCAAAAATAAATAAATAAATAAATAATAAAAAAAGGTAAAAACAGAGATATGTTTTACCCAGTCTCCTCATCAACTTTTCCTTGGCTCCCTTGCCCCTCTCTCATTGTCGGCTTTGTTTTCAGCCCTTGAGAGAGAGGCCTTTGTTCTGGTCACAGTTGAATTGGTGGATCGTGTTTATCTAGAGCTTCTGTACAAGATCATAATCCTAGGGGAAAGCTACTTGAGATGTCCAAGTGTGGTTCGGTTTAAATATTTATAGTGAGCTGTATAGACAGCTGATATGAATGAGGAACTACACGTTAAATTTTAAACATCAGGTGAATAACGTCAAACCAGTGGAAATGTTTGTTTCTTGTGCATATAATCATTGGATCAAATTTGAGTGTTAATATATTAACAGATTACTGAGTAATGTTCTCAAAGTAGGCAGGAAATAAAGTAGCTATTTGTTCTAAGATGAAAGTTATTGCAAACTATATGCTACCATTTGTATTTTCTTTCTAAAAACTTAGCAAAATCAAAATAGCATTAGCCAACTGCTTTAAATTTTTACAACGATGTTAAGCTTTATTACATGAGAACTTTGTTAGAACATGCATCATAAAATACAGATTGTTTTAAAAATTGTCCCCTGCTTCTTCTTCCTGAGTTCCTGGGGTAGAGCTATTTTGGGCCTATGTTTAGTCCCAGATATAGTCCAGTTCCTAAGCCAAGAGTGGCCTGGTATGGTGGGTCTTCTCTTTGGCAAGAATTGAGTTTGATTGTGCTGGGAATGGCACGAGCTGAGCCAGGCCTCCTCGGCTGGGGCCTTGGTTAATGCTTGTCCTCTTCCCAGGGAGTTTGCTTCTGTTCTCTGAACCTCTAATCCTGGTTGGGGCCTTGCTGTGAATGCATCCGCCTCCCAGTCACAAACTTTCCTGTTGCTCTGGCTGGTGCTTTTCTCCATCAGCTAGTTTGGAATTCTAGTTGCCATTGCTTCCAAGAAGCATGTTTTGATACAGCCATGAACTGCAGTGTTGCCTTCCCCAATTTGTGTTTCCTTAACTTTCCCAACTCAGCTTGTCACATACCAAATGCCACCCTCCTGCTCTCCAGAGTTTCCATATGCGGGGCTGTCTTTGGCTCTGCTCAGGGTCGGGAGGGGCCTGTGGTCTGGCTGATGCAGAGTTTGTGTAAGGAAATTAGGATGGGAAATCTGATTGGAAGGGAAATCTGTGAGATTTGCTGTGAAGCTACGTTTGTGAACAGACACACCATTTTCTTCAGATTGAACACATATTTGAGGTGCTTAGGGAGAGGCTGATGGAGATTATGGGCAGTGGGGTTCAGTCTTCCCAGGGGGGCCCCTTTGTACTGCTGCTGAGCCCAGACATTGCTTTCTTATTTTCTAGGAAATATTATATTTCTTTCGTCTTAAGGCTTTAATAAACCATGGAAAAAAATAACTAAACATAGTTTGTTTCTTTCTTAAAAATAATATAATTATATTAAGACTTGACAAGTGGCCCTAAAATATCTTAATCCAAAGAAGTGACTAGTTACTAGTGACTAGTTATTTCCAGCAATCGAGGTTGTCAAGGCTGGGGGCAGCACTCTTGGCAACTTGCAGTACTTGAATCAAGGTGTGGCTTCTGTAACTTTATGCCTGAGGTCATTCAAGTGATGGGAATAATGGTCTTACTCATGTATCGCTTTTCCCCCCTAAAGTCCCAGGTGTGGTCTTTATGTAGCTAGGACTGTAAACTTCCTCTTAAGAATGAGTATTTGCTTTCTGTTTCAATGTCTCCATCAAAACACGGTCCTTAGCATTGAAAAATGTTCACAGAATACCCGTTCAAGCCATTTATTCTTCTTACTCTTTTCTTAGCTGCTTTCTTGTTTGGTCTTTTTTTCCATCTTCCTGTAATAACTCACCCTCGGATGTGGCTACTTGCCGACAAAATGGAGTATGGGACAGAGGTGAACCAGGAGATAGTTTTTTTAGGGGGAAAAACCCCCAAATCTGAAATTAAGATAATCTTAAGCAAGATTTTCAGTAGAAGCCAGAACATCAGGATAATAGTTGAAACTGTTATTGAAGTACTATTTTCAAGTTTTGTTTTGTTTCATTGTTTTTGTTTTTTGTTTTTGTTTTAGAGAGCTCACTGACTATGGCCAAGACTGGTCAGGTTGACGCACTTTCCTCAGCAGGTGTGAGGTCAGAGGAGGTTTGTAACTGGTTTGTGAGTCAAACTTGGACAAAAGAATCAGGAACAAAGATGGCAGATGATAAGCTTTCTCAGTTATAACCTCATAGTGACCTGAATCATCACATTTACCTTGGCCTTGAGTGATATGACAAAGGAGTGCAGATTTACCTTATCCTACCTTCAAAGTGGACAGTATGTCTTTCTAGACTAAATCCTTAAGGACATTAAAAAATAAAAACCCTTCAACCTAGAAAACAGAAATCTATTTTTCATATGTGGTAAAATATGGCTACAAAAGCCTTTTATTATTCAGTTTTCCAGTTTTTAAAAAAAAAAATCATCTGTTTGCTTCCTCTGCCAGGTACATATGAAGAAACTTAAACACATTCTTCTATTTCACACAATATCAATATATTACTAAATATGTAGAAGAAAACCAATCAGAGCCATTCCCTCAGCATGGGTCCCAGAATGAAGACAATGTGGAGAAGTCTTGTGATGCACAGGTAGTTTGAGTGAAAATTTGCTTTATGGTGCAGGCCACTGGGGTTGGTTTTTGTCACGGTATGATTTGATGTGCATTGACTGCTACAGAGTTATAATTAGGTAAACAATAGCAACAACAACAGAGGCTTACAAGGGATCAGTAGGATTGTGTGTGTGTGTGTGTGTGTGTGTGTGATCTTGTGCATGCATCCTTATTTGTGTGTAGACACTGGATGATAAAACTTTTCCCATTCTTCATGCTACGCATTCCTCTCTCTCCCTATAATTAATCTCTTCTATTTAGAGAAGTGAGTGGACAAGGAAGAGTGGTCAAGTCTGGGGTTTGTTTCTTCCATTTCTTATTGGGTGAGGAGGACAAGGAGAATACTGTCTTGTTTCTGTCTAATAATTAGGAAGGAATTGAATCTGGTTGCTTTTGCAGATCTGTCTAGCTTATGACTTTATGTTGTTATATGTTAATGCTATATAAGAGGCATGATTGAATCTTCATGAAGAAGAGGGACATTAAACCTGTTGTCCAGGGAGCTGAGCCATGAGAGAGGGCAGAGCAAGTAAGTCTATGAGACATTGACCCTTATGCACAAACATGTCTGCTGAGTGTGTAGATGCAACACAGAGCTAACAATGACCGGATTACACATAGATTTACTTTATCAGGTAGACTGTGTTATCATTCATCTTATCCCCATACACTTCCAGTAGAAGGATCCCTGAACTCCGGCCTACACATCATGTACTGGAATCACTTTTTATTGTGTTACCCTTTGTAGGTATTGTCATAAAAATATACTCTGTAGAATGGACAATTTTGCATTGTTAAGGGGATTTCAAGAATCAGTGATGAGAAAGGGATGCTTGGGGATGAGAAAAATTAAGGAGGTGTGAACAGAAAAGGGCCTGTCTATTCTATGAATGATTGAGTTGTTCCAAATCTACTACAGACAAACTTCATGAGGGTGTCAAGCGCAATTTGCTAAAGAGAGCATGGGACTTGGGTTCTCCCAGAAACAGAATCTGTGATGAAATTTGTGTGTAGGAGGTTTACTGGGGAGTGCTCTTGAGATCAACACCCATGGAAGGGAAGGAAAGAAGGGTTAGGGTTAGGGTTAGGGTTAGGAGGGAGGAAGAAATCGAGCTTTGATGTAGCCGCAATGGAGACCTCAGCTGACAGTGACAAAGTTCTTACGATGGGATGGCCTTTCTGAGCTGTCTCGAGGTAGAGGAGAGGACCAAGCCTTTGTCTCTCCATCAATTAATCATTGGATGTGAGCCACCTTGGAAGAGGTGTGACTTTGGGTGAGGAACTGATTTCAACTTCTATTTTTTTGTTTAGGTGTTGGGCAAGCTAGGAAGACTTAAATTCCCATGAATTATAAAGAAATACTGTATCAAATGAGCCATAGAAGATAGAGAAACCTGTAAACAGACAAGTGTCTTTTAATGCTATTGTTCTTATGCTACACAGGCTGGAAGGCAGAGCTGCTGCCCTGAACAGTTCCTAGGGGCTTATCTCTATAATATGCTTCATATGAGTATTGTTCATATGAATTGCACTCCCTAGATTTGTGCAGTGAACAACCTGTACAGCCTTAAGCTGTGCTCTAATATAAGAAATATGGCAATAGAAATGAATGTGACTTTCTGAAATCCAAGAAAATTGCCTTTAATTTGTCAACATCTAACTAATAGTCCAGATTATAGAATTGCCTTGTTCTTTTCTTCACCTGGCATCACTCATTTTATCTAGTTGATTTTGTCTTCTTTTGAATCTGTTTGTTTTGTGGCTAATCCTAACATATCTGATGTCTGGGTATCACATTTTAAATAATAAAGACATATTCTGCTTTCCTTAGGGGGCTGAAGTTCTCTAACTCTTTTTTGTAATTATATCTAAAATCTGTGACATTTATTGAAACAGCTGGTTACATAAATGGGATGATCTCTTCAGCAATAAATGTGGACCCAGGCTCTACACATGTACACACCTCCAGAGGGGAGAAAACTGTCCTGAGAGTCAACTTAGCAAAACATCAGTTTCCACTTGCATTCTCACTCCTATAGTATCTGAAAGCACTGAAGAAGGGCAGTTATTCCAGGCAAGTGCCCTGGTGTAGTGAGGGCATAGCCTCCATAATCCATGATTCCATCCATGAACCTTTTAACTGAAGACCCTTGAGTTCCCTACCTGTCATGCCATCTTATGAATTTCTTCGTATAATCTTCTTTTTCTGGTAAAGGGGTCTGGTTTTTGAGGAAGCTAGTTAAAAAATGCAGTATTGCTTTTGTGTAGTTTCACCTCCCCGCCTTAAAGGTCTGGAATTCTTCTTACGTACCAGAAGAACTAAGTCTTAGAGTCAGTTAGAAGAATTCAATAGACTGGCTACTGAAAATGCAAGTTGTCAAAATAAGAAAACAGAATCGGGACTTCATCCACCAGAACCAGCATTCTGAGTTTTGCTGAAAATCAGTTGGATAAAAGTCAAGAGTAACCAAGAAGATGTGGCTCAAAACTTGAGTGGAAAATACTGTCTTGTGGGGCACGCTACATTATAAATAAAACCTTTTATCAAGCTGTGGAGCCTGGCGACCTGCGCTGCATCTGCCAGAGGGCGTGCTCACCATGTACTATTTTCAATCTTGCTGAACTGACTACACTCATCCCCAGGCTCAGAGGCAGACCCGTGTTGCATCAGACTCAGGCTGTTGACTCAATTGTGTCCAGTTGAGGCTTGGCCAGTGTCTAAGGAGGTGGTTTGGCATGAAGCACCGTTCTGTTGGAGGAGCAGCTAGTTAACTAAGGTCATAGAATAAGGAGAGAACAATGAGGGTGAGATGAGAGCTGACCACATGTGCAGACAGAAGGATTGGCAGTCCCCTGGGGGTGGCGGTTCCAGCTGGACCACAAGTATCTTCAGCTGAAGTGAACTGAGGGAGCCTCTGTCACAGACAACCCCGGCTTTCACACTTGACACTACCTGTCAGCCATCATGGTGGCCTGCTTGTAAGAGCGATCTGATCACTAAGACTGGTTTCATCACGTTCAGTTAGGAAAGACTGCAGTACCTGCCTTGTGTAAAGGTGTTGACCAGACAAAGCCAATGGGAAGTAAAGAATGACTGTGGAAAAGGAAAAGATCAGGTAGTGAGAACCTTGGCGGTTAAGTGTCTCTCTCTCCACATGCTTCTTCCTTTCGGGAGATTTCTGCCTTCATCCAAATCGAAACAAGGCCCTAATTAGAACAAATGACAACTAGTTAATGCAAAGATGAATGACTGAAGTTGATTGTGAACCGTGACCCAGATTTTAAGCACACCAACACTTTTAAAACCTGAACAATTACGGGAACAAGCTTATTTTAAAGTTGAACAGACAGGCTGACAGCAGAAAATCTTGAGACATTAAGCAAGGGAGCTCCTGAAATTTGTAGGTACGTCCATTTTAAGAATACGAGGGTGTGTCTGCATGCAGCTTTGGCAGCTGTGGGCTCTGTGGCTAGGTGAAAGTATTCAGACTAACCATGAATGGGAAAGAGTTGATAATTTAGGGCAGAGGACAGTGTGTTCAATTCAGCACACAGGGAATAAGATAGTAGGATATAATGCCAACTGTGTCCATATGCTCTATGGATCTGGTATATCAGAGAACTGGAAAAGTTATCTCCTCTGTTTGTGTAAGCATGCCACTGATATTCCTCATCCCAAGAGACATTCCAACCGTTTACATTTCATGCTTCCTGGAAAACAAAATCTCAGACTGCCTGGAAGGTTTTGCTACTTTATGACATTACTGCCAGCATTTCATTAGAACCATATTTAGTTGAATACCTTCGGAAGAATTTTATGTACAAAAAAAAAAAAAAAAAGAGGACCCTGAATGAATTCTTTATATGTTGTTGTATTTTGACAAACAGTAATTAACTTGAAAGAGGGTCAACATTCTCTGAAGGTAACATTATTTGTTGACTCAGTATTTACATATATAACAAACTAAAAATAACTGTGTTGCAGAAAAAATGATTGACTGAATGTTTGGTTTCTATGCTGCCACATAGACATAATTTTAAGGTGCAAGAGGAAAACTCTCAAAGCAGCATGAAATCTGATTCTTCATGCTGTCACGGGGCCAAACACTGGTGGTAAGAGGTTTGGCTTCAGCAATATCATTGTACATACATCACATTGATTGTTTAACAATGTCAATAATTTGTATTCTTATGTTGGTTTTGTGGCTGTTTGTTAGTTCCTGGGAACCCCCCAAAATGAAGTGTTACAGAACCAAAAATGGGGGAAATTTTAATTAGGATCAATCAGTTGGTGGAAGGAAATTCATCAAACCATTTGGCTTGAAAATTCTATACCGTCCTAGCAACGGTTGATGAGGGACATTATCACAGCGTGTGCAGGAGTTAACCCTGAATGTGACTCAGTGCAACAATATCAACATGCCCAATGTGCGTTTCCTTATGAAATAGAGAAAAAACTAAATTGGAAATTTATTTTAAATATATTTAACTCTCAGAACATTCGAGGTTCCCCAATCTTGACTAATTGCTGGGAGGATTAATACAGAACTAAGCCTATTTTGTCAAGTTGGCATAGTCAGTAAAAGTCAGGGAAACAAAATACTGATGAGCTTGGTCAGCTACGGCTGATGTATACTAAGATTTAACCGAATTCAGCATCTTCAGTGTCCATAGAGTTTCACAAATTCTTCAATAAGAGTATGTAATTATGAAAATTAAGCATGCTTCATGCAATTTTATTTACAAGATGAACTCGTCCAAACAAATCCCTTTTCATGGACTACTTTATGTAACTATTGCTTTGCGCCAGCTTAAACTTTTATATAGTTCAAACTTGTGAAGTCTAAATTAATGATATTTAAAACTACTGAGAATATGGACATAACAAAACAAAGACCAGGTTCATTTTTAATAATTTTAGATATTTTTACAAGAGCAATATACATCGTAAAACTCATCAAATCATTAACATGTGTATAAACAGCACTGTAAATTGGGGACATCAGTAATTAATTTATGTTTTGGGATTCTGTTTTCAACATGGAATCTAGTTCTGTCTTTCTGAAACCTTTTATGCCACATTTTGATGTGTGAAAAACTAAACATAAATGGTCAGGGTTAGATCTTCCTCCGATGGTAGTTTGGGGTGATTTGCAACAAGCAACACCCTTCCATACTCTGCATCTGTATCTGTGCTGTGCACCAGACACTCCACAACGATCCTGCAATGTGGGTGTCCTTTGTCCTTGAATCTGCACCCTCTAGCTGGAGGCCTTTGGATTTTCTTTCACAATTTCCCTTCCTGCTTCTCCTCTTCCTCCCATTTCTCTTCTCCTCTTCTCACCCCTCCTCTCCTATTGCCCCTCATCTTCCTCCTCCCTCCCTTCCTCTTCCTTATTTTATAAATTTAGATATAAGTATATAGATATAAATGTAATGGTAGCAGTATTTTGCATTGTTAAAAATTAGAAAATCAGGTGAATAAACATCATATTGCCACCAACCCTAGCTCATCATTTTAAACTCTAATGTACATCATTTCAGGTCTCATATCTATATAGAACATATATAATATACATATGTGGTTTTTCATATATATATAGTTGTTATGTATATGTAAACACATTTGTGTGTTTTGTGTATGTACATACATGTAAAAATACATGCATATATGTGTGTGTGGTGTGTGTGGTTTGTTGCTTCGTAACCTGCTTTTTTCAGTTAACCATCTCCATTTTACTATTTCAGTGCATTTCTCTTTCATGTGATAACCCAAAGTTTATTGAAATTTCTCCAGTTGACTCCAGGATGACCTCTGTGGTTGGTGTGTCCAAAAGAGTGTCCGATTCACACCCACAGTTTGCTTTGGGTAGTTATGCCCCTTAAGTCTCTTTCCATCTAGCACAGACCCTTTGTATCATGACACCATTTTGCTGAGCAAACAGGGCCACTTGCCTGCAGGATGGGTCTCCTTCTTTTAAATATATTGTCCAACAACTACGGCATTTTGGGATGGGATTCAGTTTGTTCTCAACATTGACAACACTTCAGTTTTCTGTTCACAGGTTGAGAGTGAAATAAGCACTGATAGGTAACTTTTTCTTCCTATCTAGATTTTGATGTATTTTTCTTATCCATCAGAACGTGCCTAGACGTGAATTTTTTTCATGAAAACCATTTGAATCTCAGTGTGCAGATTCAGATCTTTTTTCAGCCCCGGGAATATTTTTCTTTCATGTATCTGGTCCACTTTTTTCTCCCCAAACACCCATGATGTGTTTGCTAGATCTTCTACCACTCTTTCGCCTTTTCCCACATGACTTCTACTTCTTTCATTCTTGTGCTTTAAGATATTTCTTAAAATTAAGCTGCTGATCCGAGCATTTGGTGGTCAAACTCTCCTTTATTATCTACTGATTTGTCTTAGTTTGAAAATGATTTTAATTTCTAGAAATTGTTTTTGTTTGTGTTTGTGTTATTCCATTTTGTTCTCCTTAAGCATTCATGATTAATTTTTATTCAGATAATCACCTGTCTCTTTTGGCAGTTCTATAGTGTGTGTTCAAATTGTTAGTTTGATCCTTTTCTTTTAGGCTTTTGGGGCTCCATAGATCAGTAGTTATTTTTTGCTGCCAGCACATTGGAGCTTGAAATATTGGTGGGACTGTTGAGAATCCTGCTGCAATTCATTCATTAGCCTATGGGCTACAGGCAGGATGTTAGCACCCTGTAAAGTCTCTTTACTCTCCACCTTCCCATAGTTTCTTGGTCGAGTAAGGTAAGGAAGGCTTCTCATTTTCAGTCTCAGAAACTAGGAGACAAGCCATATAGAGAAAAGATTCACAGTCCAAGAATCCTATACATAGCCAAGACTCATTCATACGTCAGGGTGAAAGGCATGATCTCGGGAATAGGCAAGAACTCAGGCTGAATGCCGCCCACGTTCCCCATATTAGGAAAATGCATGAAATGGACTACAACTAGACAACAAATTAACCAAAGTAGGGACTTCAACCTGAACAGCAATGAAGAGAGACAACCACAGTGGTGAGACAGTGTGGTCCAGAACTTGGAAACACAAGGTCTGAGTGGCACACCTGGATTCAATTCTCGATTGTGTCACATTTTCTGTGTGACATTAGGCATGTATTGAACATCTCTTTGCCTCAGTTTCTTCATCTGTAAAATAAAGAATGGGAATAATGGTAGAGTTTATCCCATAGTGTGGTTGCAAAGAATAAGTGGTTTAATAAATGTAAAACATTTAGAAGAGAATCTGGCATGTAATATATGCTCAGCAAATGTTATATCATTATTATTCTATACAATAGTTTAAGAAAATGCTGTCTAAGAATAGACAATATAACTGCTGGTTAAGGAGTCTTGAAATAGAGGAGACATTCCATAAGGGAAGTTTTGATACAGTGAGCACTTAAGAATCCTGGCAAACCTTTGCTCCGCGGGGGCAAGAAAGAAGAGATAAAAGTATCCCAAGGGATGGGGGGCATATGTCAGGAGGGAAGGATGAGAGGGTTGATCAGTTACTTTAAAGCTCTTTTGCTATTGGAAAGGTGGGAAAGAAGGTAGGATTAGAACATCATGGTGGGGAAAACAGGAATGTAGTTAGTACCTTGTTTTTATAGCAATCGTAGTGACACATGTGTCTGATTAGGAGAGCAGGGAAAGAGATGGTAACCATTAAGGAAATGGAAAAATCCACCAGAACCTTTAAATTAACATGGGGGAAATAGGAACAAGCAGCAATTCAATCAAACTAACAAAACCAAGGGGAAGAAAAACAGGGAAACGACAGTGTAAATGAGTAGAAGACAATGAAGTAAAGTGGAAAGAATAAAATCAACAACATTAGATCTTGTGCCAAATGTGAATGGACTGAATTCTTCCATTAAAATCTAGAAACTGCTACTTTGGGCTAAAAAACAGATTCCAGATATGTGAGTTTGCCATGAAGTGCATATTGAGTCAAAAATAATTGTCTCTCTCTCTCTCTCTTCCTTCCTCCCTCCCTCCTTCCCTCTGTCCCTCCTTCCTTTCTTCCTTCCTTCCTTCCTTCTTTACTTCTTCCCAGTAAAGGGGTAGGGCCACATAAGGAAATGCAAACCAGAAGAAAACTGGAATGACAATATTAACATCACACAAGATGAAATTGAAGATTAAAAGCACTTAAAATAAACAGACATATTGTGTAATGATATAAATCTAAGTCAATAAAGATTTGTCATAAAATGACAAAGCAAAAACTATTAGAAATGCAAAGAAAACCTCATACAAGTACAATGATTGTGAAAGATTTTTGATTATATCTCTCTCAGAAATAGATCAATTTATTAGGCAGAAAAATAAGAATTTCTTTAGCAAACTTGATGTATTTGATGTATGGATCTTACATTCTTCAAATAGAAAATATACTTTTTTTCAAGTATCTAAGTACAAAACAATTGATCATGTACTAGGCCACAAAGAAGTCCTTACTAAATTCAAAAAAAGGGAGACTTTAAAGAATATATACTGTGTTAAAATTACAAATAAATAGTAAGATGGAGACCCCATCAAAAACTTAAAATATTTACAAATTAAGAAATAGTGCTAGATAACATTGGAACCAAAAAGGAAATTAAAAGGAAAATCATTTTCTAGAAATCAATGGGGAAAAAATACTTTATTCAAGTTCATTGAAACCTAGCAGCCGTAGTTCTCAGGAAAAAAAGTATAATATTAGATATCACCATTATTAAAAAGTAAGGATGAGACAAAATAACTAGCTACTTCTCTTACTGAAATTAAAAATAAACCAAAAGAAACTGGGAAGAGGGGATTAACTGATATAAGACCTAAACTTAATGAAATAGAAAGCAAAAATTGTTAAAAGGAGAAATGAGTCCAAAAGCAGGTGTTTTTGAAAGAAAACTATATATTTCTATTAAACTTCACCTAAATATGTGACAAGATCAGGCTCCAACAAAAAAATAAATGGTTCACTCAAATGATTAGGATCATTCCAGGATGGTTTGAAAAAGATACTGTTCACTAAGACAAGGGTATGGGGTAGGAAAAATGAGGAAAGTAGCACAGTATCTTCAGGTATTAACGGTAGAGATGTTATCACTATTCACTTTTTTTTTTTTTTTTAGATATGGTACGTTCTTGGTTTTTTTTTGGGTTTTTTTTTTAAATTTATTTATTTATGGCTGTGTTGGGTCTTCGTTTCTGTGCGAGGGCCCTCTCCAGCCGCGGCAAGCGGGGGCCACCCTTCACCGCGGTGCGCGGGCCTCTCACTATCGCGGCCTCTCCCGCTGCGGAGCACAGGCTCCAGACGCGCAGGCCCAGCAATTGTGGCTCACGGGCCCAGCTGCTCCGCGGCACGTGGGATCCTCCCAGACCAGGGCTCGAACCCGCGTCCCCTGCATTGGCAGGCAGACTCTCAACCACTGCGCCACCAGGGAAGCCCATCACTATTCACTTTTGAAGGGACAAGGAGAGGAAGCTACAAGTAGAACGTGGAAGAGGAGAGTTGTGCAGGGAAGCCATCTTCCATGGCTTTCAGTGCAGAGTCAAAGCCAGCCTACATTGACCCTGAGGGGAAGGAGGCAAGGAGTATATGCCCCGGCCTCACTCTGCTCTCTCCTTCCTGTCTCCGGATGGATCCCCCATTGGTGAACCCAACTGGAAGCCAACAGAGGGCCCTGGAATTCACTGATCTTGTCCATACAGGTCAGCCCCTTAGGCTACAGAGCAGAGTGGAGAAGGGTGGAGAGTTCATTGGAGGGGCCCAGCACTGTACCAGTTCCGAGTGTGAGTTCTCAATCTCAAGCAATACTTCTTACATATCATATGCTGGGAAATTGCAGATTGTTGGTTAAAAATGAGATATACATTGTAGATGATAGCCAATAAACTATTGATTTAAATCATAATATTGAGGGGTTTCCTTTGTAGGAAAAAAGAAATAATTGAACAATGATTTTGTTTCATCATCAAGTTGAGAAAGTTGTTAAAGTACAATTTTAATTGTCAAGAGTGTAACTTGCTTAAAGTTTTGATATAACATAGAGATTTCAAGTAAAGAATCTCAATTTCCCTATCTGATGAAGTGGGGAAGACAACAGCTTTTATGGTGACTTCTTCTATTTCACTGGTCCACTCAGAGCGTTGGGGCTTCCATGTGGTTTTACAGTCACATTGATGTGGCATTGAAGAAACCCAAGTGTGAAGAACCAATCAGTATTCTCACCAATATTAATCAACACTGTGGCTTGGCATTTTAGGCTGCTGTAGACATTTCAGAATGGCTTCTTCACCTTTGCCAGAGAAACTCAGTTTTTCTCAACTGCTACAGGTACTGAGTCTTTGGGTAGAATTGAATGAAAGGAAAAGAAAAAATATGATATAGGTTTACTTCCCTTGCTCTTATTCACATGTGCACTGCATCCTCCTTTTTGATTCCATTATTCCAAATAGGACCATGTGAATGATTAATTCTCAAAAAGCTGTGACTTCTAAAATTAGTTGATTGGGGCACCACAGTTCTGTTTACACTTTTATATGTCAGTAATGACACATGAAACGTCAGCATTTTGAGGAGTCTGGGGTCCATCCTATTCCTTTGATTTTCTGACCTCTCTTTTTTTTGTAATTCTTTGAAGTCTTCAAGACTTACACTGGTAGCTTGGGTAGCAACTTAATCTATGATGGCAAGTAATAGAATAATAAAAATAAGTGATGAAAGAAATCTCAGGTATAATCGAGTACAAACTTTAATTTTAAGGATGAGGAAAATGAGATCCAGAGACTTATTAATTGGATAGAGGACACAGTCATTAGTGGCCAGAATGCTAGAATACTGGAACAAGCCAGAACTGGAAACCCATCTCTCTGTAACTAATTAATAGCTTTTTTGATTATTCCCTAATGTCTTTTAAAAAAAATGTAACATATAGAAAATTTTTATACCTACCTGAAAAAATATATCTAAGAAAGCGTTTAAGTAAAAATCAAAAGAGGTTAATAGACAGATTGTGCTGCTAAAAGTTATATGTATTCTTACTGTAATGCCCAGCGTAAACTATAATTATATGTCAAAAAAGTGATATCAATTATAATTTTTATTATAACTTTGTTAGGGTACTTATTTAATGACAACCTTCTAGTGTTTGAAAGATGTTCGATGATATATTTCTCTCAAGATTTGCTTAGGGCCATTGAGAGTAAGGAGAAAAACTTATTTCAAATATATTTTGTTTTGGGAGAAAATAGTTAAATATTTTGCTTTTAATAAAAGAATGGTTAGACTCATGGAATCTCAGAATTGGAAGGGCACATAGAGATTTCTAGTCTAACTTCCTCCCCAAAATAGGAATCTCTTCTGCAGTGTCTCTGAGAAGCAGTCCTGTGGTCTCTGCTTGCATGTTTCTAGTAATAAGAAACACACTATTTGTGAAGCAGCACTTTTTACCAAGATGTCATAAAATTCTTCCATATTGAGCATAAGGCAGCCACTTCACCTCAATAGTATTAGTTCTTCCCTCTAAAGGAAGGGAAAAAAATTTATTTATTTATTTGGGTAGTCATTGCACAAAAATTTGGAGACTGTTATTCTGTCTGTTCTAAGTGTTCTCTTCTGCTGCACCAGCATTTCAAGTTTCTTTAGTTGTTCCATATGAAGCATGGCTTTGAGGTACGCAGTCACTTCAGCAGTTCCACTGAATAGAGTGATTTATCAGTGTACCCCCAGAAATTGATGCTCACATAATCATTGTGGGTTCCCAACACTTTCTTGTATATTCCAGGTTCTGCTTACCAGATCAAGTATGATTGTTTTATTACACTCTTGGATTAGGGCATAAAGCCTCCAGTACAGGCCTGGCTTATGCTGAGCTTGGGGGTCAATAAAATATCCCAGATCTTTTCAACATGAAAATCATCTCCCTGATCCAGTCTTGGTGAAATTTGATTCATCTCTCTGATCCAGTCTTGGTGAAGTTTGGTCCATGAGACTTAAATACAGAGCTCTATATTTTCCCCTTCTAGTTTTTTTTTTAAAATAATTTCTGAAGTTATTTTTATTTATTTATTTATTTATTTATGGCTGTGTTGGGTCTTCGTTTCTCTGTGAGGGCTTTCTCTAGTTGCGGCAAGTGGGGGCCACTCTTCATCGCGGTGCACGGGCCTCTCACTATCGCGGCCTCTCTTGTTGCGGAGCACAGGCTCCAGACGCGCAGGCTCAGTAATTGTGGCTCACGGGCCTAGTTGCTCCGCGGCATGTGGGATCTTCCCAGACCAGGGCTCGAACCCGCGTCCCCTGCATTGGCAGGCAGATTCTCAACCACTGCGCCACCAGGGAAGCCCCTAGTTATTTTTTTCATGGTTTGTTTCCAGTGTTCTAGCATTTTGAGCTGACATAGACAAGTGACAAAGCTTGGTGGGCATCTGGGGCTTATCCCATGTAAGGATAGATCCTGGTATTGTATCTAGTGAAAACTTTGGCCCCTAGGGAGCTTAGGTGGGAGAACATCTTAGTCTTTAAGGGACCACACTAACAGGGATAAAGAGGTATTAAAAGGGGAGTAAGGCGGAAGGGAAAAAGTGAAAGGCTTCCAAAGACAAAATTTGCAATTTTGTCTAGAGCTGGCTAGGAATAGGGCATTTTAAAAAGACATATTGATATTTTATTATATAGAACCCATCATTTATGCAAAAAAAAAGCTATAGGTGTAAATTAGGGGTAATTAGTGGAAGAATCTCTGTTATTCTGATTTAAATTTCTTTAGATCAGGGTTTTTCAACCTCTGTACCGTTGACATTTTGGGCCAAATAATTTTTTGTTGTGGGAAGATATCCACTTTATAATGTTTAAAGCATCCCTGGCTTCTACCTACTAGACGCCAGGAGAACTCCTGCCCCAGTCGTGACAACCAAAAATATATAAGTTGCTTCCAACTGTCTTCTGGGGGGAATAAAAGTGACCTTGGTTGAGAACAGCTGGTCTAATTCAGTATATAATTAATAAACTACATCAATCACGGTAAAACACATTCTGTTAAATTTGTTGTTAAATAGCCAACAGCAAACATTAATTGTAGGCAGCATGACCAAAATAACATGTTCCATGCTCATTTCTGTACATGGTCTATATAAGGAATTGTTTATTTTTTACCCCGTGCCTGTATGCTCTTAGAAAGACCTCATGGAAATTTCTCTGCAAAATCTTTGAAATATTATTAATTAGTTAAGTAAATATTTGCTGAGGTGAGAATGTGTTCTGGGTAGAATTATGCACACTGAGTTACAGCAATAAATAAGACATAAAAATCCCTGCCTTCATAAAACATACATTAATGTGTGTGTGTCTATGTGTGTGCATGTGTGTGAATGCAGATGTGTGCATGTGTGCTGGAAGTGAGGGTGAAGAAACAATGAAAATTAAAAAACAATCATATAGTGCTACTAAAGCATTGAGGTGCCATGAAGAAAACTAAAGTAGGTAAAGTATAGGATGAAGAGGTCCTACGTGCTACTGTAAACTGGTATAGAAGACAGCCTGCTTGAAGAGATGATATTTAGGCAGAGGGCTGAATGATATGAAAGGAGGAACCATGAAAGTCCTTGGGAAAGAACATTTTAGGCAGAGGCAAGAGCACTGTTATGGCCTCAATTGTATCCTTTCCATATTGCAATGTTGAGGTCCTAACTCCCAGCACCTCAGAATGTGACTATGTTTGGAGATACAGCCTTTAAAGAGGCAATTAAGGTAAAATGAGGTCACATGGGTGGTGTCTAATACAATATGACTGGTATCTTTATGAGAAAGGGGGATTTGGACACAGACACAGACACAGACAGAGATGGTCATGTGAAGACACAGGAAAGGTAGCATCTGTGAGCCAAGGAGAGGGACCTCAGGACAAACCAAACCTGCCGACACTTTGATCCTATACTTCCAGTCTCCAGAACTGGGAGGAATTAATTTCTATTGTTTAAGCCACCCAGACTCTGGTGTTTTGTTATGGCAGCCCAAGCCAACTAATACAAGTAGGTCAGCTGTCAAGGGCTTGATATGTTTGATGAATGGCAGGTAGATCAGACTGAGAAGGGAACAATGAGTGGTAGGAGATAGGACTGAAAAGACAGACAAAGGCTGGATCCCACGGTGATAAGGAAGCTGGGTTTTGTTCCTAGTAAGTGTGAACAGGTTTTTGCACAGGGGATTGACATGAGTGACGCAGCAGAGCGAAGCAGAAGCAGAAGACCAGTTCCCAGGCATGTGCTGTAGCCCACATGGCTGAGGACGTGGCTTGGACCTGGCCTGCTGCTGGTGAAGGAGGCAAGGAGCCAACAGATCTTGCTGGAAGTACCATGCCAAGGAAAGAGAAGCCAACATGAATCCTATGTTTTGCTCCTATGTGAAAGGGCGAATGCTGCCTTTCTTTTCTGGGGTTGGGGGGAAACTTGAGGGAAGAATTATCCTAACTCTTGAATGTAGCTTGCTATGTTTTGTTACGTTAAGTGCACCAAGAAGTAGTTTTCCTTTGCTTAAATATTTTTAAGTGTAATATTTGTGGGAAATGCAAAGAACATAAAAGTATACGAGAAAAATCTACCTTTGGAATCTCACTCCTTAGAGTTGAGCACTGTTAACAGGTCATAGTGCATCTTTCTAGATCTTTTTTTAAGTACATTTAATCAATATCTATCTCTGTGTCTCGCTGTCTCTCTGTACACCACACACACACTTAGAAACTGATTTATATCATAATAAAAAAGTGACAAAATTCTCAAAAATCCTAGCATTCAATGGAACATGCATTTATCTCCTTTTTTTTCTAATAACTTTAAGGGAGCTTGTTAAAATTGTGCACAGAAGGACAGAGAGTGGGTGGGAAAAGCACCACTTTGAGGAAAAGAAGAGTGGCATTCTCAAATGGCAGTATTTGCTGTTATTCTGGGCTCCAGGTTCTGGATCTTTGTTTTCAACTGGATTTGGTTTTTATTAAGGTAAATTTTGTTCAACGTATTTAAATGCTGTTTGTCCATAATTTTACAAAAGGATCACTTTGGGGGCCTGGTGAAAAATTATAAATACCAATCAATGGAGCACTTTCTTAATTTCTTATTTGATTATTATTATTATTTTAAACACTAGGTATTTTTACATAGTGATCTATTTTTTTCTGACATTTTTATATGATTAAACCAAATGTGAACAAGGCAATTCAAGAAACCAAATGTACTTGCTGAATTCACCAAGTCTCCAGATGGGAAAAACAGAAATGAACAGATTCCATATAAAACATGCAAAGGAAAGGACAAAATAAAGTTAAATTCTTCATCTGAAATAGTTTGAATAAAATATAGCCAAATTCCTAGTTTTGTGGTGTCATATTAAGCAATTGAATATTATTTGAATTATACATTACTTCTGAATCTTAAGCTTTTATGATACTTATAAATAATACATATTTATTTATATATAGAGTATATAATTCTAAAAACAGTTACTGTGAATGTCCATCATCTCATGTAGATACAAAATAGGAAAATATTTTCCTTGTGATGAGAACTCTCAGGAATTAACTCTCTTAGCAGCTCTCATCTGTGACACACATCAGCACTCATTATATTAATCATGTTGTACATCACACCCCTAGGGCTTATTTATTATATAGCTGGAACCCTTCATCACCATTCAAATATATTAAATTATTATCGACTATATTCCCCATTGTGTACATTTCACCCCCGTGTCTCATTTATTTTGTAACTGGAAGTTTGTACCTCTTAATCTCCTTACCTATTTCACTCATCTCTCCACCTCACTGCCCTCTGGCAACCACCCGTTTTTTCTTTGTATCTATCTATGACTCTGTTTCTGTTTTGTTATGGTTGCTCTTTTGTTTTGTTTTTTAGGTTCCATGTATAAGGGAAATCATATGGTATTTGTCTTACTCTGTCTGACTTATTTCACTTAGATTAATGCCCTCAAGGTCTATCCATGTTGTCACAAAAGGCAAGATTTCAGTCTTTTTTATGGTTGAATAATATTCTATTATACATTATATATATTATCTATTATATATAGGATATATATATATTGTATTGTATATATCTATCTATCTATCTATATATAGATATTTCACATATCCTTTACCCATTCATCTATCAATGAGCACTTATGTTGCTTCCATATCTTGGCTATTGTAAATAATGCTCAATGAACATAGGGGTGTATATATCTTTTGGAATTAGTGTTTTCATTTTCTTTAAGAAAAATACCTAGAAGTGGAATTGCTGGATCATATGGTAGTTCTATTTTTTAAAATTAATTAATTAATTAATTAATTGGCTGTGTTGGGTCTTCACTGCTGTGCACGGGCTTTCTCTAGTTGCATAGAGAGGGAGCTACTCTTCGTTGCGGTGCATGGGCTTCTCATTGCAGTGACTTCTCTTGTTGCGGAGCACGGGCTCTAGGAGTGCGGGCTTCAGTGGTCACAGCACGTGGACTCAGTAGTTGTGGCTCACGGGCTCTGGAGCACAGGCTCAGTAGTTGTGGTGCACAGGCTTAGTTGCTCCGCGGCATGTGGGATCTTCCCAGACCAGGGCTCGAACCCGTGTCCCCTGCATTGGCAGGCGGATTCTTAACCACTGTGCCACCAGGGAAGTCCCAGTAGTTCTATTTTTAATTTTTTGATGAACCTGCACAATGTTCCCCACAGTGGCTGCAGTAATTTACATTCCCCCCAACAGTGCACAAGGGTTCCCTTTCCTCCACATCCTTACTAACACTTATTTGTTGTCTTTTTGATAACAGCCATTCTGACAGCTAGGAAGTGGTATCTCATTGTGGTTTTGATTTGCATTTCCCTGATGATTAGTGATGTTGAGCATCTTTTCATGGGCCTGCTGGCCATCTGTATGCCTTCTTTCAGAAAAATGTCTATTCAGGTCCTCTGCCCATTTTTAATCTGTTTTTTCTTTACATTGAGTTGTATGAATTTTTGGTATATTTTGGATATTAAGCCCTTATTTATGAATATCTTTAGTTGCCTGATTTAGATCACAAAATTTTCCCATTGTAAAGAAAGGATAACTTTTTGCCATTAAGATGGAGACCAGCAGTCTTTTCTCTGAAAGAAGTAGGGTAAGATATAGACAAAGTTCCACCCAGAAAGGAAGAGGGAGTAGGAAGCCAACAGTTTCTCCCAGTGATTGTGGAAAGGGATAGATGGAGATTAGATAAGTGACAAAACTTCTAACTCTAGGCTCAAATCTTAGGCAACAGATTGTGTCGTTTAGTTTAAGGGAAAAACCCAATGTAGAGGAATGTTAGGCCACTCCCCTTTTGGAACCTTAGAAAGAGTTTGTCTTAGTGTGTGGTCTCAAAAACAACATGGCAGAGGGATAATAGTGGTTCCCATTAGAGTAGCAGTAGCAGAAAAAGACGTCTGGAAAAACAAGCTTGTTTGGGTCAAGCTGACCTTGGATTCTGGTATCATGGAAGGGGCCCAGAAATTCTGACATGCTCTCTGGATGAAGTGGAATATATTTAAGAGTTTGACTGGTGAACTTGCCAGAGGGTTTATCATAGTAGATAAACCCATAGTAGACTGGATGTTTCACCAGGACTGGAGAAAGGCAGACTTGTTGAGGCAGGATGCAATAGAAGTCACAGGCAGACCTCATAGGAGACCCAAGTGCAGGTGAAAGCTACAGTAGACCTAGTCATCAAGATATGCAGACAAGACAACACAGCTGCCTGGAGGCCAGCAGGGTACAAATGACCAGGCTGACTGGGGACAGCACCATGGAGAGCAGAAATCCCCCCAGATGGAGGAGACAAGGATTGCTGTTCCTCCCCCGCAATGAAGACATGTGGACCTCCTACACCTCCTGCTTTAACCCAGATCAATCTTGAAGGGGAGTGTGGAGAGGGGAAGAAATTTGAATGATTAAGCCTTTATTCAAAAGAGACAGAGTCACAGAAAATTGTCCCTTGTACTGGAAGATGTTGAGATGTCACTAGTCTTCAAGGTTAAGATCTCACTCTCTTCCGCCTGGGATGAGGGCTTGTGAGGAAGGGTAGATGCATTTTCTTTGCTCATTTGTAAACCAGTGCAGTCCTGTAATTCTGGCTGACAACTTTCTTCAGGCATCTTTTAAAAAATCAATTATTTTTCTAGATTGTGACACCACTGAGGCAGAAAGCTCCTTGGAAGCAACACTACCTTGCCACACACTCTCTGCTTCTGATGACTTTAAGGGGTCATGAACCCACTGAATTATTCCTGAGTGGTCATAATCTGTGGGTGATAGTGCTTCTATCAGGCTCAGCATTTAAGTTTTCCCTTCAGTCTTTTAGAAACATGGATGCTGATTCTCTAAATATACACTAAAATGTCTGTATTTGGCCAATTACATTTCCTTGTCTTTGGTTGATTGGTTGATTAATTAACTTATTCAACAAATATTTGCAGCACATGCGCCAGGCACAGTGGACAAAGCTGAAAAGTCAGACAGGATCTCTGTCCTCATGGAACTCACGTTTGAATTATTTGGATTAATGTCACTGCACAGGCACGATGCAACTCTTGCATGCCTAGTTTCTTCTTTATTCTTCACAAATATTTCCATTGTCAAACAACTCATCCTGTATGGGGTACAACATTTGTCATTTTTTTTCCACTTTCATTTTTATTTTTTCTATTTTTATTTCTCTTGTAATTTTATGCCTTTTAATAACACTTTCAACATTCTCACTGTGTGTTTGCACTTCCAGGACCTTATAAAGTCTCTAATGTTTGGAAAATAGTTAAAAATTAATCACATATAGAGAAAACACCTTGACTAACAAAATCCACAATGGCCAGTTCTGTAACAACCTGCTACAAACCCTAACACTATGTGTTGGTGATGAGCTTTTGCTCCAAGGCGTAGCTTTGTTCCTATCTACAGAAACCTCTGAGTCGAAAAGTTTTAATTAAAAAAATTCTACGTTTTAGAAAACGGCCGATTTAATTATTTAATTGAAGTAAAAAGAGATGATAAAGTAGTAACTAGAAAGAGAAACTTTAATAATTAGAAATTCCTGCTTTCTTGAAACTTATTGCCTGGATGAAGAGACAATTATCTAAAAATAATCAACCTCACTAATCGTCAGGGAAATGCAAAGCAAAACCGTAATGAGATACCACCTCACTCCTGCCGGAATGTCTCTCATCAAAAAAGACAAGAGATAACAAGTGCCAGGGAATCTGTGGAGAAAAGGGAACCCTTGTGCACTATTGGGGGGAATGTAAGTTGGTGCAGCCACTGTGGAGAACAGTACGGAGATTCTTCAAAAAATTAAAAATAGAACTACCATACAATCCAGCAGTTCTACTTCTGGGTATATATCCAAAGGAAATGAAAGCAGGATATTAAAGAGATATCTGTACTTCCATGTTCATTGCAGCATTAATCACAATAGCCAAGATATGTCAATAACTGATGGATGAATGGATGAAGATGTGGTATTATACACACACACACACACACACACACACACACACACACACCCACCATGGAATGTTATTCAGCCATGACAAAGAAGAAAATCCTGCCCTTTGTTGACAACATGGATGGACCCTCCTATTTTAATTGGACAAATTATACTAAGTGAAATAAGCCAAACAGAGAAAGACAAGTCATGCACGGTATCACTTACATGTGGAATCAAAAATAAAAGTCAAAACTCATAGAAACAGAGTAGAAAAGTGGTTGCCAAGGGTTAGGGAGTGAGGAAAATAGGAAAAAGTTGGTAAAAAAGTTACTATGATTTTCACCTATAAGATGAATAAGGTCCTCAGATCTCATATAAAATACAGTGAGTATATTTTATAACACTGTATTGTATAATCAAAATTTGCTAAGAGGGTAAAACTTAAATGTTCACACACAGAGAAAGATGTGATGTGATGGACATGTTAATTAACTAGATAAGGGGAATTCTTTCACAATGTGAAATACTTATAGCAAATACTTATAGCAAATCACCACAAGGTACACTTTAAATATCTTACAATCTCATAGGTCAATTATACTCCAGTAAAGCTGAAAAAAAGATGATTTATAAATTCTGTACTTGTATTTTAGAATATCTTGACTCATGGGAAGAACCTTTTGGTGGAACTCCTGTTTTAATTGGACAAATATTTATTATATATTGGAATTGCAGTGGAATGAGAGTGCCTACCTACAATTTTTCAGGGTCTGTGTTTGTAAAAGTATTTAAGGGGTAATAAATCAACTTATTTTAAGAACTTTCCTTAAAAGGAAACATTCTTTGAATAGACAACGCTGAATGAAATTACTTGGCCTACAAAATTGATCTGTTCCAAAACAAAAAAGATGAGGAAAATAGAAATGAGGATAGACTTCCTTTAGCAGACATTTTTCTGAGTACCTCAAAATCTTTAGAAAGTATTTTTCTTAATTAATAAAAAGTATGTTTCATAGGAAAAATTCCATTGAAAGTGTTATAATTTTATATCTACTTATCAAAAATGCAATTTTGAAGATTTCAGGAAACTTTATGAAAAATGTAAAAATAATAAAACTATCATGAAAATAAAATTCCTCAAAAGATACTATAAAACAATTTTAGATATTGAAACTATCATAACTAATTATTAATTTATGTTACTTTTAATGTTCAGTTAGTCATGAATTTTTTCAATTTCCTTTATTTTTATTTTAAAGCAATTATAATTTTGAAAAATTTTGAATAAAATTATTTAGTAGGTTTACTAATGTAATAAAACCAACTCTCAGTTAATAAATATTTCAAAAAGTCCTACAACTTTAATGACTTTTAGTGTTTTTGCTCATGTTCAGATGTATCCCAGTTGACAGCAGATTTTATAGACATCTTATTTTAGTAGCTGCATGACCTTAAGGAAATCACTTAACTACATTAGTCTTATTTTTCTTACGTACAAATGGGGATGATGTTACTTATGTCAAAGTTAAGTATGAGGGATAAAGAAAATAATAGGTGTCAAGTGCTAATCACAGTCTAGCAATATTATTAATATTATAATGGTTCTTAAAAAAGGACTGCAATCAACTAGACAATCCCAAGTATTCAAGGAATACTTTCTACTTGCCTAATACTTTTCTTGGTATTATGACCTGCAGGAATAAGTCTCTTATAACCTACTGAAGAGATACCACAAGCAGCCAGGAAAAATATGGAAAAAATGATTATACGTGGCAGATTATAGTTTTAAATGCATATCTGTATGCTTACAGAAGTAGAAAAAGCGTTAGCGATTGGAGAGAACATGGTGAGCTGGTGTTATCATTTGGTCTTTACAATATGCCTAGTATCATGTGAGGAACTGGAAATTCAAGAAGACAGAGTTCTTATTCTCAAGAAGCTCAGAATCCCCTGCATCAAGGAAGGCATCACACATCAGGTGAGAGGCACTGTTTTGGGCAAAAGAATAGAGCATTACGGGAAGGGAGTAAGCATTTTAGGTGTGGTGAGCTTTGTTTACCTGAGGCATTGCCTTGGCTGGAGGGGAGGGGGTATTGGAGAGCGGTGGGCGGTAGGGCTGGGTAGGCAAAGAGAGAAATTCCACAGTAAAAACACTTGGGATTGCTTTCTGAGCATGGCATCAGTGTGTTGCCTGGCAGAAGAATATTTTTCCTGAGCCCTGTTAGCTTGTTAAGTTTTCCATTATTAGCTTTATAATTCTTACATTCCTCCTGTATTATGCTGAGAACAAACAACATGGGCTTCAATCTTTTTAACACTTGTTCCTGTATCAACCAGTTCTCAACCACATGGAAGGATGGAATTAAGAGCCACACTGGTGTGGAGTAATCGCGTGGGTTGATTTTTTCCAGAAGTTGACAGAAAAAGACATTCTGTACCACTCATAGCATTTTAGATACCATCTCCTAATCTTACAAGAGAGAACCAAGGCTCACGGCAGTTGCCTAAGATCACTTGGAGTGCGTGGAGGGCTGGGATTCAGACCCCATCTCCTGATGCCAGGCAGTGGCTTATCCTGCTCGATCAGCATCCCCGGAATGGGCTGCAAGGGACACTCATTCCAGAAGGTATTAATTGGAGCTCCCAGAACAAAGGGTTCTAGGGAGGAAAAGAGTCTTGGAAATACTGCATGTTAAATCCTTCTCTTGGGGATCCAAGTTTCATAGTAGCACATTAGAAACTTAAAGGAGTTCCAAAAGTAAAAACAAAACAAAACAAAACCCTCCAAAACAAAAAAACGTCTTTAACAGTGTTAATAGTTAAAATGACATATTTGCAGAGGAAGACTTTCTTTGTACATCTTGCTAATGGGGAGTTATTTTCCCTTAACACCAGTTTGGGATGACCTCACACCCCTCATCCTCATTTCTCAAATTAGAGTAGCCCACAGCCTTTGCTGGGTGCAGCTGAGGTCAGAAGGACCAGCATTCTTAGCAACAAGAAAAGTCACGGTCTTCACAACAAGACTTTACACTCACAGGTGACTGAGGGAAAAACTGGCACCTCCGTTTTACTGAGTGTCACCAGACCATTGAAGCATCTACTGGGCTGAAATATGAGCTAAGTATATCTTATTTCTCATTTATTGAAAGCAGTATGGCTAGCAGTGAAGAGTTTGTATTTGGTGTCAGCTAACCTTGTTCTTGTCTAGCTATGCCATTTAGCAGTTCTGTGATCTTGGGGAAGTTATTTAAGCTTTTTGAGCCTCCATTTCCTTATCTGTAGAATGGGGATAATAATTCCCCACCCTCAGAATATTTGTAAGAATGAGATGCTATAATATAGAACATATAACATGTCACATACAGTGCATAATATATGTGTTTAAGAGTCTTAGCAGAATTCTTGGCATATAGTATGTGCTTATAGATGTAGCTACATGAGTATCATGTTATCGCTCCCTCATACTGAGTGTATGTGACAGGCATGTGCTAAGTGCCTTTACATACGTAAACATATATGTAATACAAACATGTATATAAATGAGCTTTATATTTTGTATATTCACAATAGTAGTTGTCATTTCCTATGTGCCAAGTACTCTGCTAAGTCTTTTTATGAATGATCTAATTTAGTTTTGACAATAGTCATGAGGGGTTAGGATTTCCATTTTGTGGAGGAGAGAATTGAGGGGCAGGAAGGTTAACTTATCTAAAGTTAACCCCCTTATCTAGGGGCAGAGCTAGGCTTTGAACCAGCCGAATGTTACGCTCTTGTATCTCTTTAATGAAGATAAAAATTGCTTAATTTCGAATTTTAAATTTCTATTTTCATATTAAACATACAGAGTGTAATACACTTGATAGTCAGGAATTGTTTTAAAATGTATAAAACAATATTAAAATTGATCTAAAAACTTTTAAAAATCCGTCATACAACCATCCAAACATAACTTTCATGTGTTATACTCCCTTCTAGCCCTTGTGCAAAAAATATCTTTCCTTGACTGTAATCAGTGTTGTGTTCTTATCAATGACGATTAAATCATAATCGTTTTAATGTTTCCTTTTCATAATTATCATCTTCAGTAGCTGCATACTGTTTCATCAAGACAACATAACAATTAGCTCAGTCATTCCCCTCTACTTGTCAGACTTTGATATTTCTCTACCCTCCCGTTACTTGGCATGATCTAGGGTTACTTTTAATGCTACAAAACAAAACAACCCCCCCCCCGAATCATCCATATTGTGTCAGTTTTGAACTCAGTATTTCTTTAATAAAATGCATCTGGGATTCCAGGTATAGAATACGGCTATCCTTTGGAAAGGCTACTTAGTATTTTCTGGCGTTTTAAAGCCTGTGGGAGGTTGCACAGGTGTGATTCTTTCTTAGGGACATGGTACAGCCCGTTCATGCAAACGTCGCCATTGGACATTATCTCACACAACCTTTACATTCGGAAACAGACGAGGGAGAGACCGAGCGATGCCAAAGTCCCATAGAAGAGAAACCCATCTCCAGTTCTCAGTCGCCCCTTGAAATAAGTTACACAGTGTCAGTCACTCTGCTACAATGGACTTCCAGGTCTGGTGATTTGTTTTCCATCATCTTCCCCTTCTGGTTATCCTTTCAGTTATATATGCTCATTGCTATTAATAAAAGACTATCCCCCTCTTTTATTTCATTCAAAAGATACCTATTATGCCTCTGCAATTTCTGGATCCAAAAAAAAAAAAACATTTTTTCCCCCTAATTGAATCCACCTGCACTAAAATTATAAGTTTTATTCTCCTTACTCTCTTCATTATTATAGGTTTTGACAGAATATGGGATATTCATACTCACTTCATTCACTGCACTGTTTTCTGAGGTTATGGGATCCATACAGAAATGGCTTGGCTACCGTACATTTTGCCACCTAACTTTTAGCTACTGAACAATGCCATCTTATCAACTTTTGGATCATACTCATATTAGACCAAAAAAAGTTTATTGAGGGTTTAAAAACTTCTTTTTCTAGACTGAGGCATACACTGAATTCAGTACTGCAATTTATCCCAACACTGCAGGAACTGCTTTAAAAATGGTTCATTTTTCCAGAGTATCCTGAAAGGTTAGGCTTTGTGATCTTTCTTGGAGAGGCAAGTGCAGCTTGCCTCCATTTACAAACCTAGGGGAAATGATCATTGCACAAACTTCATATTTTTAAATGGAAACGAGAAAAGCAATAGCTCTCCAAAGACTCCTTTAAGACAGGCAAGTTTATGGAACTCAAATATTTTCTGAAATGTTTGGCCTCATGATATATTTACATTAGGAACCCACTATTTTCCTTGAGCCCTCGAACTTTCATTTTAAGACCTATAATCATTCTACAGCTATAAGTTAACTGCTGAAGGATGGAATTTTACAGGATGTGCTACGGACAGGGTGTGAGCAGAGGAAAGCATATGTTTTCACACTTCAGGTTGTTAGGGGAAAAACGGTATTTGAGCATAAATTGGCATTAGAAGGAAGGAAAGTCTTGGTTGGTAGGAAAAAGAAGTCTGCTCTGTTGAACCACAATGTTTGAGTTCTTCAAAATCATGTACAATTTTTTTCATGTTTTACATTTTTAAGCAAACTTGAAAGAAACATGGGGAAGGAAGGGATCTTGTGATCCTAGATTGAGGTAAGATTTCCATGAGCATTTTCATTTTCCACAGTGCCAGTGCTGCAAGAAGAGCCGAAAGAAGACCTCATGTGGGAGAAGAAAACTGGATGATGGAGACATAGCATTGAGAGCAGCAGGAGAAGAAAAGGAGACAAAAGAGGAGGCTGGGCAGTGGTGGCCCAGAGGAGGGATGATGGAGGCTGGGACTAGGGATTAGCATGGGGCGGTGGAATTCGTGAAAAGTGGATGAGTTCGAAATCTATTTTGTGTGTAGAACTGACAGTAATTGGGATGGATTTTTTAAAAAAATGAAGACTGAGTGATGAGGCACTATCAAGAGTGATTCTCAGAATCCCTGCTTGAGCGACTGAGTGATGGAAGTGGCACCGGTTAAGGTGGAGAGCACAAGTGGAAGAAGAGATGTGCAAACGAAGTTTTATTTGTGAACATCAGGTGGAGGTATAAAGCAGGCAGTTGAATGCATGGAGCTTAGAAGTGAGTGTAGGATGAAAACATAAACTTTGAAATCAGTAGAATATACAGATGGTATTTAAATTATGGGACTGTGGTATATATATATGTGTATATATGTATATATATATATACACACACATACACACACAATGGAATATTTCTCAGCCATAAAAAAAGAATGAAACGATGTCATTTGTAGCAAAACGGGTGGACCTAGAGCTTATCATACTAAGTGAAGTAAGCCAGATAGAGAAAGACAAATATCATATGATACCACTTATATGTGGAATCTTAAAAAAAAGATACAAATGAACTTATTCCCAAAACAGAAAGAGACTCACAGACACAGAAAACAAACTTGTGGTTACCAAAGGGAAAAAGAAGGTGGGGGGGGGGAGAGACAACATATTCACACTACTATATATAATATAGATAATCAACAATGACCTACTGTAGAGCCCAGGGAACTACACTCAATATCTTGTAATAAGCTATAAGGGAAAAGAATCTGAAAAAGAGTACACATTTTTGTATGTATAACTGAATCGCTGTGCTGTACACCTGAAACTAACACGATATTGTACATCAACTATACTTCGATAAACAAAATTATGAGACTGGGAGTAATAATAGCAACTATATCAAACCTTGAACAACTCCAAGGCTGTTTGTTCCAAGAGGTACATAATGCTGTCTGACCCATTAGAATGACTCTTTTGGTTGAAGTCATACACCCACTCGTCACTAATGGCCTGAAGTTTTAGTGGCCAAATCATGCAGATATTCCTTCTCTTTTTTATCCATGTTTTCCAAATAATACAAAAAATATTTTTTTGTATAAAAGAGTAGCTCTTGATTGGAGTCCTATCTATCTAATACATGTATTTAGATTTGAATTTGCTCCATGAAACTCAGGTGGAAAAAAGGCACATTTTAATATATTTTGTTACTCAAATATAACCTGGCTTCCAGGCTCTGTGCTTTATTGGTGGGAAATTTAACGGTAGTTCTGCTTTTATTAGAAGATTCTATTCTTCCAGAGGCCTTGGCAGAAGTTCCAGGGGCTTAACTGGTCAGAAAATTTGGGCCAGGACCCTCTGAGCACCTCACTTTCCCATGGTTATAGCAGCCACAGCTCCATCAGCCAGTGAGAAGCTGCCTTTGCCTTAAAGGAAGCCACGTAGGATTTAATTTTGAGCTGAAAGTTGGGCTGATCTTCCAACCAGAATCTCTAACTGAGAATCTCAAAAATGTCATGTTTTAATCCCCTTTCTATTTCGATGGAGGTCCCTGGGAGAGGAGGATCCAGGCTGTGGACTTTACAGGCCATTCCTGGGCCCAGGAGAGGCTGGCATTGCCACTTCGCAGCCCATCCCTTTTCTACTGCATGCCCATCACCAGGTGTAATTTCAGGTTTTGTTCTCTTCCCTACCTGGATCAGAGACTAGTTTCTCGGGGGACCAGGACATTCTCTCTCCCCAGCTGGTTTGTGGTTTTCAAGCTCCACCAGGCCTGCTTTTGCTTTCACGTGAGGCCTATGCCCTTGATTTCAGATTGGTGGGTGCAGCTTGCTCCAGCCCACTCACCTTGCCCACACGTAAAGCTAACCAATGGGCAGTTGCACTTCTCAACCCCCTTGTTGTGGTTGTACGGTGGGATTCTTAGCCTCACTGTGGGCTCAGTCCTGCTCCTGCAAACCCTGGACCTTTGCCTGTTGCCCGACTAGTCACACTAACTAGTCTCAAGCTAGCAGACTGACAGGCCTGCCCACCGGTAGGTATGAGCTATCTTATCTTGCCAGTGTGTTTTGGAAGGGGCCTCAGGAAAGGTGCTGACCCCAGGCTTCCCAAAAGCTGCCAAAGCAGCTGACTCAGCTTTCAGCTGCTCTGATAATGTCTCGTCCACTTTAGCTGGTTACAGACTAGACCAGTTCCCCTGAAATCATCCATTTGACACCTGTTTCTCAAATACTGGATGCGGGCCATTACTGTCTTCCTCTGCTTTTTTTCTATAATGGCATCGGTAGTTGAAAAAAATGAGAGATGTGTCAGGGTTTAGTCAAATTGATCTCAGAGCAAAGCAAGTGGCTGAAAATTGTCCTGCTGTACTTGTTTTTAAGACACCATCCACATTTCCTGAGTCTAAAGGGACCGTGGCTAGAACCCCTCCAAGCCGTCCACATTGTATTGTGTATCTACACACACACCTGTTCAACTGGCCTCCTGGCGTTCATTCAAAAAACTGACATGCTCTGATCTCTGGTATTCAACACATCGGGGCATCTGGTTTCATTAGTGAGACAGTCATTCACATTCACTAAAGCCCTAATGGGTGGGAATTCCGTTTTTGGAAAATAAACTCGGTTATTGATAATTTACTTTTTGCATCAAAGGGAATACAGCTTCCCCCCACTGCCTGTTTCAGTGTGTTAGCTGCTGTCTTGGGTGGTGTGTTTAAGTGAGGGACCATGGGAGTGTTTTCATACCCCAGGACTCTGGCACCCAGGTCATCGTGGGCACTTCTTTTTTATGAAGACGTTTCCTCTTTGGAAATTCAAGATCTGAGACAGAGACTTCAAAAATCAATTTCTATGCTCCTCTATTTTTGGTGTTTCTCTAGTAATGACAGAGAAATCCACCCCTTAGGCAAACTCTTAGATTGTTCTCGACTATTTTTCCTTTCTAAACTTTTTGAGTATTGCTCTACACTTTCTTAGGAGATTTAAAGCATTCTGTACATGCTTTCAAACTCAGTTCTGTCACATCCACTGGTATTTCCCACATCCGTCGTTTTGAGAGTGCACGTTTATCTTTGCACAAAAGGGCTCCGACGGGGTCACAGCTGTAACTGGTTTCTTAAGCAGTCTGAACTCAGTGGGGAATGAATACGAAACCATCCGGTTTTCCTGTAGTCACTGACTGGGACCACGCTCAGATGAATTCCTCTTTGTTGTATCTTGGACAACATCTTGGCCAGATTAAAATTGGGGTCACTTTGGATGATTTAAAGTGAGTCGATTTTAAAACTCTGGTCTCCTTTCTGACTGAAAACTGAGCTCCTCCTCTCTGCCAGTAGATCTGGAATGGGAGTGGGCAGGGTCTGCTCTTTTATTTCCCTTTCACTTGCAGAAAGGAGGCTGAGACTAGAATACCTCAGGGATAACTGCTCTTCTCTGAGGACAGGCAGACTCCGGTGGTCATTAGAGCTGCTCACTGGTTGTTTCCGTTCTCCGTCCTGCCACTTGGAAGAGTTACACTTACCCACTCCCTTATGTACTTTTATACTGACAGATGGAGGAAAAAGGGAATGTGAGGGAATCCTACATTCTTAAAGTTTCCGCCTGGAAGTGGCTTATCTCACTTCTGGTCAGTTTTTATCAGCCAGTGACCACTGTAGTCTACCTTTCTGGTCCTCAAATAGCTGGCTACCTCTTATCCAAAAGTTCCATCCAGGTATTGCGTTCAGCCCCAAGTCCAAAATCTCTGAGTGATGCTGCAGAATGTCTTTACCAGGTCTAGACATGGCCGCTCTTAGTCTGAAGATCTGTGAATGCGATAGACAAATTACCTATCTCCCACACACCCATTACAAAGTGGTGGGAGAGGCATAGGACAATCAAAGTCAACATTCCCATTTAGAAAGAGGGAAGAACAGGAGACACAAAGCAGCTTCAGGTCCGTAGCGATTGTGAAATCCAGCTAGGCTTACACTGACGGTGAGGAACATTCCTTGATTTAGACCCCAACTCTACTCACTGGGAGATCTTCCTGGTCCACTGTTCCCCATGGCTTTTGAATCTGTCGCTCTAGAATATTCTTTCTTTTCCATTATTCTTTGATATAATCAAAACAGATACTGGGAAGTCTGTCCGTCATTGAGTACCGAGCAGTTTTATCAATGTGCTTCATACCTGTGGAGACCTGAGATCATTTTAAGGCTTGAACAGTCACCACCGTTTTTCAGTTCACATATATGGTTTCTGTGGTAGTCTAACTCTGTTGAAAATAGCAAACACCATATCCTTTAGATTCCATTCAGTTATATTTGCCAATAACCAGTTCATTTTAGACATACTAATTCATTTTGCTGAAGTTCTCCTGTCTCCACTTGAGTTAATTAAGAGCGTATGAAGCTTTTATTATCTTTTTTCCCTAAACCCTGTTTCCAGTTGGAAGAAATAAGCATTAAACCTTTAGCTGTACCTTGCTCTTCTGTCTCCTTAATCTATTCAGAGGTTTTAACAATGAGTTTGAAAGCCACACCCTTGATTTTATTCTCCATGGGTTCTAACTGGTCTTTATCATTCTAAGGCATCCTTAATCCTTTCTTTTACAAATTGAGAAAGGAGAATTGGTAACCTCTTGCAGCTTTTTTATTTGTGGATTTTATCTATTCCAGTTTATTTGCTTTTATTTCTGCCTGAAGCTAGCCGATTCTTTTCTGAACTCATCTATTCCTCATAATATTTTATCAAATGAAGCTAACAGCAACGAACACACAACAGTAACATTATTTCCTTATCTCTTTCACTAAAGCTACAGATTCTCTCTACATATTATCTTCCCTCCAAGTTATTTCAGGCAACAGTTTTACCAAAAATATCATTGGTACGTAGCATTGATGCTCATCCTTTCAGCTTCCAATAACAGTTTCCTAGCTGCCCATCACCTGATTACTAAGCAATGCTATGTATTTGTGGTTTTATGTTATATATCATGACTGCATCTCACACTAAGTGCTAATTTCTGTATCAGTAAGGATATGCTACGTAGTGCTAGCTAGAATATGCTGTAGTAACAAACATCCCTAAAACTTCAGTGGCTTAACCCAACAAAGTTTATTTCCTCCTCCAGCTACATGTCCAACACAGGATAATAGAAGAACTTTTTTTCTTGTGGATGTTCAGGGACTCAGACTGACGGAGCCTCTAGTTGATAAAGGCTCCATGTAACTAGCATTCATTGACTACAGCTAGTTACTTGGCTACACCTAACTTCAAATTGGATGGGGAAGTGTAAGACTACCAGATGCCTGGAAAGAAAACTGGAATGTTTGTGAACAGCTCTAACGAATTTTATAATCTTTGGAGCAAAATAGTAATTGGTTCTAGCTTTTGCTATTTTAACTTGCCCATCTGTGGTGCAGATGTGGAATGCACAAGAATTCTTAGCAATCCTGATACTTCCCCCAAGCCTGTTTCTTTCATATTCTTCCCAATTTACTTAATAACAATTCCATTTGCTCTGTTTTTTTGTTAAAAAATCTTATCTTCCATGTTTCTCTTTCTTTCACACTCAACCTCCAATCTGATAGTCAATCCGATTGGTTTTACCTTCAAACTACATCCATACTATTACCACTTCTTTCCAACTTCACCTCTACCATTTAGCTCTAAGCTACCACTGTTGTTCACCTCCTAAATTGTTGCCCTTTTTCTACACCTTCAAACTGTAATTATTCTCAATACATTTCTCATCATAATTTTTTAATGCAAAAAGCATATCATATAATTCCCTTGCTCAAAACCCTCCAAAGGCTGTATCTTTAGCGCCTGAAACAGAACAATGCCTGGCAATTAGTAGACACTCAGGAAAGTTTGTTCAAGAAATGAATTAAACAACATGGATCCATGAAAACACAAACAGATCCATGGAACCAAACTGAGTATTCACGTGGGAATTTTGTATGTGGTGAAGGCGGCATTTCATGTCAGTAAATAACAAATATTGGTAAAGATGTGGAGAAAAGGGAACCCTAGTACACTGCTGGTGGGATTGTTAATGGGTGCAACCACTGTGGAAAACAGTATGGAGGTTCCTCAAAAAGTTAAAAATAACACTACCATATGATCCAACAATCCCACTTCTGGGTGTATATCCAAAGGAAATGAAAGCAAGATATCGAAGCGATAACTGCACTTTCATGTTCGTTGCAGCGTTATTCACAACAGCCTAGATATGGAAATAACCTCAGTGTCTGTTAACAGATGAATGGATAAAAGGGATGTGGAATATTACTCAACCATCAGGAAGAAGGAAATCCTGCCTTTTGTGACAACATGGATGGCGCTTGAGGGCATTATACTAAGTGAAATAAGCCAGACAGAGAAAGACAGATACTGCACAGTATTACTTATGTATGGAATCTAAGTAAAAAGTCAAACTCTTAGAAATAGAGAGTTGAAAGTGGTTGCCAGGGGCTGGGGGAAGGGGCAAATAGGGAGAGGTTGGAAATGGGTAAAAACTTTCAGCTATAAGGTGAATAACTTCTGAGATCTAATGTAAAAACATGGTGACTACAGTTGATAACACTGTATTGTATTTAAAAATCTGAATTTCTTCTCTAAAGACAAAAAATAATGATGCCTGAATTACTGTTTCTCCCAGAACATTGTTTGAGTTATTCATTCATGCATTCTTTTGGCAAATACTTTTGAGAAGTAGACCCAGTCTCTGGTTAGGTCCTAGGTACAAGCTAGTGAACAAAATAGAGAAAACCTCTGCCATGAGGGAACTGAAACATTCATTGAGCATCCAATATGTACCAGACACTGTGTTGAGGCTGTAAAGATGAATATAATTCCCGCCTTCAAATACTTTTTAAAGAAACAGATATGAACATATAATCAACAACCCAGAAATATTATATACCATTATACCTCTAGAAAGAAAAGTGGTGTCAGAAAAAAAAAGATTGTATATGGCATATGTACTATAAAAAGTCAAAACAGATAACATGGCAGAAAAAAAGTAATTTCAAATTCATAAGACAGCTAACTGGTTAATTTCCTTGCTATAAGAACAGCTTTTACAAATTGATTTAAAAAAAAAAAGGTCAGAAAAACCACAATAAAATGCACAAAGAATGTGACCAGAGAGAAATAGAAATAGAAATGACTCTTAAACATATGAAAAGAAAAGTCATGATCTCAGAGTCAATACTGAAAAAAAAAGAGCAAATGAGAATTTTAATGAGATACAATTTTTAAAAGCACAATATTAGCAGAAATAATTTTTTAAACATCTGATGTTTGACAAATAGGGTAAAGTCATAAATGTAGAAGAAAGGATAAACACCAGATTAAAAAAAAACAAACATAAGCTTTATAAACAAATAAAACTTCATCGTGAATTTATTAAGTATCTTCTGTTAATACTTTATTTTCCCAACAAATACTGATATCCTTTAAGATATTCTGAGGTTTGCATTTCATTTGGACAACAAATGATGGTGTCCATTCTAATGTCCGAAGCTGATCATAGGATTGGCAATTTAGTTTATGGAGAGTCGTCCTTGGATTCGTGATGTTATGTAGAAGGTTCATTGAGAAGACCTTCTTCTATTCCTTACTGGGGAGCTCATTTACTGAGAGAAAAACCTTTTTAGTTTGTTCTTCCCAGATATAACAATGATCAGGGTCATACCTTTGTGGAAATCATGGATATAAAAGTAAGTAAGCCGCCTCATCCAGGGCTGGGGACCCACGCAGGGAGGGCAGCTTCTCTGCAGGCAACATGGCTGTTGAACTCAGTTCTGGTTCCTCACACCCTCTGTAGCAACACCTCCCTTCTGGCAGGATTCTAGACATTGATTTACTTTACTATCTGTGGCAGCTGAGCTCTAGAGCATTTGATCAAAAGGAAAGGCAACAAATGAATGCAGTCCTTCCTCCTGGGGGTCTGGAGGGAGGAAAAAGGGCATTTAAAGCAACTGAAAAGGATGCTTAGCTGTTTGGATTCTCTTACATCCTCCCCTTACTCCCTGTTTTCTTCTGTTGTTTCTAATCCACCCAGGGTATCCCACAGAGGTGTCCTGGGCCTCCCAGTCTGGCCCTGTTTTGCCCAGGCACTGGATTTGGAAGAACTCTCTGCTAGGCAGGACCGGGTTTCAAGGAGGACCAGTCAGAGGATCTGTAGAGCGAACGGTCTGTGGGGCAGTGAAGCCGTTGCAGAAATCTTGCCTTGAGGCCCAGAATGTAAAACCAAACTACTGGTAGGAAGCTGTAAATTCTTCATTTCAGTGAAAGGATTGGAGTACACTTTCTCCAGCTCACATGGAGGCTTACAGAAAACATTTATCTTATCCAACCTTGTAAAGTTGGTCCAGAGGCAGACTGGTGGAAGGGGACAGAAATGATGGGAAAGCGCTAACCACCAAGAAGTCTTTGTCCTTCCAGGGAGTCCTCTGCGGGGGGCAGCATGTATCTACACAAAAATGTTTTCATGGTCTGGCTCCACTTCTCTGGCTTGCAGGGGAGGCCAGATTCAAGGGCTTCCTTTGGGGAGATCTGCTGGTGATTTCAGTCACCCTGGACCCCACTTCACTAGAGTTACATTTTTCTGTCTCTGATAATGATGATCTGTAAACAGTCTCAGCCTCTGTGTTGCAACCCAGATGTGAATTATACACGCTGATGCAAAGAGAATTAAAAAAAAAAAAAATTGGTCCAGTATGTTCTTTGCAACATTTAGAATTCCTTCGAGAGGAATTTTCCAACTTAAAGGTCTTTTTTTCCTCTCATAAGCATTTTATAAGTCTTGCAGGATGATTACTCATTTTTCTAAATAAAACATTAGCTACTCAATGTCTAAATAAGGTATTTGAAATGCAAAGAGGTTTTCCTTTGGCTCTTCTTAAAATGAAACATTTCTGAAAATTTCTTGGATGAAAGGATATTGAGGCTTAAATGTGTCAAAAGTTTGAGCGGATGGGGATGGAACCTATTTACGTGGTGACCTGATTGCATGACTGCCCTGTGTTTGTTTTCTGTTAAATGATTTGTAGGGTATTGAACCTGGGAGGCCTTAGCACTATTCCAACGCATCCATGAGGTTTTCATTGTTAATGTAATTATGGACTTATACAGAATATCCAGTGTATATAAAAATGAATCATTCTGTTTCTGAAGGCTTAATGGGCTTCTCAAAAGAGAAGGGAGAAAAAAAAAAAAAAAGAGAAGGGAGAGAAAAAAGATTGTGTCTATTAAGCAGGCCCCTTCCCTTCCCTCCTTCCTGCTCTTCCTCCCTCTCTCCCTCCTGTTTCCCAGTATAGCTGATTTCCTTAGTTACTATGTCTACTTCTTTATTTTCCCTCATTTCCAAGATTTGTCAATAACAGACTTCCAAACTCCCTGTCTTCACAACGACGGAACATGCCTAATTGTTTCTCTTTGTGGAAGAACGCTGAACACTATAAGGTACTGTAGTAATGTTAAGTAACTTTTGTTATGGAAATAGAAAGGAAAAATAATAGAAATATAAAGGAGACCAGAAGGCATAGATATTGCTAAATGTAATCACTTAGTGATAATCAGAGGAGAGCAGAAGTATAAGTTGAATCTTGTTCAGAGGCTGGGAAATTACGATTCCGGTGATCCCTGATTCAAATATGAATGTAATTTTGTTGCGTGGGTAAGAACTTAGGTACTAGAATGCAGAAAAGGCACATGGACCGTTTAACTATTGTCTTTTATGTGTGATGTGGGAAATTGAAAGTATGGATGACTTAACCTAGTGGTTCTCAAGTGGGTTGTTTTCCCCCCAGGGGATGTTTGCGCTGTCTTGTCATAAATGAGGGTGAGGGTGCTACTGATATCTAGTGGGTAAAGGCCAGGGCTACTGATGAACATCCTATAGCACACAGGGCAGCCCTCACAATAAGAATTATCTGGTCCAACATTTCAATAATGCTGATTTTGAGAAACCATGGCTTAATCTAATTCATCATTATTTGAAAATGAAAACTCAAAATAAGCAAACAAACATAAAAAACTAATCCTTATATCATCTTGAGCCATTCTTCCTTTTGTTTTGGAAACTCTGGTCTGTGTCTAGCACTACTGAACTCTGGAGAGTCTTACTATGTGGAACTTTTAACTCTGTGCTATAGTACTCTCTTCTTCTTCATTTAATTTACATTTAAAGCTATTCAAGACTTTTCTTATATGTCACTCTTACTATGTGAAGCTTTCTGTGACACTGTCTCCTTATGACTCTGTCTCCTAGGAAAAACAAATTATGTCCTAAACAACCACTGTAGTGTGCCTCTGTTACTTATTCTTCACATTCTATTGTTTGTTCCCATTTAAGAACCTTCCCCCCAACTGTGAGCGCTTGAGGGCAGAAGCTGGGTTCTACTCATCTTTAAAAGCCCTGGCAGAGAGTCTATCCCTCAGCAGCCTCCAAGAGATGTGGTTGAACAAACGCCTTCATGAGTGAAAGTCTCAGGGAAGGAGAATCCCTGGGTTAACTTCTCACTTACCTGCGCTTTGTTTATCTTTTGAATATTTTTGTGACATGTGAGCTTTGTTCAAGAGCTCATGATATCACTTTCTAGCACAAAACTCTTTCCTGAGCTGCATTATTGGTGTATACATGTATAATTATTTCCACTTTTTCCTGGATGTCTCTCAGGCACCTCAAACTTACCTACATCAAAACACTCCCTAACTTGCTTCTATTATTCTTCTCACATTACTTCCCTCCCTAACTTGCTTCTTTTCCCAAATACCCTGTATCAGGAGTGATAGAGCACTTCCAAACAGCTTCCAAATTTCTTTCTCATTTCCATGACCACTGCTTTAGTTTACAACTCTAACTCAGCATCCTACTTCCAGAATTCTTTTAATGAAAATCTCTTCTTTCCCCTGGTTAAATCATGCACCGATTCAATGGCTCCTCATTGCCTGTAGATAAAATCCACATTCTGTAGGCTGGGAATACAAGACCCTTCATGATACTATCTTGTGCTATTATCTCCCCAGCCCATATCAGCTCACACCTTCTTATGTGCTCCCAGCACACCAGACAATTTGTTGTTCCTTAACGTACTGTGCTTTGTTACATGCCTTCATCTGTGTTGTTCCCCTTGCCTAAAAGCACCTCCTCTCATCTCCCACCCTTTCTGTTATCCACCCACTGTCATCTACCAGGTGTCTCTCTCCGGAAACTATTCACTTTTATCTTCAGGCTGGATTGGCGTCCCTTTGCTGGGGTCCCAGCTCATTCTGGCTATATTTCCAGGTCAACCCTTTTCTAATAGAGTTGCCAGTGTCTCTCTTCCCTATTAAACTATGAGCCTGTCAAGGAAGGAGAATGCATGGGACCCGTTTCTTATTACAGAGTCTGACAGAGAGGAGTAGTAAACACAGAGCCTCTCCTGCAGGAAGTACTCAGTAAGCATGTACTCAGTTAAACTGAATCTCGGATGAAGAACCCATTGGGAATACATCTGGAAATGGAGCGGCTGTAGCATATTCAGCTTATTTCTCGTGTATCAATGTTATTTAAAGGGACAAAAACTCAACTCCCCTCCCCAGAGTGTGAGGCTCCGGTCTCTTAGTTAGTCTGCTCTACTGGATTTTGTTAGTCTGCATTCCTGTGGACGTTATTTAACTATTCAAACTCACAAAGATACCATCCAATTACTTTACTGAATGGAATTTAGTTTGGTCTTTAGGAAGCTATCTTAATTCTTTCCAGCCAGTAGGTTATCATTTAGTTAGACTATTGAGGTGGCGAGTGGTTGGGGAATGAAGGAGGAAGTGATGGTGGCCCCTGACAACATCGCAGGAAGCACAGAAATGGCAGGAGAAATCTCCAAGCGACCACGTGCGGGAAAGGATAAGTGGGTGTTTGTTAGGTGAGGGCCAACAGTGAGATAATGCAAGTCCAGTTTCCAGGTTTCAGCTACTACAAAAATTTTGAAGATTTAAAAATAGATATAATCGGTTCCCCGTCACATTCCCAGATGTGGAAGCCTCCTCTGTCACATTCTCAGACTCTGTGGGTCCATCAAGACATATAAAATAGAGGAGGGATGGTTAAGTCTGGACAAAATTGAGGCATGACCTAACATTCCACATTCCAAACGGAAAAGAAAGAAACCTCAAAACAAAAATCACATCACTATATTCTTGCAGACATAGCTGAGGTTAATATTAAAAGTGTCACATCAGTTTTATTTTATTTTCTCTTTCTGAGGAATGAAGCAGCGGGAAAAGGATGAAATGAACTTGAGGAAGGTGAATACATGACTTATAGTTCATATTTTCCAGAAAAATGTAGCGTGTAAAAGGCTTTCTGGAAAAAATGCTGAAACTGGATTGGATTATTATAAATTTTGAATTCAGGTACATCAGCTATTTTATCAAAGTGAAAGTCAAGTTGTGTTCACCCAAAAAGCATTCCTCAGGGGTGTTAAGTGTGATGATGGTTACAAACTTTCTCAATTAGATTTCAAGAAAAGAAAGAGTAAATGTAATTTGGCTTGTTATTCATACTCTACTGAATTATGTCAGATCCAAACTGCACAAACCCTTTAGGTTCATTTTGGAAAAAAAGAAACTAAAAATCTTTTATGTGCAATTTTGTTGATACCATTTAAGCTTCAAACATCACATATTTTATTCAGCTGCTTTTTTCTTTCTTTCTTTCTTTCTTTTTTGGCTGTGCTGGGCCTTCGTTGCTGTGCGCGGGCTTTCTCTAGTTGCAGCGAGCAGGGTCTACTCTTCGCTACGGTGGGCGGACTTCTCATTGTGGTGCTTCTCTTGCTGCGGAGCACGGGCTCTAGGCGCGCGGGCTTCAGTAGTTGCAGCACACGGGCTCAGTAGTTGTGGCACACACGCTTAGTTGCCCCGCGTCATGTGGGATCTTCCCGGACCAGGGATGGAACCCATGTCCCCTGCATTGGCAGGTGGATTCTTAACCACTGGACCACCAGGGAAGTCCCCAGCTGCTTTTTTCTTAATTATACTTTGTTACTAAACAGAGTGAAAGTATCACTTGATCACATGGTATCACCATGTTACCTTTCTAAAAGATATAAAATTCTGAATTTTTAAACACACACAGCCCCAAAGCTTTCAGATAAGATTTTCCGTATTCTTAGGGATATGCTGTGGAAGATTGTTTCCCCAAAATGCCCTCAACAAAATTTCCTATTCCACATGTTCTTGAGAAATCATGTACTTTTTCAGGAAAACTATGCATATCATTAATAATTATTTTATTAAAAAGAGATGTTAAGAAAGGTTTTACTGAAGAAAAGTTGTGGAAGGAAATCCCTTTTTTTTTGGTTTCTGGAAATATGTGGAAGTCAGGGACAACACTTCGGCTATCTTTTATTGTGAAAAGATTCATTTAGTTTACTTTAAATGGGTTTATTGAGAAAAAGAAAGTGGAGAAAATTTCTATAACAATGAAGGAAACTTCCTTGGGCAAATCTGCTAGCTGCTTTATGCTTTGGTTGCCTCATGTATAAAGTCAGTTTGGATTAACTGTATAAAAATGTTCCAGGCTTTAAAATTCAATGATTCTGCTATCTTCTTAATTATCTAAAGGGAAGTTGATTTAAAAAACATACAACACTATAAAGTGAGTACTACACATCTTGCTTTTGAAAAATAAAAATTATTAAAGATCAAGTAATATTTAATTCATCCTTATTTTGCTTTTGTAGTCAAGATAATTTTTTTTTTAATGAAGGAGCAACGGTTTTACAGATTAAACTGTTCAAAGAGGTAACAAAATAGACATTTTGGTCAGATGCTGGAAATTTGGGCATTAAAATCAATGCCTAGTTTAAGTCAAGGCTGAAGATCACCATCGAAGAATGAGCCTCTGGGGCAATGGAGGAAAACTGAAATTTTATCCAATAATTATTTATTATTAAATTGTCCTTGATAACTGTTCATAGTAAACATTTAAAGGTGTTAAGTAACTCAGGAGCAATGGTCTCTCAGCACTGCGGACAACAAATGGCTCTGAGCTTCCTCCAAACCACATTTGTGTTGTCAAATAAACATTCAACTGGTGGTTGAAAAGCCCCACTTTTCTCTAACACCATTGCTTTTTCTTCATATTCTTTATTACTTCTGGATAGAAGACAGTTTTCATGGTTGGATGTTGTCAACATGATTTTGGAAATTTTTTTCCCCCAAATCTTGAAATCTTGAGATGTTAAATTAATATTCTGCTTTCCGTGTATCACAGCAAGATATAAAAGTTACAAGCTAGTACTACTTGAAGGATGTATGACCTAAAAAAATGAATAATTAAAAAAAAGAAATACAGTGTTTAAAGATATATATCCATGAGATATCACTGACATTAATCTTTTCTTAAAAATTATAACTTTTGTTGTATAATCATTTATTTACAAATCCAACCCCAAAAAGCTCTGAAAATAAGTTTTATTTTTTGTAAATATGTGGCAAATATTTGGTGGCAAAACAGGACCTGAGCTGACATAATGTCATTCCAAGGTTTATTTAGTTTACTTAGAATGACTGTTGCCCTGGAAAAATATTACTATTCTTGATTACATTTGCTTCCCTAGATCTGCTGGGGATTTTATATAGGAAGCATTCAGATACCATGTTACCTTTCTAAAAGGTATAAAATTCTGAATTTTTAAACACACACAGCCCCAAAGCTTTCAGATAAGATTTTCCGTATTCTTAGGGATATGCTGTGGAAGATTGTTTCCCAAAAATGTCCTCAACAAAATTTCCTATTCCACATATTCTTTTAGAACCTTAACATGATCTCATCAAGAGGTAGGGTCTAATTCCTTTCTTTTGAATTTTGGCATATTTGGGGCTTGCTTATAATTAATAGAATGTGACATTATTAACACTATGTGTTTTGTAAGGCTGGATTTAAAAATGCCACAAATGCCCTTGTTCTTGTGGGACACTTGCTCTTGGAGTCCAGGCACCACATTGTGAGGAAGCCCAAGAAACCTATGAAAAGGCCAACATGGGGCTTCATTCCATACTCGTAGGTGAGTTATCCACCAATAGTCTATACCAGTGTGTCAGTCATGTGAATAGACCTGCTCAGATTTCAGATTCATGAAATTTGAAGTCATTCATGAACAAATTAACGATTTTTTGTTGTCACTAAGTTTTGGGGTAGTTTGCTATGCAACAATAGTACTGGAGGCCTAAACTGCCTTGTAAGCAGCTCAGTTGCCCCAGGGAAGCCATTCATCAGGGAAGCCCAAGCTACCCCACATGGAGAGACCTTACGGAGAAGCTCTTAGACTGCATTTAGAAAACTGGATCCCAGCCAGTCACCTGCTCCAGCTGCAGCCAACATTTGACTGACTCAGAACACCCCATCCATGCTATTCCAGAATTCCTGATCCAAGAAGCCCAAAAGGAAGCACTATGAACTTAAGAAGTGGAAGAGGCAGCTAGGTGAAACCATTTTTAGGAAAGATCAAACTGCTTCTGTGTGGTTTCTATAGTCATGTGTTCTGAGATTTCCACTCTGATCACCCTCAAAGAGATCAGACCTGCACAGAGTATTACATATGTATGTATGTATGAGAATACAGTATGTACAGGAATATAGAAAGGAGAGTAATTAATTCTGCTCTGGGGCATTTGTGAACAATTTGTAGAACAAATCAAATTTAAACTGGTTCCTGACGGTTGCTTAGGAGATGTTTCCAGGTTATAAAGTGTGGGTTTGTATGTGTTATGGCTATGTGAGGAGAAAGGAAAAGAGGAGGAGAGAGAGACAACTGGCAGAATGGCTACCGAGATTTCCAGAGGCTAGGTCTTGATTTTTGTCCTTTCTTCTCCCCTAAGAAATTTCTTCTTTGGATTTCCTTGAGATAATCCCATTTAAGGTAGTAAGGGTTTTTTTTTTTTTCTCTGAAACTTGCCCTCAAAAGAGCCTTGACTAAGACAATTCTTTTGGTTTATGACTACCCTATTCTAGGTACTGTGATAGTCATGGTGTATATGTTAATCAATTTAATTCTTACCACTACTTTCTGAATTTCAAAAATTCAAAATGGGGATATCATCATCCCCATTTTGAAAATAAGGAAGCTGAGACTAAATGCCTATTTAAGTCACAAAGCAGGAAAATGAAAATGGCCTGGATTCAAAATCTAGACTTTAACCCTTCACTGTACAATGGCTCCCGTGTTTGATTTTATTCTCTTTAGAGCTCATCTGGTATTTATATATTTGTGGTGCCCATATATTTCCTATGTAGACCTGCTTTATCCCCACAAATTCAGAGTATAGTAGAATTTGTATTTTAATTATTTTTTCCTTTGAGTTGGCTTTGTATTTTGTCTAGAATAGATGATTTAATATTTAGTTGACTCAATTAGTGAAAAATAATGAAAAAGCTAATGGCAGATAAAAGCTTTGGATTATGATTAAGACTTGAATGAAAATGAGAAAGAGACATGTTTCTTCTGTTTCTTTCTGTGGGAAGGAGGAAAAAGGCTGTGACCTCGGGTGTGTGGGACTTTGCAGGGTATTTATACAAGGCTGGAGGTCTGTAAGGCTCCGCTACAAGAGCTGTTCATCTTTGTTTTATAGCTGTTTTCTATGACGAAATAGGCATTTGAAAGCAATTCTTGAATTCTTTGCAGATGACTAGATTTAATATTATTTTCTTTAAGAGATTCTTGCCTTTGTACAGTGAGATTTTCCTTAAATACTACTTCTTTAAAAAAAATATTCTGCACTGGTATTATTTACATACTACGTAATTTTTCTCTTGCCTCAGATATTTTTGGTCCTTTCCTGCTATTATAGTAAAAGATAACAACCACAGCAAATCCGACATTTAACTGACTAGCTTCTTTTGGAATACTGATAAATTAGATTAGATTTGTATTCTGTTATATAATGTCAATTAAGCTTTTCTTAAACCTTTCACCACCAAAAATATCTCTCAGGTTAGCCTAATGTATTGCATGAATGCTCAAGTTGAATCATAGACTAATAAATTTTAGTATTTGAAGAAGAAAAGGAAAGTATGCAGAGTGGGGTCTGGACATTAAACACATACACACACAAACCCTCCAAGTGACTCCCAATGCCTAGCCAGGGTTGAAAAACCAGTGTCCAACCTTTTATCTTACAGATGAAATAATTGAATCAGAAGAAATATTGGTAAAATGTCATTTGGGTTCCAGAAGAATGCATAAAACTAAAAATAAACTTAAAAATTCACCTAACAGGAATGATTTATTACCATAAGATATTTAGTAATAACACTTATTGGCAAATGACTGCAAGCCAACTCCAAATGGCGTATGAATAAAGGCAAATGGGTTGGCTTATAGAATTCAGGAAAATGTTGACTACCAAACCCTGGGAAGGGCAAGGATGCAGTTGGGCGTGAGGCACATTCCACGCCAGGTACTCAAATGCCACCATTCCTGTCTGTTGTTGAACTTTATTCTCTTCCATTGAAGAACACACTTCTCCACATGGCAGAACATGTGATGGCCAGTGACTTCCAATCTTACACTTCATCATTTAAGACACCAGGAAGAGAATGACCTCAAGATATCTCCCTAGGGCTGAATTAAAATATCCTAGGAAAGGATTCAACTTGAGTTGAGCACAAAACATAAATCAAATTGGTCCAAGGGACAAGGTCACACCGTACTGAAAGAAGCATTTCCGTCTAAACCATAATGATGGGGGAAGAGGCAGTTTGTAGACAGGAGATCCTTAGCACACCACCTCAGGTGTCCACTAAAGTAACTTAGTCAGTTAACTGAGAGAAATGCATTTAAATATCTTTAAAATTCTTTCATTGGAAAATCTTTACCTGAAGTACATGATAATTTTCTTGGGGAATCATTCTCTAGACTAGAATCTTCCAACCTTCTAGCAGAGGTGGCCCAAGAGCTCCATAGCTCAATGCATAGACTTTTACCTACTCTCCTTGCATTTCATCCTGTGCCTCATTTTTTGTGCTACATGAGGTCTGCATCCCCAGTTTAAAACAGCCTGGTTCAATTTCTCCAGGGAATAAGTCTCTCTTATCTGGCAAAGGAGTGGAGGAAGAGGAAGTCATTTTGTAAAAGTTGAGATGGGCCTGGGGAGACATTGCATAGCAGGTTGAAGCTCCTGTCTTTAGATGGGCCTGCTTGCAAGGTTGGTCCTTGGCTGGCTTCTGGTACCTTGGCTTTCAAAATGTTCCCTTTGTCCCTAAGTGGTAAGGTTAGTTGCTGTGCCTCATCTGTTTGTACAATACTGTGATTTATGGTGAATACCTGCTTTCTTGCTGGGAATGTAGATTTTTGTAGTTGCTAGGCAAAAGGTGCTTACATGATCAGCCACCAGTAAAAACCCTAAACTTTTAGTCTCAAACAGGCTTCCCTGGGCAGCAACATCACACATGTTGCTGCATTTTCCTCAATGGCAGGAATGTGTGCTCTGTGTGACAGAGGATGGAGTGTAAGAAGCCCTCACATTGATTCCTCCAGGCTCCACCTATGTCTTTCCTACGGATCCTTCTTGTATCTCTGTAATAAATCTTCGCTGTGAGTACAACTATATGCTGAATCCTGTGATTCCTTCTAGAGAATCATCAAAATTGTGGGTGGTCTTGGGATGCCTGAAACAAGGGCCTCACTTTCCAACTTCACGGTTTGCCCCAATTCTGAACCTCTCTTCGATATTGCTTTCCAGGGCCAAACATTGTAATTCATCTGCTTTCCTTCTTCCCAAACTTGGTTGGAATCTTATCTCACTGGTGTCCCCTTTCAAATTCTTTTGTCCATATGGACTTTCATTACCACTTTTCATTACTGTAATGTGATCTGAGTGCAGATTTATGTAAGGGAGGATAGAAACATGTGGCTAGCTTGTCATATTTATGTGAAAGCCCTCTATTATATCTGTGAGGGTTTTTTCCCTGTTCCATTTATCCTAGTCAATTTTCAAAGAACACCATATTTTGGGTCCCCAATATCTGTCTTCATATCTATCTATAATTATTTTTTATCTCTTTGTCCATTTCTTCATTTTGTGTAATTTTTCTGAAGTTACTTTTCCACACCATCATTAGAGTCTTCTGTGTATTAATGGTTCTAATTAAATTATAAACCCTTCATTAGTATTATTTTTCTCTGTAGTTTTTCTTTGTGCCTATTTGATTTTTAAAATAAAATATCACCCTAATGCCTTATTAACTCATGTTTCAGCATGTTTCATAGAGTTAGTGTCCTCAACATTCCTTGAAAGTACAGACACATGTTATTTAATTCTTTGTGATATATTTCAATTTCCTAAAATTGTTTCTCGTTTCTGACATCCTCTGTACTTTTTGTAATGTATACCTGAAGTCTTTTTGATGAAGTTTCAGGTTGCAATATTTTTCTATCTACATACCTTGGAATAAATGGTTATTTCTCCACCTATTATTTGTTCCAGAATAGTGTAGTTGTAATTTCCTTGACTTTTTTTTTTTATTTACTTATTTTTATTATTTATTTATTTTTGGCTGTGTTGGGTCTTCGTTTCTGTGCGAGGGCTTTCTCTAGTTGTGGCAAGTGGGGGTCATTCTTCATTGCAGTGCGCGGGCCTCTCACTATCGCGGCCTCTCTTGTTGCGGAGCACAGGCTCCAGACGCGCAGGCTCAGTAGTTGTGGCTCACGGGCCTAGTTGCTCTGCGGCATGTGGGATCTTCCCAGACCAGGACTCGAACCCGTGTCCCCTGCATTAGCAGGCAGATTCTCAACCACTGCACCACCAGGGAAGCCCCAGTAATTTCCTTGACTTTGTTATTTGCAGCTACAATCTGAGTTTTTGTTTTTCTCTGTTTTGTTTCTTTGTTTGTGTGATTTTTCTTTAATTGCTTGAGACTATTGTGTTGGTAAATTGTGACACAACTTTTGCTCCTGGGTGAGCCAGCACTTTGGTGAGAATACAGTTTAGAAAAATGATTGATTGACATTATTGTCTCTTAAGTCAGTACATTTTTTTACCCCAAAGTTACCTTTGTTCTGAAAGTGCAGAGTTGGCTTTGGGGATATTCTTTTCCATCTCACACAACCCACTCTTACCTCCACACCTAACACCTAACAGTTAAGAAGTGAGGTTAGAGGAAAAGTACTGGTAATGCATTGGCTCCTGGTGTCCCCTCCAACCCCACCCCTACTGATGATCTGTGGAAGTGGGGAAATGTGCTCCAACTTAGGGATTCCCCATCTTTTCTTGTCTGTATAATCTCCAGTGCTTGTGCACGTGGGCTTCAGTAGTTGTGGCGCACGGGCTTAGCTGCTCCGTGGCATATGGGATCTTCCCGGACCAGGGCTCGAACCTGTGTCCCCTGCATTGGCAGGCAGATTCTTTTTTTTTTTAAATAGGTCTTTATTGGGGTATAATTGCTTCACAATAATGTGTTAGCTTCTGTTGTACAACAAAGTGAATCAGCCATATGCATACGTATATCCCCACATCCCCTCCCTCTTGGGCCTCCCTCCCATCCTCCCTATCCCACCCCTCTTGGTTGTCGCAAAGCACCGAGCTGACCTCCCTGTGCTATGCTGCTGCATCAACTTATATACACTACGAAATGCAAAACAGTTAGCTAGTGGGCAGGTGGATTCTTAACCACTGTGCCACCAGGGAAGTCCCCTCCAGAAGGCTTTTAAATGACAAACCTCTCAGACTGATATTATATGAACTTCCTAGCCTTAAAGGAAACTTTCGATAGTTTTAACTGAAAATAAAATGACCCCAAAGATGGGGCTACCCCATCATCACATACAGTTATTTAGAAAAGGTACAGTCTGAATTGACAAGCTAGAAAAAAGACTCACCCTCTGAGTTGATAAGAACCGAAGCCAAAGAGCAATGTTTGGTGAGTGAAGCAATAAGGATTTTGGTTGTCACTCAAGCTTTTTGGCTGGGCATAAACTACACAGCATAACAAGTCACCCTTCAAAAAAACATGGTAGATATCTAGTAAAATCAGTAGTGTTTAATTTCTAGGCAGAAGAAATTGATTGGAGTCCACAGCTAACATCATAGTCAATTGTGAAAAGCTGATAATTTTCCTCTAAGATCAGAAATGAGACAAGGATACCCAGTCTTGCCACTTTTATTTGACATAGTACTGGAAGTCCTACTCAGAGAAATTAGGAAAGAAAAAGAAATGAAGAGCATCCAAATAAGAAAAGTAGTAAAACCATCACTATTTGCAGATAACATGATACTACATTATAGAAAACCCTAAAGAATCCACCAAAAACTGTTAGAACTAATACATGAATTTGGTAAAGTTGCAGGATACAAAATCAACATATTAAGTTTTCTTTGCATTTCTATACACTAATAATGACCTGTACACTGAAAACTATATGACATTGATGAAAGAAATTAAAGATGATACAAATGAATGGAATGATGTCCCATGCTCATGGATTGGAAGAATTAACATTGTTAAAATGTCCATACTGCCCAAAACAATCTTCAGATTCAATACAATTGTTATCAAAATTCCAATGGCATTTTTCACAGAAATAGAACAAACAATCCTAAAATTTGTATGGAACCACAAAAGACTCTGAATAGCCAAAACAATCTTGAGAAAGAAGAACAAAGTTGAAGGCGTCATGCTTCCTGATTTCAAACTATACAACAAAGCTATCGCAGTCCAAGGAGTATGGTATTGGCATAAAACAGACATATATATCAATTGAAACAAAAAAAGAGGACAGCAGTAAACCCATACATATATGGTCAATTAATTTATGATAAAGGAATCAAAACTGTACAACGAATGGTGTTGGGCAAACTAGACAGTCACGTGTAAAAGAATGAAACTGGATCACTATCTTACACCATACACAAAAATCAACTCAAAATGGATTAAAGACTTGAATGTAGGACCTGAAACATAAAAATCCTGGAAGAAAAAAGGTGGTAGGCTTTTTGATATCAATCTTAGCTACGATTTTTTGCAAAACAACAAAAGCAAAAATAAGTGGGACTGCGTCAAACTAAAAAGCTTCTGAACAGATAAGGAAACCATTAACCACATGAAAAAGCAACCTACCAAATGGGAGATAATAGTTGCAAATCATATATCTAATAATGGGTTAATATCCAAAACATATAATGAATTCACAAAACACAATAATAAGAAAACAATCTAATTTTAAAAAGGGCAGAAGATCTAAATAGACATTTTTCCAAGGAAGACATCCAGATAGCCAACAGGTACAAAAAATACTCAAAATCACTAATCATTAGGGAACTGCAAATCAAAACCACACTGAGATATCATCTCATGATGGCCATTCTAACTTATTGAGTTATAGGACCCATGATGGCATCTTAGTATAATTTCTAACAGATAATAAGTTTAAAAACTTTATAAATGTAGGCTATTTGACAAACAGAAACTTGACTGCAAATTACTGTAGCATGTTATCAATCCTATAAATTTATGTTACTTGAAGAATAAAAAATTTGTATTTTAATAATAATATTCATGAGGTAAATTAACAACTGAATATTTTCTGTACATCCTTACACTCTGTGTTTAGCTGCCTGGAAACTATGCAACATCTACTTATGATTGTTTTTTAGCACCTTTTAATGCAAACATTACATAGAGTAACTGTTAAATTTCTTTGGAGAGCAGAACTGACATTCTGGGTGGATAAAATGAGATTAAAATACTTTAAAAAATACCCTAAATCTGTCATGTAAGGATGTTTCCTGTTAGCACCAAGAGTTGCAGATGGTCTCATCACCAAATATATCTACAATGTATGTTATGGGATTATGAAGTTGAATTTCTAAAGCTCTGACAATGTTCTCTTGTTGCTACCACTTATAATATCTTAAGGTTGTTTACTTCTTTTTCTTAACACATCAGTACCAGTTTTCTCCTGGAAAAAGAGAAGGGAAATGAGAGGTTTTTCATAGCTACTATAGATATAGAGAAGATGAACTTTGTAATTTAGTTAAAAAACCGTAGTTGAAAAGTAATATTGAATTATCATCCAGCTATCTATTTAGACAAAATCTCTGGTATTAAGTCCCACAAATACTGAAATATACTTTAAAAATAAACACGGATAATTTTATCCCTTTGGTTACAAGTGTAAAGGTACTTGTTCTACAGAAATGTATACATATAAAATGGTATGCATAATTTATGACATTATTTATAGTAAGTATATGAAAATATAATAATGTATGCATATAAATAAACTATTGTCTGTATGGAATAAAATGTGGCATTACCATTCAGCAACCCAACAAGCTTCCTCCAATTTTGACAAATTGAAACTTCTGAACTGCAGATAACATGATATATTAACTTCTAAAAATTCAGATATTTAGTTCATGGATCTTGGTTACTTTTTCCTCTACAATTTGGCATAGATATTTTGTTCTAGAAGGCTCCGATGTAATCAACACATTTCATTTTGGTACAAACTGTTATGAATGGCTTGGAAAATACGTGATTCTATAACTTGAAGAGTGGAAAGTTTCACACTCTAATTTAGACTTTCAGACTTTCTACTGAAACTTGGAATATTACATCTATTTTTAGAAAAGAACATTGTGGAATCCACAAAGAATTCATTAATATATTTTGTTGAAAGTATGGGTGTCTCCTCCCTGCACACACTTATCTGCCTCATTTCTAGGCATCACAATCCCAACCGATCCCTCTACTTGGATTAAATACTCAGAGGCTGCCCCCTGGAAAGTGAACAGGTAATTTTGAGGAAAAGACAGGCGGTGGTCTGGAACCACATTATAATGAAAAATAAAAGCATACTCTTTATCATGAACAAAAAATGCTGCTGAATTATTGAAACACAGGCCCAGAAGATAGAATGGTTTTAAGACCAATTAGTGGGAAGAGTTGTTGGATAATGGGGTTTTCTCGTGAAATGAAGGAACTTTTCCAGTAAGCAAGGACTCTGAATTAATAGTCTTTGTTACATAAAACTCTTACAGACAAGATAGAAAGCGGCAATTGATCTAGAAAATCTGTGAGTTAAAATAATACTTTGATTGATCCTATCAGCTATATAATAAAAAAAATACCCTAGATACCAAACAGTTTCTTAGAAGTGGGGAAATAAGAATCCCATGGTTATTATCCAATTGGAAATTTAATGTCTCTAAGAGTTATGTATCAATTATTGAGATGGGATATACAACTCAATAATGAAACAACCCTGATGTGAATGTGTAATGATCTGATATGGGAGATCTTGATAGAGAAATTAAAGAATTTGTTCAAGTGTTACCCAACTTATAAATGTACATTCCTAGAATGTTGTTTAGTCTCAATTGTTCACCAGATTTTGGTCATATCACAGGTCAAAGCAAACAAAATTAACTTTATAAAACAATTAAAGAAGAAATATGATTTAAATTTGCTGCCTCTGAATTTGTTTGTAGAATTGATATAGAATGCTCTTATAGCTATGAGTAATTTTTAAATTAACACAAATGTCCAGGCAACAGAGAAGTGTTATCTCAACTTTAAATCTACTGAAAGTACTGTTAGAGACAATTTTATTTAAGTCCTTGATAAATCATATGGTACTAAGACAACAGGTGACATTTAATGGTTCAGTAGCAGGAGCTAAGACTCCTGTAATATTTCAGTTGTGACATCTACTTAAACCATTTAGTGTTGGCATATTAATCATGTGATGCAGTTGGAATAACTGACATTTATAGACTCTAAGAACCATTCTGCTTGTGGACAGATAAAATTAGCTTAATTCTCCTTAGTTACTGAGAGTAATTGTGTCATCATAGGTGGTGGTGTAGATTAATAGACAGTATAAGAAACAAGAAGGTAGTTTGGTTTTTTCTTGTGATATTAAATTTTAAGTTATTGACTCACTTTCCCCTCATGTATTTACAAAATTTTTAAGGAAAAACTTGCCAAAGAAGAGACACACACACACATGCATGGGTAAATGTGCACACACACACACACACACACACACACACAGATTAAATGTGGAATATTTTAAAAAGATAATAATGCATCTAAGTGGAGAAAAACAATTATGCTCCATAATTCCTCTGACAGCATCAATTCTGGTAACAGTCACAAAGGCCAAAAAGGTAGCATTTTAAGTTACATATTTTCATAATCACAGAAGGGAGAACAGGCTGGCTATTGAGAAAGACAATTCTGTTCCTAATTACCAAACTTAAAAAAAAATGGACAACAGTAGTTTTACAGTAAATGTAGAATCAGAATTCAAAGGTTTATTTCCAACATTCACTTTGATAAGCTCCAAGGGCTAAAACTACATTGTAAGTCTGTGATCAACCCCCTGCAAGGAGTTAGTGTAACAAATGTTAAGGTATTTATTTGGTATGGAGAGCTCTCAAGTAGACCTTTAATGACTCATTTGATTCAAGAGTAGCATTAGAATCCTTAAATGAATGTTCACAAAGCACTCATTCTGGATTGCAGACATAATATACCACTCATTGTCAAACAACACGTTCACTTTGGGAAACCAGAGAAGCAGGAGTTATGACTACTTTGTGCTAGTGAAAACTGAGAAGGCTGTCAGTGCTCTCCCCTGGATGGAAAGACCCTCTGCTTCCACAAGAGTTGGAAAGATGACATATATATATATATATATACTTATATATATACCTGCCTCAATCATATATCCTCCGATACCTGCACTCATGATTACTGAGATTTATAGTTGTGATGGGCTGAAGTGTGCTCCCCCATTCATATGCTGAAGTCCTAACCCTAGTACCTCAGAATGTGACCTTATTTAGAGATAGGGTTTTTACCAAGTTAAATGAGGTGATTATGGGCTCTAATCCAATATGACTGTTTTCCTTATAAAGAGAAATTTGGAGATGGACCCACATACAGGGGAAAAGCCATAGGAACATGAAAACGGCCATCTACAAGCCAAGGAGGGAGGCATGGAATAGGTCCTTCCCTCACAGCCCTCAGAAGAAACCAACCCTGCCTACACCTTCATCTTGGACTTCTAGCCTCCAGGCTGTGTGGCTGTAAATGTCTGTTTAATCCACCCAGTTTGTGGTATTTTGTTATAGCAGCTCTGGGAACCTAATACCCCAGCAATGATTTAGGACGTTTGACCATGCACCAGAATAAATCCCAAAACTAAAATAAGCGGAGGGAAAAATATAGTTTTCTTTTTATGACTCTTCGTATTTAGTTGCCATTTTCTGCTGCATATGACTATACAGTTGTAAACAAATATATACTTCTAAGCTGTTAACCGGACACAAATTCTTACATTTAAAATAATTTAAAAATATCCATAGGGAATATGTAAGAAAATTTTATTTTCATAACTGTATTTTCTAAAAAAAAAAACGATTTTTTATTCTAAAGTTTTATTATGATTGTGTGTAAAAATATTTTTCAAGCTAATTTGCTTATCCTTTTGAATTTCCACTTTTTTTCTCATCAGAAAACATCCTTTACCTAAAGATCTTGATCTGTGGCATATTTATACTGTCATAAGGTAGAATGCTGAAATGTGATCACTGCTTTTAGTCTGATTTATGTGGAATTTACCAAACACTGAAGGTTTAATAAAGTTATAGTAGGCTTTTTTCATTCAGTGAATTTACTGACCTTTCTGACAATAAAGTATTTAAATTTGAATTCAAAACTTTTTTATAGATGCCAAAATATATTCCTAGACTGAATTAAAAAATATACAATAAATTTAAAGTTAACCTTTATAGATATCTATGTATTACAAAATACTTATTGACAGTAGAAGCAAAAGGTTCTTATTAAAATAATTGTTTTTACCAAAGTATAATCTGAAATCCTGAACCAAGGTTAAGTATTTTAAAATAAATTTTTATCTCATTTTTTGGCTCAGTAAATCTATTGCTGTTTGATAGCTTATGCCTCTGCATTCGGAGTAGGACACACAAGCTGAATTCACATTGTAAGCAAAATGTTGTGTCTTTTTCTTTTTCTTTTGTAACAGTAAGAATCATAGACTCCTCATGAATATAAGAGATATTCTATATGTGTTTCTTTACACAGAAGTGCCAGCCCCTGCTCCCATTCAGATGTTCATCCTCTGGCCTCTGTAACGTTGATTACTAACATCTCATGCCCTTTTTAAAATTCAAAACTTCACCTAACATGAGAGTAAGTTACAAGCTTTATTTTCCTAATCCGTGTATAAATTATTTTCATGTTTAGAATTCTATTTAGCCAAAAAAGGGACACATAGGAAAATGAGTATATGTCCCTCTTTGACTTATTCCTTGTCACTTATGGGTTTTTAGTGTACATATAAACTCTTCCATTTGTCATTTAAGTGAAAACTGAGTGATTTTACCATATGATGTTTTTAGGCTTGAGTGGTTTGATGATATGGCTATTAGTGGTAATAGTAACTAAAACCAAGCATGCAAAATCCGTCTTACCAGTCTAAACCATCTGGATTCTGCCCCACCTCAAATCCCCCCAATTTCTATACATTTTATGATTTTTAATCTACTGGGAGTCTTGTTTTCTTAGGCAGTAGTAATCTTGCTCACTAGGTAGCATAAAGAAAGTCTTTCAATAGAGAAAAATTATTGGACCAGTGAGATTGGTGATTGTCATAAGAACTCATTGGCCACAAAAGGAGAGTCAGCAACTTGGGACGCGGCCGAGACCAAAGATGAAGCAATCTCAGCTGGCTCCTCCTCAAAAACCATGCGTAATGCAACACTCCCTAAATTAATAATCTCACTTTGATTAGCAATGCAATCAAAGATTATACTGGAAGCTGGGTTCTACCCTTCATCCATTTAAAATGAAACCTCAACTTTAGATTTATCATAAAAATCACTCAAGGAAATAATATCGTTCAAGATTTCATACAGCTCAGTTTGAAAATTGTATGCAAATTGTTTACCCAAACGTTTTAAAGCCAAAGATTTAGCTGTGGCAGAGATGACTAGGGCTCATCAAACATGTACTTCTCCTTTCTTGGTATAGAATTGTCTCTGGGAAACAGCTACTCAACCAGCAACCAAAGTTCCCAAGTCCTCGCAGCCTTGACATTTTGGTAAAGGCTCTGGGTAGAGGGACTGCCATGAATTTCTGAAACCACCTGTGACTTTTCAGAATGCCATTATTTTCAGTATAGTCTATCTCTCCCTCTTGGAATCTTTAAGCAAAAATAATGCTAGTCCTGAATACTTTGCCTTCCTCAGTTGTCTAGCAGACACAAGAGCTACTTTTCCATGCGGTCAGGCTCTCTGAAGTCACCTGACCCACAGGTGCTGGCATGGACTCCCCTTTCTTGGATACCACCCCCACTTTACAATGGAGGTGGCCAGATATGATTTGCTATTTTTATCATGACTCAGTATGCCTTTGGATTCTTTATAAGATTGGCAAAGTGTTTGTAAATTTAAAAAATCACAGAGTTACAACTTAGGTTAAATCCAGGAGAAGAGGTTGCTTCCCACACAGAACGCTTACCCTTTGTCCCCACTTCCACCCTCAGCCACTTCTCACATTTGCAGTTAGTTATGTGGCCTTTGTGCTTCTAGCTCACACTGTACAACAGATTTCAAAACCTCTCATAAAATTCCCCTTTTTATTAAGTGTAAAAATAATTCTCTGACAGAGGGGCTATAACAAAATTCACTTTATGTTTACCTCCCATGTGCAGCCATTGTGACAGTTTAAAAAATCCAATGTTCGCTATGTTGTATGAAATAAAAATGCGATATGCCTCCAGTCACTTCGCGTCATATACTGGGGAAAGTGTATTTGAAAGAGACTTGAACACGTGGAGGTAGGGGTAATGACGCTAGGTTTCTTCAGTATAGAAGATGGTCCAAGAAGTTCAGCTTAACAGGAGAAAAATGAGGAAACAGCCAGTTATCAGGGCCAACTTCTTAAGAATTCTGCTGTAGGTACTTTCTCTTCAGTGTAAACAGTGAATCCAAGTGAACCAAAGAGAATTGGTTTAAGCATCATTGTCCCTAAAAGTAAGAAAAGTTCATGGATTGGATTTTAAAAGCCAGTGGAAACAAAATGAAAAAATAAGACCTTACATTTGTGTTACCTTCTCGCCTGCCTCTCACAGCAGCCTTTTGGAAAAGATGAGGTCATGTTGTTTGATTCTATTTTAGAGGTAAGGAGGCTTTCACTTACAGAGGTGATGATGTGTGCAAGTTCTCAGAACTGAGACTTGGGTTAAGCCTCTCCTTCATTATTGCAGCCCCTGCTTCATATATAATGCTGCTTGGATTAGGCAGGATGTTTAGTAGCATGAAGAGATGGTGCTCTTTGTAGGGCGTACAACACCCAAGAATAGGGTCAGTTGGCTTCATACTGGCTTATTTTGTCTACTTTGGAGTTGTAAAATCTGTCAAATGATATTCAGAATTTTTATATTACTATAAAGTGAAATCAAGTGTATGCACACACACACGTATCACTGAAATAATATCGTTTGAAAATTTAAGCTGAATACTTGCTATTACATTATCATCAGGGAGATATTCAGAATATTTAGGCACCTTTTATGGCACAGACACTAGCCCATCAAAATAGAACACTGGCCAATCAGAATGGAAGTTGATCATAAAGGGGCCAGTTTGAGTGTGTCTCAGTGGACAATCAGCTCTAACTCTGAAGTATCCATAGACCGGGATACCTGGGGGCAAAGATCATGAATGTCGGCTTCTTCCTGCTCTGTCCCAGCACCAAGCACAAGCACCAAATACGCTCTCAATACAGACTTTTAAATGAGTGAATCCACAGGCATTGAATTTAAAATTTTTCTGAACTCCCACGAGAACTTCCTGCCATGATGGACACACGTATTTATGATAAAAGAGGGAAAACTGGCTAACAGTGACTGAAAGAAAAATCTGTGAAAAATAATTCATAGACCATGCTTCTGTTCAGTCTCTTATTTTTCAAAGTTAATAGTTCAAAGTTTCACAAATTACTATATTCATCAAAACATTATCATATGTTAAAAGTCACACACTGAGGTTCAGACTCTTGCAAAACTGTGAATAAACTGGATCTCTCTCCTGGGCGTTTTTTTTTTCCTAACATCTGTATTGGAGTATAATTGCTTTACAATGGTGTGTTAGTTTCTGCTGTATAACAAAGTGAATCAGCTATACATATACATATATCCCCATATCTCCTCCCTCTTGCGTCTCCCTCCCACCCTCCCTCTCCCACCCCTCTAGGTGGTCACAAAGCACCAAGCTGATCTCCCTGTGCTATGCGGCTGCTTCCCACTAGCTATCTATTTTACATTTGGTAGTGTATATATGTCCATGCCACTCTCTCACTTTGTCACAGCTTACCCTTCCCCCTCCCCGTGTCCTCAAGGCCATTCTCTACGTCTGCGTCTTTATTCCTGTCCTACCCCTAGGTTCTTCAGAACCAATTTTTTTTTTTTTAGATTCCATATATATGTATTAGCATATGATATTTGTTTTTCTCTTTCTGACTTACTTCACTCTGTATGATAGTCTCTAGGTCCATCCACCTCACTACAAATAACTCAATTTTGTTTCTTTTTATGGTGGAGTAATATTCCATTGTATATATGTGCCACATCTTCTTTATCCATTCGTCTGTCGATGGACACTTAGGTTGCTTCCATGTCCTGGCTATTGTAAATAGTGCTGCAGTGAACATTGTGGTACATGACTCTTTTTGAATTACGGTTTTCTCAGGGTATATGCCCAATATTCTCTATCCTGGAGAATGTTCCGTGAGCACTTGAGAAGAAAGTGTATTCTGTTGTTTTTGTATGGAATGTCCTATAAATATCAATTATGTCCATCTTGTTTAATGTATCATTTAAAGCTTGTGTGTCCTTATTTATTTTCATTTTGAATGATCTGTCCATTGGTGAAAGTGGGGTGTTAAAGTCCCCTACTATGATTGTGTTACTGTCGATTTCCCCTTTTATGGCTGTTAGCATTTGCCTTTTGTGTTGAGGTGCTCCTATGTTGGGTGCATAAATATTTGCAATTGTTACATCTTCTTCTTGGATCGATCCCTTGATCATTATGTAGTGTCCTTCTTTGTCTCTTGTAATAGTCTTTATTTTAAAGTCTATTTTGTCTGATATGAGAATTGCTACTCCAGCTTTCTTTTGATTTCCATTTGCATGGAATGTCTTTTCCATCCCCTCACTTTCAATCTGTATGTGTCCCTAGGCCTGAAGTGGGTCTCTTGTAGACCGCATATATACGGCTCTTGTTTCTGTCTCCATACAGCCAGTCTATGTCTTTTGGTGGGAGCATTTAATCCATTCACTTTTAAGGTAGTTATTGATATGTGTGTTCCTATTACCATTTTTTAAATTGTTTTGAGTTTGTTATTGTCTTTTCCTTCTCTTGTGTTTCCTGCCTAGAGAAGTTCCTTTAGGATTTGTTGTAAAGCTGGTTTTGTGGTGGTGAATTCTCTTAGCTTTTGCTTGTCTGTAAAGGTTTTAATTTCTCCATTGAATCTGAATGAGATCCTTGCTGGGTAGAGTAATCTTGGTTGTAGGTTTTTCTCTTTCATCACTTTAACTATGTCCTGCCACTCCCTCCTGGCTTGCAGAGTTTCTGCTGAAAGATCATTTAACCTTATGGGGATTCCCTTGTATGTTATTTGCTGCTTTTCCCTTGCCACTTTTAATATTTTTTCTTTGTATTTAATTGTTGATAGTTTGATTAATATGTGTCTTGGCGTGTTTCTCCTTGGATTTATCCTTTATGGGACTCTCTGTGCTTCCTGGACTTGATTGACTATTTCCTTTCCCATATTAGGGAAGTTTTCAACTATAATCTCTTCAAATATTTTCTCAGTCCCTTTCTTTTTCTATTCTTCTTCTGGGACCCCTATCATTTGAATGTTGGGGTGTTTAATGTTGTCCCAGAGGTCTCTGAGACTCTTCAATTCTTTTCATTCTTTTTTCTTTATTCTGCTCTGCAGTAGTTATTTCAACTCTTTTATCTTCCAGGTCACTTAGCCATTCTTCTGCCTCAGTTATTCTGCTATTGATTCCTTCTAGAGAATTTAAAATTTCATTTATTGTGTTGTTCATCATTGTTTGTTTGCTCTTTAGTTCTTCTAGGTCCTTGTTAAACGTTTCTTGTATTTTCTCTATTGTCTTTCCAAGATTTTGGATCATCTTTACTATTATTACTCTGAATTTTTTTCAGGTAGACTGCCTCTTTCCTCTTCATTTGTTTGGTCTGGTGGGTTTTTACCTTGCTCCTTTATCTGCTGTGTATTTCTCTATCTTCTCATTTTGCTTAACTTACTGTGTTTGGGGTCTTCTTTCTGAAGGCTGCAGGTTAGTAGTTCCCGTTGTTTTTGGTGTCTGCCCCCAGTGGCTAAGGTTGGTTCAGTGGGTTGTGTAGGCTTACTGATGGAGGGGACTGGTGCCTGTGTTCTAGTGGATGAGGCTGGATCTTGTCTTTCTGGTGGGCAGGACTGCGTCCAGTGGTATGTTTTGGGGTGTCTGTGGCCTTATTATGATTTTAGGCAGCCTCTCTGCTAATGGGTGGGGATGTGTTCCTGTCTTGCTAGTTGTTTGGCATAGGGTGTTCAGCACTGTGGCTTGCTGGTCGTTGAGTGGAGCTGGGTCTTAGCGTGCGATGGAGATCTCTGGGAGAGCTCTCGCTGATTGATATTACATGGGGCTGGGAGGTCTCTGGTGGACCAATGTCCTGAACTCGGCTCTCCCACCTAAGAGGCTCAGGCCTGACACCTGCTGGAGCACCAAGACACTGTCAGCCACCTGGCTCAGAAGAAAAGGGAGAAAAAAGAAAGAAAGAAAGAAAGAATAAATAGATGAAATAAAATAAAGTTATTAAAATAAAAAATAAAAGAATTATTAAAAAGAAAAAAAGAAGAAAGAGAGAGCAACCAAACCAAAAAAACAAATCCACCAATGATAACAAGCGCTAAAAATTATACTAAAACAAACAAACAAACTAACAAAAAATGGACAAACAGAACCCTAAGACAAATAGTAAAAGCAAAGCTATACAGACAAAATCACACAAAGGAGCATACACATACACACTCGCAAAAGGAGAAAAAGGAAGAAAAAAAATATATATATATATTAAAAAAAAAAGGAAGAGAGCAACCAAATCAATAAACAAATCTACCAATGGTAATAAGCTCTAAATACTAAACTAAGGTAAACATAAAACCAGAAACAAATTAGATGCAGAAAGCAAACCCCAAGTCTACAGTTGCTCCCAAAGTCCACCGCATCAATTTTGGGATGATTCATCGTCTGTTCAGGTATTCCAGAGATGCAGGTACATCAAGTTAATTGTGGGGATTTAATCTGCTGCTCCTGGAGCTACATGGAGAGATTTCCCTTTCTCTTCTTTGTTCGCACAGCTCCTGGGGTTCAGCTTTGGATTTGGTCCTGCCTCTGCGTGTAGGTTGCCTGAGGGCGTCTGTTCCTTGCTCAGACAGGAGGGGGTTAAGGTTACAGCTGATTAAGGGTCTCTGGTTCACTCAGGCCGGGGTGGGGGGGGAAGGGGTACGGAATGTCGGGCGAGCCTGCGGCGGCAGAGGCCAGTGTGATGTTGCAACAGCCTGAGGCGTGACATTTGCTCCCCTGGGGAAGTTGTCCCTGGATCATGGGACCCTATTTTTAGTAAATTTCTATAAACTAGGTAGCAACTGATAAGGATACCTCCTTTTAGAAGAGGTATTTACTAACTGTAATGTAATATCCTGATTTATAGAGCTGGTTCCCCTGCCTTGCGATGACATATTTAAAGTCATGCTTTTATTTTCAAGTGAAATTGAGGGAAAACTGAAAATTTGTGTCTTTGTTTAACTCCTGCTTTCAACTTTCCCAGACCTTCCCCTGAGCATTAAATAGACTTTTTAATATACTAATAACATGTAACCACTGAATATTTATTTAGATGATTTTTGTTTGTTATGAACTGAATTGCGCCTATCCCCATTCGTATGTTGAAGTCCTTAACCCCCAATTTGACCGTATTTTGAGATAGGGCTTTCTATGGAGGTATTTAAGATTAAATGAGGTCATTTAAATGAGGTTAAATGTGGCCCTAATTCCACAGGGATTGTGTCCTCATAAGAAGTTTTCATAAGAAGAGGAAAAGACACCAGAAATCGCTCTCTCCATGAGCACACAGAGGAAAGAACTTATGACTCTATTGCCTAGTAAAAGAGAGGGACATGGCACTGAAAAACTGGCACTGGCCACCGATTTCATGCATGTGCTCTGATGCTCTTGTGGATCTCCAAATAATTCTGGAGACTGTTTACACATGGTTGAAGAACTACAAGAACACTGATGTGCAGCAGATCCAGACCACAGGTATTTGGTCATCACTAAAAACAGATTTACCAATGGGAATTTGCCAGTTTCTGTTTTTCAGAGCAGCTGTTTGCTTCTATGTGCTCAGTAACATTCAGTTTTGTTTACTGATTTGCCCTTTTGGATAGATCACTGTGCTAGTCACCGTGAAGACTTATAAAGAAAATCAGACTTCTAGACTTCGTATTGAAGACACACGTATTTATCTGAGAATCTTCCACAAACCCCACTTGAATGAGTGTAGAAGAACAGAAAAGGTATAAACTTGTAGTCAGAATAGGAGCAAATGGCAAAGAAAAGGTCTCAGTTAAATTTTAGGTAGTGGGGGTCTGGATGAGGAATTGTGAGGCAAGGTATTGCTATTTTTTCTTTTAAATAAGATTTTAGGACTATTTACTTTTTCTCATTAAAAATAGGGATATTATTTTGATAAGATAATTCTTTTTTTTTTTTAAAGAAAGAAATTATGAACACAAGTCTTGCTATCCCTGGCTCTTCTGGGGAAGAGGTGGGTTAGTATTCAGGGAACTGCGGTGGTCACTGTCACAGAAGCAAAGGCACTATCCTTTGCTGTGTGAGGGGTGCCCCTGTCCCCATTCTCTTGCTATATGCAACCCTGATAATATATCTTGGCACTGGCAACACATCTCAAAGAGGCAACTGTCACAGGTTAAAATTTACAGTCACAACACGGTGGGGTGTTGCTCCAGGACCTTGCTTCAGACATATATCATGGGAGACTTACAGAGGAATACCCAGGCCCTACCTTCTCCCATCCTTTCCCCAATTTCAGAGGACTTGGTTAAAACACCTACTGTTAAGTACTGAATGCTGGTGTCCCCCCAGAATTCATGTATTGAAGCCCTAAGGAAATGTGATGGTGCTAGGAAGTGAGGTCTTTGGGAGGTAATTAGGTTTAGGTGAGGTCATGAGGATGGAGTCATCATGATGGGATTTCTGTTATAAGAAGAGGAAGACAGACCAGAGCTTCCTGTTTCTGTCATCACCTGAGGACACAGCAAGAAGGTGGCCATCTATAAGGCAGGAAGAGGGCCTTCACCAAGAACCGAATCTGTTGGCACCTTGATCTCGGACTTCCCAGGTTCCAGAACTGACCATATGGAGGAAATGTCTGAGGAAATGGTGAAATGAAAGAGATAATTTGTGAACTTGGCTGAAAGGCTATGCAATTCTTCCTGAAGTTTTTTCAAATTGTCACAAATCTAAAAAAAAAAAAAAATCCAATATGTTCACTCGAAAGAATTCACATATAAGTGGACCCATGCAGTTCAAACCTGTGTTGTTCAAGGGTCAACTGTATAAAGAAAACTCCAGGCTCAGAGTGGACCAACAGCAGAAAACCAGAGTGAACAGTCTATCTGGATCAATGCCAAGCTCTCAAGATAAAAAGTCAAGATGGAAGGAAAAACTCATCAGGTTTTTGGTGACCCTCAGCAGAATTCGTCCAAATGGACGCCTGAGTAACAAGAGCAAATCCACGGGTCTGTGAGCTGGAAGTCTGAAGCCTGTGAGACTTGCTGATTGGCCAGATTCTCACCAAGTGTTGCAGTTCTCATGAGGTCTTCTTTGACACTCTGGGGCACACATGTGCTGCCTTCACGCTTTCATTCATGTGAATATTTCTCTCATCAGCCTATTTCACCAAGAAGGTTTTAGAATTACTGTGGTCATTTCAGGGAATTTCTGACATGAACAAGATGCAAGTGGGGAGAAAACCTTGGGAGGAGATTCTCTGACTTGTGTGTCCAAACAAGAGGTTACTTTTTTAAAAAATTGAATTATAATTGTTTTACAATATTATATTAGTTTCAAATGTACAACATAGTGATTTGATAGTTTTATAGTTTATACTCCATTTAAAGTTATAAAATATTGGCTATATTCCCCATGTACATCCTTGTATCTTATTTATTACATCCTTGTATCTTATTTATTTTATACCTAGTCTTTGTACCTCTTAATTTCCTTCCTCTACCTTACCTCTCCCTCCAACCCCTTTCCCCACTGGGAAACACTAGTTTGTTCTCAGTATCTTTGAGTCTGTTTCTTTTTTATTGTATTCATTTGTTTGTTTTATTTTTTAGATTCCACATATAAGTGAAATATCAATACCCATGATATTTTTCACAGAACTAGAACAAATAATACTACCACAAATACTAGAACAAATATTAGAACAAATAATGCAACCACAAAAGACCTCAAATAACCAAAGCAATCTTAAGGAAAAAGAACAAAACCAGAGGTATCAATCTCCCTGACTTCAGAATACACTACAAAGCCACACTAATCAAAACAGCATAGTATTGGCACAAAAACAGGCAAATAGATCAATGGAATGGAATAGAGATTCCAGAAATAAACCCACACACATATGGTCAATTCGTCTATGACAAAGGAGGCAAGAATATACGATGGATAAAAGACAGTCTCTAAGTGGTTTGGGGAAAACTGGAAAGCTACATGTGAAAGAGGTTAGTTTTTAACTTAAGAGATCCACCCCTCAAGTTTTCCTACTTTGGTGATTAATGAGTACCAGTTTTTTAATCATAAGTTTTGATGGAATAGTTAAAGGTCCTAGTTATTGTTTAAATAAACTGTAATGCTTTTTCTCTTGTGTGTATATCTGTAAAAATAGGGTTTCTTTCATCTGACCCGTTTCCCTTGCTTGCAGAGGTTAGATAATTAGCCTTTTATTGATAATTTTATATCTATCTTAAGCTGGCTTCCTCTTGTTTCTTCTTTCCCTTTCTTTTTCCCTTCTCTTTGGAATTTTGGAAGTTAATTTGTTCATGAACATTGCTCTGTAATGATGTGTAAATTCTAGAATATCTAGTGTAGATATAAAGTTTAAACTTTCCAAAATAAAAAAAAGAGACAGAGGAAATATTAAAAAAAAAAAATTTACAGTCACAAACTCATATTTTTTGAAATGTAACTTAAACTTTCCCAAGAGTGTTTATTTCTGTTCAGGGGAAAACACTTAATAGTGCCACTTCCAGGAACACTGTTTCAAAACAGTTGCTTTCAGGGTACGTAGTTCAGTATACAAAAATACCTTTTTTTCCAGGTGATTTTCCCTTATCTAGGGCTTTCAAGGGGAAGCGAACCCTGGGTACCACCAGTGTGCAGGAATCTTGGTTATATCTCCCTACAAACAAGACCCTCCTCTTAGCTCCTTCTAGGAATGTCGCTCTGCTACGTCTTGACTATGTCTTTCATCCTTTCCCTGAACTATCTCGCTCCTCAGTATAGGTTGCCAGATTTAGTAACTAAAATATATAAAATGCCCCTGTAGTTACAAGATGGCAGCCCAGAGCTTGGCACTGTTACACTGTTATACTGAAGTGGGAGATGGTCTCCTCCTCACTCTGAACATAGCAATGAGGCCCCTGGGAAAAGCAGTGTTTGAGACTCTGGGCTTAATAACCATGAAGTTTTCGGAATAGCATGAGCCCTAGAAATTCACTGGGAGCAACCAAGCGCTCTTCCAGGAGACCAGAATCTACCTCAGACTCGAGCTCCTCTATCGTGACCTTGGACCTGCCAAAAGAATCACAGAGAAGGAATAAATGGAAATTGGAATCAAGATGACAAAGCAGAAGATGTGGGAGCATTCTCTGTGGTCAGTGAGGAAGTCTTGAGGAATAGTCATTAAAAGAAGCAAAGTGTAGGAAGGTTAAATTTCAATCTGATAGCGAAGGGGCTTTTAAATGTTTCAACGGTGTGGTTATACTTTCTGGAGGAGGACAGTTTTCTGGATTTGGTAAAGGCACTGGAGTTCAGCCTTCACAAGGACTGTCAAATGGAAAGAGCAGTAATTAGTGCCCCTTCCCTCAATAGTCCAAAGACTGGGACATGGACCAAGGCAGCCTTTGATTCTATTACTTCAAAAGGTTAGAAAAAGAGTTCAAATCCCAAAACTAGTGGCCCTTTTCCTGTCTTTATTGGGATAAAGCATACCAATGGAATGCTAGTAACAAGAAGTCAGCTGTGTTAAACTTTTTCTTCATGATTGGATAGTGAAGCATGTGACACAAACCCGCTCTGACCTGGCACCTATCTTTAAAGACTGTAAGAAATATTTAGCAAACATTAAACATGGGAACAGTGGCAGTAATAATTATCAAAATGGAACTAACAAAATGTTGGTTGAAACACAGTCTCTTTCCCTATTTGGTTCAAACAAATTACAACAAGAATCATCATTTTTGTTTCATGACAGCAAAACGAAAGCTACATCTGAAAAGAAAGTGAAGTCTGTGTCTGAAAAGACAATGGACCCATTGCTAGGAGCAACAGACGCTTTTGCAAGAAAATTGATGCCTCTGTTTTAGGCTTGTTAAGCTTTGGCCCCCTGACTGGATTTTTATTTTCCCTTGGCAGACCAGCTTTTTTGGCAAAAATATTACACAAAGTAAACCAGTTTCTTCACCATTTTTCACTACAACATTGGTGAGCCAAGCAGAAAATGGCAGAAATGAATGCAAAGGTAGAGATAAAGGAAGAGATGATGAACCACCCAAAATAGTAATTACTCAAGTAAAAGGAGATGCTTTTTACTCCAAAGATGATAAACTATTCTATAAGAAAATGAATTTAAAGAGAAGGGTATAGGTACCCTGCATTAAAAGCTATAGTAAATCAGAAGCACAGCATTTACTGCAGGCAGACACCAATTCAGAAAATATACTGCTGAATGTTTTGATCCCACCTATAACTGCTCTAAAAAATGAAATTTACTTTAAAGGTGGAGGGAGTCTGTGAGAATATATGATGTCACATTAATATTTAATATTCAAAATATGCTGCAGCTCTGTGTTACTTCATAGTCTCTCCAGGTGTACCTGGGAGTCCTCAAGGTTGTGTCACAGGTGTCAGTAAATAGTGTATTCATGGTCACTGACTCAGGCTGCCTATGTGAGGTCCACTGTGCTAACAATCTGAGAAACATGCCCTTTACCATCAGCACAGCTGCTAGAGCCCCTGAAAGGAATGCTGCACTGCAAGGGGCAGGTGCCCTGTGGACCTTCTTGTCTCTGTTTCCAGCAAAACAGAGTGGTGTTCCATAGTGGTTGACTTGACTTGTCTAGCCAGGCTGTTATGAGGAGGGTAGGATGAGGACCCATCCCCTTTATTTTTTTCTTCCTTTCACTTTCTCATTGGAATTGAAAAGTCCAATAACTGAAATAAAAAATTAAAATCATCAGAGGCATTCAACAGCAGATTTGAACAGGCAGCTTAAAGGAGGTAGGGAACAGAGATATATTAGAAGAAAGTTTTTGTATACTACTAAAATTAAGTTAGTATTAACCTGAATAGGTTGTTATAAATTAAGATGATGATGATGATAATTCCCAATGCAACCACTAAAAGAAAAAAAAAAGAAAAATGAAAAATTATATAGTAAAGGAGCAACAAGAGAATTAAAATGGTAAACAAGAAAATAACCATTTAACACAAAAGAAGACAAAAATGGAGGAAAGGAGGAACAAAAGGACATAAGATATATAGAAAATAAAGAGCAAAATGACAGGCATAAATCTTATCTGTAATTTAGTTAAAGTAAATTTATTAAACTCCCCAGTTAAAAGGCAGAGGAGATTGGCAGAATTAGTAAAACAAACAAACAAACAATTGAGTCCCCAAATAGATGAAAGAAAAACTGACAGGATTAAAGGGAAATATAGATATATCAACAATAATAGAAGATTATTATTATACCTCATTAAAAATGTATGGAACAACTAGAAAGATGATCGGCAAGGAAATAGAAGACTTGATTGATACTATAAACCAACTAGACCTAACAGACATCTATAGAACACTCTACTGAAGAACAGTTGATTATACATTCTTCTCTAGTGCATATGGAGCATTCTGCAGTATAGACAATATCAAGGCCATAAAAAAGCCTCAAAAACTTAATAGGACATAAATCTTACAATGTATGTTCTCCAACCACAATGGACTAAAATTAGAAATCAATAACAGAAGGATATTTTGGAAATTCATAAACATGTGGAAATTAAACAATGCAATCCTATATAACTAATAAGTGAAGGAAGAAATCAGAGATACTAGAAAATTATTTGAGATGAATAAAAATGAAAAGAAAACATTTCAAAACTTATGGGATTTAGCAATAGCAAAAGGGAAATTTATAGATGTACATGCTTACAATTAAAAAAAAAAAACCATAAATCCATTACCTAATCTTCCTTCTTCCTTCTTAAGAAACTGGGAAAGACAATCAAACTAATCAAAAGAAAGAAATAATACAGATTTGAGTGAAAAAGTCAATTAAATAGAAAAGAGAAGGTATAGAGAAAATTAATGAAACTTCCAAAAAATAGGGGAGAAGGGAACCATTCCTAATTAACTATTTTAGGCCAGTGTTTTCCCGATAGGAAAACCAGACCAGGATATCACAAGAAAAGAAAATTATAGGCCAATACACCATATGAATATGAACCCCAAAATCCTCAACAAAATACTGGCAAATCAAAACAAGCAGTATATGAAAAGGATTAAACACCAAGACCAAGGGGGATTTATGCCAAGAATGCAAGTTTGGTTCAACAAGTGAAAATCAATCAATGTAATACATCGTATTAGTAGAATAAAGTAAAAATACATACAAACATACATACACCAAACGAACCACCTGATCATCTTAAGAGAGGCAGAAAAGAATCTGAAAAAATCCAACACCTTTTAATGACAAAAACATTCAATAAATAAGGAATAGAGGGGAACTTCCTCAACCTGATAAATGACATACATGAAAAATCCATGGCTAATATAGTATATAATAGTGAAACACTGAAAACTTTCCTCCTAAAATCAGGAATAAGACAAACATGCCAGCAATTTTCACTTCTATTCAACATTGTACTACTGGATCTGGCCAAGACAATTAAGCACGAAAAAGAAATAAAACGCATCCAGATTAGAAAGGAAGATGTAAAATCTCTTCTATTTTCAGATTATATGGTCTTTCATGTAAAAAATCCTTTAAAGTCCATAAAAAAACTATTAAAGCTAAAAAACAAGTGTAGTTTGGTTGCGGGATACAAGATCAATATAAACATTGGTTGTATTTCTATATACTAGAATTAATAATTCTAAAATGAAATTGAGAAAACAACTCCATTTACATTAACATTGAAAATACTTAAGAATAAATTTAACAAAAAATGTACAAGATTTATAGACTAAAAACTACAAAACGTTGTTGAAAGAAATTAAAGAAAACCTAAATAGGTGGAAAGACATCCTGTGTTCATGGATTAGAAGACAATATTGTTAAGATAGCAATAATCCCCAAATTAATCTACACATTCATCACAATATCTATTAAAATTCCAACTTCCTTTTTTACAGAAATGGAAAAGATGATCTTAAAATTTATGTGGAATTGCAAGTGTCCCAAAATAACCAAAAAATCCTGAAAAAGAAGAAAAAATTGGAGAGCTCATACTTCCTGATTTCAAAACTTACTATAAAGATACATAAATCAAGATTCTATGGTACTCAAAGATATGCATATAGATTAATAGAATAGAATTGAGAATCCAGATATCAACATTTATAGTCAATTTATTTTTGACAAGGTTGCCAAGACAATTCAATGAAGAAGAGTGCTCTTTTCAACATATGGTGTTGAGAGAACTGGATATCAACATGCAAAAAAAAAGAATTTTTACTTATATTTTTACCATATAATATAATTTACACAAAATTGATTAAGGACCTAATGTAAGCACTAAAACTATAAAACTCATAGAAAAAATCACACATGTAAATTTTCACAACCTTGGATTAGGTAATGATTTCTTATTTATAACACAAAAAGTACACAACACCAAAGAAAAAGTAGATAAAGTGGACAAAATTAAAATTCAAAATTTTTCGTTTTAAAGGGTAGCATCAAGAAAGTGAAAAGACAACTAGGGACTAAGAGAAATATCTGCAAATCACTTATTTGATAAGAGTCTAGTATCCAGAATATGTAAAGAGCTCTCACAACTGAACAATAAAAATACAAATATCTCAATTTAAAAATGAGTAAAGTATCTGAAAACTTTTCTTTAAAGAAGATGTACAAATGGCCAATAAGCACATGAAAAGATGATCAATATCATCAGCAAATCAAAACCACAATGATATACTACTTCCAACCCCCTCAGGTAGTTATAATAAAAAAAGTGGATGATAAAAAGTGCTGGCAAGGTTGTGGAGAAATTGGAACCATCATACATTGCTTGTGGGAATGCAAAAAGGTGCAACTACCGTGGAAAACTTGGGCAGTTCCTCAGAAAGTTAAATATAGAGTTACAGTATTACACAGTAATTGCACTCCTTGGTATGTACACAGAGAGAAATAAAAACACACAAACACTTTACACAAAAACTTGTATACAAATATTAATGGCAGCAGTCTTCATAATGGCCAAAAAGTAGAAACAAATGAAATGTCTACCAACTGATGAATGGATAAATAATAGCAGTATGTCCATACAATGCAATATTATTCTACCGGAAAAAGGAATAAAGTTCTGATAAATGTTGCAACATGGATGAAACTTGAAAACATGCTTTGTGCAAGAAGCCTGACAAAAAAGGCCACAGTTATATGGTTCTATTTATATGACAAGTCTAGAAAAGGAAAATCAGACAGAAAGTAGATTAATGGTTGCCAGAGATTGGAGATTAGGAGGGGAATGGAAGTGACTGCAAACACCTACAAGTTTTTGTTTGTTTGCTTGTTGGTTTTTTTTTCCTGAGTGATTGTAAATATTCTGAAATTAGATAGTCGTATTGGCTGCACAACCTCTTGAATGTAGGAAAAACCACTGAGTTGTATATCTTAAATTGGTGAATTTCATGGTATGTAAATTATATCTCAATGAAAAAATACAAAAACTGAAGGAGGGGCTTCCCTGGTGGTGTAGTGGTTAAGAATCCGCCTGCCAATGCAGGGGAGACGGGTTCGAGCCCTGGTCGGGGAAGATCCCACATGCCACAGAGCAACTAAGCCCGTGCACCACAACTACTGAGCCTATGCTCTAGAGCCCGCGAGCCACAACTACTGAAGCCTGCGTGCCTAGAGCCCGTGCTCTGCAACAAGAGAAGCCACCGCAATGAGAAGCCTGTGCACCGCAACGAAGAGTAGCCCCCGCTCACCACAACCAGAGAAAGCCCACGTGCAGCAACGAAGACCCAACACAGCCAAAAATAAATAAAATAAAATAATTAAAAGAAAAAAAAAAAAAACTGAAGGAGGACTTCAGTCACAAACAAAAGTCTTTATTACATTAATTCAGGCAAGTAAATACATGGGACTTTGACAGACTCACATCCCAATTTATACTCAGCTTGAAATTACACATATTTATAAATTAATTTTGATACAGAGTACAAGACACATCACATTTTACAATTTCTCCCTGCTGTCTCTTCAGGGGGCATAAAAAGTTCTGATTGTCCTATGCTACATGTCCCATTCAAGGAAAAGCCTCATTCTGTGTTGGTTACCACTGATGTAATCGTTCTGAAGCTTGTTGGTGGGGGGCCTGAGTGCATTCTTGCTGGCCTTGGTCCAGCATAGTTTCCCATGGCCTTCCACGGCTCAGTTCTTAATTTGGGGAACCTTGCATATCTCTTAGCTTCTCAACAAAAGTCCCGTCACGTCTTGTGGTATTTCTGCAATATAGAAGCCACCGAAAGACAAGATTTGGCTAACTTCTCGGGACAAAGGAAGAAAAATACCTACAGCAGATAGAAGAAGACACTCAACAAATTATCTGTCCATATAAGCAGAGGGGAAAAAAAATGCCTGGAATGATTTATACCAAAATGTGTTGAGTGGTTATCTTTGGACAGTGGGAATAATAATGGTTTTAAATTCCTTCCCTGTACTTTTTGTAGCAAAAATATATTCTTTAGTACTTTTAAAAACCCTACTTAGAGAATTCAAGTTACCCAGCAAAGTAGACTAACGACCAATTGCAGCTAAATATAGCAAATAAATGCCAAATAATTTGCAAAGTAATAGGAAATGTGATCCAGTTGATAATGTGCAATAATAGAGCAGACGTCATCTGAAAAACATTTCCTTTATTACTTTCAAATGGGAACTTGCAGAGGAAAATAGCTTCTCATTTCTACCTTCTATTTTGGCTCAGTAGCAAAAGGTAATCAGAACACATAGGGATGGATCCTTTAAAGCTATGATTTCCTTAGATATTCATCAATAAATATTTATAATATTTATTTCAGTTAAGGTCATGGGCTTCGGAGCCAGACTGCTTGGTCTTCAATCTCAAATCTGCAACTTACTAGCTGTGTTACCATGGGCAGGTTAAGTTTGCTCTCATTCATATGTAACAATGGCTCTTCCTCTTCTAGGTATGTTTGTGTGATCATATAGAGAGCACTTAGTACCATGCCAGGCATTTAATAAACATAAATTTAATAAATGCTGCCATAGACATTTAGCTTAAGCAACCCCATAGACACAGTTTATTAATAGAAGTAAATTTGGCCTTTAGTATAGTGTATATCCTATAAGCATTTAAAAATTCAAAAGCAAAGACTGTATGGTACATAAGTTGATTTTAGAAAACATTCCTAATATTAAGACTCTCAATTTAGCTGTAAAGTCACTTCCAACACGAGACATCAGTGGTTATTGAGCTTGAACAATTAGAGAGCTGCTTTTGTAAACTCTAATCTGAATTGTGGCTTTGAAATTCTAACGATCAAATTTAGTTCTAATGATTCTAATGATTAAAATAAGTGTGCTTTAGAGAAACAGACCCAGTGTAGGCTCTTAGAACAAAATATTAGCAATTGTGTTAGTGGTCATAGATGTGCCTGCCATCTGCGGTTAACTGTTTTGATTAAGTCTATAATCTGAAAATGTGTTGTTACTCAGCTTGAGGCTTGTAGAGGAAGGAGTCCTATTCTATTCTGACTGCACGATGCCATTTGGTGGGGATGCATGCACCCTGTTTACTCCCAGAATCATTAGACCACAGGAAAGTTTGCCAAGTTCCATCTATGCATGTGTAGCTTGAGGTCAGACCTGTTTTTCCTTAAAGTTCAATTTCCTTATAAAGACAACCCTGGCCTCCAGACATCCCCATGCAGTTTTCTTTGGGAAAAAAAAAAAAAAAAAAAAAAATCTAGCACATTCTGCAGTTCACGTGGGCTTCATTTCCATTGTTCTATTTTTTTTTTTTTTGAGTTGTTCACATTGCAGAAGAAACACGTTAATATCCTTTCAAATGAGCAGAGACCATTTTAAATAGATTAATAAATAGTGACTTTATAGATAGATATCAGGATTCAAGGATATGAAAATTAATGCTAATTTATTTTCATTTTTGAACGAGCAAGATTTGTTACCAGAAACACATAATTTAGATAAAACAAGCAGAAATTGGAGATTGTATTTATGCATACTTAAGGCTAAATGAAAACATTCTGGATATAATGAGGAATGAATTATTATTCTCTAATACAAAGGTGGTTTATTTTGAAAATTAATGTCAATTCTGCTGAAACTTAACGCACCAAAAATTGCCGAATGTTTTCCTACTTTGTTAGGAATAAAATGGATTATTATTTTCTTCAAGGGACAGAATGAGGTTTTGCAGGGGACAACATTGTTATTAAATCTCAGGGACAACATGATATGCTGAATTTTGATTGGAACAAAATATTGGCTGTTCTTTTAGTGGTCATGGATGCACCTGATATAAGTGGTTAAACATTCTGATTAAGTCTATCGTCTGAAAATTTATCACTTTACTTGATATTTTATGTAAAAACCAAGACACTCTCAATGTGCAAAATTTTCTCTTCCTCTGCAATAAGCCAGGTCTTTTAACTCATACTTAGATATTCAACACGCTTATAACCAATTTTCCACTTTCAATTTATCTTTCTTTTAATACCAACATCAAATTAATCATTGTAGGTGGTGTCTCTCTGTTCCATAAAAATTATTCTCTATGGCTTTGAGGTAAAGTGCACACTCTTTAAATCAAAATACCCAGCCCTTTAAAACGTGGCTCAATCTGGCTTTTTAGCTTATTCTTCTAAAATTTTCCTTTATGGACCCTCACTTCATTTCAGTCAAACTGTCCTAGTTGGCCTCTTATAAATTTGTTCATGCTTTCGTTTCTCTAAGCCAGCAGGGTGTTTGGAGCCCATGAATCAGAATCCCAAGGAGTGTTTGTATGGAGCTGATGCTTATTAAAAATGCAGATTTCTTGGTCACACTCCAGATCTATTGAATCAGAATATCTGGGTGCAAGGCCCCCAGATCTGCATTTTGACAAGCATCTAGATGATTCTGATTCACATGAAGCATTTGTCTTCATCTTTCCAGCCATCCTAAAGTATCATTTTCCTAGTATGTCGACCTATTGGGATTCTTGTATGTAATCATGAGTTCTTCAGAACTCTGTTCAAATCTCACCTCCTTCAAAAAGCCTTTTCCAATTCCCCAAGGAAGATGTTTTTTATTTTCTTTACCTTCCTGTTGCTTATTGTTAAGACTCCTCTTATAAGACTTATATGCTATGTCTCTGGTCCTGGAACAACACTGAAAAAGGCATAAGAGCAGAAGATTTGAACTGTTTTTTCTTGATCCACATATAAGAAATATATTTTACATCCAGACATAACACACACACACACACACACACCCCACACACACATCGAAGTTGAAACAAATTTCACAAAACAATATTTATCCTTATTGCATTAAATGCCATTTAGTTATTCCCATTTTGTATTATATTGTATTGTACTCTATTATATTCTATCTATTTCATTATGAAATACTTACAGAGACATACTTAAAAATATCATGGCTCACCCATAGGCCACTATAAATGTTTTGAAAAATACAGATATAAAGGGCTAGTTTGCACCCAGCAAAACACGTTGTAATGTTTTCCCAAGTGTTTAATTCCTTGAGAAATCATTAGGCAGATTATTTTGAAACGATTAGATTATGGATTGGCAGAAATTAATATTCAAATGCAATGAGTTTAACTAGCTACATGATAATTTTGATTTGAGCTAGTTTCTGACAGTAATACTTGCCTGATCAAATAATTTTAAAAGGCTAGAGTAGTTTGAATTCATCAATAAAAAGATCATATTAAAAGACATAAAAATAGTTGGATTTCTCTGAAGACTCAGGTATTGCATCTGTCTCTTAGAGTCAGTTTTTCCCTTACATTTTCAAAAATAATCCCCTGTCCCTAATTAAACCTCAACAGTTTATGTGACAGAATCTGAGCATATCTATTAAGGATGATGAGTTGCCTTGAGGATTGTAGCAGGTAGACTTGGTCATTTTATAATCCATAACCTAGCACAATGCTATTCATACACTAAATTATCAATACATATTTATGAATAAATAAATAACTTAATGAAGAAACTATGGATTAATATCTGAATTTCCATTGGCTGAATTCATAAAGTTATATTTTACTTAAGCCATTGCAACCCACTCTAGATTTAAAATTTTTACTTAGAAATAATTTAATTTTACTACTTGAGTAGTATTCCATTTCAAATGGACATTACCCTCTTCCATTATTATTTGGTTAGGTGTTTAGCGCATTGCAATTTCATAGTATTAAAAAATTGCTTTATTGTGGTATATTCACATTAATAATGAAAAACATACCTATTCCCTAAATGGAAAATTGTGTGACTCTGACAAGTTGAATATTCTGTTATACTTAATGCAAAGTAGTTGACTTAATTTATATCTATGCATATATATGTGCATATATAAATATATGTGTATATATATAGATTTTATATGTATGTGCATGTTCTTTTACTACAAGTCAGACATGTAGAGGAAAATGTGTTACATTATTTGGATAAAGCTGATCACTGCTTCACAAATCCTCACAAACCTTTTAGCTGGAGAAAGAAGGAACTCATACATTCTGGTTTTTAAACCTAATCTGAGCTGATATTTTCAATAGTCACTTTGGTAATATTTTGTCTCTTAACATCATCGTCATTCCTCTACCTCTTCCTTTAGATAGTTTTGGGTATAAGTGAACAAGGGAACCTTAGTGGTAGAGAGGGAGATGGTAGTGGTCTTTTGTCTTTGAGCTAGTCCTTAGATATGTACTGTCTGGGGTCCACTGGTTTCTGGAATGATAACTTTGTATTATCTCTAATGTTTAATTGCTTGCAAAATCTAAAGCAAACATGACAAAAGACTCAGATCTGATAAAGTTGACTGGTGGTCACATGGTTGTTACTTTTTCTTTATATGTCTCTGTGTTTTTGACCTATCTGATAAAAAAATTTAAAAACAACATGCAAGTCATCTGAAGTTAATTGTTCACTCTAATAGTAATTTGGGTTAAGATACTTTGGCAAAGAAAGTGCAAAACAAGAAAGTAAAATTACAGGCTAAAGCAAAATTCAGGAATTTTGTTTATTCATACTTTGCCCCAATTATCTGAAATAATAGAATCATGATTTTTCATGTGTTTTCTGCTGACTGTCCTTACACTTTAACTTATTCCTAATTCAGTATCCTTTTTATCTGTGGTAACTAACCAGTGATAAAATATAAAATAAGACAAAGCCAGTCAAACTTGAATTCACAAGATGCCAAATATTGGAATGGAAATTTCACTGAATCAGCTAACAATTTCAAAAGATCTAAATTTTTGACACAGTGTAGTCAAGGAGCCACAGAGCTAGCTGAATTTTGCAATATTTATCTAAATATTTTTATATGTTACTCATGCAAAAATTTACCCAAGCTCCCCAGAACTTAAAACTGTGTAGTTTCATGGAAAATTTAATCAAAATAATGGGGTGCAAATAAATCAAAATCTATTTTATGTCTTACACTCTCAAATCATCAAATTTATTCACATCCTGTAACATTTAAACACTGAGTGTTATTAAACCAATCACGTAAGATGCTTGGCTGAAAGAAGAGGGGCCAACTAAACGTTCATCATGAATTTGAGGTCCCTCATTAAATTGTGCCACCAAAATTTAATCCCATGTAAACCTAATTATCTAATGCTTATTTTCCTTTTTTTATTAGTTTGGTAGTTTCCAGCCGAGGTGTTATGAAATCTAGCAATAAAACAAAGGAAACCCATATTAACTATTCATAATGTAGCTATGAAAGTGACTGAAAATGATTAGTTACATAGTAAACTTTATATTTTCTTTATTTTGGGGTTAGCTCTGTAAAAACTTTATGAAATATGTACACTGATACAATCAAAAATAGAAGTAGGAATGCTGGGAGGCTGAATCGTTTTTATTTATTTTATTAAAAAAAGTTAATTGCCACACTATGTATGAAAAACCCAGGAGATAATATATTGAGGAGAAAATAAAGACATCTGGAGAAGCCAGGCAAAATTATAGAAATGCTCGCATAGCCATTAACTTATAAAATCATGGTTGTAACCACCTCGAGAGCATATTGGCAAATTCAAAAAGGAGTATTTTTAGATTTTTAAAAAATAAGCTATGGATGTCGCAGCACATTATACTGTGAAAACAACATACATAAAAATCTATTTTAAATGCTTGTGAATAGAAAGGATGCTTAAATATAAGAGAATATTTTTAGGATAGAAGAAAAGTTATGTTAAAATTGGATGAAATTTATAAAGTCTTAGATAATTTTTGGTAGTACTTTAACCATGTAGTCAACAGGCTAGACTAGGTGTTAACGTATCTTATGCTTCATACATTTTCTTCTTCTTCATGCTCATTCACTGACCATGTTTTAAAATATAAATACTAAATAGCAGTTTGTGGGCTGTCTGCTATTTGATTATTTGAACTCTTTAAAGAGAACTGGATCACTGGTAATATGACAACAATCCTTCTTTCTGTAAAACTAGAGTCATTTTGATTCCCTAGGTTTCCTTTTCCCATCCCTAAATGAAGAGTTGAAATACATTATCTCTGAGTCCCTTCAAATGTTCAGTTTCCATGACAATCTGTGAACAGAACGAAAGTTTCCAGAATTTCAATGTGCAAATGACAGAGAAAGGGAGATGGGAAAGTACAAAAAAGACCAAGTAACTTCCTTTCTAACAACTCATGTACCATCCAGGTCATGAAGGAGCAGATAATAGATACAACCACATTTCCAGTTTGGGGAAAAGATACTGTGCCAGAAAACACTAAAAATGGATTTTTCTGCTTTTAAAATAGTCCAAACATAGGTTAAGGCACAGGGGTGCTTGATAAGCATCCAGGTGAGCCTCTCAGCATCCTGGTTTTGCCTGATGAAGGGATATTATTTATTAACTCCTTCCAAAGTCTCCTTTGTTGAGTAAGTAGAGTTGCGTACATATTGTCAGACATACAAATCAGATGTCTACTCTCACTAAAGTCAAATAAAAAACCTAGTAGAGTGCTTCCACTTTCACCTCAGAGATATACAGAGCTGGAAAGAGCATCGTTTCTATCCTAACAAAATGAAAACCTAGGCAAACTACAAATTAATGATTTTCTTGCACTCACCAGAGAAATAAAGTTGCAGGTTAGGCAGCTTACCTGAAATTTGTAGAGAGGCACCTGTAGCGAGAAACAAGATCCATGTATTTGCTTGCCTCAGATAGAATGCCATCTAATTTGGTAGAAAGATTAAGGTAGAATTTTTTAATGAACTGCTGAAGACTGAGTTTAGGCTAATGCGAGAGCACTAACAAAAAGAAAGTTTGAGTAGTTGTATTAATTTCATACAAAGTAGACTTCAGAACAATAAAGATTATCATGGATAAGTAGGATACATTATGATACAGGGATCAATTCTCAAAGAAGGCGTGGCAATCCTGAATGTGTATATTAAAATCTCCTATTATAGTTGTGTTTCTGTCTATCCTGCAAACTCATGTGGTTTTTTTCCTTATGAAATTTCTTTACTATTGGATGCATAAATATCAGTAATTAAATCTCTGTTGTAAATTGTAGCTGCTAGCACTAGAAAATATCCTTCTTTGCCTTTTTTAATGTTCTGATTGCTATCTCAACAGATTCTAAAATTTCCAACTTTGCTTTCTTTTTATTTTTATGATGGTATATATTTGTTCATCCTGTCATTTTTTTTTTTTAAACCTGAGTCTAAATATTTATTTATTTATTTATTTTTGGCTGTGTTGGGTCTTTGTTTCTGTGCGAGGGCTTTCTCTAGTTGTGGTGAGCGGGGGCCACTCTTCATCGCGGTGCGCAGGCCTCTCTCTTGTTGCAGAGCACAGGCTCCAGACACGCAGGCTCAGCAGTTGTGGCTTACGGGCCTAGTCGCTCCGCGGCATGTGGGATCTTCCCAGACCAGGGCTCGAACCCGTGTCCCCTGCATTGGCAGGCAGATTCTCAACCACTGCGCCACCAGGGAAGCCCCCATCCTGTCATTTTAATCATTATGAATTTCTTGGTTGTAGGTATATCTCTACTAAATAGCATATCTTTGGATTTTGCTTTGTTGACAAATTTGAACATCCTTTTCTTTTGATAGCTATGTTTTGCCAATTTATGTTTGCTGACAAAGTTAATGTGTTTGGCTTTAGTTCTGCAATGTTGTGTTTCATTATTTTATATGATGAATATAAATATACTATATTTATATGATTATATATTCATATATATACATGTTTATATAAATATACTTTTAAATGTAATTTCATATATTTGTTCTTACTTTTTGTTTTATCAAATATTTAGAAAGGTTTGTTTTCTTGTCTTAATAACCCCCTGTATATTAATTCTTTTATACAGTACTCTTCATACCCACCCTCTTTTTAGAGACCATTAATCTGTTCCCCCCACACAGGAGAAAAATGAGCTAGTACTATCTTCTACTCTTCTCCATCTCCAGTGGTCTAATCTCAAGCAACATACTTGAAATCACTGAGTTTGTTCTACATTTTATATACATTCCCAATTATTACAACATTGTTGTAGTTGCACTGTTTCTACCTTGTCAGAGAATATAACTATCATATACTATTCCACCTCCCTGAAAATCATTATCTAGTCTTTGTTCTACAGGTAAATGTAGATTCTATGGCCATAACCAGTCCTTTATGCCAGTGCATTTCTGGTCATTTTTGTTTTTTGAAGCTTATTCTCAAGTAGATTATTATTCTCAAGTAGATTTTTTGAAGCTTATTCTCAAGTAGATTCAGCAATAATATTTCCTATGTTATTTCATTTTCCTCGTGGTTTGTCTATTTATACAAGAAGATCAATTTGATCTGAAAAAAATTCTTTATTGATAATTTTTTTCTTAAAATCTTACACATGTTACTCCATTGCATTCTAGTATAAAACACTGATCTGGAAAGGCCTGAAATCTATTTATTTATTTATTTTTTCATTATAAGTGACTTGGTCTTTGTGCCTGGATTCTCCAAATATTCTTTCCTTTAGTTTTCAGGTCAATAGTTTTATTAAAATATATTGCAACATTGGCTGTTCTGGGTCAATTCCCCCCAGTAGGTGGCGTAACCTTTTAAATATAGTTTCAAGCTCTTTTATAAAGTTTAGGAATTCTTTTCTGAAATTGTAATGCTTAGCATTTATTCTGTACTATTGCTTTGATTTTCACTTTCAGTGACTCCTGGTGTACTTATATTAGATCTTCTTTACATGTCCTCTATCTAGCACTTTCTCTCAAATCCTTTCCATCTCTTTCATTACTTGTTTTAAAATTTTATTTCTATATTCTCTTTATCTTTTATATTAGTCGTTATTTTAATATGCTTTAGTTCTTTCTAATTTGGTCTTCAAATCTATCGTTATTTTTTTCTTTTAATTCTTTTATTTTCTTCCTTTTCAGTTCATCTTACATTCTTACTTATGAGTTTTTATAATTCTGGTTTGTGTCGATCTTTTATTGCTTCTAGCATTTCTTAATTTCTTTTAGCTTGATTTGAAATTTTTGGTTAAATTATGTATTTGTTGCATGGGCATACCTTTCTAATGTACTTATTTTATCGATTCATTATTTTCTTTTTCTACAATAAGTTTTTAAGTGATTCAACTGAGTTCATTCCTACTACTTATATTTAATTGGTTTTTTAAACTGAACTCTTAGGAAGAGATGGTGGATGAGGACAGCCCAGTTTCAAGACTTAGAGCTTCCCCTTCCATTGTTATAAATAAGTTCACAAATATGGCCTCATACTGAGATCTCTTACCTTTATCTGATCTTTCTCTTTCCTTTCTTCCTGGTGTTTTTTTCTTGCTCAGTTTGGATTATATCTTCAGCAGTTTCTCCCCAATGCAGGATTGTTTTTCTAGAATGGAGTTTCAATTGGTTAAGTTTCAGAGTTCATAAGGGGCCAACCAACCAATTTAACACCATCTGAACTTCCATAGGTGCCTTGTTCTTACCTGTGAATTTGAGCCTGCAAAAGTCCACATTTGTTTCAGCCACTAGCCTCAAATTGGCCTGCTGATTTTGGAGTTCTCCAGCTCTTAGAGCCCCCAGAATGTCTAGTCCTCCTTCACTTCCTTCTACATAGTTAATATAGGAAATAGTCTTCTTGTTATCTTTCTTTTGTCCTCACCCACTTGCATATTGAAGTTACTGGGAATTCTTAGTTTTTCTGTAGATATTGTCTGTGTATTTTATGTTTTATTATCCTAATTGTTTTACATTTTGTGAGGGAAGATTTGAGGCAATTACAAAACTATACCACCATCACCATCTTTCTCACAATCATCTTCAGTACTTGTAAAACAGAATAAACTAGTAAAGAAAAACTTACAAAAAAAGCAAATGAAATGCCTATTACTTTAACCTTAAGAGTACAAAGTACAAACAAAGGACCCCTCTTCAGTTCAGTATAAAAGATCTTAAATACTATGATCACAATTTCATATGATCTGAGAATAGGATTCTAGAGAAGAAATTTACATTAAAGTGAAAGAAAGCCCTGAAACATTCTTATGCTCTCAGTGATACAATTCACTTTCTGCATTGTTGGAAAGTGATCTCGATTGTTATTTTTCCCTGGAGCCATGCTGTCCTATACAGTAGCTACTACCTGCAGGCAGCTACTGAGCACTTGAACCATGTCTAGCATCACATATAGAAGTGATAGTATTCTTGATATACTGGATTAAATTAAAATATTATAAAATTCATTTCAATTATTTCCTTTTACTTTTTTATTTATTTAAAATTTTTTTTATTTTATATTGAAGTATAGTTGATTAACAATGTTGTGTTTGTTTCAGGTGTACAGCAAAGTGATTCAGTTATACATACACTTGTATCTATTCTTTTTCAAATTCTTTTCCCATTTAGGTAATTACAGAGTACTGAGCAGAGTTCCCTGTGTTATACAGTAGGTCCTTGTTGGTTATCTACTTTAAATAGAGCGGTGTGTACATGTCAATTCCAAACAAAATTCAGAATTATATATGTGGCTTGCATTTGTGGCTCACATTATCTTTTCATTGGTTAGTACTGCTCTGGAGCATGAGAATCTGCATTTTCCTGTCTCCCTCCTCTGTGTCCAACTGAATCTCAAGGTATTCTGTAATATTATAAAATATAAGCAGAATAAACATTGGTATGAACTCATGTTTAGCTTAATATAGAAGAATATGGTTACATATAGAAATGTTTACTGCTGTGTGTATATACATGGGTTAGTAGATATACAAATAATTTATGTAGATACTCTGCCCTCAAGGAGGTGAAGCATAACTCCTCACTTCTTAAGTGATATAGCATAGTGATTTCCTTTCACAAAGCACAGTATGGAAAAATAGAAAGAATAAGGTCAACACAGGAAGAGGGTGAGAGAGTGAGAGTAAAAGAGAGAGACAGAGGGACTTGTTTAAATTCTTAAAACCAGTGATGCTTGATTTCAACCCCACCATTATCCTTTCTAATTTAATGAACCAGTAAATTGCCACTTATATTTTGCTTAACTGTTCTAATTTATCTCTTCCAAATATAAGATTTGTATTTAACAGGATTCTCCAAAGAAACAGAACCAATAGGGTATAGCTATAGATATAGATATAGATATAGATACAGATAAGAGATTTGTTATAGGAATAGACTCATGGGATTATGGGGGTTGAGAAGTCCCACAATCTGCCACTGCAAGCTGAAGAACCACAAAAGCCAGTGGTGTAACTCAGTCCTAGTCCAAGGGCCCGACGATCCAGGGAAGCCAATGGTCTAAAAGTCCAAAGTTCTGAGAAAGAGGGCCCAGTGGCATAAGTCCTGTTGTGAGTCCAAAGGCCTGAGAACCAGGAGCACTGGTGTCCGAGAAGAGGAGAAGATGTATGTCTCAGCTCAAGCAGAGAAAGCAAGTTTGCACTTCCTTTCTACCTCTTTGTTCCATTCGGGCCCTCAGCAGATTGGATGATGTCCCCCAATCTTCTCTAGTCAGTCTACTGATTCAAATGCTAATCTCTTCCTGACACACCCTCACAGACGCACCTAGAAATAATGTTTTGCCAGTAATCTGGGCATCCCTTAGCCAAACTGACACATAAAATGAACAATCATAACATTTGAAAATATACCCTCTTCCCAGAAACCCTGCTTTACTCTTCACTCCCTAAGCTCTTGCCTCAATTAACTAATTTCTTTCACCAATAAATATCTCAAATGAGTAGTCTAAACTTAATTTTTTATTCCCTGGTTACCATGGAACCCTTTTGCTTCCATCCTGCCCGCCACTTTTTTTTTCTTCTGTGACGTTGGTATTTATGTCCCCACTTTCATTCTTCACAGTAGTAATTTGAAGCTTCTCTCTCTTTCTTATTTTTTTTTTTAACTTTATAAGTCAAACTAAAGGCTTGCCAATTTTATCTACTTTTAAAAGAACCAATTTTAGTTTTATTGATTTTTCTCATTTTTTTCTATTTCTTATTTCTTTTATTTCTTCTTTAATCTTTATTTTTTTCTTCCCTCAATTTGGGTTTAGTTTGCATTATTTTGAATTCCTTAAGGATGAAATTTTAGTTATTAATTTTACTCTTTTTAAAATATAGGTGTTTAGAGCTCTAAATTATAGTTTTTATAGTTTTAGAGCTATAAATTATAGTTTCTATAGTTTTAAATTTTCTGATTTCATTACCTTAGTGAAGGGTTTGACTAGGACTGATATTTCCTCTCTAAATAGCAGTGAACTCTTGCTGGACTTGTCAGCTGAACCTGGCCTTAGACTGCAGGACATGGAGACAGTCCTGATGCAAAGATGTGTCTGGGGGCAATGCAGAGCTCAAGAGTCAGGTGAGCAGTCCCTCTCAGGTGGCAACCTGGAGAAGCAGAGGCAAAGTCCAGATAGGAATCAGGAGTCCCAGAGGAGAGCAAATTCTGAGTGAAAGGAAGGAGCTATGCCTCCATCTGGACCATATGTCCCATTTTTGCAAAGGCTGGCTGGATTGGGTGCTGGTGAGGGTGCCATTAGAAGCATAGCCACAGAGAGAGAGAGAATTATAAATGATAAATTAAACTCCTTCATTCTTATTAAAAAGGATAAGAAAACCAAAAAGACCAACTTTGAAAGGCTGCCATGTGCTATTCTTAGCTCACTCCTACAGAGACTATCTTTGACCTCAGTTTGGCTTCCTAGTGTCTTTCTTTGGTCTAGTCTTCTGAGTTCCTCAAGGTATTAGAGGTTGGAGGGAAAAAATAAGGAGCAATCTTGTGCTCTGTTGATGGCTGCAAATAGGGTCAAATTAAATGTTTATCTCTTCCATTTTACATCTGAATTACTGACAACATAGAGTGTCACCAATCACATTGTACTAACTCAACATTAAAAGATATTTAATGATGATTTTTGTAATTATTATACAGAACATCTCCAAGTCAGAAAAGGAGCTGATTTATTTTTTCTCCTACAAAACTGCTTTTGGCCTCATTTAAAATTATCTAGATATATAAAGATAAAACATTTTAAAACTCTGACTAGATATCAAAAATATTAATATTTTTCTTAAATCACTTGATTCCATTTAATGCTTTTATATAATTTTCATAGGTCAGCATATATGTATATGTATGTATATACATATGTTTATTTATCTGAAAGTATAAGCATAGTGAGACAAAATAGAAACATTACTATGTGTGTCCCTTTCCTCTTATACATTCCATTTCAACCTTTGCTTTTAATTATACTTTAATTGTTATATATTTTAATTATATTCTTTCTTAATAGCCAGTGTACCTTCGGACAATATTTATATTTTCTTTAATATCATTCACATATTAAGTAATTGTAAAAATGGTACATAGAGTATATAGTTAAATATGATCAATAAACAAGTGACATGTATATAGTAAATAAAGAACATTTTATGGTAATCAAAGGGCATTAGATATAAGTAACAGTAGATAGAGAAACCTTATCTTAACACAGATATGTTTCATAAAATTAACTAAAAACCAGTTTTATATAAATTCACACACATAACACCTCAGGGTGATAACTCCTCAGACTTTCAGAGAGTATTTTCAGGTTAAGATTGACAGAGATGTTGTTTGCTTTTTCTGTTTCTTTTCATTCATTTATTTATTTGCTGGGCACATACCAGGTGATAAGTAAACAATACAAGCAAAGTCCCTATTCTCATGGAGCTTCTTTTCTACTGGGGGAAGGCAGCATGGAAACATGTAGACAAATGTTAAAAATGATAACATTTCAAATGCTTTTCAGAGTTATAAAGAAAATAAAGGTGGGTAGTGGAATATGGGAATAATGACTGGAGAATGCAGTATTTTAGGTATAGAGATAGAAAAGGCATCCTTGAGGAGGTGTATCTATTCCAAAACCTGATATATGCAAAGCAGTTAGGCATGTGGAAATTTGAGGGAACCTGCTCCAAGCAGAGGGACCCCAAGTGTGAAAAGCTAGGGGCAGGAACAAGATTGATCATCTGTGGAAGTGGAAGAAAACTAAGTAGCTGGGTTCTAGTGAAACAGGCTGTAAAAGATGATGTAGGAAAAGTACTCAGGGGCTGTATGGTGTAGGGCTCTGTGGGCTCTGGTAAAATTTGACTCTATTCTAAAAGTCAGGAGAAGCAATAGGAAGATTTTAGGCAGGAGAGTAAAATAATCTGATGATGAACCACGGGACTAGGGAGCCGGCAGGGGACCTTCTGGTTTGGCTTTAACAGGTGCATCTGATCAGCCGTCCTAAATTCTCTCCCCATTTATCTTGTTTTAACTGCATCCAAAGCCGAGCAGGGGACTGTGGAAAGGCAACCTCTTTTGAAGAACCTAATGGTTTAAAGGAATCTGTTTCTTTTGGAGAGTATTGAAGACCATAAAATGTTGGAATGTTGGTAGATTACCCATGAGAGAATGATTGCCAAAGGGATTTAAAAATGCGTATCGGGAACAAAATGTTCCCTTATCCACAGGATAAAGAGTAGAAAAAGTGCAATCTCTCTTTTTTTTTCTCTTTCTCATTACAACAACATTCTTCTTCTCCTTCTTTTTTTTAGTTAGTATATTGTTTAATCTATAGAATTTGTACCATTGTTGAAAAAGACATGTCACTTCTCAAGTGTTAGTCATGTATTTTATAATAAAAGTCAAACAAATGAGAAAAAAACTAAAATTATATTTCTATCTCTTTCAATTTTCTTCTCTTTCAATGATCTTTCAATAGATGATAAATTCTCTTCTTTTGCTAGAGGTTCAAAAGGAAAAAATTGATAGGACAATCATTTCACTTCATTTTGGAAGAACTAAAACAGATTAAAGTGTTATTTATTACTGTCATGTTACTATTCCATAGAGCCCAAAATATCAATGGTAAAAATGATTATGTAAACACTTTTGTATATTTCCAAATAATTAGGTAATATTTTTAGAATGTCATCAAATCAGTTAAATACCATTAGAAATAATGAAAATGCTTGGGGAATTCTTTACCTAACTATAAAGCATTTGGCTTTTAAAAGATATATTTGATCTCATTGCCTACCAAATCTGAACAATCAATATCTCCAGCTATCTCTTGAATATTTTCATAAAAATTGAGCTCATAAATATTACTTTTTTAGATTAATGGTTTTGTTATTTTATAAAAATTATGTATGCTTGGGATAAATATTTAAGAAATATATAAAATGAGAAGAAGGATTTTTAAAAAACCATTCCATATCTAACCAACTAGAAATAAAAATGAAAGATATGTGATTTCATCCAGAAACTCTCTCCCCCCCCACTCTTTCACTCACTATATCTATCAATCTATCTATCTATCTATCTATCTATCTATCTATCTATCTATCTATCTATCTATGTATCTATCTATCTAACATCTATCTATCATCTATCTATTATCTATCTATCTAACTTTCTATCATCTATCTGCACCTGTATATCTACATCTATATCTACACACACACACACACACACACACACAATATAAGAAATAATAGGTCGGGGGGGAGGAACCAAGATGGCGGAGTAGAAGGACGTGCTCTCACTCTCTCTTGCGAGAACACCAGAATAACAACTAGCTGCTGGACAATCATCGACAGGAAGACACTGGAACTCACCAAAAAAGATACCCCACATCCAAAGACAAAGGAAAAGCCACAATAAGATGGTAGGAGGGGCGCAATCACAGTAAAATCAAATCCCATAACTGCTGGGTGTGTGACTCACAGACTGGAGAACACTTATACCACAGAAGTCCACCCACTGGGGTGAGGGTTCTGAGCCCCATGTCAGGCTTCCCAACCTGGGGGTCCGGCAATAGGAGGAGGAATTCCTAGAGAATCAGACTTTGAAGCCTAGTGGGAATTGATTGCAGGACTTTGACAGGACTTGGGTAACCAGAGACTCCACTCTTGGAGGGCACACACAAAGTAGTGTGCGCATCAGGACCCAGGGGAAGGAGCGGTGACCCCAGGGGAGACTGAACCAGACCTACATGCTAGTGTTGGAGGGTTTCCTGCAGAGGCGGGGTGGAGGGGGGCTGTGGCTTACCGTGGGGACAAGGACACTGGCAGCAGAAGTTCCAGGAAGTACTCCTTGGCATTAGCCCTCCCAGAGTCTGTCATTAGCCCCACCAAAGAGCCCAGGTAGGCTCCAGTGTTGGGTTGCCTCAGGCCAAACAACCAATAGGGAGGGAACACAGCCCCACCCATCAACAGTCAAGTGGATTAAAGTTTCACTGAGCTCTGCCCACCAGAGCAACTGTCAGCTCTACCCACCACCAGTCCCTCCCATCAGGAAGCTTGCACAAGCCTCTTAGATAGCCTCAACCATCAGAGGGCAGACAGCAGAAGCAAGAAGAACTACAACCCTGCAGCCTGTGGAACAAAACCCACATTCACAGAAAGACAGACAAGATGAAATGGCAGAGGGCTATGTACCAGATGAAGGAACAAGAAAAAACCCCAGAAAAACAACTAAATGAAGTGGAGATAGGCAACCTTCCAGAAAAAGAATTCAGAATAATGATAGTGAAGATGATCCAGGACCTTGGAATCAGAATGGAGACAAAGATCGAGAAGATGCAAGAAATGTTTAACAAAGACCTAGAAGAATTAAAGAACAAACAAACAGAGATGAACAATAAAATAACTGAAATGAAAACTACACTAGAAGGAATCAATAGTAGAATAACTGAGGCAGAAGAACGGATAAGTGACCTGGAAGACAGAAAGGTGAAATTCACTGCTGTGGAACAGAATAAAGAAAAAAGAATGAAAAGAAATGAAGACAGCCTAAGAGACCTCTGGGACAACATTAAATGCAACAACAGTCGCCTTATAGGGGTCCCAGAAGGAGAAGAGAGAGAGAAAGGACCAGAGAAAATATTTGAAGAGATTATAGTCGAAAACTTCCCTAACATGGGAAAGGAAATAGCCACCCAAGTCCAGGAAGTGCAGTGAGTCCCAGACAGGATAAACCCAAGGAGAAACATGTCAAGATACATAGTAATCAAATTGACAAAAATTAAAGACAAAGAAAAATTATTGAAAGCAGCAAGGGAAAAATGACAAATAACATACAAGGGAACTCCCATAAGGTTAACAGCTGATTTCTCAGCAGAAACTCTGCAAGCCAGAAGGGAGTGGCATGATATACTTAAAGTGATGAAAGGGAAGAACCTACAACCAAGATTACTCTACCCGGCAAGGATCTCATTCAGATTCGATGGAGAAATCAAAAGCTTTACAGACAAGCAAAGGCTAAGAGAATTCAGCACCACCAAACCAGCTCTACAACAAATGCTAAAGGAACTTCTCTAAGTGGGAAACACAAGAGAAGAAAAGGATCTACAAAAACAAACCCAAAACAATTAAGAAAATTGTCATAGGAACATATATATCGATAATTACCTTAAACGTGAATGGATTAAATGCTCCAACCAAAAGACACAGGCTTGTTGAATGGATACAAAAACAAGATCCATATATATGTTGTCTACAAGAGACCCACTTCAGACCTAGGGACACATACAGACTGAAAGTGAGGGAATGGAAAAAGATATTCCATGTGAACGGAAATCAAAAGAAAGCTGGAGTAGTTATACTTATATCAGATAAAATAGACTTTAAAATAAAGAATGTTACAAGAGACAAGGAAGGACACTACATAATGATCAAGGGATCGATCCAAGAAGAAGATATAACAATTATAAATATATATGCACCCAACATAGGAGCACCTCAATACATAAGGCAACTGCTAACAGCTATAAAAGAGGAAATCGACAGTAACACAGTAATAGTGGGGGACTTTAACACCACACTTACACCAATGGACAGATCATCCAAAATGAATATAAGTAAGGAACAGAAGCTTTAAAAGACACAATAGACCAGATAGATGTAATTGATATTTATAGGACATTCCATCCCAAAACAGCAGATTACACTTTCTTCTCAAGTGTGCACGGAACATTCTCCAGTATAGATCACATCTTGGGTCACCAATCAAACCTCAGTAAATTTAAGAAAATTGAAATCATATCAAGCATCTTTTCTGACCACAACGCTATGAGATTAGAAATGAATTACAGGGAAAAAAATGTAAAAAACACAAACACATGAAGGCTAAACAATACGTTACTAAATAACCAAGAGATCACTGAAGAAATCAAAGAGGAAATCAAAAAATACCTACAGACAAATGACAATGAAAACATGATGATCCAAAACCTATGGGATGCAGCAAAAGCAGTTCTAAGAGGGAAGTTTATAGTTATACAAGCCTACCTCAAGAAACAACAAAAATCTCAAGTAAATAATCTAACCTTACACCTAAAGGAACTACAGAAAGAAGAACAAACAAAACCCAAAGTTAGCAAAAGGAAAGAAATCATAAAGATCAGCGCAGCAATAAATGAAATAGAAACAAAGAAAACAATAGCAAAGATCAATAAAACTAAAAGCTGGTTCTTTGAGAAGATAAACAAAATTGATAAACCATTAGCCAGACACATCAAGAAAAAGAGGGAGAGGGCTCCAATCAATAAAATTAGAAATGAAAACGGAGAAGTTACGACAGACACCACAGAAATACAAAGCATCCTAAGAGACTACTACAAGCAACTCTAGGCCAATAAAATGGGCAACCTGGAAGAAATGGACAAATTCTTGGAAAGGTATAACCTTCCAAGACTGAACCAGGAAGAAACAGAAACTATGAACAGACCAATCACAAGTAATGAAATTGAAACTGTGATTAAAAATCTTCCAACAAACAAACGTCCAGGACCAGACGGCTTCACAGGTGAATTCTAGCAAGCATTTAGAGAAGAGCTAACACCCATCCTTCTCAAACTCTTCCAAAAAATTGCACAGGAAGGGACACTCCCAAACTCATTCTATGAGGCCACCATCACCCTGATACCAAAACCAGTATCTTTATACTACAAAAAAAGAAAATTACAGACCAATATCACTGATGAATATAGATGCAAAAATCCTCCACAAAATGCTAGCAAACAGAATCCAACAGCACATTAAAAGGATCATGCACCATGATCAAGTGTGATTTATCCCAGGGATGCAAGGATTCTTCAATATACACAAATCAATCAATGTGATACACCATATTAACAAATTGAAGAATAAAAACCATATGATCATCTCAATAGATGCAGAAAAAGCTTTTGACAAAATTCAACACCCATTTATGATAAAAACTCTCCATAAAGTGAGCAGAGAGAACCTACCTCAACATAATAAAGGCCATATATGACAAACCCACAGCAAACATCATTCTCAATGGTGAAAAACTGAAACCATTTCCTCTAAGATCAGGAACAAGACAAGGATGTCCACTCTCACCACTATTATTCAACATAGTTTTGGAAGTCCTAGCCATGGCAATCAGAGAAGAAAAAGAAATAAAAGGAAAACAAATTAGAAAAGAAGTAAAACTGTCACTGTTTGCAGATGACATGATCCTATACATACAGAATCCTAAAGATGCCACCAGAAAACTACTAGAGCTAATCAATGAATTTGGTAAAGTTGCAGGATAAAAAGTTAATGCACAGAAATCTTTTGCATTCCTATTCACTAATGATGAAAAATCTGAAAGTGAAATGAAGAAAACACTCCCATTTACCACTGCAACAAAAAGAATAAAATACCTAGGTATAAACCTACCTAGGGAAGCAAAAGACCTGTATGCATAAAATTATAAGACACTGATGAAAGAAATTAAAGATGATACCAACAGGTGGAGAGATATACCATGTTCTTGGAGTGGAGGAATCAATACTGTGAAAATGACTATACTACCCAAAGCAATCTACAGATTCAATGCAATCCCTATCAATTTACCAACAGTATTTTTTACGGAACCAGAACAAATCATCTCAAAATTTGTATGGAGGCATAAAAGACCCCGAAGAGCCAAAGCAGTCTTGAGGGAAAAAAACGGAGCTGGAGGAATCAGACTCCCTGACTTCAGACTATACTACAAATCTACAGTAATCAAGACAATATGGTACTGGCACAAAAACAGAAACATAGATCAATGGAACAAGATAGAAAGCACAGAGATAAACCCATGCACCTATGGTCAACTAATCTATGACAAAGGAGGCAAAGATATACAATGAAGAAAAGACAGTCTCTTCAATAAGTGGTGCTGGGAAAACTGAACAGCTTCATGTAAAAGAATGAAATTAGAACACTCCCTAACACCATACACAAAAATAAACTCAAAATGGATGAGAGACCTAAATGTAAGACTGGACACTATAAAACTCTTAGAGGAAAACATAGGAAGAACACTCTTTGACATAAATCACAGCAAGATCTTTTTTGATACACCTCCTAGAGTAATGGAAATAAAAACAAAAATAAATGGGACCTAATGCAACTTCTAAGCTTTTGCACAGCAAAGGAAACTATAAACAAGATGAAAAGACAACCATCATAATGGGAAAAAATATTCTCAAATGAATCAACGGACAAAGGATTAATCTCCAAAATATATAAACAGTTCATGCAGCTCAATATTAAAGAAACAAACAACCCAATCCAAAAATGCACAGAAGACCTAAATAGACATTTCTCCAAAGAAGACATACAGATGACCAAGAAGCACATGATAAGGTGCTCAACATCACTAATTATTAGAGAAATGCAAATCAACACTACAATGAGGTATCACCTCACACCAGTTAGAATGGGCATCATCAGAAAATCTACAAACATCCAATGCTGGAGAGGGTGTGGAGAAAAGGGAACCCTCTTGCACTGTTGGTGGGAATGTAAATTGATACAACCACTTTGGAGAACAGTATGGAGGTTCCTTAAAAAACTAAAAATAGAATTACCATATGATCCAGCAATCCCACTACTGGGCATATACCCAGAGAAAACCATAATTCAAAAAGACGGATGCACCCCAATGTTCATTGCAGCACTATTTACAATAGCCAGGTCATGGAAGCAACCTAAATGCCCAGTGACAGATGAATGGATAAAGAAGATGTGGTACGTATATACAATGGAATATTACTCAGCCATAAAAAGGAACGAAATTGAATCATTTGTTGAGACGTGGATGGATCTAGAGACTGTTATACAGAGTGAAGTAAGTCAGAAAGAGAAAAACAAATATCGTATATTAACACATGTATGTGGAACCTAGAAAAATGGTACAGATGAACTGGATTTCAGGGCAGAAGTTGAGACACAGATGTAGACAACAGATGTATGGACACCAAGGGGGGGAAAACCGCAGTGGTGTGGGGATGGTGATGTGCTGAATTGGGCGATTGGGATTGACATGTATACACTGATGTGTATAAAATTGATGACTAATAAGAACCTGCAGTATAAAAAAACAAACAAAAACACCCAACTAATACTAAACTTTGTTTGGGTTATTTGTATGGAAATATGTTAATATAAATGTTTCAGACATTACATGAAATTTCTAAAAATCTTATATGTTCTGCTATAATGTTATAAGTCATAATTCTAGTTATTACTTTAAAATGTATATCTCAGAAATAACTAAATTTCCTTGTCAATTGCATTATTATGAACTTTCATCAAATCTTTAACCGTGGTCAATTTTAAGTCTTTGGTCATTTACAGACAGTTCTGGGTGTACTCTGATGCTTTCCCAAAAATGTTCCTATAAAAGGGTTTCATTTTCAAGGAATTCATGGAAAAGACTCTGACAAGTGCACGTTTCTGGTAACTGACTATACTGCTGAACTGAATGAATAAGCATTTTCAGAACTCTAATGGAAAACTGATGAATTCATAAAAGTGCTAACAAAAGATCAAGATGAAAAAAAATTAATTACATGGGACTGAGTGAACTGATGAGGATGATTATAATTTTTGTGACTTTCTGTTTGAATAAAAAAAAAAATCCCACAAGGACTCAGAGGCAAAAAATATACAAATCAATTTTCACTGCGAAGTAAAGGAGCTGTTACAGTGGAGGATTACTGGACCGAATGTCAATACTATGACTTAGTATGAGTGTGTTTCGTGTTTGGTAATTGCAATCATTGTTGCTTTTGTTGTGGTCATCCATTTACAATGCTTGGTGTCAGTCTATTTATCTCTCGTAAAAATAAAATACAGTGGTTGTGTGTGAGTTGTGAAAAAAAAAAAGAAATAATTGGCCATATAAAATATAATGTATATTTTAAGGAAAATAGAATCACAAGATACATTCTGTTTTAATAAAAATATATTAAATTTTTCTTGACTTTAACCAAAGTAAAGTTAGTAAAGGAATTGTTAAACTTCAAATGATTTTTTTCTTCCAACGAAAGTTAACAAATCTTAGAAGATGCTTCTAAAGTTAATTAAAAGATTATGAAAAATTTAAAAGCTGGTGGCTCTTTTTAAGCTACACATTTCAACAAAAGACAGAATCAGTTGACTACCCTGCTAAAAAGATGAGAAAATACCCCATTTAAGCTTCTCCCAATTTTCCTTCCCCACACCTCCTATTCTTTCTGACATTGATGTGTTTTAAATTTTACATTCTCTTGTGTAACCATAATTTCCATAATTGTTTAGTTTTGCACTAATCTAAAATACACCATGAATCCATTTTACTATGGCTTCTCCATTTCAGAGTTCCTTATTAGATTTATCTTTTATTTGGTTTTCTTTCATTGTCGGTTTCCTTTGTTTGCTTTCATTCTGAAGAACTACTCATAAGTGTTGCTTTCCCTGAGTTCTTGAAAGTTTCTGAAAGTTTTTCTGTTTTTCTTCACAGTTGAGAGAACTTAGCTAAATTTACCAGTTGGTTAGTATTTGCTACCATTCATCCATTTACTCAACATTATTAATTAAGCTCCTGCTATGTACCAGGTATTGAAGACACAGTGAACAACATTGTGCAAACAACACAGCCAGTGCTCCAGCCTTTGTGAAGCTCACAATCCATTGTGGGTAGCAATACAGGCAAATACATGAATTTTATATTGTGGTGTATGTTGTGGAGAAGAAAGGCGGGGTGATGGGATAACGTCTGTGCCCTTTTAAGTGTTATGGTTATGTAGTGGCTCCCTGGAGATGACATTTGAGTTGAGATAGTAATGACAAAATGAGCCAGTCATGTGGAATCAGTTGGAAAGCATTCCAGGCAAAAGAAACAGAAGAAAAGTAAGTGCATGGACCCTATGATAGAAAAAAAAAAAATGCTTTCTGAAGATTTTGAAGGGCAGAGAGAAGGCCTTTTTTGGCTGAAAAGTAGTGAATGGGGCAGAGGCCATTGTTAGGAGATGATTCAAAAAGGTAGGGAGAGTGGACCATGTCAGGGCTGATAGGACAACATGAGAGATTTGGGATTTTTCTAATTGCAATGGGAAGTCCACATTCTACTCTAGACACTGCCCCCTTTGTCTATGCTTCTTCCTGGCAAACTTTTTGAAAGGATAAATTTCTTACATAATGTTATTTCCTTCACCTGCTCCTTTCAGGTTTCTGTCATCACTACTCTAAGACCTTGCTGACAAAATTATCACTTATATGTGGAAATGGTGGTTATCAGGGTCTGGGGGCTGGGAGATACGGGAAGATGTTAGTCAAAGGGTACAAACTTGTAGTTAAAAGATGAATAAGTTTTGGGGATCTAATACACAGCGTTGTGACTATAACAATATACTGCATTATATACTGAAAGTTGCTAAGAGACCAGACTTAAATGTCCTCACCACAAAAGGAAAAGATAATTATGTGATGTGATGGAAATTTTAGCTAATGCTACATGGTAGTCATATTGCAATATATGTGTATCAAATTAACACCTTGCACACCTTAAACTTTTATAGTGTTATATGTCAATTATATCTTAATTAAAAAAAGAAAAAAAGAGGAAAGAAACCTGGCAAACATCTTATGAAAACAAAACAAAACAAGGTTAGAAATGGCAATTAGATTGCTTCATCTAGTGGTCATTTCTCTGCTCTTAGCTTTCTTGATCTTTCAGTGATTTCATTTGATTAGCTGACCACTTCCTCCTTTTTCTGTTGGCATGTATGACATGGCATTTCATAGTTTTCCTTTGATCTTACTGAGCACTCCTTAGTTTTCTTCTTTGTGTATTTATACACTGTTTCTGTGTGATTTCTTACAGTCACATGACTTTGATATCATCTATGTAACAATATCTCCCAAATCTCATTGTCCTGGCCGTCCCCAGAACTCCAGTTTCATGTATTAGCTGCCCACTTGGCATCTCCTCTTGGATGTTGTAATATGTATCTCAAACATAACATGGCCAAAATCAAAATCCTGTTAGCCAATCCCAAATAAGTGATCTCACGGACTTCCCCATCTCAGTCAGTGGTACCCTCATCCACTCAATTGCTCAAATATATAAATGTCTCAGCATTCTTGATTATTCCATTCTTCAGCAAGTACTGTCATTTTATGTCTAAAATACACCCCCAGCCAGAACAATTCCCTCCAAGATGCCCAGCCTCAATTTTATTTTCATGTACAGTTCAGAGATTATAGAAATTCTATGGGTTTGGACAATTCTTGGAGTAAGGGTAAAAGTTGGGAAATAAATGTTAGTTCCTGTAGCCATTTAGAATTGCATTTTATTACTTGTAACAGCTAACAACAGTGCTTCAACAATTTAGGGGTTCATTCTCTTGTGGGATAAAAATCTAAAAGTAGGCTCTTCTGAAACCATTAATGTCCCAGGTTTCCTCTGACTTTTTGCCTTGCCATTCTTTATGTATTTCACCTCTGAGGGTGCCTTGTGATTACAAGACGGCTGCTACAACTCTAGCCATCTTGTTCACTTTTCAGGAATAAATTAGGGGAAGAGGGGTGGAAGAGGGGTGGAGAAAAAGGCACTTCTAGTTGAGTAAGCTTCTTTGAAATCTCTTTAAAGATTTCAGAAGCCTTACCTAGTGACTTTTACTTTGCTACTCTAACTGCAAGGGAGCTCACCACCACCTTGAATAAAAACATGTTTGTGCTACAAAAGAAGGTAAGAAGCGTGGATATTGGGTAAACTGATAGCAGTCCCTGCCACAGTTTCTTTCCCTCCTCTTTCCACAAAGCATGTCTTTTCTTCCATTTAATATCTAAAATCAACTCTCCAGGAGAAATATTTTAAAACAAAACACGTTGCTTTAAAATTAAAAAAATCGCTTGTTGGTCTTTTAATTCCATTTGTTTGCTCACTAATGTTATATCATAAAATGTTAACTCTGAGGGAACGATAAAAATGACCATAATAATGTGAGCTTTTCAAAGTGTGGTGAAGATCAGTGCCAGTTCCTGGACTATTCATCACTGTTTTTTGTCAATTACATATAAAAATTAAGTGTTTTTTATAGCAATTTTGTAGTAATTAGATTGATTAATTATATGCCTGATCCTTTAATAATTTTGAAAAATGTGCTTATAATTTGTTTTTCTTTTTTTTTCACTTCTTTAGTCATTTACTTTTATTGTTTTTTCCGTATCATTAATTTATGACATATAGGATATTTTAAAATAAATAGAAATAAATACAATGACAGATAGTCTCTCCTTTCAGTTTTTAGACAAGAAAAGTAAAGTTTATAGGGCTGAGAGATAATCCTAGAATTACTATTCAATAATCATAAAACACATTTTACCATACTATCATCACTACTTAATAACAATGTTAAGCTATAAACTCAAAATCTTAACCAGTAACCTCAATATCTAAGCATTGCATCTTGGTAGCTTGTCAAATTTTCATCACACTGGAATTCTTTATTTACTAATTCAATTGTAGTGGAAAGGTGTAACCTAATGGCTGCTGGAAGCCCTGGGTCCTAGAATTGATATTCTAGGGTGGAGATAGAAAGATTTGAGCTAGGTAATTTTGGTCTAAAATTTTTGCACAAAAATTACACTAACCCATCAAAAATATGCAGTTTATTTGTTCCAGAATAATATCAAGCTATGAGGAAAAAAATTTACTGTTATTAACTATCTTCTTACATTTCCACTGAAGTCAATTGATTAATGTGGACATAGCAAGTCTTCAAAAAGTACAGAGTAGTAACTGGAACCAATCTTTAAGGGATTTATAACATGATTATAAGTCAAGAACAGTTTTACTGTCTTAGGTTAAAAATCTGATGCTCTAGGAAGAGGAAATCCAATTATTAAACATTCTCTATTCTGTCTAATTTGCTTTAAATTATTTTATAAACCCAGCCATAGTTTTTAATTCTTCTGTTTCTCCTCTTCTAGTGCTTCCAAATTGGTAGCGTGTTGGGATTAGACACATTATTTATAACAAAAATGTCTGCTTGAGCTTGGGATTGTTTATTAGCTCTGAAGCTAATACACAGCATGACACCCCTTCTACCTACCTGCTTTTTAATTTGTTGCACAATGTTTGTTTACTTGTCAACAGAAGCCCTAGCACCCTTGACAAGTCTAAGAAATATGTTTCACAGAAATTATAAAAGAAGTATCAGGCACCCCAGTCATGCTCTGAGCAATCTGCTCAGAAAAACACAGAAACCAGAGAACAGCAAGTAGGAAGCCAGACTAGACTAAGAGAAAGAGTATGAAGATTAAAAGATGAATGGTACAGAGACACAGATACCACCCACTCATTACTTAACATGCTTAGAATCGTAGTAGACCCTCAATATATGTCTGTTCAAGGAATTATAATTTAAAAAGTCAAGGACAGAACTTAGGCATGGGTGGTGGACAAGATAGACCCTAAGAGAAAGTATTGAATAATTTTACTTACTGCACTACAAATTCACTGAGATCAAAGACAATATCAGTTCCTTTTTACATCCATTGTACCTACCACACATTATCATCAATGTATGGAATGAATGATTAAATGATCAATGGTAGCTCCAATGAAAGTAGATACAGAGAAACACTAAAGTCAAGATAAGATTGAGGTGGATTTATAAACAAAATGGAAGTGAAGACATGGATGTAATTTCAACATAGGAGAGCATAAGAAGAAATGGAGAGTGAGGATACCAGGAACAGGTAGAGGCAGAGATGAGGAGAGTTAAATGTAGAAGGGTCTGCGTGTATGTGTGTATGTGTGTTTACATGTGTTAATGGAAACAATGAGGGTAGAGGAAAGATTGAAAACGTAAGTGGGATGGGGTAACTGAAAGAGTTAAGGACCACAAATTTACAAAACTATATCCTTCCTGTTTCTTTCTCAAATTAGAACAAAGAGAATAGTAATTAAAAAACATAGTAAAACAGCTTGAAAATGAATTATACAATACTATATGCAGATATGATTAAGATGCAAAGCTTCCAATTTAATTGATTACTTGATGTTCAAACAGATAATTTTGTAATAAGAAAAGGGAGTGAGATGTTATACCTAAAGAAAGATACTTATTTGTAATAAGTTAAACCAACCAATAATCAAGTCCTTCTGAATTTTCCAACCAAACTCCTTGAAATCAGGGACAACAATTGCAATCAGTTTATAGGAATATATTTTATACAAGCATGTCTTTAAGCGTGTCATTAAACTCAATCATACTCAACTAAGTTTTCTGTCCTATCTTTCTTAATGAGCCAAGGAAGAGTGGCTGGATCAGGCATTTTTATCTGATGGAATCTTTTAAGGATGGAGGTAGGTATACTTCTAAATGTTGTACTTCAGTTATAAATATGCGGTTCTCAGTGTCAATCAAGGCTGGTCAGAGTTCCTCATTTTGTCTCACCTGAAGTGTTCTTTGAATATTTATTACTGCTTGATAAAGGTCTACTGTGTCCTTTTACTCATCTACCTTAGGGATATCAAATGTCACCAAGACAGGCATGAGTCCCAGCAGATCAGATCTACCAACACCTAGGACTTATTGCTGATGTCCACAATCTAAGATAACTCTAAGCAAACATCTCACTTACAGTACAACCTGCCCAGATGACATTTTTCTAGCCAATGACTTTTTTTTATTTTCTATTACCAATAATTCTTCCACATTTCTTTCTTAAATCCCTGACAACTTCAATCCATATTCAATCTCATTTTCCCAATTATGATGTCTTCCCAAGACAAGGACCAAAATAACTCTGTAGAACTTTCTGAGTCCCCCCTTTTAAGATAGCCTTGTCTATGAGACTCTTACAGTGTTCCAGCACAAGAAAATGGCTACCTGTGTTTTTTCTCTTCCACCGCTACTAGTACTAACACTGGTACCAGCTACTACTACTGCTGTCTTTCCACCACCTACTATGACTACTTCTACTACTATTACTTTTACTGCCACCACTATAGCCACCTACTACTACTACTGCCTCTGTCACTGATGCTACTGATTCATGAAACCTCTATTGTGAGCCACTGTGGTGCTAAGTTCTTTACTCAGGACAACCTTGTAAGACAGACATTTTATTCATTCATATTTTATAGATGATGTTATCAAAACTAAAACGAGGTTATGTAATCTGCTATTAAATGTCAGGATGTGGATTTAAAACCAGGACTCCTTAGCTCCAAATCTTGGATCATTTCTATTCTACCAAGAACAGAATGACTATATTTACCTAGGAAATCACCAAGAAACCAAGATCCCTTAATTCGGAATCTGGAAAAGCTTAAGTGTACACGCTGGGATTGACTTGGCTAGTTGGAAGGCAAGAAGAAGTGACTGTCTTGGTATAGGACATTTTGTCCTTTCTCACACTCTAGTTTACCTGTGGGTTATTTAGAATGAGAAGCTCAGTTTGGGGACTAGGTATTAGGTACATACTGCTCTCTAAGTAGATGTCAAGAGATGGAAAAGTTCAATGAAGTTGACTAAGCCTCATTGTAATCCATGGAGAATTATCTCAGGTTTAACAAAGATAAGCGTCTACTAAAGTTCCAAAGGGCATTAATTCATGAAAAGAGATTATTCACTTTATGCCTGCTTGCTTTAATTATATCAAAATTGAAGCATTTGAAGTTCATTGTGTTCACTATTATGTATGAATCTGTGAAGCCCCACATTATAAAGAATAACTTCACTTATGGTCTGAGGTCAAGAAGATGGGAAGGAAGAGTTAGGTTGGAACCCCATATTTTCAACTTTAGCCAACATAGTCTTTCTGGTTAAAAAGAAAAAGAAAAGAAACAGCAAAATTAGAAGGTGCAGAGTGAAAGACTTTAAAAGATATTCCTTTCTGACTCAAAAATTAAATCAAATGAAATGAACACTTATTGGTGTAGGAAAATACTATACATAGCAGATATTTAATAAATATTTGGTAAATAGTTTTACATTGGCAAATATATTTAAGCTCTTGCAGCAAATGACATTTTTAGACCTCTCATATACTATCATCTGATTTTTAGAATACAGTTTACAACTTTAAAATTAACCGTGTGGTAATTTTTTAAAAGCTTTTGGAATAATTTAGTGAATGCAAATATTTTTGCCATTACACTCTAGGAACTGATTGCTTAGAAACATGAATTAGGTTTTTAAAAATCTATGTAAATTGTTATCATACAACACAAACAAACAATATTTGCAAGCAGTAGAAATCACTTTTTAAAAGAGATTTCACTGAAATTTGGCTTTTTAAACCTTTATGAAAAATCTTTATTTGAATCTCAGAGGATCTACCACTATATAATGCAATAAAAAAGGAATACAAAAAATACGCAGGAAAAATGTTAAACATGTAAACACATGCATGAATTAATGCACAATTTCTTATATTCCCCACAGACCCCAGTAACCTTCAGTGTCAAGTTCCAGAAATGTTAATGTGAATGTGGTTACAAGTATTATTATTTCTGGGGGGTAAGATTATACCTTTATTGAAAATAAGGTCCTCCATATAACCTCCTGCTTACTTTCCCTGTATGAGGCCACTGTTTTTTAAATTGCTGTTCAGCTCCTGCTGTTGCTCCCACAGGTGATTCTGTAAAAAATACATCAAATTTTTAGAGAACTTGAGGGTTCCACATGTTAGGTGAATTTGAGCTTGGAAAAGCTGCAACAGTATTGGGGAATTCATACTGGGTAGTGTCTGAGGCACAACCAGTGGGCCTGAATGGTGCCAGCTCACCATTTCCTAAGGGTGTTTCTTCCTAAAGCCTGAATATATTCCCTTCAGTTTACATTATTGCTTAAAATTCCACCAATTCGGGCATATACCCAGAGAAAGCCATAATTCAGAAAGACACATGCACCCCAATGTTCATTGCAGCACTATTTACAATAGCCAGGTCATGGAAGCAACCTAAATGCCCATTGACAGATGAATGGATAAAGAAGATGTGGTACATATATACAATGGAATATTACTCAGCCATAAAAAGGAATGAAATTGGGTTATTTGTAGAGACGTGAATGGACCTAGAGACTGTCATACAGAGTGAAGTAAGTCAGAAAGAGAAAAACAAATATCATATAATAATGCATACATGTGGAATCTAGAAAAGTGGTACAGATGAACCAGTTTGCAGGGCAGAAATAGAGACACAGATGTAGAGAACAAATGTATGGACACCAAGGTGGGGCAAAAGTGGCTGGGGGGTGGTGGTGGGATGAAGTGGGAGATTGGGATTGACATGTATACACTAATATATATAAAATAGATAACTAATAAGAACCTCTGGTATAAAAAATAAACTAAATTCAATTTAAAAAAAATAAAATAAAAAGGAAAAAAATTCCACCAATACATTTGAGTTATAAATACAGATACTTCTGGGAAATGTATGGAGTGTTAGAGAAATGAGCTCAATCAGATTGGTTTTTTTGCTAGGAACTAAAGTGAGATCCCACTCTGGGACTAGGAGTTTGTACAGAAAGCAGGTGGAGTGACTAGGCAGGATTCCCTTCAGCAAGAAGCCCTGGCACAGCAGGATGGAATGTTCTAAGGCTCTGCAGAAAAAAAAGGTGCATGGGTACCTACAGGAAGTTTAAAAGGGCTTTATCCTGAGCCTGGGAAAGGAGTGACAGAAGCAGAAGTCCAGTTGTCAAGGTTTAGGGAAGAATAGGGATTAGAGGAAGTTAGGACATGAGTGATATCCAGGGAATTTGTAAAGAAAGAAAATAAATTGCAAAGCAACTGAAAAGGGTAGTGAAATTGAACTTTTCCCCCTTACTCCTAAATTACTCATTCCCGGCTCTCAGGAATTACACATAATATATTAACAGTCTCACTATGTTTCAGTTTTTTTAATGGTAAGAAGAAAAAGCCCCTTGCTGAAGAGAATGGGAACCTAATCATTATTGTATGTGCATTTTAAATTCCAAAAAAACAAACTCCTTAGAGTTCCCATCAGAAAATGCCTCAGAATGGTAAATAATTTGTATTTCATGATCTACCCTTATTTTGAGATAAATCTGCAGTCTCTCATTATTGTTAATCAGATAGACTGTTTGTAGTTCTGGGAACACATAGGGAGGTCTCATGTCTTTGGGATCTGCTCAAAACCTCCAGCCCCTGCCCTCACTCCCACCCATACTCTCAGCCCAACTTGCGTTGGATTTCCTAGATTAGGTGATAGGAAAATAGTGTCTCATTTTTTAAGACAACAGACAACGGCTCATTTTTCAGCCTTTTATGACTCTCCCAGGATGATTTGGCTGTTCTCTCCATCACACCCCTATGTATCTTGTTTCTTCTCTTGTCATATCTGAAATATTTCTTTGTTCTGCCCTGTTTTCATATCTTTCTTCCCCTATTAGAGGGCAAATCTCTTAGAACAAATGATCGTATGTTTGTCTTTGCAATCTCAGGTCCCATCAAAGTAAATTCTTCCCCCCAAATGGGTGAATGAGTGAACGCATGCATGGGTCCTTCAGTGAATGAAACAGCAGCCTGGCAATTCCCCTTTGGGATGTAACCCATTCATCAGTTGGAGCTGCTTACCCACCAGGAATTACTCAGAACTATGGCTTTGGTTCCTGTGCTGGTTTCCTTTTCTCAGATATCAAGATAATTTTAAATACTCAGATGTGAAGATTGTAGACAATCTAAGGGGAAAATTAAATCTTTTTATTTTTGTATTCCTGTGACGATTCAAGAAATTCTCCCTTCTGTAATAAACATGAACTAGCAAAAAATAAAATAAGACCCTGTTCACTCTGGCTACCTGCCTACATATATAGCTGGGAAACAAAGAAAGGGGAGGGATTCCAAGCCAGGATTGATGGTTAGAGATAAATAAAGATGATGTATCTCCAATAAAACAACTTACAAACCTGCTAGAGATATTAAACAAAGTAAAAATGAAAGCTTTCTTCTGGATTGCTATTGGCCACATCAGATTCTCTAGATGATTTGAAACTTCCAATGAAAAGCAGCTCAAAATTTATGCAGTGTACTCCTTCTCTTCAGAACTGTTGTTTTGCAGAATTAAAGGAGAAATGTGACCTTGACTGCATTCCTGGAGGCCAAGCCTAATCTAATTTATTCCTAATAGAGCTGAACAAGGAAGAGTTGGTGCAGTCTGCTGGCCAGGTCTACCACCAAAATACTTTCTTCAGAAAGTTTTGCCATCTGGAAAACGCATAATTCAGCTTCACTGGCATAAGTACATCATATGTAGGAAATAGAAGAACAAAGATATTAACTGAACAAGCTTCAAAATAAATATGGACTATTTGAAAAGGAATGCTAACCAGTTGCTGAAAAGTGACTAGGTCTAAATGGCTTTCATCTTGATGTTCTGGACCATCCATTTCAGTTTGTTTTTATTTTTGGAGTAGAATTTACTTATTTTTCAATGTAGGGAGTATAAAGAAAAAGAAGAGGTAAGTGTAGAATGTAAAAGAGCATATCCAGAGGAAGGGAGACCTGAAATAAAGGAATTCTGGAATTGGAATATTTGATTTCTTTTTTCCATGAAGAATTTTACTCATAAGAATTCTGTCACAAGCAATGGAAAAACAGTGATAATAAGCTCAATGATAGTGTTGAGAGTGAAATGCTTAACTTGTATGGTGTTGGAACAGCCAGCTTTAGCAGCACCAATGATATCCTGAAAAGTTGGTCACTGTCACATGTGGAACTAAAATTGTTGCCAGGTGACACCTCCGACCATTGGTTTTCATGTTCATTTTGCACAAGTCTTTTAGCCTGTCCATAAATGCACCAAATATCAGGCACACATTCCCAAATATATAAACACACTTCATCAGGCACAAGGACACTTCTCCCAGCTAATATTCATCATTATTATCACCATCATCATCGATAAGAATATTTATTTATTTATTGAGAACCATCAACATTTCATCATTTCTAAGACGAATGAATTTTTTTTTCATATTTTAACATCTCTGGTGTCAGAATGTGTTTTTCAATCAATGTCTTATAATTGTTATCAGTCAGATGATTAATACGGCATAGTTGTTTTACCTGACATTTTTGGAAATATTAAGAAATGGTCAAAGTATTTATGATGAGTGTCGTCAGCTTGAGCTAACACTCTGGGTACAATGATGAAATCTTTTAGGAAATGCTATATGATCCATGATCATGAAGACATAGAAAAGAATATCTTGTGGAAAAATACAAAAATCAATGAATTTAATTCTAAAATTAATTCAAAATGTTCTGAATACTTTAACCAAATTATTTTATTTGTATTGATCTTTTCATTTATGTAAAAAGTGATATATGATAAAAATAAGGAATTGGCTCACATAATTATTGAGACCAAGACATTCCAAGATCTGCAGTCAGTAAGTTGAACAGCCAGGAGAGTAGATATATATTTCTAATCTGAATTTTAGTTTGAAGATCTAAGAACCAGGGGAATTAATGATAAGTTTCAGTCTGAAAGCCAGCAGGAGTCTCAGTATCCAAGAAGGGCCAGTGGTTCAGTCTGAATCCTGGAAAGCTAGAAAACAGTGTTCCAGTTCAAACAGACAAGGGGATCGTTCCCTCTTATTCACAGGAGGGTCAGCCTTTTTGTTCTTTTCAGGCATTCAACTAGTTGAAGGAGGCCCACCCACATTAGGGAGGGCAATCTACTTTACTCAGTCTACCAATTCAAACGTTAATCTCATCCCCAAACACCCTCACAAACATACCCAGAATAATGTTTGACAAATATCTGGGTAACCCATGGCTCAGTCAAGTTGATTTAGACATCACGCATCCTCCCCTTGTCAACTTGGCACCTATATGCATCTCCTTAAGCCATGCTTAATCTCCAAATAAAGGTAATAACAAGGTCTTAATTCCACTAATGTGATACAACTCTCTTGCGTACAACTGAAAGTGCATTAACTATCTTCCCAGAAGAGGAGCTAAAGTCCTTGAGTGATGTTTACTCTTCTCTTTGATGTCCTGGAACTTAAATACTGTGATGTAAAATTAATAGAACTTAAATACTATGATATTACAGATATATTGATATATATATATATAATTTTATTATAACATATTTTATATAAAATACACAAACAAATGTATTCATAAAATAAGGAGGAAATATTCATGAAAATTATAATCCTAATTTCTGCTACTGGTCACATAACCATAGCTGGTATTTATAACTATCTCCTTCCACTACCCATTTTGTATTCTCTTTGCCTCAAAAAGCTCTTCAACTGGTTTTTATTCTTTGCTTGGTGGGGGCACCCAAACTTTCATTCTTGAAGGGTCCAGGCCATTAGTAGTCCTGCCTGACTTGGGTTGTTGTAGTTTTCCATTGACCTTAATCTCAGAGCATGGTGTTGCTAAGGGACACCCTAGGGGATCTCCTGTATCCAGACCTACTACTCCTCACCTCTACTGTAGTCATGCAGTTTCTTCAGAGTAGTCACAATCAATCCCCCCAGACAGCACAGTAACTCCCTTCTTTGATTCAGAGGCATAAGAGCCCAAAAATTCAGTGGCAGTTTTAACTTCCTGTTCAGTGGCATCACTACTGTATCTTCTAGGGGAAGCATTCCTCCCTTTGGAAATAAGACCTCCGGGCCAGCAGAGCATAAAGTCTTGGAAACAGGAAGCAAAAACTTTGCTAGTGAATCACTAGCAAGTAGTGCCACTCCCATTTCCACTACTTAATTCCTAGACTCATGAATTCTAGCTAAGGAAGAAACAGCACCATATATTGAACACTGGTTGAGAGCATAGACAGCCTTCTGGAGAACCTTGTCTCAACCTTGCAAGTTATTGCCACCTAGCTGGTACTGTAACTGTCTTAGAAAGGCCCTTCCACAATTTTATTGAGCCAGCTGTTTCAGAATGGTAAGGAACATGGTAAGACCAGTGAATTCTATGAACATGGACCCGTTGACACACTTCTTTTCCTGTGAAGTGTTCCTCGATCAGAAACAATATTGTATGGAATACCATGATGGTGGATAACCTTATACATGGTATTCCATGTAGGTCTATGGATGATAGTTTTGGCAAAATCGTAGTGTGCAGGGAAAGCAAATCTATATCTAGAGTAACTATTCCAATAAGAACAAAACACGGTCTCTTCCATGATGAAAGCAGTCCAATGTAATCAACCTGCTACCAGGTAACTGGCTGATATGTGGCATGATGCCATATCAGGGACTCAGTGTTTGTCTCTGCTGCAGGCAGATTGGGCACTCAGTGATGGCCGTAGCCAGGTTGACCTTGGTGAATGGAAGTCCTTGTTGCTGTGCCCATGCATAAACTCTATCCCTGCCACCATAGCCGCTTTGCTCATGAGCCCATTTGTTGATGACAAGTGTGGCTGAGCAAAGAGACTGACTGGTATCCACAAAATGGGTCACCATCCCCCCCACTTGATTATTAAAATCCCCTTCTGTTGAGGTCACCCTTTGGTGAGTATTCACAGGGGACACAAATATCTTCACATTTTTTTTTGCCCTATTCAGAGATGTCTATTCATATAATACCTCTTCCCCAAATTTCTTTCCAACCAATTTTTCAATCATTTTCTTTCCAAGTCCATGACCATTCAGCCAAACTATTGGCCACAGCCCATGAATTGCTATATAACCACACATCTGGCCATTTCTCCTTTCATGTAAAGTGAAAAACCAGGTGCGTTACTCAAAGTTCTGCCCACTGGGAGAATTTCTTTTCACCACTGTCCTTCAGGGATATCCGACTAAGAGGCTGTAGTGCTGCAGCTATCCACTTTTGGGTGGTGCCTGCATATTGTTCAGGACCATACCTAAACCAGGCTCAAGACTCTCCTCCTCTGTCAGCTAATCATAGGAAACTCCCCAGTAGGCCATAGGTGCAGTCTGGGAGAGAGAAGGCAGTATAGCAGGAGCTTGAACCATGAGTATTTGGGCTACATCTTCATGTGTCTTTGGGGCTTGCTTGGACCTCATCACACATATACCACTTTCATTTGATGGTGGAGTACTGCTGTGCATGTCCAGCTTTATGGTTTGCTGTGTCAGAAAACACCCAGTTCAGGATGGTCAGCTCAGGTTGCTTGGTTAACTTGGAGACCCATGGTTAAGCATTCAGCCTCTACTAAGGCCCAGTAGCAGGCCAAGGGCTCATTCTCATAAGAGGAACAGTTATTTATAGAGGATGGCAGTTTTTTGCTCTAAAATCCTGAGGACCTGCACTGAAATTTATCTACAGGACCCGCTGAAGGCTCCAAACACCATCCCTATTTGCCACCAATACTGCAGGCAGAATTGGGTCTGCTGGATCATATGGCCCAAGTGGCAGAACAGCTTGCAACAACTGCCTGGACCTGTTGCAGAGCTTTCTCTTGTTCTAGGCCTCACCTAAAACTAGCAGCTTCACTTGGTAAATGGGCCAGAGTAACACACCCAAATGAGGAATATTTTGTCTCCAAAATCCAAAGAGGCTCACTAGGCATTGTGCCTTTTTTTGACCGTAGAAGAGGCTAGAGCAACAACTTATTGCCTACATGCCCACACCACTGGACCCCTGGAAGACCCTTGAAATTTGGTCAGATTTATTTCTCAGCCAATGCCATACCAATAAGTCTTACCAGTAAGTCTAAGGTAGTCATGTCTTCTTGCTCACTAGTTCCAATCAGAATATGTAATGGACCAGTGTGTTATCCTGTGGAAGGGAAAGGTGATCAAGATTCCTGGAAACTAAAGTACTACGTAGGGCTGGAGAGTTGATACTTTCCTGAGGTAGGGCAGGGAAAGTGTGCTGCTCATCTTGCCAGCTGCAAGGAAACTGATTTTGGTGCCTTTTGGACAAATATGGAGAAAAAGGCATTTGCTAGATCAACAGCTGCACACTAGGTACCAGTGAATGTGTTAATTTGCTCAAGCAATGAAATCACATCTGATACAGTAGCTGTAATTGGAATCATCACCTGGTTAAGCTTACAATAATCCACTGTCATTCTCTAACCTCCATCTGTCTTGTGTACAAGCCAAATAGACTAGTTGAACAGGGATGTGGTGGGAATCACTATCCCTGAGTCTTTCAGGTTCTCGATAGTGGCTCTAATCTCTGTAATCCCTCCAGCAATGCAGTATTGCTTTTGGTTTATGATTTTCCCAGGTAGAGGCAGTTCTAGTGGCTCCCACCTGGACTTTCCTACCATGATAGCCACAGGTAAAGAATCAATGTGGGAATTCTGCCAGCTGTTGAGTATATATATTCCAGTTATGAATTCTGGAACTGGAAAACATCCACAGGATGGGTTCAGAGACCCACTGGGCCCACTGTGAGACAGACTTGAGCTACAACTCCATTGATCACCTGACATCCATAAGTGCTTACTCTGACTGGTGGACCACAATGACATTTTGAGTCCTGGAATTAATGTCAGTTCAGAGCCAGTATCCAGTAGTCTCTGAAAGGCTTGATTATGTCCTTTCCTCATAGCAGTTACTCTGGTAAAAGGCCGCATGTCCTTTGGTGAAAAGCTGGGATAACAGTTAAGAGTATAAATTTTTGGTAGTGTACTGAGGTCCTTCCTCAAGGGGAGCTCACCACCTCCCCTGCTTTCAAAGGGTTCTGCGTTTATAAACCCACTTAAATCTGGGAATTGATTTAGGGACCATGACTTTCTTGGGACAGTTGCTCATCACTTTGGCCTACATAATAGTTTTCCAATAGTGTTTCTCACAGCTACTCAGAGAGCTTCTGAAAATGCAGATATCAGGGCCTCCTTACTAGAAATTCAGATTTGGTACATCTGCGGTGAGGCCCAGGAACCTCAATTTTGAATAAGTACTCCAGGCGGTGCTAAGGCTAAGCTTTTATAAACACTGGTTAAACAATTAACAAATAATTATTTGACGATTCAACACACAAAGAGCACTTTGGAATCAGGTTTATGGTATTGAGAACCAACCAATTAGGTTTCCCCAGACGTGGAAGGCATTTACAATCCACCCTAACTTATAACACTGTAACAGTTGTTGAACCCAAGCTTGTGTGCCCAATGCACAGGGAGACCTAACAAGCCAAAATGTTGGAGTTTGGAGCACAGAAAGTGTATTGCAGTGGATGAGCAAGGATAACGGGTTGCTAGTGCTCAAATAACTAGAATTCCCCAATGGTTTTGGGGGGAGAGTTTTTAATGGTAAAATTTGGGGGGAGAGCTGCAGGGTGTGTAACCTTCAACTGACTGGTTGGTGGTGATGTAACAGGTTGGTGTCCTAGAAATCTCAATCATCAGCCTTATGGTTCCAACCAGTCTGGACCCCACATGCTTGTGCTCTGCCTGAAGTTACCATCCTCTGCCCGGGTGGGGGCCTTAGTTCCTGTAGAAGAACTCAGAGGTATATTGTTATGTATGTCCCTTGAGGAGGAACCAGGACACTGATTTATCCCTGCACTATTGTTTCTTGACCACTCCTCCTTAGTTTCTGCATTCCCTCCCTTCCCTAATTAGTAACTGTTTGAATCTGCCCTTTGGAATTCAGGGAAGGTCTAGGAGACTGAAGCCTTTTTCCTGCAAATGAGAAACATGGCACACTGAAAGGGTTTTGTACCCAGGAGGGCCCCAAAGTGTCCTGCTCAGTTTCATAATTGTTAAAATAACCAATATAAATATTTACTAAATATTTTAATGTAAACAATTGTGATATACAAATTACAGTAATAATAATAATTGACACTATTAACTGCTGTCTAACTGCTTAATGTAAATTACCCATCAGCTTCCTTTCCTTCCTCATCCTCACCCCTAATCCAAACCCCAACACTGACCCTAACCCTAACACTAATCCTAATCCCTTCAAGTCCTCCAAACCAACTTCCAGCCTATACCCATCATACTTATGAATCTTTTCTAAAACTCGTGCCTGGATATTTGCTTCTGGTTCTTCAAACTTCATTTTGAACACTTGGTCGAAATTGCCCTCTTAGAAAGCATTATACTCATGGTCAAATAACTAATGCATAGTTAAGCCAGAATTTGAACCCAAATCCATCAAAAGCCAGAGTGAATTGAATCAGTTCACCTGGATCTGGTTCTACTACAGTTATAAATCAACACTTTTTTTTTGCTATGGTAGGAAGAGAGCTTAATTTAGCCCTGTCTCCAGTTTTACAAAAGGTCTACGAGTGAATCCAGTAAAATAATTTCGACATAGAGGAGTTTGGGGGGAAACATTGTCAACCTTCTGCATCACTCTAATTATTCTCTTCCTCAAGAGATTACTGCCATGGCCACTGTCACCAGGGCCTGAAGGCAAAGGAAGCATCCTGGACCCAAATTGTCTTATGCAGCTAGAGATAATGGAAAACCCATGTTCACCTGAGCATTCCAGTTATCTATTGATGTAAGATAAATTACCCTAGAATATCATGGCTTAAAAGAGAGTCAGTTTACTGTCTCTCACAGTGTCTGTGGGTCAAGAATTTAGACAGAGTTGGACCGGGTGGATTTGATTGAAGTCTTTCAAATCATTGCAGACAGATGAGATGGTGAGAAGAACTGTAGCAGAGTGTAGTCAGGAGCTCCCCAGGCATCTGTCTCTTCATATGGCCTTTTGAATACACTAATTTGGGTTTCTTCATAGCATGGCAGCCTCAGGGCAGTTTGACTACTTATATGGTAGCTGACTTTCCTGGAAGTGAGCGTCCTAAGAGAGCCAGGCAGAAGCTGAATCTCCTTTTATGACCTGACCTCTGAAGTCACATAGCATCAATTCCACCACATCTATTAACTGAATCATGACCAAAGTACACTACTCCCTGGTGGTAAGAGTGTTGAAACTTCTACAGACGTAATTTAAAATCACCATGTTGAGCCACTGATAATGTCTCTTGGTTCTGAGCTTCTCTGAGTGTCCATGGCTGGAAAGTGGAAAAAGGCAAAAATACAGGTGTATGTGATATATGTTAGCTTATATGTACACTATACATATGTATACATATATTATGTATACAAGTTACTTATATGTATATGGGCCAAAAAACAAATGTCATGGATTATAAGGGTATGAATATTTAAATCTAGACATTTATATGGATTTGTTGTTTCCCAAAGTATTTGAGAGTCTCTATGGGTAAGCATACACGTATTATGACTATATGGGTATCTTGCTTGAGTAGTGAAACCACTCTACATTTCTATTTAAAGTCATTTTCCACATTGTTTTATTTAAATAGTTTGAAAATATTCCAAGAGGAAAAAGCCTGGTCCCTTAAAAATTGAAAGCAGACCCTTGGTAGATGTTACATTTTTAAATGGCAAAATAAATATAGAAAACCACTCGATGATTAGGCATTGCTTATGAAGGAGGGTGGGGTTGAGTGAATGAATTAAATCCATTGCCAGAAAATTCTTTCCTGATTAGAAATAAAATTTCACAGGTTTTTCATACAGATTCCGCCCTGTTTGTGCATAGCATCTGAGAAGACAAATTTACTTCTTCCAGATTAAATTAAGCTCTATATAATTGAAAGTTTACTGAGGTGGACTTGACAGGTTCAGGAAAACTTATGAAAGAAAGTTGAAGAAGATGTCTTTCTGTGACCAGTTGTGAGAACATTAAAGGTTGCAGTGAAGACTCCCACTAATGATTTTATTCCCAAACATCTCAGCGGAAGAGCTGCAAGTCAAGACAGAGAATGAGCTCAGTGGCCCCAGGTAGGGCTCAGGATGTATACGGTTTCTTTTACTCCATATGGTTCCCAGAGTTGCTGGAAAGTTTACTGTCATTAAAGCATCTTCCAAGAAATGTCTTCTGGGTCCTGTCTGGGGGTAGGATAGCTAACTACCCAAGCAGCAGTCACAGCTTGGCTTTATGGCAACTTTTCACTTAATCTCTAGCCAACTAGGCCCAATTTCTTACTTCTTTCAAACTAGAGCGCAAGTAAATCTTACAATCTGAGGTGCCATTCTCTACATCTCCATTGTAGAAATAAAAAAGTGGATTTAAGCTCTTTTGTCATTGTTCTTCAAAGTAAGCGTCTTCATGACTTTACTACTTGGATTGATTTTGATTTCAGTAAGATTAAGAAAGGGATTGGTGCCACATTTGGCTGAGAAAATGTGCCCTAACTTGCCAAGATTGCAAATTTCATCATCCTTAGTTTGTTTCTTTCTTACTCTTCTGCCTTGTTACTAGCACTTGGACTCTTGAGAAAGCCTTCTCATTGAGTTTAAAATGCTTACAACTCTGTCAGAATTTGACTCAGTTCTTTTTTCCTCTTAATGCAGATCTTCTAGTCTCCTCAGTGTTCTGCATTTTATCATCTGAGTCCTCTCTTCATGATTTTAGCTTGTCTAGTACTGAGATATGTTGTACTCAGTGTTAAAACTTGTACTTAGAAATTCTAGCCCAGGAATGAGAAGTTGCATTTTAGTAAATTTTGTCTTTTCTTGTTTTGCTCAGGGTTACCTTACTGCCAAATCAGATTAAAAGATCTGTCTCTCGTCCCTGAAAATTTCCTCCTCTGCTAAGATGCCCCAGAATCTTGAATTCTATCTCTAGACAGTCTTTACTTAGGGAGGTTTCCTAAATTTACTTAATTGTTTTTTTCATAAGCATTATAGGAAATCTTGTTGAGCACAGAATTTCTGCTTTACCCCAAATTGCTATAATCAGAATCCAAATGGAGGAATGAGAATTTCTGTATATAACAAGTTCTTTTATATATAATAGGTAGTAGAATCTGGGTAATTTGGGAAATACAAGTTGGCAAACTTTTTCTGTAAAAAGCCAGGAAGTAAACATTATTGGCTTTGTGAGCCACCTGGTCTCCATTGCAACTACTCAGCTGTACTGCCATTATAGCAGCCACAGACAATATATAACAGGTAATCATAGCTATATATATTGTCCCCCCTATTATTTACAATACTCAATGAATAAGATATCAATATTCCTATTTTGCAGAGGGGAAATTGGAATTGGACATTAATTCTGGAACATAGTGTCTGGAAGGAGGTACTCAATAAATATTTGGTGAATATATGGAGAATGGATTGGATGGATAGAATTTGGAATATATATTATAACAAGACATAAAAGTTTGAAATTTCATTAATTATTATATATTTATGAAGTATTTACTCTATCTTCTATTTTATGCATAATTATCTGCAGATATTATTAGTAAAGACATAAGGGTGAGTGAAATTATCTTGGTAACAGAATAGCAGAAACCAGACAATAAAACTTGGAGGGAAGTGACATATAATTGTATTTTACCAAAGCAAAAAATCTAAACTGATATCAATTTAGGCTGAGATTTTTTCAGTCCAGCTTCATGAAACACTTATTTAATCTTGTCTTAGAGAATTTGGTTAATCAAAATTTCTAAAATATCATTATTTCCTCAAAAATACCATACCCTGAAAAGTTCATGGGTTCAACCCTGACTTGGTTTACTAATATAACCATATTCAACCTCAGAAAGTAACTAAAAGAGTTAGATATGAAAATAAAACATTTTTTTCAAAATAAGTATTATTAAGAAAGTCATCCCTAGAATTGGAAATAAGATGCTTTCAGAAAGACCAAAAGACTACTATAGAGAGAAAAATAGAATGAATATCATAGATGTTTTATTGATGTATTGAAAAATATATTTAAAAGTTATGATGTATTTATGATGTATAAAATATGTTTGAAAATAAACTATAAATATATACTACCGAAACTTCCAGATACACCAAACTTCAGACACAATTGGAAAATAAATATGCTGATGCAGTTTTCATACCCACTTGTATTACCTACTCAAAAGATTCTGTCTTGGATCATCTTTAAAACTCTAAGGCAAATTTCCTGCAGTTTACTTTGTGCCTCAATTTTTTATTTCTGTAAAGTGGAGAAAATAATCTTCCTTGTCTTGCAAAATTGTGAAAATTAAATACATTAATACACATAAAGCTCTTAGAGCGGGGCTTTGCACATAACACAAGCTCAAAATGTATTACCTATTACTTTTTAAAATTATAAATTTATGGCACCTACATCTTTTGAAGTTCTCCATGAAGAAAATCTTCCTTTATAAAAAAATAAGATAGGGAGGGAAAGAGTTCAATATGGTAGCATAGGAGGCCTATCCTCATCTCTTCTCATGGACACAACAAATTTACAGCTACACATGGAATAATTTTCCTCTGAAAAGGACTTGAGAACTAGATGAAAAGCACCTGCACAACAAAAGATAAAAAAGATGTATTGTATGGAGACAGTAAGAGAGGCAGAGAATCAGTCTCTCGTCTAGGACTCCACGCCAGGTTCAATGTCCCACAACTGGGAAGGGGTCCCTAAAATATGGACTTTCCTTCATGGAGTGAAGGGTCTGTGCCCTACATCAGGCACCTTGACCCCTGGGTTCAACACTAGAAAAACGAGCCCCCCAAATGCCTGGTTTTGAAAATCAATAGGGATTAAATCCAGGGGAACCATAGAACTGTGGGGAATGGAGAACACACTCTTGAAAAGTTCATGTGAGAACTCACTTGCCCTGAGATCCAACGCAAAAGCAACAATTTGAAAAGTGAGGGAGACCCACCTACAAATCCTAAAGCAGCTGCTGGAGAGGGAGGAACCTGCAGTGACATTCTCTGAGGATGGCAACACTGACATGCATCATTTCTGCAACCTCATTCTAACTTGCCTGTGACGGAGCTGGTGGGTGCCATTTTTGGTGCCCTCCCTCTAGCCTGCTAGCACTGGTGGGCAGGTCCTATGTCCCACCCATCCCACACAGCAGCTGAGGACCTGCTTTAAAAGACCTCCCACACAGACTCAGTTACCCTGACATCCAGAACAAAAACAACAGTTTGAAAAGTGCCTAAACTAGAAGTGAGGGGGACCCACTTGCTAATCCTAAAGCAGCTGCTAGAGAGGCAGGAAGCTCCAGTGATTTTCTCTGGGGACATAAGTGTTGAGTGGGTGCCATTTTTGCAATTTCATTCTAAATTGCTGGTGATGGAGCTGAGGACCCCAGTTTTGGTGCTCTCCCAATAGCACCAATGGGCTTGTCCCAAGCCCCACCTGCCCTGCACAACCAAGTTGGTTGAGTGCCCTGGGCCCAGCCTATCTTGTGCAGCAGCTGTGGCCCCACCATACCTTGCAAGGGTGCTCAGTCTGCTCAAGGGATGACCCTTGAGTGCTGGGCTCTGGAGACTAGGAGAGATTGTGCTTCTGGGCCCCACACACCACAAGACCCCACAAGACCCCATGAGACCACATCTTCAAGACTGGGAGAGGTAGCTGTATTGCCTAGTACATACAGACACAGAATCAGACAATACGGGGAGACAGAGAATAAGACACCAAAGAACAAGACAAATCACCAGAAAAAGACCTTAATGAAATGGAGATAAGCAAGCTACCAGATAAGGAGTTCAAAATAATGGTCATAAAGATGCTCACTTGGCTGGGGAGAAGAATTGATGAACACAATGAGAACTTCAACAAAGAGGCAGAAAATAAAGAAAGTACCAAACAGAGGTTATAATTAAAATGAAAAATATACTAGAGGGGTTTGAGAGCAGAATAGATGAAGTAGAAGCACAAATCAGTGAACTGGAAGACAAAACAATGTATCTCACCCACACATAGTGGCAATATTTTAACAAAAAGAGTTTTAAAAACTAAGGATACCTTAAGGGCCTCTAGGATAACATCAAGCAGACTGTCATTCATGGTATAGAAGGAGAAAGAGAGAGAAGGGGTCTGAAAAATTATATAAAGAAATAATGGCAAAAAGTTTTCCTAGCCTGGGAAAGGAAACAGATATCCAGGTCCAGGAAGCACAGAGTTCCAAACAGGATCAGCCCAAGGAGAACCACATCAAGACACGTTATAATTAAAATCATCAGAGTTAAGGATAAAGAGAGACTCTTAAAAGCAGCTAGAGAAAAACAATTTAACACTTACAAGGGAAACCCCATAAGCCTGTCAATAGATTTTTCAGTAGAAACTTTCTAGGTCAGAAGGTAGTGGCATGTTATATTCAATGTGCTGAAAGGAAAAAACTTACAACCAAGAATACTCCACCTGTCAGGGTTAACATTTAGAACTGAAGGAGAGATGAAAAGGTTCCCAGAGAAGTAAAATCTAGAGAAGTTTATCACCACTAAACTGGCCTTATAAAAAATGTTAAAGGAATTTCTTTAAGTGGAAAAGAAAAGGCCATAACTAGAAATAAGAAAATACATAAAAGAAAAATTCTCACTAGTAAAGGCAAACATATAGTAAAGGTAGTAGATCAACCACTTATAAAATAAAATCAACTATAACTACAATAACTAGTTAAGGGATACACAACATAAAAAGATGTAAATTATGATGCCCAAAACACAAAATCTGGGGAAGAGTGAGGGAGTAAAAATGTAGAGCAGAGGCAGACTACTATATATATAGGTTGTTGTATATGAACCTCATGGTAACCACAAACCAAAAGTATATAATAGACACACACACACACACACAAATAATTCAATAAAGAGAAAGCAATCCAAACATGACACTAAAGAGAGTCATAAAACCATAAGGAAAGAGCAAAAAAGAAGAAAAGAACAGAGAAGAACTACCAAAAGAAAAAAAAAAACAATTAACAGAATGGTAATAAGTACATGCTAACCAATAATTACTTTAAATATAAAGGGATTAAATTATCCAATAAAAAGACATAGGGTGGCTGAATGGATTTTTAAAAAGTCCCATATATATGCTACCCATAAGAGACACACTTCAGATCTAAAGACACACACAGACTGAAAGTGAAGGGATAGAAAAAGATAATCTATGCAAGTGGAAACAAAAAGAAAGGCGAGGTAGCAATACTTATATCAGACAAAATAGACTTTAAAACAAAGACTCTAGCGAAAGACAAATAAAGGTATTACATAGTGATAAAGGGGTCAATCCAAAAGAATAAAACATTTGTAAATATTTATGCACCAACATAGAAGAACTTAAGTAAATAAACCAAATATTAAGAGATATAAAGGGAGAAATTGGCAGCAATACAATAATAATAGGGGATTTAGCACCCTACTTACATCAATGAATAGGTCATCTAGACAGAAAATCAAGAAAACATTGGCTTTAAATGATATATTTGACCAAAGGGCTTAATAGATACATACAGAATATTCCATCCCCAAAGAGCAATTCACATTCTTTTCAAGTGCACATAAAACATTCCCCAGGATAGATCACATATTATGTCACAAAACAAATGTTAATAAATTTAAGAAGATTGAAATCGTATCAAGCATCTTTTCTGACCACACTGGTATAAAATGGTATCAAAACAAAAGCAGTTCTAAGAGGAAAGTTCATAGCAATACACATCTACTCAAGAAACACGAAAATTCTCAAATTAAAAAAAATAATTTTAAAGCTAAAGGAACTAGGAAAAGAACAAACAAAACACAAAGTAATTAGAAGGAAGAAAATAATAAAGATCAGAGTAGTAATAAATGAAATAGACTAAAAAACAATAGAAAAGATCAATGAAACTAAGAGCTGATTCTTTGAAAAGATAAATAAAATTGATAAAACTTTAGCCAGACTCATCATGAAAAAAAAGGTAGACCAAATTAAATATAATCAGAAATGAAAAAGAAGTTACAACCAACACAGAAATACAAAAGATAGTAAGAAACAACTATAAACAATCATATGCAAACAAATTGGACCATCTAGAATAAACAGACAAATTCCTAGAAGCATAAAATCTTCTAAAACTGAACCATGAAGAAACAGAAAATCTGAATAGACCAATTACTAGCAATGAAATTGAATCAGGAATCAAAAAACTCATGACAAACAAAATTCCAGGACCAGATGGCTTCCCCCGTGAACTCTTCCAAACATTTAAAACAAAATAATAGCTACTCTTCTCAAACTATTCCAAAATATGAAGAGGAAGGTATGCTTCCAATAACATTATTTGAGGCCAGCATTACCCTGATACCAAAACCAGACACAGGTACTACAAAATAAGAAAATTACAGGCCAACAATGAACACAAATGCAAAAACCCTCAACAAAATATTAGCAAACCTAATTCAACAATACATTAAAAGGATCACATACCATAATCAAGTGGGAATTATTCCAGGGATGCAAAGATGGTTCAACACTTGCAAATCAATCAATGTGATACGTCACATTAACAAAACAAAAAATAAAAATCATATGATCATTTCAATAGATGCAGAAAAAGCATTTGACAAAATTCAACATCTATTTATGATATTAACTCTCAACAAGGTGGATATTGAGGAAATGTACCTCGACATAATAAAGACCATATATGACAAAACCCACAGGTAACATCATATTCAACAGTGAAAAGCTGAAAACTTTTCCTCTAAGATCAGGAATAAGACAAGAATGCCTACTCTCACCACTTTTATTCAACATATTGGAAGTCCTAGCCACAGAAATTAGGCAAGAAAAAGAAATAAAAGGCATTCAAATTGGAAAGAAAGAAGTAAAACTGTCACTGTTTGCAGATGACATGATACCAATATATAGAAATCCTAAAGGCGCCACCAAAAAACTATTAGAACTAATAACTGATACAGTAATGTTGCAGGATACAAAATTAATACACAGAAATTTGTTGCATTTCTGTAAACTAATAACAAACTATCAGAAAGAGAAATTAAGAAAACAATCTCATTTACAATTGCATTGAAAAGAATAAAGTACTTAGGAATAAATTTAACCAAGGAGGTGAAAGACCTATACTCTGCAAACTACAAGACATTGATGAAAAAAACTGAAGATGACACAAATAAATGGAAGGATATTCCATGCCCATGGATTGGAAGAATTAATGTTGTTAAAATGTCCATACTGCCCAAAACAATGTACAAATTCAATGCAATTCCTATCAAAATACCCATGGTATTTTTTCATAGAACTAGAACAAATAATTCTAAAATTTGTATAAAAGCACAAAAGACCCTGAATGGCTAAAACGATCTTGAGAAAGAAGAACAAAGCTAAAGGTATTGTGTTCCCTGAATTCAAACTATACTGCAAAGCTGTAGTCATCAAAACAGTGTGGTACTGGCACAAAAATAGACACATAAATCAATAGGAAAAAATAGAGTTTAGAAATAAACCCACACTGGTATGGTCAATTAATCTATGACAAAGGAAGGAAGACTATACAATGGTGAAAAGACAGTCTTTTCAATAAATTGTGTTGGGAAAACTGGACAGCTACACCTAAAAGAACGAAATGGTACCACTTTCTCAAACAAACAAAAATAAACTCAAAATGGATTAAAGACTTGAATGTAAGACCTGAAGCCATAAAACCTTTAGGAAAAAACATAGGCATTATGCTCTTTGACATCAGTCTTAGCATTTTTTTTTTTTTTGATGTGTCCTCAGGCAAGGGAAACAAAAGCAAGAATAAACACATGGGACTATATCAAACTAAAAAGGTTTGCACAGCAAAGGAAACCATCAACAAAACCAAAAGACCACCTACTGAATGGGAGAATATATTTGCAAATGATGTATTCAATAAGAGGTTGATATCCAGAATATAATAGATAAAGAACTTATATGACTTGATATAAAAAAATCAAATAATTCAATTAAAAAATGGGCAGCAGACCTGAACAGACTGTTTTCTAAAGAAGACATACAGATGGCCAACAAGCACATGAAAAGATGCTCAGCATCACTAATTATCAGGGAAACACAAATCAAAACCACAATGAGACATCGCTTCATACCTGTTAGAATGAATACCATCAAAAAGACAAGAAATAACAAGTGTTGGTGAGGATGTGGAGAAAAAAGAATCCTCATGCATTGCTGGTGGGAATGCAAAGTTGTACAGCCACTATGGAAAACAATATGGTGGTACCTCAAAAAATTAAAAGTAGAACTACCATACAATACAGCAATTCCACTCCTGGCATTATTTACAATAGCCAAGATATGATAGCAACCTAAGTGCCCATAAATAGATGAATAGATAAAGAAGATGTGATATATATATATATATATATGTATATCTCGCTTATTTGTGGAGCCTAAAAAACAAAATAAATGAACAAACATAACAAAACAGACATAGATACAGAGAACAAACATGTGGTTGCCAAAGGGGAAGGGGGTACGGGCATGAGTGAAAGGTAAGAGAAATTAAGAGGTACAAAACTCCAGTTACAAAATAAATGAGTCACAGGATGAAATGTACATTGTGGGGAATATCGTCAATAATAACTTAATATCTTTGTATGATGACAGATGGTAACTAGACTTATTGCGGTGATCCTTCCATAATGTATAAAAATAGAGAATCCATATTTTGTATACCTGAAACTAATATATTTTAAGTCAATTATAATTCAATAAAAATTAAATTTCAGAATTTGGAATAAAAAAGAAGTTATTAAAAGAAAAACAAGTAAAAAATTAATATATGGAGAACAGAATGAGAAAGATAAAAGGATTAATTTAGAAAAAAATTCCAGTTGAAACCTAAATCCAGAAATTACTTCTTTTACAAAAGTAACAGGTCTATATAAATGAGAGAAGACATAAATATAAATAATATTGGGAATAAGAATGGGGTCATAATGAATATGGATGAGATTGAAATAGTAAAAAAGTATTATGATAGTAGGAAATTTTAATTGAAAATTTTATTTTTAAAGAATACATTAAAATTTAAATAAAATTAAGGAGAAAGAGAAAATACAAATGAGACAATAAACATAGTTGAAATAGAAAAAAAAATTTTAGTAGCAGATCATTTAAAATCATGATTCAGAAACTCATCAAAGTATTAAATATTCAGAAAGTGTTGAGCAAAGAAATCTATTCCAGTTTGTTTAAATATTTCTCATATTTACTTGAACATAAAACTTGGGGTACCGGTTACAAATGTTATCATTATTCATGTATTCTAAGGAAACCATCTCGGGCATTGTTGCTCTGAAAGAATATAACTGTATTGATTTAGCAATGAGGTACAGGTCATAAGCTTGGAAGATATAATAGACTTTACTGGCCATCTACAACTAAATGTTCTAAGTCCCCTTCCCTTGAAGTTCCCAGAAGGATTGAGCACCTTTTTACTCATAGTGGTGCTCAAACAGTGACAATTGTGTTGACTCTCTCCCTCCTTCCTTCTTTCACTCTCTCAAGTCCCTCACTACTATAAATAGGATCAGTTCTCAAATGACCTGCCTGCATACAAACTCTTGTCTCAGGCTCTGGTTTCTGGGGAACCTAAGCTAAGTCAATATTAGATAGGTCCTTATATAAGATAAGGACCTATCTAATATATGCTATATACTCTATATGGAATATAATATAGATAACAAATCTTGTGCTTTCTATCTTTTGAACTTAGTACACAAGCTATGAGGAACTGTGTATGAAACAAAACTCACATTCTACATCTGATAGGGAGGGAAGAATAAAGATTTTTTTCATATTTAACACAAGCCCACCTTATTTCAAGGTTTATGTGAGTTTGACTTATAAGTGAATTATCGCTATCATTTCCACCTTTACTTAATAAGATCTTCAGTGATCTTGACCTTTGGTAAACAAGGTATAAATTTTACAACAAAAAGATAATTGCATGGACAAAAAGAATTGTGCTCACTGATATTGCTGATAACAGAATTGGTGTGTCTATATGGTATAGTCTATTCATTTTCTTCTTAAATCCATTGTGTCCTTTGGTAGGTATGTTTGTTGAGACATGAGGGCACTTAGGTTATTTTGCTTTGTCAAATGATTTTCAAAATTTGTTTTAAAGAATGAAAGAGAAATTCATATCATAAAAGAAAAATAAATGAAATTCAATAGTTCAATAAATAAAATCCCTTGCCATCAGTAAAATAAACGGGAAGTAAATGAAATTCAACAAATTCAATAAATGAAATTCTTTGTCGTCAGGAAAAAAGAGACAATTAGATAGAAACAATCCACTTTCTAAAATGAAGCAGGTTTCAATGGCTCAAAATGAAGAAGGTTTTAATCCACATTTACACTTGACCATTTTATTAAGAATAAGACAAATGAAGGCCTTTTGCTTTTAAGCAAACGATTGACCTTAAAATATATCAAATTTAAGTATTGCCCTCATTAATCAAATAGGAAAGCCAACATCTCGTGGCTTGGATTACCCTTGTATTTGGCAGAGCCACTGGAGACGGACCCCAGATTGACTTTAGTTGGTATGGCACATGCGGATCACTGAGTGATTCACTTCCAGATGGAAACATGTGCTCTACAGTTCTAAGATGAAGCAATCATGGAGAAAATTTTTCTGAAATTGGGAAGGTCATTGTGTCTGGCTGGAAATGAAACCGTCATAGAGCACGGTCATATAGCAAAAATAAAACCAAAGCCATCCCGGTAGCTATCATACTCTATAAACATTTCACCTTCTACTTACATTTACTACAGGCAAGGGAGTATGCTTTTATGAAACTGAGAAGTAATGGCAATGTCTTGTAAGCAACTGCACTTTATTTTTTTCCTTTTTATTAGATAAAATTCAACACTTCAAATGTCAAACTATTGGAGAGTATAAACAAATAGTTTCCTTTGAAGAAATAACAACCTAGATTGCTTCAAGCATACATAAATGTCAAAGGCCACAGCATACATTATAAACATATAAAGAAAAAGCAGTCAGGAAAAGTTACAGTAAGTTGTCACACAAGGAAGGGAAAATAAAAACATATTCCCCTGATTGAAACAATTCACATTCTGCTTTATATTGTAATTATTTGTGTATCTATCTTATTTCTGAACCATAATAAGAGGACAAAGTGAGCATTTTGTTGTTGCCTAGATGACCTCCTCTAGTGTCAACACAGTACATTCTCCAAAATGTTGTTTAAAATAAATTTAAATGTAAAAAAATCAAAGCTCTTTGAAGAAATCACACATACGAAATAATATGACTCTATGGTTAATTACACGTTTGGAAAAATGTGTTCTGATGTGTTCCCATTTCCATTTGGGAAAGTCAAGACTATAAATCTAGCACTCAGGTAATAATAATATAAGAAGCAGAGGATGAAGATGAGAAACTGATTCTGACTATCATCAAACATGGCATTACATCGTGTGGTATATGGAATGGCATGTGCTGTGTGGTGTGAAGCACCAGAAGGGAACCTACGCTCAGAAATAACGTGTACTCTTGGGTAGAAATCAAAGGTTGGCATATTTTCAGTCTCTCACACTCCAGTCTCAGCCCCAAAGATCTCGGTTCTAACCCACGGTGGGAGAAAGGTCAGAGATCCCTCCTTTCCAGTCAAGTCAATTGTTTTTTTGTTTAGTTTATTTGGCTTTGATTACCTGTATGGTACATAATCTCTGGTGGAAAATAAAATTCATGAAGAATTTCATAGCACTGTACACCCATGCTTTTGAAAAATTAATGTAAAATTGTCTTTCCTTATAGTGGATTTAAGAAAAATGTTACAAAAGCAACGAGAAAAACTTCTGGAATAAACAGCTGTTTTGCCAAGGAGACTTCAAATCAGGACTCTCAACCAGGCACAGGTTAGTGAATCCTGCAAGACAGAGAACGTGTGAAAATCAGCAAAGTCAAACTTCAGGGTACTTCAGCGAGTAATTGAACAACAGTGCGTCTTGAATCTACTGTTTTTGGCAGTTTTTGTGTTTGTCCTAGGATAACTTTAAATACTGAGTTCTGTTTTGTCAGAATGAATATGACCAGATTAATTATGAAAAACTTATGTATTGTCTTAAAATAAAAAAAGATCTGAGTGTAGCTGAACTAAAAAGTTGGTAAGGGTCTTTAAGAGAAAAGACTCATGGATACCGTTTGCAAACTCAGTATTTCCCTCGTTTTTCTCTTTCACTGGTGTTTTACTGAAAAGCTCATGATTTGATGGAATGGAAAAGAGAACATTCTGACACACTTTTAAAATTAAAAGAGGAAAAAATTTCCAGAGAATCCCATTCCATTTAAACTCTTCTGGCTCTGTGAACAGAAGTGTCACTGCTATTCCAAGTGACAAATTACAGTTAGAATTATTCAACCTAAAACAAAATGACTTTATAAATACACAAATTGGCTTTCAGCCAATATCTTGATGATTATAACAATATATCCACAATGAGGATGATCACTTTTGTTCTGTGATCCAGGAATTGTCCTCAATAGACAACAGGTCCTTCTACACAATCTTGTTAGGTATTGGTATGCTGAAGACAAACAAACAAAAAAAAACCAAAATAAGGCACAGATACTGTTTTCAAAATATTATTAATTTTTCCTTGATATAAGCAAAATCAAGACTACTTTGTGTGGTTAACCAATTATACATGATCATTAAAAGACTTGTGACTTCTTTGATGATCTTTGGGTCACATTGCTATTCCACATTCCACAGTGTTCCTTCTAGTTTAATTATATAACAGTAGACAAAATATTCCAGTAAGATGAGAACTAACATCCAACTACAAACACGAAACACATGTGTTTGCAGGGTAAGTAAGGAAAGGGCACATTGGTTAATAATCAGGTGGGGATTTAGTCCAAACTGCAAAGGCACTGCCGGGTCTGCTGGTCTGTGAAGGCAGCATGAGGGCTGGTGCTCAGAACATGTTTTCCCTCCCAGCCGTCCATCACGGGGGCTCACTTAGTTCCCAGCTTCTCAGTCTGCCCACCCATAAAATGGGGAAGAATTTACCAGCCTTACATGTTTAGGGGTCTTCAAAACTTCATGAAAGAACTCAAACATTGAATGAATATATCGAACCCGACATGATAAATATAACCGCCTGCCCTTTTACCTTCAAATTCAGGCTTATTTTTGGGGGGGAACTCTAAATAAGAATTGTTGAAAATTAGTTTAAAATGTGGTATTCATTAAATTATATTTATTGAGTATATAATCTGTCATGTTAGGAGCTCTGTTTCACCTGTTTCTTGGCATTTAGGATGTTAATATTGTGAGCACAGTTATATGGGCAACTGGACACTTACAATGTCTTACCTGTATCCATTGTCAGTGCGCAAGGAAAATGGCACACAACATGCCAACAATAGTATTTAGATACCACACTGTTATGTACTAGTCATCCTTACGTAAATGATTTTGTTTTATTCTTGCAATCATCCCTTGCAGTAGGAAAGCCAGGTGTAATATTAAATTCATCTTACTGATAAAGAAAGTGAGGCTCAGAGAAGCTGAGGTTTGTCCAAGGAAAGAGGGTTAGTAAGAGGGAGAGCACAGATATGAGCATAACTTTTGTTGTAACTACAATTTTCCAGTGTTTAAGTTAGCCTAGGTTTAAGGCCTTAAAAAAATTATAATAAGCAGAAAAATAATCATATCATAAGGAAACAGACATTAAAATTTTTAAGTTTGATTGGCCCTTGTAGTTTTTCAAATTTTTAATTGCTATGTGTCATTTGATCAGATTATTGATAACAATGAGAAAGATAGAAAAGGATGGACTAAATTCTACAAAACGAAAATATCACCGAGTTTATAGCATACTTGAACCTATCTGGAGAGTTTCTGTAGAACAAATATCTGATTATCTGGGATGAAAATTAGCCCTGTCACCAAGTGTAGTACAAGGGCTGGGAAGTACTTGAGAAGAGGTTCAGAAAAAGATAACAAGGGGCAGAGGAATGGCTCTATTTCAGGGTTTTCCTGTCAGAGGTGGTAACATTGGGGGAAGCAAGTCTGTTCTTCACAGATGGGATTGAACAGCTAGTAACATGGAGCAAAGTGAGGAAAGATTGAGGCTAAGGAGGAATCAAAGAAAGAAAACTCACTTGTACCTCATTTTTATCTTTGGTGTACATAGGCACACATGTTTTGAAACTCAGGAAATATTACTTTAGTCACTGGACACATTAATAGACTCAGAAATCTTGGCCAGAAAGTATATTCTGACTGGTCTGTTCTTTGTTAGATGTAGTCTTCCTCACAGAATTAGATGCTTTATCAAAGTAGGGCTTTAGGTTTTTTTGTTAAATGTTTATTCTACTATTTGCATTCCATGTTAATTTTTCATATTCTAATCACTAGCAGATTCAGAAAGTTACTTAAATATGAGACAGTTCTACAAATTCTTCTCAAGTTCCCAAGGACCTTGTGTTTGCAGAAAAATCCATTCAGGTAGTTTTTGTTTGGATGGGATAATGTTCTAAGTCTTGCAAATAATCCATTAGTTGCTCATTATCTTCATTAATCTTTGACTATTTAGACATTTCTAATGAAAAGAAATATTTTATGGACATGCAATATTATTGTTAGATAAATACAGTCAGAACAATTCATTCTTTTTAAGATGTAAAATTATATCTGTTCAGAACAGCCAATGACCTAATTTTTAAACCATTAGATAATTTTTTCTATAATAAAAATACTTGGATTGTTTACTCATTATTGAGCACATAAGCTGATTATTAAAAGATTATTCAGGGACTTCCCTGGTGCTCCAGTGGTTAAGAATCCACTCTTCCACAACAGGGGGTGGGGGTTCCATCCCTGGTTGGGGATAAGATCCCGCATGCATGGGGTATGGCCAAAAAAATAGATTTTTCATGTTTGAAAATATTCTTCCATTGGAAAACTTAAAACTTGATTGAAATCAAGATGAAATCCATACTTGAACTTATAATTCAGTTGCTTTGATCTACAGGTGTACACTAATTTTCCTTGTTCTGTTTAAAAATTTTGAACATGTAGACATTTAAGTCAGAAACTTCAGCAATTCAGAAGTTTGTCAACATTTTATATATAGGCCTCATTTTGGAAAGGATCTAAAAATCTTTAATGAGTTTTCTTTTTTTTCAACAAAGAAATAAAGATGCTATTAAACGTCTCTTACACGCCTTATCCCCACATCCATGCCTTCTAGCCTTGCTGCTGTCACAGCCATGTAACACTGAACCTCGACACGTAAACTTTCCTTAACTGAGCACTTTTTTTTTTTTAATTATTTTTTAACGTCTTTATTGGAGTATAATTGCTTTACAATGGTGTGTTAGTTTCTGCTTTATAACAAAGTGAATCAGCTATACATATACATATATCCCCATATCTCTTCCCTCTTGTGTCTCCCTCCCTCCCACCTTCCCTATCCCACGTCTCTAGGTGGTCACAAAGCACCGAGCTATCTCCCTGTGCTATGCGGCTGCTTCCCACTAGCTATCGGTTTTATGTTTGGTAGTGTATATATGTCCATGCCACTGTCTCACTTTGTCCCAGCTTACCCTTCCCTCACCCCATGTCCTCAAGTCCATTCTCTAGTAGGTCTGTGTCTTTATTCCCGTCCTGCCCCTAGGTTCGTCATGACCTTTTTTTTTTTTTTTAGATTCCATACATATGTGTTAGCATATGGTATTTGTTTTTCTCTTTCTGACTTACTTCACTCTGTATGACAGTCTCTAGGTCCATCCACCTCACTACAAATAACTCAATTATTTCATTTCTTTTTATGGCTGAGTAATATTCCATTGTATATATGTGCCACATCTTCTTTATCCATTCATCTGTCGATGGACACTTAAGTTGCTTCCATGTTCTGGCTATTGTAAATAGAGCTGCAATGAACATTGTGGTACATGAATCTTTTGGAATTATGGTTTCTCAGGGTATATGCCCAGCAGTGGGATTGCTGGGTCATATGGTAATTCTATTTTTAGTTTCTTAAGGAACCTCCATACTGTTCTCCATAGTGGCTGTATCAGTTTACATTCCCACCGACAGTGCAAGAGGGTTCCCCTTTCTCCACACCCTCTCCAGCATTTCTTGCTTCCAGATTTTTTGATGGTGGCCATTCTGACTGGTGTGAGATGATATCTCATTGTAGTTTTGATTGGCATTTCTCTAATGATTAGTGATGTTGAGCAACTTTTCATGTGTTTGTTGGCAATCTGTATATCTTCTTTGGAGAAATGTCTATTTAGGTCTTCTGCCCATTTTTGGATTGGGTTGTTTGTTTTTTTGATATTGAGCTTCATGAGCTGCTTGTAATTTTAGAGATTAATCCTTTGTCAGTTGCTTCATTTGCAAATATTTTCTCCCATTCTGAGGGTTGTCTTTTGGTCTTGTTTATGGTTTCCTTTGCTGTGCAAAAGCTTTTAAGTTTCATTAGGTCCCATTTGTTTATTTTTGGTTTTATTTCCATTTCTCTAGGAGGTGGGTCAAAAAGGATCTTGCTGTGATTTATGTCATAGAGTGTTCTGCCTATGTTTTCCTCTAAGAGTTTGATAGTGCCTGGCCTTACATTTAGGTCTTTAATCCATTTTGAGTTTATTTTTGTGTATGGTGTTAGGGAGTGTTCTAATTTCATTCTTTTCCATGTAGCTGTCTAGTTTTCCCAGCACCACTTATTGAAGAGGCTGTCTTTTCGTCATTGTATATTCTTGCTTCCTTTATCAAAGATAAGGTGACCATATGTGTGTAGGTTTATCTCTGGGCTTTCTATCCTGTTCCATTGATCTATATTTCTGTTTTTGTGCCAGTACCATACTGTCTTGATTACTGTAGCTTTGTAGTATAGTCTGAATTCTGGGAGCCTGATTCCTCCAGCTCTGTTCTTCTTTCTGAAGATTGCTTTGACTATTCAGGGTCTTTTGTGTTTCCATACAAATTGTGAACTTTTTTTTTCTAGTTCTGTGAAAAACACCAGTGGTAGTTTGATAGGGATTGCATTGAATCTGTAGATTGCTTTGGGTGGTATAGTCATTAAACATCTGTGAGACTGTCCTCAATTCTTTTCATTCTTTTTTCTTTATTCTGCTCTGCAGTAGTTATTTCCACTCTTTTATCTTCCAGGTTAATTATCCATTCTTCTGCCTCAGTTATTCTGCTATTGATTCCTTCTAGAGAATTTTTAATTTCACTTATTGTGTTGTTCATCATTGTTTGTTTGCTCTTTAGTTCTTCTAGCTCCTTGTTAAATGTTTCTTGTATTTTCTCCATTCTATTTCCAAGATTTTGGATCATCTTTGCTATCATTATTCTGACTTCTTTTTCAGGTAGACTGCCTATGTCCTCTTCATTTGTTAGGTCTGATGGGTTTTAACCTTGCTCCTTCAACAGCTGTGTTTTTCTCTGTCTTCTCATTTTGCTTAACTTACTGTGTTTGGGGTCTCCTTTTCCCAGGTTGCAGGTTTGTAGTTCTCGTTGTTTTTGGTGTCTTCCCCAAGTGGCTAAGGTTGGTTGTGTAGGCTTCCTGGTGGAGGGGACTAGTACCTGTGTGCTGTTGGATGAGGCTGGATCTTGTGTTTCTGGTGGGCTGGACCTTGTCTGGTGGTGTGTTTTTGGGTGTCTGTGACCTTATTATGATTTTAGGCAGACTCTCTGCTAATGGGTGGGGTTGTGTTCCTGTCTTGCTAGTTGTTTAGCATAAGGTGTCCAGCACTGTAGCTTGCTGGCCATTGATTGGAGCTGGGTCTTGACGTTGAGATGGAGATCTCTGGGAGATTTTTGCTGTTTCATATTACGTGGAGCTGGATGGTCTCTGGTGGTCCAATGTCCTGAAGTCTGCTCTCCCATCTCAGAGGCACAGCCCTAATACCTGGCTGGAGCACCAAGACCCTGTCATCCACATGGCTCAGAACAAAAGGGAGAAAAAAGAAAGAAACAAAATAAAATAAAATACAATAAAGTTATTACAGTAAAAAATAATTATTAACAATAAAAATTTTTTTTTAAGTAATAAGAAAAAGACGGAAAAAAGACAGAAGAGAGCAACCAAACCAAAAAACAATTCCACCAATGATAACAAGTGCTAAAAACTATACTAAAAAAAAAAACAAACGGACAGACAGAACCCCAGGACAAATGGTAAAAGCAAAAGCAAAGCTATACAGACAAAATCACACACAGAAGCACACACATACACACTCACAAAAGAGAAAAAGAGAAATATATATATATATATATATCGTTGCTCCCAAAGTCCACCACCTCAGTTTGGGATGATTCCTTGTCTATTCAAGTATTCCACAGATGCAGGGTACATCAAGTTGGTGGTGAGATTTAATCTGCTGCTCCTGAGGCTGCTGGGAGAGATTTCCCCTTCTCTTCCCTGTTCGCACAGCTCCCGGGGTTCAGCTTTGGATTTGGACCCGCCTCTGCGTGTAGGTCGCCTGAGGGCATCTGTTCTTCGCTTACACAGGACGGGGTTAAAGGAGCAGCTGATTCATGGGCTCTGGCTCACCCAGGCCGCGGGGAGGGAGGGGTGCAGAGGAGGCGGGGCGAGCCTGCGGCGTCAGAGGCCGGCGTGACGTTGCAGCAGCCTGAGGCACGCTGTGCGTTCTCCCGGGGAAGTTGTCCCGGGATCACGGGACCCTGGCAGTGGCGGGCTGCACCGGCTCCCGGGAGGGGCGGTGTGGAGAGTGACCTGTGCTCGCACACAGGCTTCTTGGTGGCGGCAGCAGCAGCCTTAGCATCTCATGCCCGTCTCTGGGGTCCGCGCTGATGGCTGCGGCTCGCGCCCGTCTCTGGAGCTCGTTTAGGCGGTGCTCTGAATCCCCTCTCCTCGCGCACCAGGAAACAAAGAGGTAAGAAAAAGTCTCTTGCCTCTTCGGCAGCTGCAGACTTTTTCCCGGACTCGCTCCCGGCTAGCTGTGGCGCACTAGCCCCTTCAGGCTGTGTTCACGCCGCCAACCCCAGTCCTCTCCCTGCGATCCGACCGAAGCCCGAGCCTCAGCTCCCAGCCCCGCCCGCCCCGGCGGGGGAGCAGACAAGCCTCTGGGGCTGGTGAGTGCTGCTCGGCGCCGAGCCTCTGTGCAGGAATCTCTCCGCTTTGCCCTCCGCACCCCGTGCTGCTCCGCTCTCCTCCGTGGCTCCGAAGCTTCCCCCTCCACCACCCGCAGTCTCCGCCCGCGAAGGGGCTCCTAGTGCGTGGAAACCTTTCCTCCTTCACGGCTCCCTCCCACTGTTGCAGGCCCTGTCCCTATTCTTTTGTCTCTGTTGTTTCTTTTTTCTCTTGCCTTACTCAGGTACGTGGGGAGTTTCTTGCCTTTTGGGAGGTCTGAGGCCTTCTGCCAGTGTTCAGTAGGTGTTCTGTAGGAGCAGTTCCACGTGTAGATGTGTTTCTGATGTATTTGTGGGGAGGAAGGTGATCTCCGCGTCTTACTCTTCCGCCATCTTGAAGCTCCGCCCCTGAGCACTTTCTTGACATCAGTTCTGACTACCTGATAAATCACTTTTAAAAACACCAAAGCCCAGATCCCCACCCCCACCAATTATCGGAATCCCTGGGTGGGATGAAGGTATCATTTGTTTAGAAACCTCCCCACGTAATTTTAAAAGCCAACCAGGCTTGGGAATCCACTGCTCAACATTTCCCTTCCAGTTTAGCAGTGAAAAAATTGTTCTCCATCATCACACCCCTGGGCAGGGCCCAGCACACTTCTGGGCACACATGGGTTTTGGCTCAAAAGAAACCATTTACCCTGTGACCATTCTTTTGACTCAAAAAGAGCAAACTGCTCAACTTCCAACTACCAACTTAGTAACTTGGTGTCTTTAACCTAGAGAACAGCAAATGATTTTTTTTTAAAATATATATCTAATGGCAAACTCTCATAAGAGGGTCTAATCACAGCCATGTTTTCTCTCTCCCACCCTTTTATTTTTTTAAGGAAATGCAGAGGATAAACTAAAAAAAAGTCAGCTTTTGGAATGGACAGATGTGAACGGAAACCTCAACTCTACCACTCATGGGCAGCATAAATGCCCAGGTAAACGGCTTCATCGTGTTGAATTTCAGCTACCATAGATGTAATGTGGGAATAAATATCCCATCTACAGAGTTGATTCAAGGGTGAAATAAGAATATATGTATGAAATAACTGCCACATAAGTTTCCTAGAAGTAATATTCCATTCTTCTAAAGAATCTTATACTTTAAAACCACAGTTTTGACATCAGGAATTTCTAGAATCATACAGCTTCTGTGGCAGTGCCTTGGGGGACACGGTTGGGACAAGGGAGAGGTGCCAGGAGAAAGAGCTCTGACCCCATAAAGTCAGGTTCCACTAGAGGAGCTCCACTTTGATCTATTTTATTCAGTAGCCTTTGACATCAGATGTCATATAATGAGAGAATTCTGTCAAAGGAAAAGAATGCATAAAAGCCACTGATTTAAGTTATTATGGTAGCCACCACTTGTGTTTTTCTTTTACGTTCACATAATTTACTACAAAAACACATGTAGATTTATTTATATCATCAACTATAATATTGGTTTTAATTTTGTTTTTACATATTTAACAAAAAACAGTTTGGCAATTCTGTACTTGGACCACAATAAAAGGTCAATTTCAGGAAAAAAAAAATTCTTGGTAAGGTTTATCATATCGTAATAAACCAGATGATAAATGATTAAAATACCATGTCTGATTAAGCCAAAGTACCAAACACAGAAGTCACAAGTAGAAGATTCATATTTTAGATGTGGATATAGAACATAACAAATGTTGCATTAGAAAGGGTTTTAAGAAAGCAATGGAACTTACTCAATACCAGTAAGAAAATGGTTAAGGTAGCTTAGGCAAAATGATCTTATAGAACATGTAAGCGTTCCTTTATTTCAATTATAATAAGAATTAATGGGACCAACAGCAGTCTGGAATTTCTATAGATACCAGTCTTTTTAGTTGTTCATTGTTTCCCAAAATAGCAGAGGATACATGACCTTCTTGCTGTTCTTAATTTAGCAAACGTAATCACATTATTATAAACATAGTTTCTTATCATATCCATCCAAATTTCTGGAAAATATTAAGATTTATTGTCAAAATAATAAAAACAAAAGAAGTTGTGCCTTTGCATATTTTCTGTTAGGCATTTCCTGTTGCTTTCTGCATATTTTTTATTGCAATCATAGTTGCAGCTGAACCTCTTAAATATTCTCTCTCTCTCTTTCTCTCATTTGTGGATGTGGCATTAAGTGGCTAAAATTACCAGGTAAAGTTCATCCCTAAATTCTTTAATGGCTCACCCACAGTGTTTTCTTCCTTGGAACATAGATCGCTGGAGTCTTTTGAAATCCATTTTGCATGTAGCACAAGATGGCCTGTAAGAACAAATGCCATAAAATGCACAATTTAGCCAGAGGCAAGAAACAGCTAATCAAAATGCCAAATGAAAACCTTGGTAGTTGAAATTTATTTGGTGTTTTGAAGACTACACAACTTGGGTTTCTGCAATTCTACATACATTATCAGTATTCATAGCTATATTATGTGTATTCTTTAGTCTTTAGTGTGTTCTTTAGTTTTCAAAGTAACCTTTTGATAAAATTAATAAGGAAGTGAGATACTCCTGGGATCACACTGTCTCTCTAATTCAATTTGCTTCCTGGAAGTGAAAAAAATTACAGGCAACTTCTAGCAATTTTGTTCAAACAATGTTAGCATATTAGTCTACCTTACAGATTTACAACCATTTTGTTTGTGGAATGAACATTGCCAAACTGGAATCAGGATAATGCTTTTAGACATTGTAAAATCAAGACAGCATATGATACAAATAACTGTTATTAACTTCATGTTGACCAGACACATATTCTCTTGGAAAACCAGCAAAGCTTGTCCCTTAATTAATTTTTTTTGATGAAACGAAAAAGTGAAACTTTAGTTATCTGAAAACGATTTTGAGATTAGTTTACAGTTCTCTTAAACATTTTTATAGGGCTTACTGTGTGCTAGCTAGATATGGTACTAGGCCTGGAGATAGAACAAAGGATAAGATGTAATCTCTCCTTCGAGGAAATATCATAGGTATGTCAAAAATTGTGTCAGAACAATGTGAAAATTGCAATAATGGACTTCGACACAGGGTACAGTAATGGAGGGCATAAGAAAGGACTGATTCATTCTGGAGAACAACCACATGAGGTTCCACAGAGAAGGGGGACTGAGCTTAGTTTGAAGGATATAAAGGAGACGTGAGAAACAAGATGGCCAGGAAATAACGGGTAGACAAATTACTTTGGTCAGAGTGAAGAGAGACAACAAAGCACTGAGGAGAGGAGTAGTATAAGGAAATGTTTGAAGAAATGCAAATATGTCATAATTACAGGGGAGTGAAGTTTGATACTACACATGGCAAGAATTAAAGTCACATATGTAGGAAGGTTCTTGCATGCCATGTAAGGCATTTTTTTGGATACCAGTGGTATACAAACTTTTTAGTTTTTACACATACAATTTGTTAAAAAAAAAACACTCCTTCAATATCTGTATGTCTATTTATTTATTTAATTGTCTGTAACCTCCATAAGGGCAGTTTTAAAAAACATCTGTCTTACTTATTGATATCTTTCAAGTGTCCATAACAGTACCTGGCACAAGAGGACTCAATAAATAGCCATTCAGTGAATGAGGCACATTACTAAACACAAATAAAAATAGAATTTTCAAGAGGATGTGCTAAAGATGAAATAAAATGGAGTTTGAAGGGTTTTGCTAATTGGGATAGCTTTATATTATCATTAGCTGATATCTCTAGGTACAAAATATAATTTGAGGTTCATCTATAATAATGGTAGATGTTAATCAGTATATTTAATAATCTTCTTCATAATTTTGAACTTTTTTGCCCCATCTTCTCAACTCTTATTAGGTCACCCTTCTCTTTACCTTGCGATGTGGCTGGGAGAAAGCTTGTGTGAAGGGAAGAAGAAGATGTCTTAGCTCTGTAATTTTTTAATTGCTCTCTTTGCTTACATTATTGTCTTCAATCAATGGTTTCTTTGGGAGAGTGTTCTTAAGCAATTTGCTCATTTTCTGAGATTTAGTCAAAACTAAATAATATAAATGATACATTCACTTGCTGATTCATATAAGCTGCAGTACATTGCAATACTTTGAAAGTAAATGAAAGAGTGAGGGTGTCATCATAAACTGCACTGGGGCACCCAACTCTTGCTTGTGAATTCTTTATGTGGCCATTTATTATCAGTGGAACTGAAGGAGGGCACCAGGGCCGACCTGTATATCACATATCAACAGAGTGTAGTGAATTTCTTTTTCTTCTTACAATACAGTGTAATGAATGCAAAAAATTCAATATTTTCTTCCTTCACTCCAAAAGATTGTCTCTTCCCCCCTGAGGTACATGCACCCCCCTTTGGAGACCATGGTTGTGGAAATAGAAACCAAAGTAAAACACTAAGCACAGAAATGACACACTTAGACTTGAATTGGAAGAACTGCTCTGTAGCCCAGTTTCTTAGAGAGCTTTAAGTAAATATTTTAATTCTGTCATTTTGGATGGATAGAAAGCTTTCTAATATGTAGTTTAGACTTTTTTTGATTTGTTAATCACTATCTTTACAGGACTTAATTTTTTCTTTATGACATTATTACTATTATACTGTGGCATGATACAGAGAGGTCTTTAAGTCTACTCAGTTTTTTAAAATCGTGAGTCTCTATATTAAGTGACCCCTCATTATTATTATTTTGAAATTCCTATTATTGATTTTCAGAAAACTTTAGCCTCTTCTCCTTCATCTAGTTATTATTATTATAAGTTCTTCTTGACTCATCCAATTTAATTTATATTCAGAGAGCATGAAACCCAGATTACCAGGCTTAGTAAAATTGTATCTAAATTAAGGCACTTTCTGAATTCAGAAATTCAGAGGATGCTGAATTCAGAGGATGCTCCTCTAACCAAACTTAATATGTGACTTAGTATGGAAACACAAAAGACCCCAAATAGCCAAAGCAATCTTGAGAATGAAAAATAGAGCTGGAGGAATCAGGCTCCCTGACTTCAGACTATACTACAAAGCTACAGTAATCAAGACAGTATGGTACTGGCACAAAAACAGAAATATAGATCAATGGAACAGGATAGAAAGCCCAGAGATAAACCCACGCACATATGGCCACCTTATCTTTGATAAAGGAGGCAAGAATATACAGTGGAGAAAAGACAGCCTCTTCAATAAGTGGTGCTGGGAAAACTGGACAGGTACATGTAAAAGTATGAAATTAGAACACTCCCTAACACCATACACAAAAATAAACTCAAAATGGATTAAAGACCTAAATGTAAGGCCAGACACTATCAAACTCTTAGAGGAAAACATAGGCAGAACACTCTATGACATAAATCACAGCAAGGTCCTTCTTGACCCACCTCCTAGAGAAATGGAAATAAAACCAAAAATAAACAAATGGGACCTAATGAAACTTAAAAGCTTTTGCACAGCAAAGGAAACCATAAACAAGACCAAAAGACAACCCTCAGAATGGGAGAAAATATTTGCAAATGAAGCAACTGACAAAGGATTAATCTCCAAGATCTACAAGCAGCTCGTGAAGCTCAATAACAAAAAAATAAACAACCCAATCCAAAAATGGGCAGAAGACCTAAATAGACATTTCTCCAAAGAAGATATACAGATTGCCAACAAACACATGAAAGAATGCTCAACATCATTAATCATTAGAGAAATACAAGTCAAAACTACAATGTGGTATCACTTCACACCAGTCAGAATGGCCATCATCAAGAAATCTACAAACAATAAATGCTGGAGAGGGTGTGGAGAAAAGGGAACCCTCGTGCACTGTTGGTGGGAAAGTAAATTGATACAGCCACTATGGAGAACAGTATGGAGGTTCCTTAAAAAACTAAAAATAGAATTACCATATGACCCAGCAATCCCACTGCTGGGCATATACCCTGAGAAAACCATAATTCAAAAAGATTCATGTACCACAATGTTCATTGCAGCTCTATTTACAATAGCCAGGACATGGAAGCAACCTAAGTGTCCATCAACAGATGAAAGGATAAAGAAGATGTGGCACATATATACAATGGAATATTACTCAGCCATAAAAAGAAACAAAATTGAGTTATTTGTAGTGAGGTGGATGGACCTAGAGTCTGTCATACAGAGTGAAGTAAGTCAGAAAGAGAAAAACAAATACCGTATGCTAACACATATATATGGAATCTAAGAAAAAAAAAAAAAGGTCATGAAGAACCTAGGGATAAGACAGGAATAAAGACACAGACCTACTAGAGAATGGACTTGAGGATATGGGGAGTGGGAAGGGTAAGTTGTGACAAAATGAGAGAGTGGCGTGGACATATAAATACTACCAAACGTAAAATAGATAGCTAGTGGGAAGCAACCGCATAGCACAGGGAGATCAGCTCGGTGGTGTGACCACCTAGAGGGGTGGGATAGGGAGGGTGGGAGGGAGGGAGACACAAGAGGGAAGAGATATGGGAACATATGTATATGTATAACTGATTCACTTTGTTATAAAGCAGAAACTAACACACCATTGTAAAGCAATTATACTCCAATAAAGATGTTAAAAAAAAATATATGTGACAATCTGTGGACTTGATGTTCTCTACACTTTTCAGATGCTTTTTTATTTTATTTTTTGTCTCAATTTTTAGGTTGTGGGATATATTCCAGATAAATTTAAATGCCAGATCCCCAAGTTCTGGACAAAGAAAGCATGACTCTACCTGTTCCACTTTGTGTTTTCATGGTTGCTCTTTATAAAGACTTGTTAACATCTCTTTTTTATTATTAGGACATTTGCACACCTCTAAACTTGCTGATTGGAGCTCTAGAGAGATTTGAGAAGATAAAAACAGGGAAACTTTGGCCCTGATGTGCAAATTGAGGACTGCCAAAAAGCAAGGTGAAGAGGGGGTAAAGAGGGTACATGCAAACAACACCTAGGACTTGATTCTGAGTGGGAGACTCTCATGACTGAGAGTGAATCTTGCATGACGTCGTAGTTCAGATGAATAAGAAGAGTTACCTGGGGTGATTGGCAAATAGAGAACAGAAATGTCTCAGCCACCAAGTCAGAGAGAAGGGACATAGCCACTGTCTGGGACACAGTACAGTAAATCCCCTACATACGAACCTTCAAGTTGTGAACATTCAAACATGTGAACATCCATTCGCACGTCCAGTCACGTAAGTTAGTTCACGTGTCTGGCGTGCGTTGTCACGTGTGTGCATCCTCTACAAGTGGTTGTGCTTTTGTGTACTTTACAGTACTGTATAGAGTACAGTAGTACAGTACCTTTATTTCAAGCCCAGGATGTCCAGAAGCAAGCACAAAAGCAGTTGTGATGTAGCTGGTACTACTGTACTTTTCAAGGTACTGTCCTGTAAGATTAAAAATGTTTTAGTTTTTGTGTTTCTTTGTTTTTTATGTATTATTTGTGCAAAAAGTATTATAAACCTATTACAGTACAGTACTATATAGCTGATTATGTTAGTTGGGTACCTAGGCTAACTTTGTTGGACTTAAGGAACAAATTGGACTTACGAACACGCTCTCTGAACGGAACTCATTTGTACGTAGGGGACTTACTGTAGTGACACGTTGGCAGTGCCCAGAGCTGGGCAACCACTGCTTGGGAGGGTGGGGTTTGAACTGATTCTCAAATAAATGAATTTAAGATAAATCAAACTGTCTCTTCCATATGCTGTTGGGTACCTAGTGAATCAAGATTTTATTTATTCCACTGACTGTAAAGTTATTCATCTATCTTCTGTGAAAATTTTCATAAATATGGAAAAGCACTGAAAGCAATACAAATATACATATACATCTGCTCAGAATTAACACTTATTACTATCTTATCCTATTTATTTCAAATTTTTGTTAAGGAATAAAACATCAGAGTTTAACTTCTCTTTGAATTCCTATCCAGCCTCAGAACTGAGACATTGGACTTCCTGCTAATAAGGGCAATTTGGAGTTTGAGAAATTAACTGGAAAAAAAAAATGGATATAACTGTATTTTCATACCAAACTCTGAGTTATGCTGCACATAGGACAAAGGGAAGTATTACCGATTTCTTTTACTATAGATTTTTCTTTTTCATCATATAATAGTGCTTTAAATGTCTCATTAAATATCCATTAGCCCTGCTTGATGGTTAGCAGTACATTTGTTTTGGCACATACATCATGGGTAAGGAGTTTCTAAAGTCCTGTTTAATGGATTTACATAGTTTAAATTCCTGACAAGGGAGTGCCTGGACTGAGCCACCAACAGGAGAAATAAAAGGATTAAAACCTCCTAGCTGCTGTTCTTTTTCACTTAAGGAAACACAGAATACCAGACGCAGGTATTTTGGAAGCAAAATGTGCCTGTGGACAGATTATTTTTCTTTCCCATATTATACTTTCTCTCAGATCACTTTCTTTTCCTTCCTGAGGCAGGAAGGTCCCAGGTTGAGCTCTCAGGCAGCAGACATGAGACAAAGTTTGTGTGCAGGGGTTATTGAGTAAGGCCTTGGGATTACTCCTGTAAGGGCATGAGGCAGCCAGGCGTGGACAGAGGGAGGGTTGAGCTGTGATGCAGATTCAAAAGAGGTCTTAGCTGGTTCCACTGGGCTCATGGGAGCAGGAATGGCTCTCCACAGTTGTCCTTATTTGAGGAGGAAGGTAAGAAAGGCTGCTCCTGGGGAGGGGATAATAGCCTTCAGCCAGGCAGTTCCTCATGGTCTAGGAAAATTTCTAGAGAGGGCTTCATGTTTGTACCATCAGCAGGCAACACTGAGGGCCTCAGTCCTGGAGAGGGAATCTGGGCAGCTCACCATGCCTGGGTCCAGCTTGTGCATGCAACATATGGAGGGTAGCACAGAGCAGATGTTATGGCACACATATTATTAATAAGTAAAATAGCCACTCATTTCATCAGAGACAGCTATCCAAATTAATGCAATTTGGTTTCTTTGGAAATAAATATTTTATTTGTGGTAGTAAAATTGTGTAAACTATATGACTATTTTTCCTATCCATTACTTTAGAGTTAAACCACTTAAGAATGATTTCAAAGGAGGCGTGAAAAAGAAAAGCCATGCTCACTCCCTGAGAGGAAACAACAATATAATTTGACAGATGAAACACACAGATAGAGAACACTTAGGGAACAGTTATATAACCTTTCATAAGGAAATACATAATAATGTTCTAGGAATAAAAATGCTAGTGAAACTTAGGTTGAAGGAGTTTCCAGAATGGATCAGTATCTGAATTTCTGGAGAAATATCATTAATAAAATCACCAGTTGAATTTTTTCTTTTGCATTTTTCCCAAGACATTGTTTTTAGCAGGTAAAAGGTAGTTATTGCCACATTATATACTAACTTCCTTTTGTAAGTACCTAGGTTATCGAAAGTTATAAAACAAAAAATGGAACACAGATGAATTAGTTTCCAAAATGTTTTAGTCCAGTAAAACATCATATAAAGGACCTTGCAATACTATGACTTTGCTGACAATCTAGATTAAGTCATTTCCCCATATAGTCCTCCCTTTCCTATAACTCAAAAGACATAAAACAAAGCTATCGTTCTTGTGTTTATATGAGAACAGAGAGTGTCATCGTGTTCTGCTAGAACTTAGCATTCTGGCGGAAATGCATGGACCCTGTCATTTACAGTATCTCTCAGAAGTACAGATGTTGGCCTCTACGTGATGGCTTACGATGCTAAATCTTCCTTAAGTTTAGAAAGAGAACAACTCAATTTAAAAGTGTTGGGCTTCCCTGGTGACGCAGTGGTTGAGAATCTGCCTGCCAATGCAGGGGACACGGGTTCGAGCCCTGGTCTGGGAAGATCCCACATGCCGCGGAGCAACTGGGCCCGTGAGCCACAACTACTGAGCCTGCGCGTCTGGAGCCTGTGCTCCGCAACAAGAGAGGCCGCAATAGTGAGAGGCCCGCGCACTGCGATGAAGAGTGGCCCCCACTCGCCGCAACTAGAGAAAGCCCTCGCACAGAAACGAAGACCCAACACAGCCAAAAATAAATAAATAAATATTTTTTTAAAAAGTGCTAATATTCAGGATTTCATGAGTACTAATAGAGGCTGATTTACTTATTGATCAGTTGCCTGTAATTATATGACTTTTAAGTGAAATGTCTGAATACAGGCGTTATATAGTACAGGCATACCTTGTTTTATTGTGCTTCACTTTATCAGGCTTCACAGATACTGTGTTTTTCACAAATTGAAGGTTTACGGCAACCCCACGTCCAGCAGCATTTATTCACTTCATATATGACACACTGTATCATATTTTGTTAATTCCTGCAATATTTCAAACTTTTTCATTTTATTATATTTGCTGTGGTCATCTGTGATCAATGACGATGACCAGTGATGTTACCACTGTCATTGTTTTGTGGTGCCATGAACCATACCTATATAAGATGTTGAACTTAATTGATAAATGTGTGTGTTCTGATTGCTCCACTGACTGGCCATTTCTCTACCTCTCTCCCTCTCCTTGGGCCTTCCTATTCCCTGAAACACAGCAACATTGAAATTATTCCAATTAATAACCCTGCTATGGTCTCTAAGTGTTTGAGTGAAAGGAAGATTCACATGTCTTTTACTTTAAATCAAAAGCTAGAAATGATTAAGCTTAGTAAGCAAGGCATTTCAAAAACTGAGATACACTGTTAGCTAGGCCTCTTTCACCAGTTAACCAAGTTGTGAATGCAAAGAAAACGTTATTGAAGGAAATGAAAAATGCTACTCCAGTGAACTCATGAATGATAAGAAAGTGAAACAGCCATATTGCTGATACGGAGAAAGTTTTAATGGTCTGGATAGAAGATCAAACCAGCCACAACATTCCCTTAAGCCAAAGCCTAATCCAGAGAAAAACCCTAACTCTCTTCAATTCTGTGAAGGATGAGAGAGGTGAGGAAGCTTCAGAAGAAAAGTTTGAACCCAGCAGAGGTTGATACATGAGGTTTAAGGAAAGAATCCACCTCCATAACATAAAAGTGCAAGGTGAAGCAGCTGATGTAGAAGCTGCAGCAAGTTATCCAGAAGATCTAGCTAAGATCATTAATGTAGGTGGCTATACCAAACCACAAGTTTTCAATGTAGATGAAACAGCCTTATATTGAAAGAAGATGCCATCTAGGACTTTCATAGCTAGAGAGGAGAAGTCAATGCCTGGTTTCAAAGCTTCAAAGGATAGGCTGACTCTCTTGTTAGAGGCTCATGCAGCTGGTGACTTGAAGTTGAAGCCAATGATCATTTATCCTTTTAAAAATCCTAGGGCCCTTAACAATTATGCTAAATCTACTCTACCTGTGCTCTATAAATGGAACTACAAAACCTGGATGACAACACGTAGGTTTACAACATGATTTACTGAATATTTTAAGCCCACTATTGAGACTTACTGCTCAGGAAAAAAGATTTATTTCAAGATATTCCTGCTCACTGACAATGCACCTGGTCACCCAAGAGCTCTGGTGGAGGTATACAACAAGATTTATGTTGTTTTCATGTCTGCTAATACTACATCCATGAAGCAAGGAGTAATTTTGACTTTCAAGTCTTTTATTCAAGAAATATATTTTGTAATGTTATAACTACTGGAGATAATGATTCTTCTGATGGATGTGAGCACAGTCAATTGAAAACCTTCTAGAAGGGCTTCAACATTCTAGGTGCCACTAAGAAGATTTGTGATGCATGGGAAGAGATTAAAATATCAACATTAACAGGAATTTGGGAGACGTTGATTTCAACCCTCCAAGATGACTTTGAGTGGGTCAAGACTTCAGTGGAGGAAGTAATTACAGAGGTGGTGGAAACAGCAAGAGAACTAGAATTCAAAGTGGAGCTTAAAGATGTGACTGAATTTCTGCAGTCTCATGATAAAACTTGAATGGATGAGGGGCTGCTTCTTATGGGTGAGCAAAGAAAGTGATTTTTTGACATGGAATCTACTCCTGGTGAAGATAGTGGGAAGACTGTTGAAATGACAACAAAGGATTTAGAATATTACACAGACTTAGTTGATAAAGCAGCGGCAGGGTTTGAGAAGACTTACTCCAACTTTGAAAGAAGTTCTTCTGTGGGTAAATACAATCAAACAGCATTGCATGCTACAGAGAAATCATTCATGGAAAGAAGAGTCAATCAATGTGACAAACTTTGTTGTGATCTTATTTTAAGAAATTGCCCTAGTCGCCCCTACCTTTAGCAACCACCACTGTGGTCAATCAGCAGCTATCAATATCCAAGCAAGACCCTCCACCAGCAAAAAGATTATGACTTGCTGAGGGCTCAGGAGGTGGTTAGCATTTTTTAGCAATAAAGTACTTTTAAATTAAGGTATGTACATGGTTATTTTAAGCATAATCCTATTGAATACTTATGTTACAGTATAGTGTAAACATAACTTTTATATGCACCGGGAAATCAAAAATTTTGTGTGACTTGCTTTCCTGAGTTTGTCTGGAACCAAACTTGCAAAATCTGTGTCTTTCAGGACACAGGCAAGAATAGATTTTGTTCTTAAATTTCATTTGAAAGTTAAAAGTTTATAGGAAAATTTACCTGCTAAGTACATTTTTTTTCATAAAATAAAGTTACAAATGAGAGATAGTCCCAAGCTAGTGCACAGATGTCTAACAAAACTCTATTTCATTAGACCTAACTTTGCATCAATGGTTTTTCTAAGTTCTGATCCCTTGGGAGATGTGGGTTTCAGAAGTGATACGGAACTCTGGTGGCAAAGGAGGGCCTCAGGAAGAGGAGAAAGAAGGGGCAGAACTTTGGACACCCAGGATCTCGCTGTAGAGAGAAAAAGTTCTACAATGGGGAGAAGGAGAGGTGAGTAGTAAAGGATAGATTCTGTTTAATTAATTAATGTTGTTTTGATCTACAGGTTGAGTTTCCATATGTTAAGGATTACTTTGGATGGTATTTCAAGACAATGCTTTAAATAAATAGTGCTTCATTTCAATTTGATATTTTTTACTTGCCCATGGTAGTTTTACAGTTTTTAAAACTTTTTAGTCTTTATTTTTGCTTTGTCTTATCTTGAATTTATTGCCTAATCAACATTATTGCAACAATAAAGGATATCAAATAGGAGAAAAATTTACTCACATTGTCCTCATGCTGACATATCAACAGTTCTCATTTTTCTTTTTTCTAGTTTGTCCATATCTAATTATTGTTGTAACCAAAGCAGAGATACTTCCATGCTATGGTCTTTTTCATATGACATTGTATCCTGTTTCATGATTCTTCATCATTTCCACTTCACTACTCAAAACTGGCCTTCTAGATTCCACGTTGGATGCCCAAGCTTGTAAACCTCTGACCTGTTGTCGAATTCCATGCAGCTTCCTTTAGAGATGGGGCCGTGAGTGCCACCTCTGTTTGAAATACAATACGATCAAGCAAAAGGAAATAAAATAAAGTGAACTTAATCACTCTACTACAACTTCTTAACAAGAAAAGAATGAGAGATTGAATGTAATCCTTGATTATATGTGGAAATAAGTTTAAAAAATATATTTATCTCACACTTTAACTTGATGGCTTGTATATTCTTGAATGAATATCTAATTACTTATGAAATTATGAACATATTATACTCATTCATTTTGAATAAACTGTAATATTGAACTATTTATATATCAACCAAAAATACAACCTTAAAATTAAAAAAAATATTTCTTAGAATTTCAATTTTTAGGAAATATTGGCTGTTGGTAGTTATAATTTAATATTTGTAACATTAACACTACTAATAATAATGGAGGATTTTTTTTCAACCACATATGACTCTAAGCATCCATTAGGTAATTGTTGCCTTCTTCAAATCACTGGGATATTTAAAAAAAACATTATCTAGGCATTCCTAAAAATACTCCAAGAAATATTATTCCACTACATAGACATAGCACATCTGTCAAAAATATTGAATGTCTGGACACTATAGCAACATTCTATTTTAGAGTCAGGAATCAATTTAGTAAATAGAATCTTATAATGTGATACAATAATTGCAAGGGATAGAAATGTTCTGGGAAGGTAAAACCATAAGTGACAAAATGCGACAATTTTAAGTGAAACTGAATGTTTCTTTTAATGATAAAATCAGTTTATTTGGTGTCATTTAAAATACATTTTAATGTGCTGTTCGATTCTGTTTGCTAGTATTTGCTGAGGATTTTTGCATCTACGTTCATCGGTGATATTGGTCTGTAGTTTCCTTTCTTTGTGACATCTTTGTCTGGTTTTGGTATCAGGGTGATGGTGGCCTCATAGAATGAGTTTGGGAGTGTTCTTACCTCTGCTATATTTTGGAAGAGTTTGAGAAAGATAGGTGTTAGCTCTTCTCTAAATGTTTGATAGAATTTGCCTGTGAAGCAATCTGGTCCTGGGCTTTTGTTTGTTGGAAGATTTTTTTTTTAATTTATTTTTATTTATTTATTTTTGGCTGTGTTGGGTCTTCGTTTCTGTGAGAGGGCTTTCTCTAGTTGCGGCAAGCGGGGCCCACTCTTCATCGCGGTGTGCGGGCCTCTCACTATCATGGCCTCTCTTGTTGTGGAGCACAGGCTCCAGACGCGCAGGCTCAGTAGTTGTGGCTCACAGGCCTAGTTGCTCCATGGCACATGGGATCTTCCCAGACCAGGGCTCAAACCCGTGTCCCCTGCATTAGCAGGCAGATTCTCAACCACTGCGCCACCAGGGAAGCCCTGTTGGAAGATTTTTAGTCACAGTTTCAATTTCAGTACATGTGATTGGTCTGTTTATACTTTCTATTTCTTCCTGGTTCAGTCTTGGAAGGTTGTGCTTTTCTAAGAATTTGTGCATTTCTTCAGGTTGTCCATTTTATTGGCATATAGTTGCTTGTAGCAATCCCTCATGATTCTTTGCATTTCTGCAGTGTCAGTTGTTACTTCTCCTTTTTCATTTCTAATTCTGTTGATTTGAGTCTTCTAATTAAAAGGATCATACACCATGATCAAGAGGACTTTATCCCAGGAATGCAAGGATTCTTCAATATATGGAAATCAATCAATGTGATACACCATATTAACAAACTGAAGGATAAAAACCATATGATAATCTCAACAGACGCAGAAAAATTTTGACAAAATTCAACACCTATTTAGGATAAAAACTCTCTAGAAAAAGGCATAGAGAGAACTTACCTCAACATAATAAAGGCCATAAATGACAAACCAACAGCCAACATCATTTTCAATGTTGAAAAACTGAAACCAGTTCCTCTAAAATCAGGAAGAAGACAAGGATGCCCACTCTCACCACTATTATTCAACAGAGTTTTGGAAGTTTTAGCCACAGCAATCAGAGAAGAAAAAGAAATAAAAGGAATCCAAATCGGAAAAGAAGTAAAGCTGTCACTGCTTGCAGATGACATGATACTATACATACAGAATCCTAAAGATGCTACCAGAAAACTACTAGAGCTAATCCATAAATCTAGTAAAGTAACAGGATACAAAATTAATGCACAGAAATCTCTTGCATTCCTGCACACTAATGATGAAGAATATGAAAGAGAAATTATGGAAACACTCCCATTTACCATTGCAAAAAAAGAATAAAATACCCAGGAGTAAACCTACCTAGGGAGACAAAAGACCTGTATGTAGAAAGCTATAAGACACTGATGAAAGAAGTTAAAGATGATACCAACAGATGGAGAGATATACCATGTTCTTGGATTGGAAGAATCAATATTGTGAAAAAGACTGTATTACCCAAAGTAATCTACAGATTCAATGCCATCCCTATCAAATAACCAATGGCATTTTTTATGGAACTAGAACAAAAACTCTTAAAATTTGTATGGAGACACAAAAGACCCCAAATAGCCAAAGCAGTATTGAGGGAAAAAAACGGAGCTGGAGGAATCAGACTCCTTGACTTCAGACTATACTACAAGGCTACAGTCATCAAGACAATATGGTACTGGCACAAAAATAGAAATATAGATCAATGGAACAAGATAGAAAGCACAGAGATAAACCCACACACCTATGGTCAACTAATCTATGACAAAGGAGGCAAGGATATAAAATGGAGAAAAGACAGTCTCTTCAGTAAGTGGTGCTGGGAAAACTGGACAGCTACATGTAAAAGAATGAAATTAGAGCACTCCCTAACACCATACACAAAAATAAACTCAAAATGGATTTAGACCTAAATGTAAGACCAGGCACTATTAAACTCTTAGAGGAAAACATAAGAAGGACACTCTTTGATATAAATCACAGCAAGATCTTTTTTGATACACCTCCTAGAGTAATGGAAATTAAAAGAAAAATAAACAAATGGGACCTAATGAAACTTCAAAGCTTTTGCACAGCAAAGGAAACCATAAACACGATGAAAAGACAACCCTCAGAATGGGAGAAAATATTTGCAAATGAATCATCAGACAAAGAATTAATCTCCAAACTATATAAACAGCTCATGCAGCTCAATATTAAAAAAACAAACAACCCAGTCCAAAAATGGGCACAAGACCTAAATAGACATTTCTCCAAAGAAGACATACAGATGGCCAAGAAGCACATGATAAGGTGCTCAACATCACTAATTATTAGAGAAATGCAAATCAAAACTACAATGAGGTATCGCCTCACACCAGTTAGAATAGGCATCATCAGAAAATCTACAAACAACCAGTGCTGGAGAGGGTGTGGAGAAAAGGGAACCCCCTTGCACTGTTGGTGGGAATGTAAATTGATACAGCCACTTTGGAGAACAGTATGGAGGGTCCTTTAAAAACTAAAAATAGAATTACCATATGATCCAGCAATCCCACTACTGGGCATATACCCAGAGAAAACCATAATTCAAAAAGACACATGCACCACAATGTTCATTGCAGCACTATTTACAATAGCCAGGTCATGGAAGCAACCTAAATGCCCATCAACAGATGAATGGATAAAGAAGATGTGGCACATATATACAATGGAATATTACTCAGCCATAAAAAGGAACGAAATTGGGTCATTTGTAGAGACGTGGATGCATCTAGAGACTGTCATACAGAGTGAAGTCAGTCAGAAAGAGAAAAACAAATATTGTATATTAACGCATATATGTGGAACCTAGAAAAATGGTACCGATGAACCAGTTTGCAGAGCAGAAATTGAGACACAGAAGCAGAGAAAAAAACGTATGGACACCAAGGGGGGATGAGGAAGGGTAAGCTGGGACGAAGTGAGATAGTAGCATTGACATATATATACTACCAAATGTAAAATAGATAGCTAGTGGGAAGCAGGTGCATAGCACAGGGAGATCAGCTCGGTGCTTTGTGACCGCCTAGAGCGGTGGGATAGGGAGGGTGGGAGGGTGACGCAAGAGGGAGGAGATATGGGGATATATGTATACATATAGCTGATTCACTTTGTTATACAGCAGAAACTCACACAACCTTGTAAATCAATCATACTGCAATAAAGATGTTAAAAAATATATATTTCAGACTAAGGCAAGAATGATACAAACCGGAAAATAGAATTAAAATATCTACCTATATTTGTATAATATATATCTCATGAAATGTGCTTCTGACTTGTAATATCTCTTAAGATTTTCACTAGTAAAGTTATAGAAATTTAGAACATAAATCTACAGATTTAAAACTACAAATGCACTCAACATACGATGTTGGAATTTCAAAAAATTAGTGGTCTGCAATAGCAACTATGTCACAGCTAATGATTAAACTGAAGACAGAAAATCGGTAATGAACAAATTCATGTTATATGGCCCTTTCACATATCTGCTGGAGAGTATAAACTTCAGTATATAAATGGTCTTCCTTAGAGTTAGGAGAGTTTCTTGATATTTGTGGCCAAATGAAAATATGTTTGAGCCTTATGTAAATCTACCAGAATTCAGATTTCTCATTCACATCTGCAAAAACATTAGGTGAGTCAATTTTATCGCCAGCTTATTTGTGTAAATGACGCGATTAAACAAAGAATCCCCCATAGTCGCCATGAAGCACGTTTGGCGAGCATTGGCGGTGAGCCAGGGACCCCTCCTCTCACGTACCTTCAAACAACCCTGTGAGCTGGAACTACTAGCATTCCCACTCTACAGACGGGAAACCAAGGCTTGGAAACGGAATTGATAGAATTGCCATAGAATTATAGATAATTTAATTTTCAAATATACTTATGTTTCTTCCTTGCTATGTCTGAGTTATAACATATACAGACCTTGGTATAGAACTAATGTAGTAGTCTAACTCGTTTAGATTGGGGTTTCAAATGATCTCTTTCAGATGCATTTTATTACCTTCCTTAGAGGATTTGTCTGGTACCAACAACTTTAAAAATGTACTCCTGGGCTATTAGAAAATTTACTAACTAACTCCATCTTTAGGGTTAAGATTAGACATTAGTTGAAACAAATTCATCAAAATCTACCATTTTTACTACGGGTGAATAACTAGTGAGTAGGAATTAACCATGTGATAAATTTTGGGGGGGGATTTTATTGCAATGTAAAAAAAATGTTCAGCCTAGTATTATAAAATATACAACAGCTTGATACAACTAAAGGTAAACAGGTATGAGTCAAACTGAATAGTGATCAGAAGAAAAAATGTCAGAATGACTAAACTCATCAGAAAGGGCATAGGCTTTTATTTCTCTTGGATAAATATCTGGGAGTGAACAGCCTGAGTCATCTGGTGGGTCTATGTTTAACTTTTTGAGAAACTATGAAGCTGTTTTCCAAAGTGGTTGTACTGTTTTACATTCCTACTGGCAATATATGAGAGTTCTGAGAGTTTCAGTTCCTCCACATCCTTGCCAACATTAAGAAGAGGTGTATAGTGGTACCTAATTGTGGTTTTAATTTGCATTTCCTCATGACCAATAATATTGAGCATCTTTCCTTAAGTCTATTTATCTTTATATCTTCTTTATTCTGTTATAATTTTTTACTTAGTTAAAAGATTGGTTAAAATCTTTTGCCCAGTGTTTTTTTTTGGGATGTTTTCTTATTATTGAGGTTTGAGAGTTTTTTATATACTCAGGATACAAGTTCTTTAACAAATATATCATTTGCAAATATTTTCTCCAGTCTGTGTCATGTCTTTTCATTCAACAGGGTATTTTAAAGACGTGGCCACAAATGTTCAGAGAAGCTTTGTTTGCAAAAGCCAAAATCTGGAAACAATCCAAATACACATCAGCAGGTGAGAGGATAAACAAATTGTGGTATCCAAACACTAGAATAGTATTCAGCAGTAAGAAGGAATGAACTGTTGATATGTGTGATAAAATGAATGATCCTCAACATAACTATACTGAGTGGAAGAAGGCAGAAGAAAAAAGTGTACATACTTTATGATTCCATTTATATAAAATACTAGAAAATGTAAACAAATCTATAGTGAAAGAAAACAGATAACTGGCTGCCTGGGAATAAGGGTTAGGGAATGGGAAGGATTATACTAGGGCACAAAGAAATGTTTGGAGGTGATGGACACATTAATTATCTTGCTTGTAATGGTGGTTTTGTAGGTTTATACATATACCTAAACTTACAAATTGTACACTTTGAATATGTACAGTTTATTGCATGTCAATGATACCTCGATAAAGCTGTTTAAAAACATCAGCAGAAAGTTTGCATTGTACTTAATTTGTTTGTGTTTTTAGTTGCATCACCAACCAAAAAAAAGGAAAGACAAAAAAAATTATAGAGTATATAGCACTCCATGAAAAGTTATACTGCATCTCATTTATATTGTTTTAACACCATTTGGCTCATTCTAAGGCAAAACATGACCAGTGTAAAGAGATAAAATTCTTACCCTTCCCCTATAAACTCTAAGATGAATAGAATTCCATTCTGAAAGATTCATTTTAGACAACAATGTATCATAAAATTCTCAATATTTATACTGACTGCAAGAAGAACATATTATGAAAACATTAGCTTTCATGGAAAACATAATAAAATCTGTCCTTGGCAAGGCATGTAATTAAAAGTTTAAAAAAATACCACCAGCCAGTCATTAATTTCATGTGTCAGGTCATACAATAAGAAATAATTTGTTTTTTCAGTTGGCTGATTAAAATGGAAGGATATTAATAAAGAACAGTGCAAGGTAGAGCAGGTCAGCAGGATCATTTTAGGAAAGGATATAAATTTCACGTAGTGTTATTGGCACATTTTCTGGGTTTTCTCTTTTAAGGCCCTTGAAATACACAGCATAGTTCTTAACACTGAGCTAAACAGGATCATATTCCAGCAGAGGCAGGAGGTGGTTTCCATTAGATTTGCTAGAAGTAGCAGCAATTTACAGCTCACCAGTCACAGGCATCAGACAGTCCAGGATGGTTCTCCCAATCTCTACTCTCCGTCAGTGCTCTCCTTCAGATTCCGCAGAGAAAGGAAAAGGGTTTACGGTCCTGGCTCCATTAGCTCTTTGTTCTTATATTTTTTTCCCCAGAAAATAGATCATCTTTTCAGTTTATCTGAGTTCCCTAGCCATAGCCTGTGAACTGAAATAAATATTTTCATCCTACATTGCTGTCGAATCTTACTTGATTTTTCTTGTCGCCTTCCTCAATCTTATCTGCTCTTCATTTGCTGATTCAAACCAGTTTGGAATGTTTAAAATATGAGTAAAATTGCAGCTACTACAGAGACTAGAGAAAAAGAAATTCTGTACTGCCTGATTTCTTTTTTCCAAAGTTGCTAAGAGTGCTTTAGCCTTTGATTTAGATTTTTATTTTGCAACACACCTTCTTGTCTTCCTCTATAGGTAATTGTGGATATCTAATTAGCAGATAATTATAATTTAGTAAATTTCCCTTAGTATTTTCAATGACAGTGGAACTTCTCAAAAGTGAGTTTATAAGAATTTATATGTGTTCTCCAGGCATAGTCAATATTTAATGACAGTGTAAATTACTTCCTAATAATTAAGGCATACTTCAACTTGAATGCAGGGGACATCTTTATTTGGGCTAGAGCATAAAGCTCAAAATGTCCTTTTGTTTTAATAAACTTAATTTAGAAGATAAGATTTACAGAAAATTTGTGAAGATAGTACAAGCAGTTCCCATAAACTCTGCATCTGGTTCCCATTTTGTTAACATTTGCCATGACTATGATACATTTGTCACAACTAATGAACCAATATTGACACATTACTAACTAAATTATTTAAATCACTAACCTAATGTCCTTTTTCTGTTCCAAGATTCCATCTAGGACATCACACTACATTTTTTTTTTAATTTATTTATTTACGGCTGTGTTGGGTCTTAGTTTCTGTGCGAGGGCTTTCTCTAGTTGCGGCAAGCGGGGGCCACTCTTCATCGCGGTGCGCGGGCCTCTCACTATCGCGGCCTCTCTTGTTGCGGAGCACAGGCTCCAGACGCGCAGGCTCAGTAAGTGCATCACATTACATTTAATCATCATGTGTCCCTAGGCTCCTTTGACTGTGACAGTTCCTCGGAGTTCCCTTCTTTCTTTCTTTCTTTTTTTTCCTTGATAACTGATAACTTTGAGTTTATTGGGTTTATTGGATGCTCTACTTGTGGCTATATTGGGGTTATGAGTTTTTGAAAGGGCAAACGCAGAGGTAAAATGCCATTTTCATTATATCGTATCAAGGGTGCCTGCTATAAACATGATTTATCACTGATGACGTTAACATTGATTACTTCATTGAGGCTGTATTTGTCAAATTTTTCACTTATAAGGATATCTCTTCTCCCTCCCCCCATACCCAGTGCACCCTGCACTCCAAGGGGTAGGGTGTTAAGTTCCATGTCCTTGAAGGGGAAGAGCTACATAAATTATTTGAAATTCTGTAGAGATTTGTCTCTTTCCCCTCAGTTATTACTTAATCACTTATTTATATCAGTATAGACTCATGGGTATTTATTTTGTACTTCAGGGTATAATACAATATTACTTTATTTTGTCATTCAAGTTGCTCCAGCTTTAGCCATTCAGCGCTCATCACTGCGCTCCTGTGTCACTTTCTCCTACCCCCACTGTTTTGTGTTTTGAGCACTTCCTTACTTCCTGGCACTTCAAGATGATCCAGCATCATCTGGTATTTTTCCTGTCCCAATCCTAGAATTATCCATTTCTCCAAGGAGACTTGGTTCCTTTTTTAAGAGAGTGTTATTAGAAACTAAAATCTGGACATTAAGTGTGCTTATTGATACTGAAATGTTACTGCTTCTAAGACTCCTGTTGACAAAGCTAGAGTCATAGGATATAGTTAAAGTTTCCACTCCTCCACCTCCTAACCATCTTATGTCTTTTGTACTTGGGCTGATGCACATGTTGGACTCACAAATTCACATTCTCCAATAACTGGAACTCCAGTTCCACTGGTTTCTTTTATCACATATAATGAGGAAAACTTAATGAAGCATTGAGGACACTTTTACTCCTTGAAGGAAGCCTACTTAAAAATCTTGAGAGGCAGCCCAAGCAGTCCTACTTCAATCCAATTTATTTGATATAGAGTACGACACTAAAACAAATATGAGGAGAGTCTAAATAAATAAATAAATAAAAGAATAAGTAGATAAAGAATGATTTTGGAAAAAAATTAATGGAACTAATGGAGAAGAGAAAGGTCAGAATAAGCCAGGTGCTGTTTTCCTCATTTTTTAATAAGGTTGAATTCCTCTTTTAGATGCTAAAACTTAGGATAAACTTGACTGCTACATATCAGTCAATTAAAGAGGATGGGCCATAACAATAATTGCATCTCAAAATTATAATCCTCCAAAACTTATCAATTATAAGTCTCCGAAAAGCAATTAAGGTTAAAGAAGGTTGCTTATGATGAAAACGTACTGCAACAGAAAGAATTGTTCTAATATTGTTACACTGAGAAACCCAATAAGCAGGTGAATACTCACAAGAATAGTGCCTTGGTAAAGGAGTTAAGTTAGCCTTACCCTAAAGTCTAATCTGGACCCACTCTAACAAAGCTTAAAAGACAGTCACAAAGGAGTCAAAAGGTTCAAAAAATCTAATATTCTTTTAGGGAATACAACAAAATCTAGCAAGGAAAAAAGTGAAATTCAAATTGTTCACCATCCAATTATAATTCAACCATAAATTCTAAGAAGCAGGAAAATATGATCCAAAACCAGGACACAAAACAATCAATAGAAAGAGATCCAGAAATGGCAAAGTTTGTGTTTTCTAAATTATTATTAATTGATGAATTTTTCTCCTTGTGAGAAATCTACTCAATGTGATTTTGTTTTATTCTTGTTGGTAGAATTCTCATACATTGCTGGAGGGAATGAAAAATGCCACAGCCACTTTAGAAAACATTTTGGACGTTCTTAATAGGTTATACTTACACTTACCGTAAGATCCAGCAATCCTTAACTGGATTCTCTTAGGTATTTACTCAAGAGAAATTAAAACATATGTTCACACATATATTTGTATATAAATGTTCATAATAGCCAAATCATTGATGGTACCCAGTTGTCCATCAACATGTGAGTGAGTAAACACATCATGATATATCTCTATAATGGACTACTACTCACTAATGAAAAGGAACAAACGACTGATACACACAACATGGATGAGTCTCAAAGTCATTACTCTAAGTGAAAGAAGCCAAATACAGACATTTATAAAACATTACAAGAAAAAGCACACCCCTAGTGATTGAAAGCAAATCTGAGTTTGTCAGAGACTGAAGTTGAAGGAAGGAAATTGAGTACGAAGTGGCATAAGGGAATATGTACACATGGATATATATTTTTCAAAACTCACTGAATTTTACACTTAAAATTGGAGAATTTTACTGTATGTAAACTTTACCTCAAGAAACTGAGTGAAAATAAGTGGAACAGATTTGGGGGTAGAGCAAGTTTCTTAAGACTTGAGACGGCCTGACCAAATTTCAAGTCAACTGTTCTTAAAAGAGAAACAATTTGGTAGTAAAAATCAATAGCAAATAACTGCTTGTGGTAGATAAAGCTCCTTGAATTAACGTCAAACATGGGAAAAAGTCTGCTTACATTCAAAGAAAGCCTTGAAATAGCACCAAGTAAACTGATGGGCAGTAAAATTGGCAAAAAGAAACACTACTTCAGTATATTAAGAAAACTAAGAACTCCTGTGTTCTAATGCATACTGGAGAATTCAAATCCCTACTATTTTGTGAAGGAAAAAATAACTGAGTAATTTTTATAGGAAAGTAATCATGTTCTCTCCTGCAGGAGTTAAACCATTTGAAAGTGAGGAGGGGAGAGGTGTTGTCCAAAGTTTTAACAAAGTCTGAAGGTAAAAAGTTTAATGAGAATTTTAGGGGCCAGCCATTCTGTACAATCTTATGGAATATGGGTAGATTTCAAGTACTAGTCAGACCAAAACAAGGAAACCATCTAAATCTTACATCATATTTCCTTTTAACATAGGCTCTGCAGGAGGGCAGGTCTCCCAGTACATCTTTCATTGTTCCCAGAGTATTGGCCCTTAGAAGCCAAAACCTTCTCCAAATCAATGAAAATAATTTAAAGACCCAACAAAACGTTTGGGCCTTTTAAAATAAAAACTAAATGATCTCTGATGTTTGTGAAGGATTCCTTCTATTTGTCATTGAAGGTTGGAATTACTTAAAGCATATCTGCTTCATTTTTCTTTAATGGAAGGCTCCCAAAGGTCATAGAAGTTCTGAGAAATCAAGCCCTGAAATTTTCTTGGCCTTCTGGGCTATTGAAGCTGGACTGAGTTATGTTTATTAAATCCATCTCGAAATTTTTTGGCAATCAGTTTCTTACACCTTGAGTTTAGAAATCTGGGAATCATTGGCATGCCAAACCTTCAAAGTATATGAAACTAATTTTTCAGAAACCAACATGCCTAATTAGTGGTATTACTTTTTGAAATGTTTTCATTACTGATCCCCTTGGGATTCATTCATGGCAAAAGCATTTAAAATGATGTCTATCCTCTGAACCCCTATTATTAAGGCTGCAGGCAGATGTTTTTGTAAACAATTGGCCCTTGAAGGTATCCTTGGAGCCAAGAAGCTCATGTTTCATTGGACCAAGAGAAGAAGCACATTCCAGAGTTGAGGATCCTCTGAGGACAAAACTGTGAGTCAATGTTCACCACATTATATCATTAATCAGCTTGATTCAAATGATGTCATAAATTCAAGGTCAAAAAGAACCAATAAATTCCACCTCCAAGGACCTGCTTTTACAGCTTCTAGGGTATCCTGTGAAATTTTCCTTCTAATTTAAAAAATTGAGACAATAATTATGAACTATAAAATTTGAAGACCAACTATAAATCAAGAGTTTAGTGTTATAATAAAAAAAGGATAGAACTAAATGCATCTAATAATCAACATAATTATGATTACAAGATAAGGTAAGTAGTCATAAATAGAAACTAACAATGAGATTGGTGACATTTACACCACTGATCTGAGCATTTTAAAATCATTTAAAAGGTGATTGGTAGGCTCGGCTGAAAAGGAAACTGCTCAGAGATTCTACTCAAGACATTGTAACAAAAACCACCTGAAGTGCAAGTTAAAAACATGATTCCTGAACATCATCCCAGTAGGGATGCCAGATAAAATACAGAATACAGTTAAATTTGAATTTCATGTAGATGATAAATAATTGTATTCCTATATTTTATTTCACATAAACAATGAATAATTGTATTTCTATATATTTTTTTCTAAATCTGGCTATATATAGAGAACAAACCAAAATTTTTTATTAGAATCCCAGAGGATTCTTAATATCAGGAAAGTTGGAGAAATATCGTTAGAGGTAAATGCTGACTTCTTTCTTCCCCAGTAAGGAATGCCCAAAGCATAGGGTTCCAGGGACTTCTACAGACAGGTGTGCCCAAAATCCAGGCTTTGGAAGGTCCAAATCAATTTAAACTGAATATGAGGAAACATCTCTCCTCATCTGAGTTAGAATTATTCTCCTTTATGGAGGAATAAAATCAGGCAACGTAGCCTGGGTTTTAGACTCCAGGTAGGAAGGGAGAAGCAGAAAGGAGATTGAGTCCCTGCATGGACTAGGGTAGAAGGTAGATGGTGTAATTTCCCTGTCACTTAATCTCCTTCTCCTTTCCTCCTGTTCTTTTCCACAGTAGTCCTACATGGAGAATTACCCGAATTATGTGTATCAGCTGTAACCCCAGCCCACCTCCAATACAAGAGGGAGTTCCCTCCAAGAGCGAAGGCTCATGGGAATGTTAAATGGTAAAGGTTAAATGTGTTCTTTTGAAATTTTTCATTTTTTTTTTGGCTATGGAACATTTCAAACATATACCAACATAGAATAATATCAGACACCGAAATACGTAACATGTTGCTTCAATAATGATAAACTCATGCCAATCTTCTTTTATTTACATTCATTGCCATTATGTACAACCCCATTATTCTCAATAAGATCTATATCTTTTCATTTCATACATGTGCCCGTGTGTGCATGTATACATGTGTATGTGTGTGTATATATGCATGTATATATTATCAGACAAATTAAGAAACATTTTATGTTATATATATATATTTTTGAGACTGTATCTCTAAAAGATAAGGAATTTTAAAAACATTACACAAAAAATATCAATAATCCTTAATGTCATAAAATATATGACAGCGTTCAAATTTCTTTGATTCTATTTTTAACTACTTCAAATGGAAGTGCTTATAAACTCCATATATTGCAGTTGATTAATATATCTTTTTATAGATCTCCTTTTTTTCCCCTTGCAATTCATTTGTTAAAGAAACCAAGTTATTTTCCCTTTAGAGTTTTCCACATTCTGGATTTTGCTGATTGAATTCTTGTAGTGCTGTTTAACAGGTTTCTCTGAGTTAACAATGGAATGAGAAGCTTGAGAGAGAGAGGATCAAGATGATGACATAAGAAGCTCCTGAGTTCCCCTGCTTTCATGGATGCACCAGCTGTATAGCTATTCACATGGCACTTTCCAATGAAAGAGATACAGAAACCAGCTGAGTGGCTCCTACACGTTGGGCCAGTGAGAAGGTACACAATGAAATGGGTAGGAAAAGTTGAGACACAGTCTGGCCATAAACCCCATGCCTGGCCCAGGGTCATACAATCTGAAAAGAATGCCCAGTTCCCAGTTTCTCCCTGAGGAGCAAAGGATTTGACCACACGATCAGCATCCCAAATTTAAAACTTTCACCTGAGGGATGGACCTCCCCAAAACAGCTACCTCTGAAAGCCAAAGAGTCTTTAATCTATGATACCCACAAAACTATACCAAAAAAGAAGCAGTTGTTAATGTGAGAGCACTCACTGTGTCTGTCCCCCAGGGTTTAGCACAGAGGAAGCAGGCAAAATTCACCCATCGCCCAGTGTTTCCCTGAAAACAGATTTATCTGCATACTTTAAAAGCTACCTAGCAAGAATAAGCTACTCAGCAAAGTTGTCCTTCAAAATTGAATAAATGATAAAAAAGAGTTTTCCAGACAAACATATGCTGTTGGAATTCATTACAACTAGACCAGCCTAACAAGAAATGTTAAAAATTCTCTGAACTGAAACTAAAGGAAGCTAATTAGTAACAGGAAAACTTGGGTAAGTATTGTTGACTGAAAAAAAAAAATGCACAACTTAAAAGTTGTGAGTTATGTTTTATTTGGGGACTTTACTGAGTACAATAGCCCAGGAGACAGCCTCTCAGGTAGCTCTGAGGAATTGTTCCAAAGAGGTAAGGGAAGAGCCAGGATATATAGTAGTTTTTCCTGAAAACAAACAAACAAAAAACAAACAAATGTGGTTGAACATCAAAATATTACTGCTAATCACAAAAAACAGACATTTCAAGTTAATGATTTTAATGCTTTTTTGCATATGGGAAGATGCAAGAGTCTGGGCTCATTGAAATTATTCCTTTGATATGCATCTTAACTATCTAGGGCCAGTATCCTGTTTTTCTCCATCCTGAATTCCCCTCAAGACTCACCACCTAGGGGGGGTTGCTGTGGCTGATGGCTTGTTGGTGGGCAACATTCATTATTTACTGAAATGGCAGGCAACATTTTTTGTCCACGGTATAAAATTCACTGATAAATATAAATATATAGTTAAATTCAGAACATCCTAATGTTACAGTGCTGGTGGATAAATCACTTTATGATTCACTTCACTGTATGAAGGTTAAAAGACAAGTATTAAAAATAACTATAAGTGTAATAATTAATGAATGGATACACAGTGTAAAAAGATGTAAATTGTGACATGAAAAACATAAAAGGAGAGTGGGAGTGTAAAAATCTAGAACTCTGTACTATGCTTGAAGTTAAGCCGTTATTGGTTTAAAATAGAATGTTATAAATATGTTTTATGTAATTCTCATGGCAATCACAAAACAAAAGGCTATAATAGACATGCAAAAGATAAACAGAAAGGAATCAAAGCATACCACCTCAAAAAATCATCAAATCATAGGGAAATAGAACAAGAGAAGAAGAAAGGAATAGAGGAAATACAAAAAAGTCAGAAAATAGTAAACAAAATGATAATAGTAAGTTCATACCTATCAATAATTATGTTAAATATAAATGACCTAAATTATCCAATCAAAAGTCATGGAGTGGCTGAATGGATTTTTTAAAAAAAGACTCAACTAATTATATTCTGCCTATAAGAGGCACTTCAACTTTCAGGAACATACAGACTGAAAGAGAAAAAATAGGAAAATATTTTCCATGCAAAAGGAAACCCAAAAAAAGCAGGAGTAATTATATCAGACAAAATAGAATTTAAGCCAAAGACTGTAACAAGAGATAAAGAAGGTCATTATGTGACGTAAAATAAGTCAGACAGAAAAAGGCAAATACTGCATGGCAAATACTCCATTCACTTACTATGTGGAATATAAATTAAAAAAAACCCCTCAAACTCATAGAAAAGTGGTTGCCAGGGACTGGGGGAGGGTGGGGGAAATAGGAAGAGGTTGGTAAAGGTACACATTTTCAGGAATAAGATGAATTAGGTCTGAGGATCTACTAACGTAGTGACTACAGTTGATAATACTGTACTATATAATTGAAATTTGCTAAGAGAGTAGAACTTAAATGTTCTCACCCAAATGAAATAAAAGGTAAATATGTGAGATGATGGGTGTTTTAATTAACTTGATTTGGGGAATCCTTTCACAATGTGTTTGTATATCAAATCATCAGTTTGTACACTTTTAATATCTTACAATTTTATTTGTTAACTATGCCTCAATAACACTGAAAAATAATTTTTAAAAAAGTTGATAGAAAGAAAAAGAGGGAAAAAGAAAAGAGAGGGCAATATAGGAAAGGTTAATGAGTATGGAGAACAAGTAAAGAGAAAACCAAGAAGCTAGTGTGGAGAGTAATTGTGGAAATATAAATGAGAAAGGAGAGTGGAAATCCGGGAGAATATGTCAGTTTCACTCACTTGCTTTTCCTGTAGAAAATGAGATATATATTCAGGGACACTCTAAGACATATGTGGCCAAACTCATACAGAGCTCAGTAGGAATTGTGGTTAATATTGACATTTAAACCTCACATAAAGATGACACCCTTACTTTTTAAAAAAAATTTTTTATTGGAGTGTGTTGTCAGATTCAGGTGTACAGCAAAGTGAACCAGTCATACATATAAACATATCTATTCTTTTTTTAGATTCTTTTCCCATATAGTCCATTACAGAGTATTGAGCAGTGTTCCCTGTGCTATACAGTAGGTCCTTATTAGTTAACTATTTTATGTATAGTAGTATGTATATGTCAATCCCAATCTCCCAATTTATCCCTTCCCTGCTTACCCCTAGTAACCATAACATTATTTCTATATCAGTGACTCTACTTCTGTTCTGTAAATAAGTATATTTGTAAGCTTTTGTTAGATTCCACATATAAGTAATATCATATGATAATTTGTCTTTCTTTGTCTGACTTCACTCTGTATGACAATCTCTAGGTCCACCCATGTGGCTGCAAATGGCATTATTTTGTTCTTTTTTATGGCTGAGTAATATTCCATTGTATATATGTACCACATCTTCTTTTATCCATTCTTCTGTTGGTGGACATTAAGGTTGTTTCCATGTCCTGGCTATTGTAAATAGCACGGCAATGAACACTGAGGTGCATGTGTCTTTTTGAATTATGGTTTTCTCTGGGTATATGCCTAGGAGTGGGATTGCTGGGTCATATGGTAGTTCTATTTTTAGTTTTTAAGGAACCTCCATACTGCTCTCCATAGTGGCTCTACTAATTTACATTCCACCAAAAGTGTAGGAGGGTTTCCTTTTCTCCACACCCTCTCCAGCATTTATTGTTTGTAGATATTTTGATGATGGCCATTCTGACCAGTGTGAGGTGATACCTCACTGTAGTTTTGATTAGTATTTCTGTAATAATTAGTGATGTTGAGCCTCTTTTCATGTGCCTTTTGATCATCTGTATGTCTTCTTTGGAGAAATGTCTATTTAGATCTTCTGCCCATTTTTTGATTGGGTTGTTTGTCTTTTCGATATTAAGCTGTGTGAGCTGTTTGTATATTTTGGAGATTAATCCCTTGTTAGTTGCTTCATTTGTAAATATTTTCTCCCATTCTGAGTGTTGTCTTTTTGTCTTATTTATGGTTTCCTTTGCTGTGCAAAAGCTTTTAAGTTTAATTAGATCCCATTTGTTTATTTTTGTTTTTATTCTCATTACTCTAGGAGGTGGGTCAAAAAAGATCTTGCTGCGATTTATGTCGTAGAGTGTTCTGCCTATATTTTCTTCTAAGAGTTTTATAGTGTCTGGCCTTACGTCTAGGTCTTTAATCCATTTTGAGATTATTTTTGTGTATGGTGTTAGGAAGTGTTATAATTTCATTGTTTTACATGTAGCTGTCCAGTTTTCTCAGCACCACTTATTGAAGAGACTGCTTTTTCTCCATTGTATTCTTGCCTACTTTGTCATAGATTAGGTGACCATAGGTGCATGGGTTTATCTCTGGACTTTCTGTCCTGTTCCATTGATTTATATTTCTGTTTTTGTGCCAGTACCATAAGGTTTTGATGACTAACTCCAGCTCTGTTTTTCTTTAGCAAGATTGCTTTGGCTATTTGGGGTCTTTTGTGTTTCCATACAAACTGTAAAATTTTTTGATCTAATTCTGTGAAAAATGCCATTGGTAATTTGATAGGTTGCATTGAATCTGTAGATTTCTTGGGTAGTATAGTCATTTTCACAATATTGATTCTTGCAATCTAAGAACATGGTATATCTCACCATCTGTTTGTTTCATCTTTAATTTCTTTCTCCAGGTCTTATAGTTTTCTGTGTACAAGTCTTTTGCCTCCTTAGGTAGGTTTATTACTAGGTATTTTATTCTTTTTGTTGCAGTGTTAAATGGGATTGTTTCCTTACTTTCTCTTTATGATATTTCATTGTTAATGCATAGGAATGTAAGAGATTTCTGTGTGTTAATTTTGTATCCTGCTACTTTACCAAATTCATTGATGAGCTCGAGTAGTTTTCTGGTGGCATCTTTGGGATTTTCTATGTATAGCATCATGTCATCTGCAAACAGTGATAGTTTTACATCTTTCTTTTTTTCCAATTTGGATTCTTTTATTCTTTTTTCTTCTCTGATTGCCGTGGCTAGGACTTCCAAAACTATGTTGAATAATAGTGGTGAGAGTGGACATCCTTGTCTTATTCCTCATCTTAGAGGAAATTCTTTCAGTTTTTCACCATTTTCATCCATGTTTGCTGTGAGTTTGTTGTATATGGCCTTTATTATATTGAGGTAGGTTCCCACTATACCCACTTTCTGGAGAGTTTTTATCATAAATGGGTGTTGAATTTTGTTGAAAGCTTTTTCTGCATCTATTGAGATAATCATATGGTTTTTAATCTTCAATTTGTTAATATGGTGTATCACACTGATTGATTGATATGTTGAAGAATCCTTCCATCCCTGGGGTAAATCCCACTTGATCATGGTGTATGATCCTTCTAATGTGTTGTTGGATGTGTTTGCTAGTACTTTTTGTGAGGATTTTTGTGACTATGTTTATCAGTGGTATTGGCTGGTAATTTTTTGTGTGTGTGATATCTTGTCTGGTTTTGGTATCAGGATGATAGTAGCCTTGTAGAATGAGTTTGGGAGTGTCCCCCTCTCTGCAAATTTTTGGAAGAGTTTGAGAGGGATAGGTGTTAGCTCTTTTCTAAATGCTTGACAGAATTTGCCTGTGAAGCCATCTGGTCCTGACCTTTGTTTGTTGGAAAAATTTTATTCACAGTTTCAATTTCATTATTTGTGATTGGTCTTTTTATAGTTTTCTATTTCTTCCTGGTTCAGTTTTGGAATATTGTACTTTTCCAAGAATTTGTCCATTTCTTCCAGGTTGTCCCTTTGATTGGCGTATAGTTGCTTGTAGTAATCTCTTATGATCCTTTGTATTTCTGCAGTGTCCATTGTAACTTTTCCTTTTTCATTTCTAATTTTATTGATTTGAGTCCTCTCCCTTTATTTCCTTGATGAGTCTTGCTAAAGGTTTATCAATTTTCTTTATCTTCTCAAAGCACCAGCTTTTAGTATTATTGATCTTTGCTATTGTTTTCTTCATTTCTGTTTCATTTATTTCTGCTCTGATTTTAATGATTTCTTTCCTTCTACTAACTTTGGGTTTTGTTTATTCTTCTTTCTCTAGTTGCTTTAGGTGTAAGGTTGGGTTGTTTATTTGAGATTTATCTTGTTTCTTGATGTAGGATTGTATTGCTATAAACTTCCCTCTTAGAACTGCTTTTGCTACATCCCATAGGTTTTGGGTAGTCGTGTTTTCATTGGCATTTATTTCTAGGTATTTTTTGATTTCCTCAATGATCTCTTGGTTTTTAGTGGCATATTGTTTAGCCTCCATTTGTTTGTGTTTTTTACAGTTTTTTTTTTCCTGTAATTGATTTCTAATCTCGTAGCATTGGGTTGGAAAAGATGCCTGATATGAGTTCAATTTTCTTAAATTTACTGAGGCTTGATTTGTGACCCAATTTGTGATCTATCCTAGAGAATGTTCCATGTGCACTTGAGGAGAATGTATTCTGCTGCTTTTGGATGGAACGTCCTATAAATATCCATTAAGTCTATCTAGTCTAATGTGTCACTTAAGGCTTGTGTTTTCTTAATTTTCTGTCTGGATGATCTATCCCTTTATATAATTGGAGTGTTAACGTCACCCACTGTCATTGTGTTACTATTGATTTCCCCTTTTATGGCTGTTAGCATTTGCCTTATGTATTGAGGTGCTCCTATTTTGGGTGCATACATATTTACAATTGTTATATCGTATTCTTGGATTGATCCCTTGATCATTATGTAGTGTCCTTCCTTGTCTCTTGTAATAGTCTTTATTTTAAAATCCATTTCATAAGATGTGAGTATTACTATTACAGCTTTCTTTCGATTCCATTTGCATGGAATATCTTTTTCCATCCCCTCACTTTCAGTCTTTATGGGTCCCTAGGTCTGAAGCAGGTCTCGTGTAGAGAGCATATATATGGATCTTGTTTTTATTTTTTATTTTATTTATTTATTTACTTATTTATTTATTTTTGGCTGAGTTGGGTCTTCATTGCTGCATGCGGGCTTTCTCTAGTTGCAGCAAGCAGGGGCTACTCTTCATTTTGGTGCATGGGCTTCTCATTGTGGTGGCTTCTCTTGTTTTGGAGCACAGGCTCTAGGCATGTGGGCTTCAGTAGTTGTAGCATGCAGTCTCAGTAGTTGTGGCTCATGACCTCTAGAGTGCAGGCTCAGTAGTTGTGGCAAATGGGCTTAGTTGCTCCGTGGCATGTGGATTCTTGCTGGACCAGGGCTCAAACCCATGTGCCCTGCATTGGCAGGCGGATTCTTAACCACTGTGCCACCAGTGAAGTCCCTGGATCTTGTTTTTATATCCATTCAGCCAGTCTGTGTCTTTTGGTTGGAGGATTTAATCCATTTAGATTTATGGTAATTATCAATAGGTATGTTCCTATTGCCATTTTCTTGTTTTGAGTTTGTTTTGGTAAGTCTTTTTCTTCTCTAGTGTTTCCCACCTAGAGAAATTTCTTTAGCATTTTTTGTAAAGCTGGTTTGGTTGTGCTGAATTTGCTTAGCTTTTGCTTGTCTGTAAATATTTTGATTTCTCCATCAAATCTGAATGAGATGCTTGCTGGGTAGAGTAATCTTGGTTGTAGGTTATTACCTTTCATCACTCTAAATATGTCCTGCCACTCTCTTCTGGCTTGCAGAGTTTCTGCTGACAAATCAGCTGATAACCTCATAGGGATTCTCTTGTATGTTATTTTTTGCTTTTCCCTTGCTGCTTTTAATATTTTTTCTTTGTTTTTAATTTTTGTTAGTTTGATTAATATGTGTCTTGGCATGTTTCTCCTTGGGTTTATCCTGTATGGGACTCTGCGCTTCCTGGACTTGATTGACTATTTCTTTTCCCACATTCAGGAAATTTTTGACTATAATCTCTTCAAATATTTTCTCAGGCCCTTTCTCTCTCTCTTCTTCTTCTGGGACCTCTATAATTTTAATGTTGGTATGTTTAATGTTGTCCCAGAAGTCTCTGAGACTGTACGTACTCATTTGTTTTCTTTCTTTTTTTCCTTATTCTGCTCCTTGGCAGTCATTTCCACCATTATATCTTCCAGCTCACTTATCCTTTCTTCTGCCTCAGTTATTCTGCTATTGATTCCTTCTAGTGTATTTTTCATTCCAGGTATTGTGTCATCTATCACTGAGTGTTTGTTCTTTATTTCTTCTAGGTCCTTGTTAAATATTTCTTATATCTTCTCTATCTGTGCCTCGATTCTATTTCTGAGATCTTGGATATCTTTACTATTACTGCTCTGAATTCTTTTTCGGGTAGATTACCTATTTCCTCTTCATTTATTTGTTCTTGTGGGATTTTACCTTGCTCCTTCATCTGCAACATATTTCTCTGTCATCTCATTTTGTCTAATCCACCATGTTTATGGTCTCCTTTCTACAGGCTGCAGGGTTGTAATTCCTCTTGCTTTGTTGTCTGCTCCATGGTGAGTGAGGTTGGTCCTGGTGCCTGTGTAGGTTTTCTGATGGGAGCAACTGGTGCCTGTGCTCTGGTGAGTGGAGCTCAGTCTTTTCCTCTGATGGGCAGGGCCATGTCAGGTGGTGTGTTTTGGGATGTCTGTGAGCTTAGTATGACTTTAAGCAGCCTGCTGCTGGTGGCTGAGTCTGTTTTCCTGTCTTGTTGGTTGTGTGGTGTGAGGTTTTCAGCACTGGAGCTTGCAGGTAGGTGGGTGGAGCTGGGTCTTGGTGATGAGATGGATACCTCCTGGAGAATGCATGCCAATTAATATTCCCTGAGCTTGTGAATTCTCTGGTAATCCAGTGTCCTCGACTTGACACTCTCACCCCAGAGGCCTTGGCCCAACCCCTGGCTGGGGAGCCAAGAGAACACAAGACATGTAGTGCAGCCAGAGAAAAAAGAAAGAAAAGCAAGAAAAAAGAAAACAAGAAGAAAAGAAAACAAACAGACAAACAAAACCCAAGAGAAATAGCAAAGACAGAAACAAACACATAGTAGCAACAACACAACGCACACACAGAAAAAAAAATAGAAGAAAGAAAACAAACAGACACACCAAATCCAAGATAAATGATAACAACAAAACCAAACTAACAGAAACAAACAAGAAGCAGACTGAAAAGGAAAAGAAAAAAAAAAAAACCCCAAAACCAAAAACCAAAAAACCTCAAGAGAGCAAACAAAGAACTGAAAAATGAGAAAAATCATTAAGGACTAAACTAAGAAAAACAAAAAATGGAAAATAAAACAAAAGCAGAAAGCAAATTAAAAAAATCGAAGAAAACATTAAAAAAAAACACATAAAAACAATCAAAAAAAGAAAAAGATAATAAAATAAAGTAAAAAAAAGAACCAAAAACACCAGAAAAGAAAAGACACAGAACAACAAAAAGTAAAAATAGCAAAATTAACATATATATTTTTTAAAAAATTTTTGAAAATGAAAATGAAAAATAAAAATTAAAAATAATAAAAACAACACCACCAACAACTGAACAAAATGGAGCAAAAAAAAGCATAATATTAATAAGTATATTTTCTTGGGACCTCAGCTATCAGTGTCCTTGCTCTCACAGTGAGCCAGAGCCAATCCTCACCTCCCCCGGAGGCCCTCCAGTACCACTAGGTAGGTCTCTGGACCTGCTGTGTGCACTGTGGGACCAGCTCAGACACTAACCTGGCCCAACTCCTGTGTATACTTGTCCCCAAAGTTCATTGCTGTTAAGGCTATACCAGTATCAATTGTGAGAACACTTGTTGTCTATTCAGCTATTCCACAGACACAGAATTTCCCAAGCTGATGTTGGGGGTTTAATCTGTGGCTTGTGTAGTTGCAGGGAAAGGTTAGCATTCCTCTTCCTTAGTCGCCCTGCCCCTGGGGCTCAACTTTGGCTTTGGCCCCACCTCTGCATGTGTGCCACCCTCAGGCATCTGCTCCTTGCCCAGGCAAGAGGGAGCAAAGGCAGCAGCTGATCGGGGCACACTTACTCCCGCAGGCTGGGGAGGGGTACGGCTGCCGCAGTTGGGGTGTGCATGAGTTGCCTGTGGCGGCAGAGACCAGCAGGCAGTTGCAACAGACTGGGGTGTGCTTGCTCTTCTGGGAGTCCCTCCCAGTGCCCGGGGAGACAGGGACTGGCGTGTGGGGGCAGTGGCAGCCCCGCCCCTTGCATGCCTCTCAACAATAGTGACTCATTTCTTGGACAGACCACGCTTCCACTAGGGGCATTCCCGGCCATGGAGCCCCTCACTCCCATCCCCTCTGTTGTATTGGCTCAGCCAACAGCAGTCCTCTCCCCAGATCTGCTCTCTTAACCTCATGCTTTAGCACTCAGCTCCCACAAGCACTGGTGGATTTCCATCTCAGGCAGGGCCACCCAGGGCGATTCCCCAGGAAGCTTTGGGATGGTTGGCGCTCAGGACCCCAGAGCCTATGCGGGTGGAGGAGGTCTTGGCTTGAGGGATGGGCAAGTCTACTCAGATGGGAGCCCCTCCTAGTACCTGCAGAGGCCAAAGAAGCTGGTGGGTGGGGAAAGGGATTGTAATGGTGGCCCTGCCCATTGCATGCCACTCAGCAATCATGCCTTGCTTCTATGGTGACCCAGGCTGTTTTTGCAAACTTTCCTGGCTGTGGAGCTCCTTACTCCCATCCCTTCAGCTGTCTTTTCACAGCCAACAGTTGTCCCCTCCCTGGGTCTGCACTCCAAACCCCACTTTCTAGCACCCATCCCCCAGTCTGAACTGGAGACTCACAGCTCAGGCTGGAATGCTCAGAGCTACAGTGTAGACTATGTGCACAGTCCTTACTTTATCCCGCCTTTCACAGACTGCCTGCTGCATTATCCTTTCATCCCCCAAAGATTTCTTTCTGTTCTGGCTGATTTCCCACTGAGAGGGAATTTTTCTGAGTGTGGAGACCTCCCCTCACCTTCAGCTTCCCACCAGGATTGCTGGTCCCTTTTATGATTCTTCTTCTCTTTTTTCTTCTTTCTTTTGTCCTACCTGGTTGTGAGGGGATTTTTCTTGTCCTTTTAGGTGTCTGAAGTATTCAACTAATGTTCAGCAGGTGCTCTGTGAGAACTGTCCCATCTGTAGATGTATTCTTGATGTATTTGTGAGGAGCAACAAATTCCACGTCCTCCTATTCTGCCATCTTGACTCCTCCTCTCCTCAAGCACATTTCTTAGCTTCCTTATGCTAAGAAAGTGAGGGCTAGAATACCACCTATCTCATAGGGTGTGTCTCAGGATTCAATTAGTTATCATATAATATGTTTGTGGAAACAGTGTCTGTCACTTGGTAGGTACTAGATAAATGTATAACCTTCTTTTTATTCTCTTTCAGTTCCCTTAAAATAGAATTTTCCAGAAATGTACAGCTTACTTTGAGTTACATATATTTGACTCTTCAGCCAGAGCAAGGTGATGAAGCATCCCACACTTTAAAGCTGATGAGACCAGCTTTCTCAGTAGACCCATGCAGAGGTTAGCATTGAACACCTATTTCATGCTTAACCTTCACTGTTTATTTGATAGTCAAAATAACCATATAAGGTTGTTTTTATTCTGTCTGTTTTACAAGTAAGGAAACCAAGACTCAGAAAAAGGCTGAAAACTTGTCCTTATTCAGGCCTAGTAAGTGACAGAGCCAGGATCCAGAGTCAGCCTTTCTTCCCAGTGAGCTCTTCCCACTCTATCACTGCCTTTCCAAGGAAGACCTCCCTTGTCTAGTTGAGTGGGGTCTGAAGGCTCACTGTTGCAGGTTGATTCCCATGGCTTACCTCTTTTCCTCTATTAAATGCAACTGTCTTTGTAATAACTTGTCTTTGCTTTCTTGGACACAGAGAAAAAGTATATTTGGAAAAAAATTACACTTTCATTTTATATCATAGTTTGTGTTCTCTGGATTATTCTCAGAATCAATTGTCATAGGATTTGAGCAAGAAAAAGCACTTTTATGATGCTGGTGGAAGAAATAGTACAGAATTCTTCCAGTGAAAATTACTCCTTGCTTAACAGCTATGGAAGAAGGGTCCTCCAGAAAACAAACATTCACTGGGTCGTGTCTTTTAATTTCCTAACACATTATTCTGGTGTCTTCCTCTGCCACTCCTAAAATGCAATTTTAGATGTGAAGTTGCCTAAGGCATTTATTTTAGACTCTGGTATTTTTCCAACTGGGAGTAGTAAAAAAAAATGGGAATCATGGTGTTAGTTATAAAATTAAATCCAACTTTAGAATAATTAGTAACAGAGTTGGCAAGATAATTCAGAGCATTTTAAGATGCAGCCAAATTTTGCCATCTTCTGTTCTTAATTTTAAACTCAGGAAAATTAGATGTGATAAGTTGATTCATTTTCCTTAACTGTGTAAACACAGTTTTCTCGTTCTGATAAAACATAGAATGGATGGAAGTAGAGGGAGGAAAAATGAATTAAATGCAAGAAAAAAGGAAATGCCATGAATAAGTGGTTACTGCATAGTACGTATTCTAGAAATTATTTCTATATGCTTGAAATGGCTATCTCATATATGAATCATTTATGATTCTAAAATCATTTAGCATAAATGAAAAGAAATAAGTGAAGTCTGCATGAGTTATACATATTTGCAAAGGAAAATTAACAGGATTTTTTATGAAAGCAGATTAGCTAAATTTAAAACATCCTGAAATCCCCAGCACAAAATCATAGTTATATTTTTTTCTCTGTAAGTATTTTATATACATTCTAATTTATACCATTCTAAATTGTTAGGAGAAAAATGAATAGATAAAATACAGTGACTATAGGAATTTCTAAAATTAACTTCTATCTATATATGCAAATTTAAACAATTTGTCAGTTGCAGTTTTTATTTCCAAAATCTTAATGTTGATAATGGGTAGATATTGACACATACAAAAAGCTTAAAACAAAATGATTAAGTTTGGAACAACATTCTGCAGGAGACAGAAACAGATAACCTTTCAAAACTATTAATGATGCTGTAATGATTTCATTAAAAGCACAATTTGATTGGTAGAAACAAAGGGGAGGAAGAAGAAAGATATAAATATAAAATACACAAAATATAAACATAAAATATAAAAAATATAAAATATATAAATATAAAATACCTTTATTCCATTTTAGGAAAGTTGCCCACACTACAACCCCCTTCCCCCTGCTCTCCCACGCATAAAGGAATTGCTTAATATTATGTTTAAAAATGCTTTTGGAATGAAAATCTTTGAAATAGGCAAAAACATGTCTGTTTCTTGCACCGTCTTGGGGGTTTGAAAATTCCAAGACTTTCAAATTTTCTTCTAGATTACTTTTATGATCTCTGGTTCAGTTTTCAATATGGTTATTTAGGAAATTCTTGATTTTACACACAGGTTAAATTATTTTCTATGGAAATCAATTAGGAAATAGATTTCTTTCAGTAGGACAGTTTTTTAAGAGTCATTTCTTTCTCTAACCATAATCTTTAATAATTAGATGATATACACCATAGAATTTGGTAAGAGTCTGTAAAGAGATACATAGTTTTCTATTGATACTTCTTTACTGTGGATGAAAATACCTATTCACTAGAAAGGTATGGCTTCTATTTACAGTTTAATTGAGGTAAGAGTACAATGGGATGGCATGACATCAGCCTGTGAGAATCTGGAATTTGCATCATAATTGGACTGTTTCTCTAGTCGCAGGGTTCTCCTTGAGAAACTGGATTTGTCTGTGTATAGAACCCTTGGCCCATCATTACACTTCTAGTGTTCCTGATCTTTTTTTTTTTTTTTAATAAATTTATTTATTTATTTATTTTTGGCTGTGTTGGGTCTTTGTTGCTGTGTGCAGGCTTTCTCTAGTTGCGGTGAGTGGGGGTTACTCTTCGTTGTGGTGCACGGGCTTCTCATTGTCGTGACTTCTCTTGTTGCGGAGCGTGGGCTCTAGGCATATAGACTTCAGTAGTTGTGGCATGTGGGCTCAGTAGTTGTGGCATGTGGGCTCAGTAGTTGTGGCTTGTGGGCTCTAGAGCTCAGGCTCAGTAGTTGTGGTGCATGGACTTAGTTGCTCTGCGACATGTGGGATCTTCCTGGGCCAGGGCTCGAACCCGTGTCCCTTGCACTGGCAGGCAGATTCTTAACCACTGTGCCACCAGGGAAGCCTGCTCCTCATCCTTTTTAATGCTGGTCTATCCATCCAAATTTGTAGGAATCCAATCACTCTTGTTACCCTCCAGGGCCCCAGAGCTACCCATAAGAAATCTCAGCTGAACCTGCTCCCTTATGGAAATATGAGTCTAACCAAATCTAGCCTATGTTTTATATTACATTCATTTCCACCTTGTAGTCACGAACTCAATTTATACAACAGGGTAGCTAATTATTTCATGTACTCTCCAGCACTTTCTTAATTTCTCTTTACTTCTCAATTAGGATAAATAATTCCATTATTTCTGGGTCAGTTTAGATCCCAAAGACATTTTTAGACTTGATGAAACTTGGCAGTAATATTTATATTCCTGCTAAACTGGTACTAAGACTATTAAATTATTAAGACTGTTTGGGCTGGGCCAAAGTGACCCTTTGTAAACTATGACAGGGACAGGTCATTCCAGTGATCCACGAGCAGAGGCTGAAGGTGAGTAGAAGAAGAGCCACACTTGGTGCGCACTCAAAGGGTGTTAGGGGATCTATGGGGGGAGTAGAAGCTCCCTCTACATTCAGGACCAGCTGAAATCCAAGAGATTTTCTATCTCCATTCTCTCAAACGCGTCCATCTCCTGTCATACTATGCACTGTACCCTGCCCTCTAGACTAGTAAAATCTACTTATCATTCTTTACTTCTCCAAGTTTTTATTCCTGCTTAATCATTGCATCTATTCCCTAATCTAATACATTCTTCGTCACTGTATACCTATCACCTACATTCTCCCTGCCTCCTTCCTTCTTTTTTGCAGAGTGTCTTAGGTAAAGCCCCTGAGAGGTCACTTTGAGATGGGGATTTGCATGCAGGTGGTTTCCTAGAGAGGCCTGTCTGGAAAATATGTATAAATGAAAGTAAGGAGCAGGGTTGAGCCAGGAGAAATTGGACTTTGATGCAATTGGAAATGAGATTCCAGCAAATCTTACAGGGGGCTCTGGAATTGGCATAACCTTCAGTGTTGCCCCTTTTGAGTTAAGAGGGTGAGTCATTGTCTTCTAGACCATCCCTTGCATCAACAAGTCATTGGATAGGGGTGAGTGGCAAGATGATCATAATCGATAACCTTGAGATAAGCAGCCTGCTTCTGCCAAGGGCAATTCAGAGGAGGGACTCAGCTTTGTATAATCTATTCTTTGGATGCAAATTACTAAGTCTAGCCAGCACTTGAGGTTAAGTTCCCCCTCCTGGAGGTTTGAATATCTGCTTATATTGTTTAGAATTCTTCCATATGGAAGATTTGTCCCTTCTCTCCCATATATTTATTCACTCATTTCTTTTTATCAGTATGGACACATGGATATTTATTTTATACTTTGAGATGTAATATAGTACCACACTGTTTATTTGGTTTCTCAGTTTCTTCTAGCTTTGACCACTGGAAGCTCTTTCTAGATGTTTTCTGCATCCCTTTTTCGTAACTCCATCATTTTGTTTTTTTGAGCCCATCCTTACTTTCAGGCACTACGAGATGATCCATCTTCATCATATATATTCCCCGCTCAGATTTAGAATCATCCACTTCTCTGAGAAGCCAGGTTTCCTTTCACTGAGAATGGTATTTAGAAATCAAGATCTGAGTGCTAAGTGTGCTTATTGCTCTTGTATTATCACCATTCAAGACTTTTCAAGAGGGCAGGTCAAGGGAATATATGTATGTAAACTAAGCCATGTGTACACACATATCTATAATTATTTTTGTATTTATCTAAATATAAAGTTAAACAGCATTCATATTAATGCATCCACACCAATTCAGTTCCATAGGGTTCAGTCTAACCTTTCTCCCTCCACCTTGCTTATCTGTTACTTCCCTCTGCAACAGTGAGAGCCCTGGCTCCCAGCATCCACCATCCATGAATTTGTTCAACCCAGTATATATGTAAAGCAGGTTCAGAATTGTTAACACAAGCCGCAGCCAGAAGCAAACTTGCCAATTAGAGTGCAGTGTTCATATTCACTTCCTTTTGTCTTCATCTGGTCAAAACACATTTATCAACAGCTCATTTTCCCCCCACCCCCTTCTGTGAGACAATGCCATATATACATTTATAATACAGTTAGATTTGTTTGTTGCAGTCTGCACTCCATCCAGAATCCCCAAAATTTTGATTGATTTTTAAATTGTACACATTAACACTCATTCAAGTTATAGTTTAAGGGATCTAACTGATGACTCAGTTTCACATCCCATGGCCGTTCCCCAAACCTTGACAGTACTGTTAACTGAACTTCTGCATAATTTTAACCATGTACTCCAATTACTAACCAATATCTTTTAAGCTCATTTCCATTAGAACCCCAATGCCAACAACTTAGCAGCCCTACTGGGACTTTTAATCCATTGATTCTCTCAGTGTTATCATTCTTTACCTCATTTATGTCTTTTTACCCTCACTGCCTAGAATAAACCTTAAGGTAAGTTCTTATATAGATACTACCTAGCTGTAGTCTAAGAACTTTTTCTGCTTTTTTAAAAAAATAATTAGTTTATTTATTTTTTCTCTTATTAGTCATCCATTTTATACACATCAGTGTAGACATGTCAATACCAATCTCCCAATTCATCCCACCACCACCCCCCACCCCCCGCTGCTTTCCCCCCTTGGTGTCCATACATTTGTTCTCTACTTCTGTGTCTCAATTTCTGCTCTGCAAACTGGTTCATCTGTAAAGTTTTCTAGGTTCCACGTATATGCGTTAATATACGATATTTGTTTTTCTCTTTCTGACTTACTTCACTCTGAGTGACAGTCTCTATATTCATCCACGTCTCTACAGATGACACAATTTCGTTCCTTTTTATGGCTGAGTAATATTCCATTGTATATATGTAACACATCTTCTTTATCCATTCGTCTGTCAAAGGGCATTTAGGTTGCTTCCATGACCTGGCTATTGTAAATAGTGCTGCAATGAACATTCGGGTGCATGTGTCTTTTTGAATTATGGTTTTCTCTGGGTATATGCCCAGTAGTGGGATTGCTGGGTCATATGGTAATTCTATTTTTAGTTCTTTAAGGAACCTCCATACTGTTCTCCAAAGTGGCTGTATCAATTTACATTCCCACCAACAGTGCAAGAGGGTTCCTTTTTCTCCACACCCTCTCCAGCACTGGTTGTTTGTAGATTTTCTGATGATGCCCATTATAACTGGTGTGAGGTGATACCTCATTGTAGTTTTGATTTGTATTCCTCTAATAATTAGTGATGTTGAGCTGCTTTTCATGTGCTTCTTGGCCATCTGTATGTCTTCTTTGGAGAAATGTCTATTTAGGTTTTCTGCCCATTTTTGCATTGGGTTGTTTGTTTTTTTGATATTGAGGTGCATGAGCTGTTTATATATTCTGGAGATTAATCCTTTTTCTGATGACTCATTTGCAAATATTTTCTCCCATTCTGAGGGTTGTCTTTTCATCTTGTTTATGGTCTCCTTTGCTGTGCAAAAGCTTTTACATTTCATTAGGTCCCATTTGTTTATTTTTGTTTTTATTTCCATTACTCTAGGAGTTGGATCATAAAATATCTTGCTGTGATTTATATCAAAGAGTGTTCTTCCTATGTTATCCTCTAAGAGTTTTATAGTGTCTGCTCTTATATTTAGGTCTCTAATCCATTTTGAGTTTGTTTTTCTGTATGGTGTTAGGGACTGTTCTAATTTCATTCTTTTACATGTAGCTGTCCAGTTTTCACAGTACCACTAACTGAAGAGACTGCATTTTCTCCATTGTATATCCTTGCCTCCTTTGTCATAGATTAGTTGACCATAGGTGCGTGGTTTATCTCTGGGCTTTCTATCCTGTTCCATTGATCTATATTTCTGTTTTTGTGCCAGTACCATATTGTCTTGATTACTGTAGCTTTGTACTATAGTCTGAAGTCAAGGATTCTGATTCCTCCAGCTCCGTTTTTTTCCCTCAAGACTGTTTGGCTATTCAGGGTCTTTTGTGCCTCCATACAAATTTTAAGGTTTTTTGTTCTAGTTCTGTAAAAAATGCCATTGGTAATTTGATGGTGATTGCAGTGAATCTGTAGATTGCTTTGGGTAGTATAGTCATTTTCACAATATTGATTCTTCCAATCCAAGAACATGGTATATCACTCCATCTGTTGGTATCATCTTTAATTTCTTTCATCAGTGTCTTATAGTTTTCTGCATACAGGTCTTTTGTCTCCCTAGGTAGGTTTATTCCGAGGTATTTTATTCTTTTTGTTGCAATGGTAAATGGGAGTGTTTCCTTAATTTCTCTTTCAGATTTTTCATCATTAGTGTATAGGAATGCAAGAGATTTCTGTGCATTAATTTTGTATCCTGCAACTTTACCAGATTCATTGATTAGCTCTAGTAGTTTTCTGTTATCATCTTTAGGATTCTCTATGTATAGTATCATGTC